>NC_059168.1:5402877-6002877 GCF_019923935.1 Bubalus bubalis | reverse complement strand
AAGAATCCACCTGCCATGTAAGAGATCCCCGAGTTGGGAAGGTTCCCAGGAGGAGGGCATGGCAACCCACTCTAGTATTTTTGCCTGGAGAATCCCCATGGACAGAGAAGCCTGGTGGGCTACCATCCATGGGGTGGCAAAGAGTCGGACACGACTGAGCGATTAAGCACAGCACAGCCTGGAAGAACTTCCTGTAATCCTTTATGGTTATTTGTCACTTTTCAAAACTAAGAGTTTTCCCCTTTATTCTGGTTCTTCATTTGCTTTCCCCACCCCAGTCTCCAAAACAGAGACAACAGCCAAACCACACAGCCCTGACATGAAGACAGAGATGTAGCCCAGATTGGTCTCCTGATGGGGGGTTAGGGTGCTGAGCTGCTGCCCCGTGGACGTGCTGTGACCCTGAAGCTTGTCTGCTGGAGAGGTAGAAGTGTTTGTCGTGGGGTTGCTTAGGGCCTTAGTTGTGGCATGCGAGCTCATAGCTGTGACATGTGGGATCTAGTTCCTCCACCAGGGAGTGAACCCCGGCCCCCTGCCTTGGGAGCTCGGAGTCTTCACCACTGGACTACCAGGGAAGTCTCCCCCCGCCCCCCGCCTTTTTTTAAAGTAATTAATTAATTTATTGACTGCATCAGATCATTGTTGTCGTGTGCGGAATCTTTGGCAGCAGTGAACAGTTTCTCTAGTTGTGGCACTTGGGCTCAGTAGTTGCGGTGGGCAGGCTTCGTTGCCCTGGGGCTTGTGGGATCTTAGTTCTCTGACCGGGGATTGAACCCAAGTCCTCTGCATTGGAAGGTGGATTCCTAATCATTGGACTACTAGGTAAGTCCCTCAGGTATACTGTTTCTAAGCCACTAGGAGGATCTGCTTTCATTAGTGCAGGAGGAGAAAAAAGGACTTCAGGCTTTCTGGTTTTCTGACTTTCATTAAAATGCTTTTCATGGGGGATGGGTGTCGCTGTTTTTCAAAATGGGTTTATTACACTCTGGTGCTCTTACAAGAGAAGGGCAGATATTGTATTAAGTTCAGCCAAAGGGGCAGAGTGGAAATAAAGAGATTTTAAAAATATATGCACACATGCTTAGTAATTTCGGGCAAGGAAGTCCCAATACCATTTTGTATCTGTTTTTGTATAACTGGGATAACACAGATGTCCTGACTGACCTGTTGCAAAAGAATATTACGTACTATCAGTTAGTCAGATGTGAATGAACATGCTTGGGAAATTAAAGGTTAGAAAAATATTTGTACTATATTATACATATGTAATGGAGAAGGCAATGGCACCCCACTCCAGCACTCTTGCCTGGAAAATCCCATGGATGGAGGAGCCTGGTAGGCTGCAGTCCATGGGGTCGCTAAGAGTCGGACACGACTGAGCAACTTCACTTTCCCTTTCATGCATTGGAGAAGGAAATGGCAACCCACTCCAGTGTTCTTGCCTGGAGAATCCCAGGGACGGGGGAGCCTGGTGGGCTGCCGTCTATGGGGTTGCACAGAGTCGGACACAACTGAAGTGACTTAGCAGCAGCAGCAGCTGTTACTGCTAAGAGCACAGAACTTTGCCACTGCAGCCAGTGGTAAGTCTCCGGGCCCAGAATAGAGGTTATAGAGCCAGGAGGCCATGGGAAGGCTTCTCCAAGCATCCTTTCTTTTCCCAGGTCAGAGGCTGTGATTTCATCTTACACTTGGTTCCATCTACGTGCGTGGAATCCAGCTAGGAGGAAAGAATAGCAGCTTTCTCGCTTGGCGGCAAATTTTTCCTCCGTCCCTCTTTGGGCCCTAATTATAAAACTTGTCACTCTACAGCTATCTCAGCCTGAGTTGTTATTCTGATTGGTTAAAAATAGGAGTGTTACACTCACGGGACACCAGGAGGGTTTCCCTGGAGCTCCAGACGAGCATATGGGACTGCCTGGGAAACAGGGAACCCAGAAAACCCCCAAGCACTGCCCTGCTTGTGTTGGGGGGAACTTGTTCCTCTCCATGGGAATTCTCCAGGCTAGAATACGGGAGTGGGTTGCAATGCTCTCCTCTTAATGAGCCAGTTAAGCTAGGCTTAACTAAGCCTAGCTAATAAATATTGCTAATGGGCTGCCAGGTGGCTCAGTGGTAAAGAGTCTGCCTCCCAATGCAAGGAGATCCAGGGGATGTGGGTTCGATCCCTGGATCAGGGGGATCCCCTGGAGAAAGAAATGACAACCCTTTTCACTATTCTTGCCTGGAGAATTCCATGGACCGAGGAGTCTGGTGGGCTACAGTCCATGGGGTCGCAGAGAGTCGGATATGACTGAGCACACACGCACCTTTGAAGCAGGGGTCCCCAGCCTCCGGGATCTAATGCCTGATGATCTGAGGTGGAGCTGATGCAGTAACAATAGAAATAAAGTGCACATGGGAGTAATGCGCTTGAATCATCCTGAAACCATACCTTGCACCCTCCCGTGGAAAATTGTCTTCAACAAAACCAGTCCCTGGTGCCAGAAAGGTCAGAGATCGATGTCCTAAAAGACGTCCATGGGAGTTATCTTCAGCTTCTTTATAAAAGGGCAGAGTAAGTAGGACAGTGTACCCTGCCGTTAGGAGCCGTGCCTGAGCGTTCTTCTGAATGTTCGCTTTATTTATGTGTATAGGTGTACATGTTTTTGTCTTGGGTGCACTTGAAATTTGCAGACATATTACCATTTTAAAAAAATAACCTTGAAGGATTTCTTTGCCATGCTAATTTCTTCTAGTTCACCTCTGTAAACAACAGAAATTGAAGGATGATTTTCTCTTCCTGAGTTTGTTTCTCACTTTGGTTTTCCTCTTTCGCTGCCCTTCCTCCTGGCTTTGCTTCTTTGTGGTCCTGGCCTCTTGTCTCCTATTTCGCTTTTGTGCTTTGGTGGGCTCCACCCCGAGTGCTCTGGCTTATTCCCCTTCCCCGCTCATCGCTCCTGCTGCTCTTGGAGGTTCTTGCAGGAGTGTTCGCATTTGCACAGACAGAGGGGTCACCCCTGTACTTGTCTGCAGGTGGACACTGGCGGGGTTGGCTCCCCTTTTCTTTTTTAAAAATTAAAAACCAATTTTTAACTGGGGGATAATTGCTTTACAATATTGTGTTGGTTTCTGCCGCACATCAAGATGAATCAGCCGTGGTGGTTTAGTCACTAAGTCATGTCCGGCTCTTGCAACCCTGTGGACTGTGTATAGCCCACCAGGCTCCTCTGTCCATGGAATTCTCCAGGCAAGAATACTGGAGTGGGTTGCCATTTTCTTTTCTAGGTATACATATGTCCCCTCCCTTTTGAACCTCCCTCCCACCTCCCACCTCTCTATGTCCTTTTCTTTTTAATAAACTTTATTTTTAGATGAGTTTTAGGTTTAGAGAAAAATTGAGAAGATAGTAGATGGAGTTCTTATACACCCCCCGTGCAATGTCTGCTGTTATTGACATGTCAGTATGGTGTGTTTAGTTGCAGTTAACCAACTGATACTGATCAGTTACTGTGATCTGCAGAATAATGACTGGAACCTGGCATCAGGTCACATGGCAAAAGAGGGATTAAGAGCACGGGTAAGATTGAGGTTGCTCATCAGTGGACCTCAAACTAGAGAGATTGTCCAGGTAGGCACAGTGTTATCACAAGGGCTGTTAGAGCCAGAAGCGGGACTCTGAAAAGAGACCCAGGGAGATGGCAGTGTGGGGAACTTGTCCTGGTGTTTCTGGCTTTGAATATAGAGGAGGGGCCATGAGCCAAGTAAAGTGAGTGGCCTCTGAAAGCCGGACAAGGCAGGCAAATGAATTCTCAGCTAGAGCCCCTAGAAAGAAGACACCTATTGACACCTTGATTTCCACTCAGATCAGCATTAGACCTCTGATGTACAGAACTGTAAGAGAGGAGATCATGTTTAAAGTCTTTACTGAGTTTGTTACAGTATTGCTTCTGTTTTCTGTTTTGGTTTTTTGGCCCTGATACATGTGGGATCCTAGCTCCCGACCAGGGATCAAACCCGCACCCCCTGCATTGGAAGGCGAAGTCTTAGCCACTGGACTGCCAGGGAAGTTCCAATACGTTTTTTTTTTTGTTTTAAGCTATTATGTGGTAACTTGGCGCAGAAGCAGTAGAAAACGAACGTGATGATTTTTACCAAAGTCCATCTTTTCTTTAGTTTTCTTTGGTCTTTTTTCTGCCCGCGGATACATTTACTTGTCACTTGGGTTGTAACAGCTTCTCACACTTCCGCTTGTTTTGCTCTTGACAGTTTTGAGGAGTATATTGGTCAGACATTTTGTAGAATGTTCCTTCATTGGAATTTGTCTGAAGTTTCTCTCATGACTAGAATGGGGTTAAGGGTGTTGGGGAGGAGAAATGGGGTAAAGTGCTGTTCTTATTGCATCCTGTCAGAGGATTATGACCCACACTGACCTTTATCACCTGGCCAAGGTATTGCTTGCCAAGTTTCTCCCACTGAATAGTTACTGCCTCCACTTCCCGTCCTGTGGGATTTTTCTTTCTTTCTTTCTTTTTTTGAGCACTTGCTTACTTTTCAGTCACTACAAAGTGCTCCAGGATCATCTTATGTATTTCCTGCTGCAGATCTAGAATCAGCCATTTTCCCAAAGAGTCCCAGTTCCTTTTATTGGAGGTTGGTAGAAACCAAGACCTGGGTGCTGGGTGTGCTCCTGGCTTCTGGGTCCTTTCTGCTAACAGAGCAAGGAAATCTAATGTACTACCTCTGTATATACACACATCACTAAGTGTTTCTGTATGTAGCCATTTGTATCTGTGGTAAACTAAACGTCATTCATACCAGTGTCTTTGACTCTAAGTACTGTATTTTTACTTTATTTGGGCTGCAGTGGGTCTTCATCGCTGCACGTGGGCTTTCTCTAGTGGAGAGCAGGAGCTACTCTCTTCGTTGAAGTGTGTGGGCTTCTCACTGTGGTGGCTTCTCTTGTTTTGGAGCTCAGTCTCTCAGCGCACGGGCTTAGTTGCCTCGTGCAGATGGGATCTTCCCAGATCAAGGATCAAACCCGTGTCTCCTGTGTTGGCAGGTGGATTCTTAACCCCTGGACCACCAAGGAAGTCCTAATTACTGTATTTCTTGCCTCTTTGCCTTGCTTACCTGTAAACTCCCACTCCAGTTAGGAACCTGGCTGTCACCTTCCGTCATCCTCTTCTTGATGGTTTCTAGTATTCCAGAAATGTATCAGAATTGTTAGCATTGGACTCTCTGGAGTACAGTACTTAAGCACGTTTCTTTGACCTTTCTTCCTAAAGACTCTGTTCATTTCCACAGTTACTTAAGTCAAACCCTTTTCCTGTATACCCTTCACTCTCATTTCATACATTTGTAATACAATTAGATTTTTTTTTGGTCATATTCTACATTCACTTGGGAACCCCTGGACCTTCCTAAATGATTTTTTTTCAAAATTTGCAAACATGAACGTTCACTTTTTATGCTGGAAACATCTGTGGATTTTGACAAAGGCACAGTGTCATGTATATACAATTAGAGTATCATGCAGAATGGTTTCACCCTAAAATTCCCCCACATTTGACTCATTCAGCCCCTTCTTGGTAATCACTGGTTTTTCTACCCTTGCTATATTTCCCATTTTTTTTTCCCTAGAATAATTAGAATCGTGCAGAATATAGCCTTTTTAGGAGGGCTTCATTCACTTAGCAATATGGATTTAAGGTCTCTCTTTCTTTTCAAGGCTTGGTAATTTGCTTCTTTTCATCACTGAAAAATACTCCATTGAATTATGTACCACAGTTTGATTATCCGTTCACCAGTTGAAGGACATCTTGGTTGTTTCCAATTTGGGTCAATTATGCATACAACTTCTGTAAGTATTTGTGTGCAGGTTTTTGTGTGGGCGTGAATTTTCAAAAACAGTTGCATGAATACTTAAGAGTGTGATTGCCCTGTGGTGTAAGACTATGTTTAACTCGTCAAGAACAACCAGAGTGTCTTCCAAAGTGACTACCCTAAGCGTTCCCATCAGCAATGAATAAGTTCCTGTTGCTGGCATCCTTTTCAGCACTTGGTGTGTGATACATTTTGAGTTAATTTTTGAAAGGTATAAGATCTGTGTCTTGGTTTGTATTCTTTCATATGGATGTCCAGTTGTTCCAGAACCATTTGTTGAAAAGACTATCCTTCATTAAATTACTTTTGCTCGTTTGTCACAAATCAGTTAATTGTGCTTGTAGGATACATTTGTGAGGTCTGATTCTGTTCCACTGATCTGTGTATTTTATTGCCCATACCACACTGTCTTGATTACTATTGCTTGGTACAGTAGTTAAGATGGAAATTATATAGCACGAGTCCTCCAACTTTGTTCTTCTTCAGTACTACTACTACTACTAGTAATAGGTCTTTGTCTTTTCAAGTAGACTTTCTAATCAATTTATCAATATTTACAAAATGGCTTGCCAAGATTGTCGTTGTGTCGCTTTGAATCTATAGATCAGGTTGGGATGACTTGACATCTTAACAGTACGGAATCTTTCAACCCAAGAACATGGATTATGTTTCCATTTGTTTAGATCTTCTTTGAATCCTTTCATCAGAGTTTTGTAGTTTTTTGCACATAGATCCTGCGCATATTTAGATTTCTGCCTGATATGAACATCTTTTGCTATTGTCAATGGTATTTATATTCTTGTCAAATTCCAGTTGTTCATTGCTGGTATTTGGGAAAGCACTTGTCATTTACCCCTCTGTCTGACAGCCTTTCTATGTTTGCTTATGAGTTCCTTAAGTTTTTTGTTGTTGTTGTTGTTATTGATTCTTTGGGATTTTTCTGTAAAATCAAGCATGTCATCCGAGAACAAAGGCAGTTTTGTTTCTTCCTTCCTATTGATTCATCAATTTCTTTAATAGATACAGATCTATTCAAATGATTTAGCTCTCTTTGTGTGAGTTTTAATAATTTGTGTCTTTCAAGGAATTGGTACATCTCATAAATTATCAAATTTTTAAGTATAGAATTGTTCATACATTCCTTTATCATCCTTTTAATATCTCAGGGAACATTTCTCATATTGGTAATTTGTATCTTCTCTCCTTTTTCCTTCCTTAGCCTAGCTAGAGGCTTGTCACTTTTATTGATCTTTTCAAAGAATCAGATTTTGGTTTTATTGATTTTTTTTGCTATTTTTTTTTTCTGTTTTGAATTATGTTTGGTTTTTTGGCTCAATTTTTATTATTTTCTTCTGCTTTCTTTAGGGTTATGTTGCTCTTCTTTCTATGGTTTCCTAAAGGAGAAGCTTAGAGTATTCTAGTGTTAGAGTTGAACTCAGAAGTCCCCTCATCACTTTTTAACTGCTGCTCTTCACACCTTCTTCCAGGTGAAGGGGCCAGGTTGGTTGTGTTGGCATAAAACTTGCTGCCCATTGCCAAAGCTCCTGAGCCTTGAGTCTTTCCAAACAGAAAGACTTCTTCTGTGTGGTATAGATATACAGGGGAATAGTACTCAGTCATAAAAAAGAATGCAATGATGCTATTTTCAGGAGCATGGATGGACCTAGAGCTTATCACACTAAGTAAATCAGAGAAAGACAAATATTATAGCACTTATATGTAGAAGCTAAACTACGACACGAGCGAGCATGTCTATGAAACAGACTCACAGACGGAGAGCAGACTTGTGGTTGCCGAGGGGGAGGGTGGACTAGGGAGGGGTGGACTGGGAGTTGGAGGCTGGCAGAAGCCAGCTGTTACATATAGGATGGATAAACAACAAGGTCCTACTATATATGGTTAATCTGGACTATTTACAATAGCCAAGACATGAAAGCAACCTAAGTGTCCATCAGTAGTTGAATGGATAAAGGAGACGTGGTGCATATATACAATGGAGTATTCCTCAGTCACCAAAAAAATGAAATAATGTCATTTGCAGCATCGTGGATGACCTAGAGATTACCATAGTGAATGAAGTAAGTCAGAAAGAGAAAGAAATACCATATGGTGGCACTTATACGTGAAATCTAAAATGGGATACAAATGAACGTATCTTCAAAACAGTCTCGCAGAGATAGAGAGCAGACTTGTGGTTACCGAGGGGAGGGCGGGGCGTGGATTAGGAGTTTGGCACTGGCAGATGGAAACTATGTTTAGAATGGATCGGGCAGGAATAGAGACATGGAGGTAGAGTGGACACAGAGAGGGAAAGAGGGTGGGACCAACTGAGACAGTAGCCTTGACATATAATATACGTTACCATGTGTAATAGATAGCTAGTGTGAAGTTGCTCTAAAACACAGGGATCTCAGCCTGTGCTCTCTGACAACCTAGAGGGGTGGGAAGGGGGCTGGGTTGGAGGGAGGGAGGCTCACGAGGCCGGGGACATATGTATACTTATGGCTGATTCATGTTGTTGTACGGCAGAAACCAACACAACATTGTAAAGCAATTATTCTCCATTTAAAAATAAATAAATTTTAAAAATGGACAAAATCTTGCTGAATAGCACCGGGAACTGTATTCAATATCTTGTGATAAACCATAATGGAAAAGAATATGAAAAAGAAAAGTGTATATATGTAGACCTGAATCACTTTGCTGTACAGAAGAAATCAACACATTATAAACCAACTATACGTCAATAAAATTTAACAAAAAAAGAGGCTGCTGGCACTCGGAGTTACCGCCCCGCCTTCCCAGTGGGCTGCTGGCTGTCCGTGCCTGTGCTCACATGTGCGTTGTCCTCTTGTCTCTTGAAGGTCGCCTGGTGGGTGCCCTGGACGCGGTGCTGGATTCCAACGCCCGGGTTGCTCCATTCCGAATTCTGCTCCAGGTGCCCGGCTCCCAGGTGTATTCTCCCATAGCATGTGGTGAGTTACTGAGCGGATCGGACGTTTACTGGGCTGTGGCCATGGGTGAGTTTCCTCCCCGGTGGAGCATTCCCCACCTTGAGGTCTGAGCATGGGTATCTGTGTGGTGGTGAAGCTTGAAGGTAACTGGCCGAACCTCACCCGCTGCTGTGAGCTCTCTGTTCCTTCTCTCAACCATCAGAAGCACGTGGTGGTTCTTAAGGCTGGACAGCCAGGTTGGACAGACGGTCCAAGTGGTGTGTGCTTCCCGGAGGAACCCAGCCGTTTTCTTTTCCGTCTTGTGTCTGACGTAACACTCGCCCCGGGTGAGAGTGCACTCCGTGACGTGCCGGGGAAGTGCCCCGGGCTGGGTCTGCCTCAGGCCCGTCTTCGTCCTTGTCCCACTGTGCGCTGAATCCCTGGACAGCGGGGCTCTGCGGGAGTTTAGAAATCGCCTTCCCATCCTCGCCGAGTTTCAGCTCCTCCCACACGCACCGTTCGGGGCTCTGCTGGGACACTCCCTCTGGGAATCATGGCATCGTGAGAAGCCCCTTCTGTTAAAAAACAAACCTGAGATGTGTCTTTTTATTTATTTATTTTTCAAACACCACAGAAACTTTATTCACGCAATCCAGTAAGATTTCTGAACTTGTGCCAGTGAGGCACGATAAGCCCTTTTCTCTCAGGCTTGTTGCTGACATGTAAATTAGCACAAACGCAAGTTGAACTTACACACTGTTGACAGATAACTCCTAGTCCCTATTTTAGTATTACCATCACGGGGATGCTCAAAGGGCAGTCGGTGAGATGCATCTTTTTAATTACGCAAGTAATCTTCACACTTCAGAAATTGGAAAATGGGTAAGAAAGAAGGAGAAAGAAGTCATCTATAACCTCTTATCCAGGGTAATCACTCTCTGTCTACATGTGTTTCTATGCAGAGGTTTTCAGTTGTGTGTGTTTTTTCTCTTAAAGTGAAAGTGTTAGTCACTTGGTCATGTCCTACTCTTTGCAACACCATGGACTGTAGCCCGCCAGACTCCTCTGTCGATGGGATTCTTCAGGCATACTGAAGTGGGTTGCCATCCCCTTCTCCAGGGATTTTCCTGACCGAGGGATTGAACCCTGATCTCCCATACTGCAGGCAGATTCTTGACCATGTGAGCCACCAGGGAAGCCCACATTTTAGTAACTACTGTCAAATTTCACTGTCACATTACATTCTCTAATGACATCGGATTACTTTTTTTCCTGGAAAAAATACAGGAAAGGATAAAGAAGAAAATGGTTGTCTTATACCCACCATTTATTACTAATGACTGTTAACATCTTGGAACGTTTTTTTCCCAGCTTGTTTTGTTTGTTTTGGACAAATCAGTCTGTATTTGCATTAAGTGATAAAATGATTCATGCTCAATATAATCAATTAGTTCTGGAAAGTACAAAGAAAAAATATATTTTCTTCCCCCTGCCCCACCAACATCCTAGCCAACCAACCTCCAGAGACACTGGTTGACAACATTTTTTCTTTCCTTTCTTTTGTCTTTTTGTATTTTTTGGCCATGCTGAGCTTGGTGCCCCAATCAAGCTCCGAGTCCTAACCACTGGACCACCAGGGAATTCCCAGCACCACTTTCTAATGCATCTACACAAGTCCAGGGAGAGTTGGGAAGAACATAGATGGTGCAGCTTGTCCGCAGTGCCAGTTGACAATAAGAATATTGTTTTTAGTGGATTTCAATAAAAGGAAAGATGCTAAAGTGAAATGAAAATACTATTAAACTTCAAAGAAATATCCCTCGAACCCTGAGTGCTGGCTTTCTAAAAGGTTCGTTGAAGGTCAAGGGGATAGATGTTCGAATGTGTGACGAGGTCAGAATTGTAGCTTTTGAAGACAGTGTTTCTACTCGGACAGAGTTCATTGACTCACCTCTTGAAGGACAAGGACGCTACCAGCCTTCTCATCCGTCCCCTGCTGCCCCAAGCTCTCATTTTAAAAAGTTTTACTATTAATTGTACGCCGTGATTCTCATTCTGTTCGGTAACTGTGTTCCTCAACATTATTTGGCTCAGTTCTCTATGTAAATCGATTCAGGGCTTCCATCAGGTATGGTTTTCCCAACATAGCGTCTTTTATTTTGGCTTCTTTCTTAGTTGGCTCTATTCCTGTTTTCTTTCCCTAATGATGTCTCACATGGTTGCAACGCCCTGGTTGGGTATGATGGGTTCTGACCAGTCTCTGGGGCTTGGTGGCCATCACTTTGGGGTCTTGCAGTATTTCAGTGGCGAGGGCAGAAACCTCAGGCTGGTCTGATGCACCCTACCTCCCACCCCGCTGCGTTCCCTACCTCCCACCCGCGCATTGTGGGTGATGCACTTTTCATGGGTATAACTGCTTTTTTTTAATCTCTGAGGTTTTGCAACATTAGTCACTTTAGTAACTCCTTTATAATCTGTTATTCCCTGGACCACTTTGTGTTACATTTTTCTGAAACTCTTCCAGGACTTAAGATTGCTTTCTTTAATCCTTTCAGGAAACTTTCTTAATATCATTCTGTGTATGTGTTACATTTTATATTCCGTGGATTGGATTTCCCACTTCAAGGACACTTTCTGTTGGACAGGTCTGTTTTTCATTTCTGCTTTTCCTTTTTTTGATGAAAACAGATCTTTGATAAAAGAATTGACCATACAGGAGCACTCCCCTTTCACAGTATTCCTTTTTACTTCTTACGTGCGTTACTGGTTATGCTGTTAGATTTCTTGGTTACAGCACTAAAGGGCAGAAAAAGGAATGTATATAAGGCAATATTTCTTTTAGGTGCAGTAAGTGTGTGTTTCCCTAGTGACTCAGTGGTAAAGAATCGGCCTTCCAATGCAGGAGACGCAGGAGACATGGGTTTGATCCATGAGTTGGGAAGATGCTCTGGAGGAGAGCATGGCAACCCACTCCAGTATTCTTGTCTGAAATGTCCTGTGGACAGAGAAGCCTGGCGGCTGCGGTCCACGGGGTCACAGAGCGGGACTGAGCGACTGAGCACGCACAGTAGTAGTGTGTTAGGAATGCTGTGCTTTTCTCCATCTGTCCTTTTCAGCGGCTCTCTGCATGCTGGGTGTATAGCCCTTTCCTCTAAGGCAATTCTGTTTTCAGCAGTGTTTCCCAGACTCTGCTGCCTTTAACTGACCTACTAATTTTGTTGACATGTAGTTTTTAAAAAAAAAATAAGTGAGCAGTTTGGCCGTGTGGGGTCTTAGCTGTGGCCCTTGGGATCTTCACTGCATCACGCATGATCTTCGTTGTGGTATCGCAGCACGCAGGCTCGGTAGTTGCGGGAGGCAGGATCTTAGTTCTCTGACCAGGGGTCAAACCTGCACCCCCTGCTTTGCAAGGTGGATTCATAACCCCTGGACTACCAGGGAAGTCCCCATGTAGTCAGTGGTCTTGATCCTCAGTTCGTTTTCTTAGGTCTCCAGTCTCCCATTTTATCTCTGTAATCTCACCATCTCATCTTTCAGCTCTTGTTTCATTGAACTCATGTTTCTGTTACATCGTCTTGGGGCGTGAAGGCTTCGTGGGCATCTCCTCCTCCTCCTCCGGGACACTGAGCACCTCGTTCGCCTCTCTCCATCCCCTTGCAGTCAGCGGTTTTGCTTGGTTGCTGTGCTGTTTCTCCCCTTTCTTGCTCACGCTTGGAAATGGTTCTCCTACACTGTGTAAGCACTAATACAGTGACCGTGGCATTTTGATGTGTATTTTGGGGACAGAGCAGGGGGGGCTGGTGTGCTGCTGGCCAGGACAAGGGGTGGGAGGGGCAAGACCCTGTCCTTTTCTCCTGATTCTCCCTGATTCCTCTCCTCTGCCCCAGAGGAGGGGAGGTGGTCTTGCCCTAGGATTTAGACTTTTCATGAGAACATTTGGAGTTTTGTCTCCTGCTAGATGGACCTCTCGGAGAAGGCAATGGCACCCCACTCCAGTACTCTTGCCTGGAGAATCCCATGGATGGAGGAGCCTGGTAGGCTGCAGTTCATGGGGTTGCTAAGAGTCGGACACGACTGAGCAACTTCCCTTTCACTTTTCACTTTCACGCATTGGAGAAGGAAATGGCAACCCACTCCAGTGTTCTTGCCTGGAGAATCCCAGGGACAGGGGAGCCTGGTGGGCTGCTGTCTCTGGGGCCGCACAGAGTTGGACACGACTGAAGCGACTTCGCAGCAGCAGCAGCAGATGGACCTCTGGGGAGTCACCGGTGGGGGGACTTAGTGCACAAGCCTGCTTGGGTCCTGAGACCACATGGCCCTGCAGGTCCACAGGAGCCAGTCTGGGCTCCACGGTGACGCAGTGTCATGCTTGATGTTGACACAGTGCTGAGCCTTTGCCTGTAGCTAGATTTACTCACCCAGACCTTCACTAGGCACTTAGTTGGCTCTGATTTTTATCTATTTTATAAACCTAAACGAGCATCCAGACACTTAAATATTTCAGGCCACCCTTGAAGTCCTCTCATCTGAAACGTTTGATGCTTGTCTTGTACCAGACCTGTGCTGGGTGCCGGGATTCCTGGGTGAGGGTGTGAGAGGCAGTTTCCTCTCCCTGACCTTCTTGGGTCATGGGGAGTCAGAGAGCCGACCTGGAAATGGCAGGTACAGGTGGGCAAGGAAAGCACGAGAGGCCGGGACCCCGGGGGAACCCATGTACAAGCACACCTCATTGTATTGGGCTTTACTGTGCTCTGTAAACGTTGCATTTTTTACCAGTTAATGAGGCTGATCACATGGTTTCACTCTGGTGCTGGAGAAGACGCTTCAGAGTCCCTTGGCCAGCAAGGAGATTGAACCAGTCAATCCTAAAGGAGATCAACCCTGAATATTCATTGGAAGGACTGGTGCTGAAGCTGAAACTCCCAATATTTTGGTCACTTAATGAGAAGAGCTGACTCATTGGAAAAGACCCTGATGCTGGGAAAGATTGAGGGCAGGAGGAGAAGGGGATGACAGAGAGTGAGATGGTTGGATGGCGTCACTGACTCAATGGACATATGTGCTAAGTCGCTTCAGTCGTGTCTGACTCTTTGTGACACTCTGGACTGTAGCCCGCCAGGCTTCCCTGTCCATGGGATCCTCCAGGTAAGAATACTGGAGTGAGTTGCCATTTCCTCCTCCGGGGGATCTTCCCAAACCAGGGATGGAACCCACGTCTCTTATGTCTCCTGCGCCGGAAGGCATGCTCTTCACCCCTAGTGCCACCTGGGAAGCCCTGAGTTTGAGCAAAGTCTGGGAGGTGAGTGAAGAACAGGGAAGCGTGGCGTGCTGCAGTCTATAGGGTTGCAAAGAGTTGGACACAACTGAGTGATTGAACGACTGTTGTGAAGGACAAATCAATCCGTGCCGTTTTCCAACAGCGTTTGTTCACTTTGTGTCTCTGTGTTACCTTCGGTAACTCTGTCAGTATTTCAGACTTTTCCTTATTGTATTTTGTTACAGTGATCCGTCATCCGTGATCTTTGATGTGACTGTTTTAGAAAGATTGCTGACTTGCTGAAGACTTGGATGATGGTTAGCTTTTTCGTAGCAATAAAGTATTTTTTAAACTAAACCATGTACATTGTTTATTTAGATATAATGCTATTGCACACTTAATAGACTACAGTGTAGTAGAAACATAACTTTTATAGGTACCATAAAATAAAAAAAATTCATGAGCCTCCCTTTACTGTGATGTTTGCTTGATTGCAGTGGTCTGAACCCGGCCCACAGTATCTCTGGGGTGTGCCTGTAGTAAGAAATTATTGCATCCAATGGATAACGTTTATAAGGCCATTTATATGTGTATTCCCAAATTACCTGCTATAAAGATTGCAGCAGTTTACACTGGCTGCCTACCCCCTAGCAGTGTGGTTGTCCTGAGAACATTTAATTCCTGGAACATTCTTTCTCTTGAACCAAGATCTGCTTCCTTGAACTATAAAAAGAATAAAACAATGCCCTTTTCAGCAACATGGATGGGCCTAGAGATTATCATACTAAGTGAAGTCAGAGAAAGTCAAATATCGTATGATATCACTTATATGTTGTTGCTCTTGTTCAGTTGCTAAGCTGTGTCCAACTCTTTGCAACACCACGCACTGTAGCCAGCCTGGCTCCCCTGTCCTTAAGTATCTCCCAGACTTTGCTCAGATTCATGTTCATTGAGTCAATGATGCTATCTAACCATCTCATCCCCTGCCACCCTCTTCTCTTTTTGCCTTCAATCTTTCCCAGCATCAGGGTCTTTTCCAATGAGTTGACTTTTCACGTCAGGTGGCCAAAGTATTAGAATTTCAGCATCAGTCCCTCCAGTGAATATTCAGGGTCAATTTCCTTTAGGATTGACTGGTTTGATCTCCTTGCTGGTCAAGGGACTTTCAAGAGTATTCCTCAACACCACAATTTGAAAGCATCAGTGTGAAATCTCAAAAAGTGGTACAAATGAACTTGTTTATAAAACAGAAATAGACTCACAGACAAACTTAGGATTACCAAAGGGGAAAGGGGGGATAGATGAATTAGGAGTTTGGCATATTAACATATACACACTACTATATATAAAATAAACAACAAGGACCTACTGTGTAGTACGGGGAACTCTACTTAATACTCTGTGTAACCTATATGGGAAAAGAATCTGAAAAAGAATAAATATAAGCGTATATGTATAACTGACTCAGTTTGCTATACACTAGAAACTAACACAACATTTTAAGTCAACTATTTGTTGTTCAGTTGCTAAGTCATGTCCAGCTGTTTGCGACCCCATGGCCTGCAGCACACCAGACTCCCCTGTCTTCCACTATCTCCTGGGGTTAGCTGGAATTCACGTCCGTTGCATCAGTGATGCCATCCAACCATCTCACCTCTGTCGTCCCCTTCTTCTCCTGCCCTCAGTCTTTCCCAGCATCAGTCTTTTCCAATGAGTCAGCTCTTTGCAGCAGATGGCCTAAGTATTGGAGCTTCAGCATCAGCATCAATCAACTATACTCCAGTTAAACGAATTTAGAAGGGTCTGCTTCCTTTGGTTTCCACTTGACTGGGTGCTCTCCTTGGGCCTGACCTATGGCGAGTTAGAGAGGCGCCACCTTCATCTGTCCTCTTGCCCACTGAAGGTCTGAGTAGGCAGTTGTTCGTTCGGGTACCCTTTGCTCGGGTAAGGGAGAGGGCACTGGGGTGGAGATTTATCTCAGGCCTGTGGTATTGATTTAGGTACTCAGGTCTCTTTCCGGGAGCCCCTTGGGCATCTTGTGCTGTGATATTGATTCACCATGTTTAATATTTTATTGTGTCTTGAGCCCTGAGAAAGGCACCGTGCCCAGGGTCTCTTGTCTCAGATGAAGCACAAACAAGAGCTGTAGGAAGGGCCTGGGCGGCACTGGGAGGTGGTCAGAACAGGAAGTGCGGCCCGAGGGGGTGATTTATGTCTTCACTTGTCTCTGGCTGCTCCCAGGGCAGTGCAGGGGGTGGGGGGTGATTCTTGAGGATAAGAGTCTCTCTCTCTCTCTTTTTTTTTTTTTTTTTTTTAAAAGCAGAGGTGGAAGAGCTGGGTAGGTGATTTTGTGGGTGAACGTGATTATTACTTGGCAGCAGAGATCTGTGGATGGTGTGGGAAGAGAGAGAAGTTCCTGTTATTGTTACTTTGTTAACTTGCATGGATTGAAGAATCCCAAGGCATTGGTGGTGGTGTTTTGGATTCCAAGGCTCTATAATCACTACTGGTTTCAGCAGACAGAAGAGAAGGTACATTGTGAGGGTGGTTATGAGTTCTTTCGAGGGTGCTGGCAGAGATGTGTGCCCTGTCATTTGGATCAGAACTCAGATGTCCCCCTCCTGCCCAGAGAGGCCTCCCCAGGACCGCCTGCCAACCTCCTCAGTTCTGGCTCCCTTGTCCCTGTAGCACTTGGCTCTACTAATGTTTCCCTTTTATTTAAGCGCTTGGTCCCTAATGAAAATAGTTTTCTCAGAGTGGTGCTCACTACTGACCCTCAGTGCCCAGGGCAGAGTCTGGCATGTGGGTGAATGACGGGTCAAGTACGTAAGGGAAAGTCAAGGGCTCAGGAGTCAAGGCCGCTGTCCGTAAGGAGGGGAAGGGAGGTGGTGCATGTCACCACTGATACAGTTCTCGGGTCCTTTCTGAGAAGCCAAGGCCGGGGACAGTCCAGGGCTGTGCGGGGCCTGAGTCTGAGCTGTGTGACCAGCCACCAGGACCACTGCACAGTAGATCTTGGAGCAAAGGGTCTTGCTTCCTGTCTTTAAAAAGATTTTTTTTAATTGTGGTTAAATATAAAATTGATTAGCTTCAACATTGTGTTTTTCTTTTACATTATGGTTTATCACAGGATATGGAATACACTTCCCTGGGCTGTATATAGTAGGACATTGTAGTTTATCCATCCTATATATAATAGTTTGCATCTGCTGACCCCAGACTCTTAGTACAGTAATTTGTAGATTCTCCCATATTGCCGCAAATGGCATCATTTCATTCTCTTCTTTTATGGCTGAATAGTATTCCATCACGGAGAAGGCAATGGCACCCCACTCCAGCACTCTTGCCTGGAAAATCCCATGGACAGAGGAGCCTGGTGGGCTGCAGTCCATGGGGTCGCTAAGAGTCGGACACGACTGAGCGACTTCCCTTTCACTTTTCACTGTCATGCATTGGAGAAGGAAATGGCAACCCACTCCAGTGTTCTTGCCTGGAGAATCCCAGGGATGGGGGAGCCTAGTGGGCTGCCGTCTATGGGGTCGCACAGAGTCGGAGACAACTGAAGTGACTTAGCAGCAGTACCTATATATCACATCTTCTTTATCATTCATGTGTTGATGGACGCTTCGTTTGCTTCCATATCTTGGCTATTGTGAATAGTCCAGCTTAGCCATTTAAAAAAAACAAAAAACAAACAAAAAAAACAACCAAACTTATTTGGCTGTGCTGGGACTTAGTTGTGGCATGGGGGATCTAGTTCCCTGACCAGGGATCAAACCTGGGACCACTGCATTGGGAGCATGGAGTCTTAGCCACTGGACCACCACGGGAGTCCCAGCATAACCTTTTTTAAGTATGCATTTCAGAGCATTAAGCACACTCTTATTGCTGTGCTGCCATTGCCACTGTTCATCTTGAGAATTTACAAATGAAAACTCTGTGCCCATTAAGTACTAACTCCCCACTCCTTCATCCCCCTGGCCCCGGAAACAACCATTCTGCTTCCTGTCTCTAGGACTTTGATGACCTTAGGAGCTTCATGTAAGTGGACTCATGTGGTATGTGTCCTCTGTGTCTGGCTGACTTCACGAGCATAATGTCCTCGAGGTTCATCCATGTCAGAACCTGGAGACAAATTAGGAAATCATCTGCAGATGATTTAAAAGTGCAAAATGGAAACAAAAGTTCATTGATGTCATGGTGTGTGTCGGAGTTTCCTTCCTTTTGAGGCTGAATACTGTGTGTCTGCTTTCTTTTTGAAATCAGATACACAGCGATCGGCGCGTGACTTGAAACCAAGCGCGTGGTGTGTAGAACCAGGAGAGGTGACTGCCAGGAGCCAGGTCCTAGGCAGAGACGGGAGGGGAGGGGAACCGCAGGCAGAGGAGACGGTGGGGCAGGGTCCAGCCCGCAGGTAGGGGTCAGCCTCTGAGTTGACACCTGGGCTGTGAAGAGCTTTTCAGGGCCCTGGAGGAACAGGGCAGTGTTGCTATTTCTCTGTGTCCGGTGGTCTGAGCCATGCTTTGTCCTGTGATGGGTCCAGGCCACGCCAGGCTGTGAGGTACCGATGTATTATTCCATGTCCCTGTGGGTAGGGGCTTCTCAGAGCTATGGCTGCGTTACCCACACACACACATTTTATTTTTGACTGTGGCCATACACATAGAGTTAGTGGTTTTTGCCTGTTTTTAGGAAACGGAAGATATCCAGGAAAGACTCCGGGTGATATGCCTGGACTATTGCAGGAGCTGAATGGATGGGGCAATAATTTGACTCCTTTTGATGTCAGTTCATTGAGATCGGGGGTGGGCTGTCTCTTCTGGTGACTGACAGAGGACTTGCTGTGCGTAGAGGCACCCAGGATGCTGTCCTGCCAGGAGCATTCAGGAGAAGCTCATCAAACCTTTGACCAGGTGGCCTGTTTTTCTTTTTTTTTTAATTGAGGTATAGTCACTTTATAGTTGGAGCAGGCAATGGCACCCCACTCCAGTACTCTTGCCTGGAAAATCCCATGGGTGGAGGAGCCTGGTAGGCTGCAGTCCATGGGGTTGCGAAGAGTCGGACACGACTGAGTGACTTCACTTTCACTTTTCACTTTCATGCATTGGAGAAGGAAATGGCAACCCACTCCAGTGTTCTTGCCTGGAGCATCCCAGGGACAGAGGAGCCTGGTGGGCTGACATCTATGGGGTTGCACAGAGTCGGACACGATGGAAGCGACTTAGCAGCAGCAGCAGCATAGTCACTTTACAATGCTGTGTTATTTTCTGCTGTAGCAGGACGTGAATCAGCCGTATGTTTCCATAGATCCCGTCCCTCTTGGACCCCCGTCCACCCCATCCCACCTGTCCTGGTCACCACAGAGCTCTGAGCGTAGCTCCCTGAGCTGCACAGCTGCTTCCCGTCAGTTATCTGTTTTACACATGGTGCTGTATGTGCGTCAGTCCTAAACGCCCAGTTCATCCCACCGTTGTGCCCACACGCTCGTTCTCTACATCTGCATCTCTGTTCCTGCCCTACACATAGCTCCATCAGTACTGTTTTTCTAGATTCCACATATATGCAGTAATATATATCTGTTTTTCTCTGACTTAGTTCACTCTGTATAACAGATTCTAGGTCCATCCATGACTCTACAAACGACCCAATTTCAGTCCTTTCTATGGCTGAGTAATATTCCAGTGTATATATGTACCACATCTTCTTTATCTAGTCATCAGTCGTCGGAATTTCAGGTGGCCTCTTAATAATGCTCGTGTCCTTGTGGTCTGCCTGCGGACCGCAGAGTGCCTGGCTAGTGTTGTGACTGTTTATGACGGCGTTGGGCAATGTTTTCGTGTTCTGTGTTCCCAGCAGGGTCTGGAAATGAAGGAGAGCAGGATAAAACAGAAGAAACAGAGCCAAGCGGTAGCAGCTGAGAGAGGGGATGCTGTGAGAGCCCCGCCCACCGTCGGAGTGGAGATGTCCCAGCAGATGGGGGTTGGGGGGATGGGGTCCCATCGAGGTAGGCAGCGGCACCCCTGCATCACGGGAGCAGATGTGTGTGTGTAGTTTGAGGAAAACTTGGTTAATATTTTGGGTTTGAAAATTTAAAAACAAGCTGATTTTTGAAATTTTAAGGATCATGAATGGAAGCTGTATAGCATAGAGGCATATACACTACCATATGTAAAATAGATAGCCAGTGGAAATTTGCTGTGTGACTCAGGGAACTGAAACTGGGGTTCTGTAACAATCTAGAGGGGTGGGAAAGGGAGGGAGGTTCAAGAGGGAGGGGACCTATGTACACCGATGGCTGATTCATGTCGATGTATGGCAGAAATCAAACTAGTATTGTAAAACAATCATCCTTCAATTAAAAATAAATTTTAAAACAAGGAAGCTGTGACATTTTTTGTTAACAAATGGTGGGATGTGTTTTATAAGAAGTGAGAATGGCAAGTGTGATGCTTTCCGTTTTAAACAAAATCCCTTTCCCGGATGTTCCTCATCTGGGCCAGAATAATTAATTATTGGCCCTGGGGAGGGAAAATGCAGCATACGGGCTCCTCGTGACTTGCCAGGCCATGTCTCATGTCGGGGCACCACACCCTCTGCCCCCACCCCCACCCCGCCCAGTGGTCCAGGTGCAGGCTCTTAACGGAATGCACTGTCCGTGTTCTTTCTGCCGTGTCGACGCTTATCTCTGCCCTTGACCATGGCTGGCATTTTAGTTTCTTGTCTTCTGCATCACTGTTTGCTTTGTCTTTGGAGAGAGTTTTATTACGGGAGGAAATGTTCCAGGGCGGATCAGATTCATGTCTGGGTGACCTTTGTGCCCGGGCAGCCGAGGAAGTGCCGCCAGCCAGGCCGTTTTTCAAGAACAGAACTTGCTGTGCACTTCAAGGCAAGCCTGGGAGGCAGCCTTGCAGGAGGAAGGTTTCAGAACTGTGTTTTGTGTGCACCTCCTAAGGTCACGCAGGATGAGTGGTCACGCTTGGTTTTAGTTGCCTGCGATTTCTGAGAACAGCACTGGCTGGCCTTTTCCACATGAATTTACACTTGGAAGTGACCGATGGGGGCCCTGGCTGACATTTGTCTTCTGTTGGGACGCGTCCATCACTCGGCTTTTACAATTTCCAATGAAATAACTTTGTTTATGTTCAAATAATGAAACTCCCAGAAGATGTTCTCCCATTAGGGATGTGTTTATTGTTACTTAAAAAAGCCGGCAAGTGCTGAGTCTGACTTTCCGACTTAGTGAATTTGGATGTCAGAAGTCATTTTTGTAAAATGCTTTTAAACTGGGGAGGTTGTTGGAGATCTCACGGTTTTCTGAGTTTCCTCTTTTGGGTTACTTCCTTTTCTGAAATGTATAGAAAGAGTAGATCACTGTTGTATGGTAAGAACTAACATAGTGTTGTAGTCAGTTATGCTTCAAAAACAAACTCATGGAAAAAGAGATCAGATTCGTGGTTACCAGAAGTGGCGGGTGTGGGGGAAGGGGGTCTTCAAAGAAGGTGGTCAAAAGGTACAAACTTCTGGTTATAAGAAATAAATACTAGGGATGTAATGTACAACATGATATGTATCATTATGTATAATGATAATATATGAAATATATAAAAAATATATAGATGAAAGTTTTAAAGATAGTAAATCCTAAGAATTCTCATTACAAGGAAAACTTTTTGTGTTTCTTTTTATTTTGTATCTATATGAGATGAAGGAGCACTAAACTTGTGATAATCATTTCATGATATATGTAACCAGATGTAACACAGATAATTTTGCTGTGCATCTTAAATTTATACAGTGCTTTATGTCAATTATATCTCAGTAAAACTTGGAGAAAAAAATAGCCCCTTTTCTCCCTCTTGTAATAATCCTTTTGCACAAAGTTTATTCTTACTTTAAAATTCTGATTGTTTTAATTTAACATACTTCAGAATAAATATTGCCTAAACAAAAAAACATAAAGTTTTTAAGCTGGAAATCAAACTTTTCTCTAGGATTTTTACACATTGCCTAACTTCTGCACAGAGAGTAGGGAGGTTGGGATTGACGTATATACACTATCGATTCTATATATAAAATAGACAAAGAGGGCTTCCCTGGTGGCTCAGACGGTAAAGAGTCTGTTTGCAGTGCGGGAGACCTGGGTTTGATCCCTGGGTTCGGAAGATCCCCTGGAGGAGGAAATGGCTACCCACTGCAGTATTCTTGGCTGGAGAATTCCATGAACAGAGGAGCCTGGCGAGCTACAGTCTATGGGGTTGCAAGAGTCAGACACGGCTGAGCGAGCAACACACACACACACACACAGTGAGAACCCACTGTATGGCACAGGGAACTCTACTCAGTGCTCTCTGGTGACCTAAATGAGAAGGAAATCCAAAAAAGAGGGGATCTACGTATGTGTATGGCTGATTCGCTTTGCTGTACAGCAGAATAGAACACAACATTGTAAAGCAGCTGTACTCTAAAAAACAAAAAAGAAACCATCTGCAGGGGATCTTAGCAAGCATTCAGTTCCGTCTATTCCATTTCAGTGGATGAGTAGAGACGGACTGAAGCAGCTCAGTTTCCAGGTATGGTGACTTTGGTAAATGAGTTTTATTCACTGACTCCTAGATGGTCAGTGGAGATGGCAGAGCGAGAGAGCAGAAGCCTCCTCATGCACATGGAATCCAGAGTTCTCCTTCCCTGTGGGACTTAGGGGTCTGTCTGGGTATGTCCTCGTCCTTAGGTCACGCTGACTTCACAACATGTCACTGTCCGTGAGGGCTCACTTCTCTAACATCTGCTAGAACCTTGCATGTCTGAGTAGTCTGGGCCTGGGGAGTGATCTGCATTTAAAATATATGAAGGAAATTCAGAGACTGTATAATTTTCTGCCCCATTTTCTTATCCTGCTTTCACTTCTGATTTTACAAAATACATGCACAGGTGGAGGTTAATTATCCAGACTTATGCCTTTTGGAGAAAATTGAAGTATAGTTGATGTACAGCGATTCATGTGTACAGCAAAACAATTCAGTTAGTTTTGTTGTTGTTCAGTTGCTAAGTTGTGTCCGATTCCTTGCGACCCTGTGGACTGCAGCACGCCAGGCTTCCCTGTCCTTCACTCTCTCCTGGGGTTTGCTCAAACTTGTGTCCATTGAGTGAATGATGCCATCCAACAATCTTATCCACTCTTGCCCCCTTCTTTTCCTGCCCTCAGTCTTTCCCAGAATCAGGGATTAATTCAGTATTAATTCAGTTAATACGGGTATATATTCTTTTTCAGATTCTTTTCCATTATAGGTTATTACAGGATATTGACTATAGCTTCCTGTGATATAAAGTAGGTCCTTATTGTTTATTTTATATATTGTTGTGTGTATCTACTAATCTCAAATTCCTAGTTTATCCCTCCTTTCTCCTTTCACTAACTGCAAGTTTGTTTTCTATGTGAGTCTGTCTCTGTTTTGTAAATAAGTTAATTTCTGTCATTTTTTTTTTAGATTCCACATATAAATGTTGACATATTTATCTTTCTCTCTTTGACTTGCTTCACTTAGTATGATAACCTCTAGGTCCATTCATGTTTCTGCAGATGGCATTAATTTGTTCTTTTTTATGGCTTAGTAATATTCCATTGTATATATGTGCCACATGAACAGTTAGGTTGCTTCCATGTCTTGGCTATTGCGAATAGTGCTGCTGTGAACACTAGATGCATGTATCTTTTTGAATTCGAGTTTTTGTCTGTTCTGGATAGGTGCCTGGGAGTGGGATTGCTGGGTCATATGGTAGCCCTGTTTCTAGGTTTTTAAGGCACCTCTGCACTGTTTTCCATAGTAGCTGAACCAGTTTACATTCCCATCAGCTGTGTAGGAGGCTTCCCTTTTCTCTGCATCTTCTCCAGTTCAGTTCAGTCGCTCAGTTGTGTCCGACTCTTTGCGACCCCATGGACTGCAGCATGCCAGGCCTCTCTGTCCGTCACCAACTCCTGGAGTTCACCCAAACTCATGTCCATTGAGTCGATGATGCCATCCAACCATCTCATCCTCTGTCGTCCCCTTCTCCTCCTGCCTTCAATCTTTCCCAGCATCAGGGTCTTTTCAAATGAGTTAGCTCTTCGCATGAGGTGGCCAAAGTATTGGAGTTTCAGCTTCAGCATCAGTCCTTCCAATGAACACCCAGGACTGATCTCCTTTAGGGTGGACTGGTTGGATCTCCTTGCAGTCTAAGGGACTCTCAAGAGTCTTCTCCAACACCACAGTTGAAAAGCGTCAATTCTTCAGCACTCAGCTTTCTTTATAGTCCATCTTCTTCAGCATTTATTATTTGTAGACTTTTGAACGATGCCGTTCTGACGGGCATGCGGTGGTGCCTCATTGTCGTTTGATTTGCGTTTCTCTTACAATTGGTGATGTTGGTCCTTTTTTCCTGTATCTGTTGGCTATCTGTATGTCTTCTTTGGAGAAATGTCTTCTCAGGTGTTCTGTCATGCTTTTCTGTTAAAATGTTTTTAAATCTTTACTCTAAAGGTTTTCAAACATGCCCCAAAGTAGTTATGTTTATAATGGTGTACTGACACCCTCCGGACCCTTTATGCAGGTTTGTTATGATCGAGGTTTGCCCACCTTGCTTTCTCTCTTACTCTCTGAATCTTTTTTTCCCCTGCTGATGTATTTTAAAGCAAATCCTGAAACAATATCCCACCCCTATATATTTCAGCGAACATCTCTGAATCTAGGGCCATTCCTTGTCACTGCAGTAGCATCGATAAACTGATAGAGGAGACTGAGCTCCTTGCTGTCAGCTGCACTCCTTACAGACACGGGCTTCTGGCTGCTCCCGGATCCCCCCGTGGATCTGGTTGTTCTCGTGTGTTCAACCAGAAACACGCTGCTCATTTGATTGTTGTGTCTCATATCTTTTTAAAGAAGCATTTGTTTTGTTCTTTGGCTGCGTCAGGTCCTAGGCGCATGCACGCAGGGTTCTTGCTCGTGCTCAGGCCCCAAAGCGTGTGGGCTCAGGAGTTGCAGCACGCACGCTTAGTTGCCCAGTTGCCTGTGGAATCTTAATTCCCTGTCCAGAACTTGAACCTGCATCCCATGCATTGCAAGGCAGATTCTTAACCATTGGACCACCAGGGAAGTCCCTCTTCTATCTTTTTTAGTTAAGAAGGTCTCCATCCCTCCATCCCCACTCCACTGTTTCCCCCCACATCATTGACTTGGTGAAGATTTGGGTCAGGTTTTATGCACAGTGTCCCACTGATCTGTTTCCTTCCTCAAGGTATCGCCCCATCCATTTCTTGGTCCTTCATATTTCCTGAAAAATGGATGGTAGTTACAAAGGTTCAGTTGAATCCAGGTTCAGAAAGAAGAATACTGACCAGGTGGCTGTCCTGCATCCTGCCTGGGAGCACATGCCTGCTGGTGTCAGATTCTTAGGGATGCTAAGGTAACTTGATAAGGTCAGGTGACGGCTTCTATTGCATTCTTCCCCGTCAACCTTTCATCTAGTGATTAGGCAATTAAAATCATTGCCTAAATCATTTTTCTCTACATACCCCAAAACGACACTTTTCTAATTGATCAGTACTTTCACAGCTTTCGGTTCGAGCTTGTCTGTGAAGGGCTCTGCTCGCCCTGAGAACATTTAGGAAAGGGAGGGGAAGAATGCTTGCTTTCATCCTCTAGTTGCCTGTCGTTAGTGGAAGTGCCCTGGCTGGCTGCAGCGCTGACGAGTGACTGAAGTGTTTTTGGTCTTGGTTTGGTTTTCTCTTTTGCTTCCTCCCTCCCTTTTTAGTGTCATTTTAAAGTTCATGCTCCCCGTTCCCAACACTTTATTATGCAAATTTCCAGACTCGCTGAAATGTTGAAAGGATTATACAGTGAGGAATTCTCCAGGCAAGAATATTGGAGTGGGTTGCCATTCCCTTCTCCAGGGGATTTTCCCAGCCCAGGGATCAAACCCAGGTCTTCTGCACTAGAGGTCGGTTCTTTACCATCTGAGCCACCAGGGAAGCCCCTTCCCTTATGCATTCTGTGGGTTTGGTTAATTGCTGTCTTTTTTGGATACTCAGATGGTGCCACCTTCTGCCCGTGAGAACCCCTTCCTGTGTCTTCTGTGACTTGTCTGGCTCCTTTTTTTATTTATTAATTATTTTTAGCTGTACAAAGTACAGTTGTCTGTTGTAACTCGAGGGCTCTCTCTACCTGTGGCGAGTGACGGCTACTCTGCCGCGGTGCTTGGGCATCCTATTGCGGTGGCTTCTCTTGTGGAGCACACGCTGTAGACCTCAGCAGTTGTGGTGCATGGGCTTAGTTGCTCCGAGGCATGTGGGTCTTCTCGGACGAGGGGTCAAACCTGTATCCCCTGCATTGGGAGATGGATTTCTTATCCCTGGACCACCAGGGATGCCCCTCATCCATCTTTGAGTGATTCCTCGCTCTCTGCCAACAAGATGTTAAATGCGTATCTAGTGCATTTTGCCAACAAAAGTCCGTTTAGTCAAAGCTATGGTTTTTCCAGTAGTCATGGATAGATGTGAGAGTTGGACTATAAAGAAAGCTGAGCACCGAAGAATTGATGCTCTTAAACTGTGGTCTTGGTGAAGACTCCTGTGAGTCCCTTGGACTGCAAGGAGATCCAACCAGTCCATCCTAAAGGAAATCAGTCCTGAATATTCATTGGAAGGACTGATGCTGAAGCTGAAACTCCAATACTTTGGCCACCTGTTGCGAAGAACTGACTCATTTGAAAAGACCCTGGTGCTGGGAAAGATTGAAGGCAGAAAGAGAAGGGGACGACAGAGGATGAGATGGTTGGATAGCATCACCGACTTGATGGACATAAGTTTGAGTAAGCTCTTTAGGAGTTGGTGATGGACAGGGAGGCTGGGTATGCTGCAGTCCATGGGGTCGCTAAGAGTCGGACACGACTGAACGACTGAACTGAACAGTACATTTCCTGCCTCCTGCCTGGAATCAGCCCTTCCTCCAGGTGGCCCTGGTTCCTTTGCATGGGGAATGGTGTTTAGGGATCACAGTCTGGGGTATGGGCTTGCTTATTGTCACTGGGTTGTCATTGCCTCTGCTGCTAAGTCGCTTCAGTCGTGTCCGACTCTGTGAGACCCCATAGACGGCAGCCCACCAGGCTCCCCCATCCCTGGGATTCTCCAGGCAAGAAAATTGGAGTGGGTTGCCATTTCCTTCTCCAGTGCATGAAAGTGAAAAGTGAAAGTGAAGTCGCTCAGTCAGGTCCGACTCTGAGCGACCCCATGGACCGCAACCCACCAGGCTCCTCCATCCATAGGATTTTCCAGGCAAGAGTACTGGAGTGGGGTGCCATTGCCTTCCCCCGTCATTGCCTCTAAGGGTCTCAAATAGGGTGAGCCAAGAAGTACATGAAAGAAAAGAAAAAAGAGATATGAAAAAGGAAAATAAATCATGAATTCATACTTAGCTTTCTAATTCAACTGTAAAATCACGTAGTTGTAGCTTTGATTTTATATTTGCTTTTCCCTTGATATTCACTGAAAATCTTGCTTTCTAACAATATTCACAGAGTTATTTTGTATGTATTGTACATGCACACACATGTCTTTAAGTAGTATGAATACTGCTATTAAGAATAAGAGTAGTGAGAGAAAGTAAATTTTTTGCAGCTCTATTTGGCCTTAGAATATATTTAACTATGGATGTATAGTCAAAATGGGCTTCCCAGGTGGCGCTAGTGGTAAAAGAACCACCACCCCAGTGCAGGAGATGTAAGAGACTGGGGTTCGATTTTGATCCCTGAGGCAGGAAGATCTCCTGGAGGAGGGCATGGCAACCCCCTCCAGTGTTCTTACCTGGGAAATCCCATGGACATAGGAGCCTGATGGGCTGCGGTAGGATTGCAGAGTTGGACATGACTGAAGCAGCTTAACATGCATGCACGTATAGTCAAAATCATGTTTAAAAGTTATTTTCTCTGTGCAGTCATATCGGTAATTATTTTAATAACCTGATAAACAGAAATTCATTTTTCATTGTTAAGGATTGTATTTTTTCCCTTTATGACTTACCTCAACTAAAAAATGCAAAACATGTTCGTGATTAATCAAATCTATAAATCTCTGAAAACAAAATATTTGTATTTAGAGAAGCCGTGCTCCCCAGCCTTTCTTTTTTATGAAGGTCACATGTATTCTGTTCTGTGCTTTGCCTTTTTCACATGTCAGCATATCCTAGAAATCTTTCCATATCAGAGAGTAGAGACTTTCTTCCTCTTCCACTTCTTCCTCCTCTGTTTTCTTTCTCTGTCTCCTTTGTTTCAGTCTTTCATTGCCTAGAACTACCATAATTTATTTAACCTGTTCTCTGCTGGTGGCTATTTCTATTGTTTTCAAATTTCAGCCTGACAAATAATGTCCCAATGAATAAATTGGTAGATTCCTAGAAATGGTATCGTTGCATCAGTGGTTTAATTAGATATTATTAAATTTCCTTTTCTCCATTGGGGTTGCATTATAAGTTTTTAAAAGCCCAGTCAGCAATGGATGAAAGTTTCTGTTTTCCCAAACTTGTTTTCATATCAAACTTACGGGTTTTGCCAACCTGACAGGTAAGACCTGGTGTTGTTCCATAGTATTAATTTGCGGTTTTTTTTGGTATGAAAAAGTTGAACATCTTTCATTTTAAGGACTGTTTTTAGAAACTATTTATTCCTAATCATATTTACTTAGTTTTTCATTGCATTGTCCTTTTTTCCTCTTCAATTTTTAGGTGCTGTCTGTGTATTAGGAATTTAAGCCCTTTATTGGAGATGTGAAATTACAAAATCTCTCCTCGGTTTCTCATGTAGTGGGATTTAGAACTCCTTTGTTTTATACTTTCTGATTTTGAGTTATGGCTGGAAGAGTTCCTCATTCTCAAGTTACTCAGGAATCCACTCGTGTTTCCTTCAATTACTTGTAAACTAATTTCTTTCTCTCAGTGTTTCAAAGCTCTCTCTCTGTGTCTTCTTTCTTGCAACATTTCTGATAGGATATCTACTATCGTTCTTATCTTTTTTCATCTGTAAATTTTTTTTTCCTTCTTTATCACTGGTTTTCACCAGTTTATTTATGGTTTGCTTTTCTGCAATTTTCTTTAAGGAGTGTACTACTTGGGGCTTATTGAGAATCTTGAATCTGTTTATCAAACTTAAAAACATTTTAGCCATTATTTCTTCAGATTTTTTTCTGCACATGTACTTAAATTTTTTTCCTATTCTCCCCCAGGAGACCGTTCTCTCCCAGGAAACTGGGGCCTCCATTGAAGGGATTCCAAGCTGTCTGTTGCTGCCCCGCAGCTCATTGATGCTCTGGCCTTTCGGTTTCGTTCATCCTTTTTCTCCTGTTTCTCATTTCAGAGTTTTTATTTGCTATCAAGTGTCCTTTTTCCCCTGCAATGTCCAATTTGCTTTTAATCTCATTAGCATATTTCTGATTTCAGACTCTGTTTTCCATCCCAAAAAGTTTGACTTGCATTTTTTTTTTTTGTATCTTTCATTTAGTTCCTCACCATCCGCATGCTTTCCTCTGCTTTTTGAGCTCATGAAGTATAACAGCTCTCATGTCTTTGTCTACCAATTTTTTTAAATCTATGTCATTTCTGGTCTAATTATTTTTCTTTTGTTTACGTAGGTCAAAATTTCCTGCATCTTTGCTACTATCCCTGCTTCCATTTTTTAAATTAATTAATTTTTATTTTTGCCACACCGTGCACCATGGGGGGTTTTAGTTTCCCAACCAGGAATTGAACCCACACCCCTGCATTGCAAGGACAGAATCTTAGCCACTGGACCACCAGGGAAGCCCCCTGCTTCTATCTCTGAGAAGTGTTTCTAATGACACTAATACAAGGACATTTTAGTGACTCTTGCAGTTGTAAATTAAAAATCTATTTTCAGTGTCAAGGAAGTTGTTTTGCATTTACTGCAAGTAATTTTAGGGACTCATTCTAATTTAAAGGCAAAAAGGGGTAAAGAAATTATGTAAAAAGATAGGTTTAGAGCTTATTTTCTTAAACTGTATAGTGAAAAATATATACAGGTTTAAAAAAAAATCATGATGATGTGACATTCTTGTTTGTTCCTATAAAGATACTCCTTCAGACACTGTGGATTAGGTAGTATTAGAGCATCCACTTTAGGAATGTGAGATTTCTGAAAGTTAAAGCTTTGGTCCAAACCTCCTAACTGTCATTTGCGATTTTTAATAGAATCTTTGCCTCTGAGTTTCTCTATGTAGGATGAATGTCAAGTGGAATTTGGGAATGACACTGTGTTGACTGTTAAACTTTTTAATTTTTTAAAATTTATTTTTAACTAGGGGAAAATTGCTTTACAATGTTGTGTTGGTTTCTGCTGTACAACAATGCAAATCAGCCATACTTGTACATATATCCCTTCCCTCTTGAGCCTCAACTACTGCAAAAGAACAAATCTGAAGGATGTCCATTGCAATGCCCATGTCATTGTAAATTAGGATCCAGGGAGCCGAAGAAGATAGTTAACTCAGTTGGAGATTTACTCTGCAGATACACAGTTACTATTTAAAACTGAAGCTGGGGTCCAGTTATTTACGGCTGTGTTCGTGCAGAAGCTGTTAAGTATAGACAATGAAATGCTTGTTTGATTTCCTGAAAACACCTCTGGGGAAAACCTAAGAGAATAAATACAGTGTGTGAATTTCAAAGTGACTCAGCTTGAGCCCCAGGCTCCCGTCTCCCCTGGAAAGAGCTAGAAGAACAGGCCTCCAGGTTGCTCTTGTCTGCACTTTAGATTTCTCACCTAGAAGATGGAAATAGCAATACCTTTCTTGCGATCCTTTTTTTTTATGAAGATAAACAAGGTTAAGTGTACAGAATACCTAACAAAGTGCCTGACTCGTGCTAGGCCTTCAGAAAATGTCCTGTGTCTGCAGCTATAGCTGTTCTTTCTTAGACCATCAAGTTGGTTATTTATAAACCCGTTGACGTAATTTGTTTTGTGGTCATAATTGATGTTTCTAACACTGTATTTTAGTTTTGCATTTGTTGTTCAGTTGCGAAGTTGTCTCCGACTCTTTGCGACCCCATGAACTGCACACACCGGGCTTCCCTCTCCTTCACTGTCTCCTGGAGTTTGCTCAACCTCGTGTCCATCGTGCAGATGATCCCATCCGACCATCTCATCCTCTGTCAGCCACTTCTCCTCCTGCCTTCAATCTTTCCTACCATCAGGGTCTTTCCCAATGAGTTGGCTCTTTGCATCAGGTGGCCCCAGTAGCTTCAGCTTTAGCATCAGTCCTTCCAATGATTATTCAGGGCTGATTTCCCTTAGGATTGACTGGTTTGATCTCCTTGCTGTCGAAGGGACTCTCAAGTCTTCTCCAGCACCACAGTTCGAAAGCGTCAATTCTTAGGTGCTCAGCCTTCTTTGTGGTCCACCTCTCCCATCCATACATGACTACTGGAAAAACCAGAGTTTTTGACTATAGTTTTGCATGTGCGGTGCTATGCTAAGTCACTCAGGCATGTCCGACTCTTTGCAACTCCATGGACTGTAGTCCACCAGGCTCCTCTGTCCATGGGATTCTGCAGGCAAGAATACTGGAGTGGGTTGCCATAGGCATTTACAGATCTGATTTTTGACTTCTTGTGTGGGTGATGTTTAAGATCCACTGAACTGGAATTTTCTTAGAAAAGAGAAAAGGCTTTTTCTGTAACATTAGGGGCCTTGATGAAACAAAGTATACTTTTGCTAATTGAACTTCTGTTGCAATCCACAGTGTTTCTGTACCTTTGGGTTTTAGAACCTGCTGTGCCTGTGTGCCAGGTTACTTCAGTGTGTCTGACTCTTTGGGACCCCATGGACTGTGACCTGCCAGGCTCCTCTGTCCATGGGATATTCCAGGCAAGAATACTGGAGTGGGTTGCCATTCCCTTCTTCAGGGGATCTTCCCAACCCATGGTTCCAACTCGAGTCTCCTGAGTCTCCTGTATTGCAAACGGATTCTTTACCACTGAGCCACTAGGGAAGCCATTAACCTGCTAGGACTACCTTAACAAAGTATCACAGACTGCATGGCTTAAACCAGGGGTCCCCAACCTCTGGGCTATGGACTGGTATCCATCCATGGCCTTTCAGGAACCAGGCTGCAGAGCAGGAGGTGAGTGGCAGGTAAGCAAGCAAAGTTTCATCTGTATTTACAGCCGCTGGCCATCGATCACATTACTGCCTTAGCTCTGCCTCCTGTCAGATCAGCAGTGGCATTAGGGTCTCATAAGAATGCAAACCCTACTGTGAATGGCACATATGAGGGACCTAGGTTGCTTGTTCGTTACGAGAGTCATCCCCAAGCCATCTCCCACCCCCAACCCCACAGGTCTATGGAAAAAATGTCTTCCACAGAATCGGTTTTTGGTGCTAAAAAGGTTGGGGACTTCTGGCTTAAGCTGTAGGAATTTATTTTCTCAGTTCTGGAGGTTGGAAGTCCAAGATCAAGCGGCCAGCAAGGTTAGTTTCTCCTGAGGCCTCTCTCCCTGGCGTGCAGATGGCTACCTCCTGTGGGTCCTCAGGGCTGCACCCCAAGTGTTTATTCCTCTTCTTAGGTGGACCAGTCCTGTGCAATTAATAGGTAGACCTAATTTAACCTTTTGTGGTGGTTGTTTAGTTGCTAAGTTGTGTCCAACTCTTTTGTGAACCCCTGGACTCCTTGGGATTTCCCAGGCAAGAATACTGGAGTGGGTTGCCACTTCCTTCTCCAGGGAATCATCCTGACCCAGGGATCAAACCCACATCTCCTGCGTTGGCAGGCGGATTCTTTACCACGGAGCCACCAGGAAAGCCCACATTTCTTATTTGCGCCTCTCTTTATTTTTCATCACTAATATGTCTGTAATAGGGTGGTTTTCAAACCTTTCTTTGACCTTGACCCACAGACAGGAATATATTTATGTGTTTCTGCATAATTCTAGCAAATATTTTCTAAGTCAGTTGTTGCCCTTATAAAGTGGTATGGGGACTTTCTTGGATGTCCATTGCTTAACACTTCACACTTCCAATGCAGGTTCGATTCTGGATTGGAGAACTATTAATAAGATCCCACATGCCTCCAAAAAGTAAAAAAAAAAAAAAATTGGCATGTTTATAAAAATAGCTGTTTTCTGATGGGCCACTTCGTAAGCTGAAAAACACGCCTGCCACATGTGGTCCAAGCTTTGCCGTGTGATATACGTTAAGCGATTTTCCTTTTTGGCCCTTTGAGGTCGCGGGCGTGCAGTCGGTTTGCAATGGTTTACGGTATTTTTGACCCTCATCATAAGACTTTCCTGCAGAGGAAATTAGAGTTCGGAAAATTTCTCTGCCATTTGGCACCTTTTGTAGGAAGTAGAAGACAGTTTGGGTGGGAAAGTTCCAGCATGGTGTTTGTTTTTGCCGGAGAGACACACAGCTGAGTCAGATTAGGACAGGCTGACCGACTTCACCGCCACCTCCCCTGACCTCCGCTCAGTGATGGATGTTACATTCGGGCTTACTTTCTGTCTCAAGGTGTGAGCTTAGTTTTGCTCCAGAGTGGTCTTCTGTTGTCATAAGGCTTCTCCTGGGGAGGCAGAAGAAGTTTTTAAAGGGATGGAAGTCTCGTTTTGGGGAGGATATGGCCTCAAATCTTAATTCCACGTGATACACTGTGTTGGGGCTCTGTTGGAGTTTTACCCACGCTGTCTGTGGTCAGCAGGTGGGAGGCATGCATGGTTTCTCAGCTAGCAGTTGGCCCCGTGAGCTTAGGAGCAGCATCAGTGAAAAGCTGTCTCATGTCATCCCTGAAGACGGACTTGGGAAGATGGGGTGGCGGGCAGAGTGTTTGCTCTCTGTGCACAGAGTAACCTTTTTAGTGTCAAGACCTAGGAAGTACTGGACCAGAGGATGATGAAAATGTTACTTGAAAATGCAGCTTATTACTGGAGGGACCCCAGGGCACTTCAGGTTTGCAGAGTGAGCTCGCACCCTGGTGTGCCTTTCGTCGGATACCTGTGACCTTGGAGATAGAGCTGACCCCCTTTCCTCTTGCAGCCTTCGTTTGACATCAGTGAGGCTGTGCCCGGAACAGAACGGTCACAGAGCCAGTCCTGGCCCCTCTGTTCCTCCTCAGTCCTCCAAGTCATTTTTCCTTTTTTTTCTGGGGAAGGTGTTGGAGGGGTAAATTAGGAAGAATATGAAAACATATGGCAAAAGATTGAAGACCAGTACAGATACTCTTTTCCCATGTATTCCTCACCCTTTGTTTTTTTTGTTTTGTTTTGTTTTTGAGCTTTTTATTTTGTATTGGGGTATGTTATGACAGCTTCAGGTGGACAACAGAGGCACTCAGCCATACGTAATGCACGCAACCCCTCTCCCCCAAGCTCCCCCCACCCAGGCCGCCACATAACATTGAGCAGAGTTCCCTGTGCTCCACAGTAGGTCCTTGTTCGTTCCCCATTTTAAATAAACTGTGTGCATGTCCATCCCAGACTTCCTGACTATCCCTTCCCCTCCTCCCTCCTCCTGTTTTGCTTGCTGTTTTTTTTGTTGTGTTTTTTAAATATTCTGACCAGTTGATTTTACTATGATGGAGAATAAAAGCTAAATAAAGATCTATAAGGGGAAGTATGAATTAGGAGTTTAGGGTTAGTATTTACATACTTCTATATATAAAATAAATAAGCAACAAGGATATACTGTATAGCACAGGGAACTCAATACTGTGTAATAACCTAGATGGGAAAATAATCTGAAAAAGAATAGATATATGTATAACTGATTCATTTAGCTGTACGCCTGAAACTAACACAATATTGTAAATCAAACATACTCTGATTTGAAATAAAAATTACATAAAAAAAGATCTAGAGAGAGAAAACCTTAAAGGTCTAGAGAAGAGAGGAGAGCCGGCCACCCAGGGAGCCCATGAACATAAGTTTATGGATGCAGTGGCCCCGAGACTCTCTCCTGCGATGAACTGTCCCCACAGTTGAACTGTCCATCACAGATGAACTTAGACACTGTCCCCTCCCCACAAAGACTCCGTTTGCCAGCCCACGGGGTTTAGGGGGTGTCCTGGTAAGTGATAGCTGTGTGGGTGCCCACTGAAGACAGTGGATGAGCAGACAAGGAGAGTGCAGCCAGGCTTGTAAATGAGACTTGCATCTCAGCGTTGAATGTGAGGAGCCAGGCAGACGCTGTGGGTCTTCACTTCAGGGGGACATTGTTTCAAGGCGTCAAGAGAGTCCTGTTGCAGAGCCTGGAAATATGTGGGCTTTTTTGTTTGTTTGTTTTTTGGAGGTTGAAGTTTTTAAACTTTTGTTTTGGAAGAGCTGGGGGTTCTCAGTTGCTGCTAGGGATAAAGAACCCGCCTGCCAATGCAGGAGACATAAAGAGACATGGGTTCAATCCTTGGGTCAGGAAGATTCCTTGGAGGAGGAAATGGCAACCAGTTATAGTATTCTGGCCTGGAGAATCCCTTGGACAGAGGAGCCTGTCAGGCTACAGTCCGTAGGGTCACAAAGAGACAGACATGACTGAAGCAATTTAGCATGCACATACGAAGAAGTAGCATCGTATCTGCCTAAAGTAGACGTCCTGGATGATGTAGTCAAGGAAGTTCCCTTAATCCAACTTAAGCCAATGTCCTTTGAGTACCAGCAGAAGCACTGGTGCATATTGAGGCTGTATTCCAGTTTGAGCAGAGCTGGCCACAGTGAGACCCCGGCCAGATTCTCTCTGGTGGCTCCTGTAGAGCTGCTGGTGGCCCGTGGTGCTTCTCAGCTGCAACAAGGCAAGGAGGTGGAAACGTGTGGCTTGAGGCTGTTGTTTCACAGCGGTCTCTCCTGTAAGAGGAGTAGGGAGCCTGCAGGGCCAGGGGCTTCCTGTTTGGGTAGGAAGTGGAGATGTGACCACTTATCCCAAGTGGGCTGCTGCTTGGGTTTATGATCCAAAAGAGCAAGATGGGAGGTGGACTCACTGAGAGCTGGATGGGGTCACTGGTGGTGAATGGTGTCTTTCCCCTCCCCCCACATTCAGATGTGTGCAAGCCCTCCCCCCACCAGTGTGATGGTATTTGGAGGTGGGCCCTTTGGGAGGGGATTCAGTTCAGATGAGGCCATGAGGGTGGGGTCCCGTGTTGTGGTTAGTGTCCTTAGCAGAAGGATGAGAGTCTGCTTTAGTGATGACCAGAGAATGTTGCTTGTTAGGCATGGATGCGATGCCATGCCTAACATTTGGAGAATAGGGGGGAAAAATACCATTGTGTTTTGGGTGTTCTTTTTTTTTTGGGGGGTGGTGTGGGGAGAGGCTCACCAAGTAGCAGGTGGGAACTTAGTTCCCCGACTAGGAGTTGAACCCACATCCCCTGCACTGGAAGCACAGACTCTTAACCTTTGGGCTGCCAGGGAAGTCCCTAAATAACCACTGTTTCAGGTCTCACTTTTCCTTATGAGGTATTCTCTTAGGTTCTTCTTTTCACTCCCTCCCGAAGTGCACATCAGAACTCGCCACAGGCACCCCAAACCCACAGGTCCAGGGTGAGCTCTCTGGCAGTTTTGTTGTTTGTGTCTTTTTTTTTTTTTTTTGGCGGTTTTACGCATGGGGTGTTTGTAAGGTCTTCACGAGTGTCCACGTTCTGGGGAGAGGAAGACCGTAAATAATATAGAGGAAGGTCGGCTTAGCACTGTGAGTGTGCGGTTTCTGGTTCTGCGGGTCCTGCCGCCTCTCCCGCTGCCTGGGTTACTCTGCACTCTCGTCCTCCAGCCCTTCACCTCTCTGAGGCTGAGGTGTCTCCTGCTTCCCATTTGAACAAACCTGCCCTCCTAGCTGGGGCATCACCTGTTTCCACACTAGATGTACCAGAGTCACAGGTGCCTCTTCTAGTCCAGGACTGAGCTTGCTTCAAGTCCTGGACTTTATCAGTAGGGCCTGGCACAGTTCCCGGGCCAAGGTGTCCGTTATCCAGTGGGGAGGACTAGGAGCTCCTTTTGGAGAACTAACGTCAACTCAGACGGCTAAGCTTTTTGGTGCCTGTGTTGTGGAATGCTTCACTAATAGGCTGATTGTGTTTTTACTTGCCTTTGAAAGAAATTAACTTACTAGATAACCACTGAATGTTTTTGTGGTTTTGTTTTAACATGTACGATAAAACCTCTTCTTATATGTGTTCTGAGGGATTTTGTTATAAAACTTACAGAGGACAAATGGGTACCTGGAAATGGCCCAGCGGCAGTGAGTGCCCTGGGGCCACGGGCAGAGCCACCTCAAGGCAAATTCTCATCTCTTTTGAGGGACCCCCGTGCTCACAGGGGGAATTCTGTGAGACCATCAGGATCAGGTCACCCTGGGGCTTGTTTGCTCTGGAGTGGCTGTATAACTACAGATGTTTCGGTCCCTTGAGTGGAGGTAGTCAGAGTTCCACTCGTTAGCCAGGCTGGCAGGACTCCTGCAGAGAGTTCCCAGAACAGCTCGGCGGGTCGGCTGGCCCATCCGTGTGGCAGGTGGACCGTGGCCCCGCTGCAGCATGCCTTCCGTGTCAGCTGGCTAACTGTGGCATGAACGGCCGGAATGTTTTAATCACATGAATGCAGGACTCCTGTTTGGAAAGCAAGTTCGTATTCTAGACATTGGTTCTGTCTCTTAATCTCTGTGTCCTTTTCTGTTCTTACCCAGGTGCCACGCTAGAGGAAATAAACCAGCACTGGGACTGGCTGGAGCAAAATCTCCTCCACACCTTGTCTGTCTTTGATAATAAAGATGACATTGCCAGTTTTGTCAAAGGGAAGGTGAAGGTAGGTTCCCCCCACCCCACCCTCCGGCTTTCTTAAAACTTTGACTTCACTGGGTCTCAGTTGTAGCCTGTGGACTCTTGGTTAGAGCATGCAGGAGCTAGGTCCTTGACCAGGGGTTGAGCCTGGGCCCTTGCATTGGGAGCGCGGAGTCTGTGCCACTGGACCACCAGGGAAGTCCTGAAGCTAAGTCCGTTGACCTTGATGTTTCCCCCGGTTTCACATCTCTCTTATCACGGCTGCATGACATCCAGGACACTGCAGCGTTTTTGATCATATTCTTTTCCTTTAATAGTGTCTCTACTATAATTGAACTTCTGGGCTTAATTATTGTTGTTGTTTAGTCACTTAGTCACGTCTGACTCTTGCGACCCCATGGACTGTAGCCCGTATGGCTCTTCTGTCATGGGATTTCCCAGGCAAGAATACCAGAGTGGGTTGCCATTTCCTCCTCCAGGCGATCATCCTGACCCTGGGATTGAATCCATGTCTCCTGCACTGGCAGGCAGATTTTTTTTTCTTTAAACCACCGAGCCACCAGGGAAGCATTAAAACCAAATGAGTTTGACTTGTCATCAGTCAAATTTTAAAGAGTCAGTCTGGCAAAATCCACCCAAAATGGAAACAAAACAAAACCCTCATTCTTGGGCCTAAGGTTTCCTTATCCTTTACAGAAGTGAAGGTCCTTTTTTATCTCAAGGGGAAAAAAATGTTGAGATTCATGTTTTTGCACAGCAACAATGTTACTTGTCTCCTGAAATGAGTTAGTAGCAAGTTCTTTGCAGCTGTGACATCTTGTCCCTCTTTTTTTTGTTGCAGCTGGCACTTTTCTCTCTCTGCAAGTGGATATTTATTCTTAAAACATGTTAATTGAATGAAATGAAAACCAAATAAGTTTTGAGAAGGAGAGGAATGTTTGGGGAGGTCTCTCTTACCTGCTGTGAGCTATGTCTTATGTAACAGGTCTCATTTCAGTAAGATGCTTGGTCACTGGTGCTTTGAAAACCCTCACAGGCAGGGAGGCAATGTTTCTCATTCTGATTTCAACTCTCTTACGAAACAGTTTCACATATTAGCCTGTAATGTAGTTTTCATCCCTTAGAGTAAAACATCCCAGACCATTGATTTTTTTTTTTTTTCTCTCTCTCTCTCTAAAAAGTTTGCCTTTCCAGTATCCTAAGTGTTTTGGCTTTTAGTGAAGGGTCTTAGAGTAAATTCTTAATTTTATTTTTTGGGAAAGATTTGTTTGTTTCTCTTTGGCCATGCTGGGTCTTCGTTGCTGCTTTCGGCCCTTCTCTAGCTGCGCTGAGCGGGGGCTGCCCTCTCAGTGTGTTTGCAGGGCTTCTTGTTGCAGAGCGCGGGCTCTAGAGCGCACAGGTTTCAGTAGCTGCAGCAACATGGGCTCTGCAGCTGTGACTCCCAGGCACGCGAGCACAGGCTCCCTAGTTACGTGCACGGACTCGGTCGCTCCGAGGCCTGTAGGATCTGCTGGGGACCAGGGGTGGGGCCTGTGTCCCCTGAACTGTCAGGCGGATTTTTGACCACTGGACCACTAGGGAAGCCCTAAACTCTTAGTTTTGAAAGAGCCAAGAGGAGCATTGTTTTCCTTTGGGGACTGGGGATAATTATGGGGTTGGGTGGAAGGCCAGTCTTCTGAGTCCAGGAGGAGTGACAGTGTTGGCTGGTGTCCTCTGCGGTTGCCTCTGGCCCGGGGGGTTAGCAGATGGGTGCAGGTCCCAGTGGGTCTTTTTCAGCTCATGTGTTACCACCACAGAGTGGTCCAGCTTGGTTCCCCAGGTCAGGCTGCACTGACGGAAATGCCTGTTTCACAGTTATTTTCACATTTACCTTCTTTTCTCGGTCTCACCTTTGTGCTGGCGGTTCTTTGATTTAGGTGTTTCTCCTCTTAATCAGAAGGAAGGAAATGCATTTCTGCTGCAGTGACTTTTGGAAAGTCAGAAGAAGGGGAGGGAAAAACTTTTGCTCTGAGCATACTCTTTGCTGGGGGCCTGGAAGTTAAACCAACAGAAGACAGCTTAATGAGAAAAACAGAGTTTATCAGCTTGGGCAGTGCACGTAAAGGTGGGAAAAACTCCACAATGAATAGCTCAGTGGGATGGTTAGGGCGCGGGGCTTGTGCAGCATCATAATGAAGAATAGCACATTTACAGAGAAGCGACGAGTCAAAGGAACAAAGAGTGTGAGCTTTTAGGGTGGTAAGCCGCCGGATGCTGGATCCTAGAGTGAGACCAGCCACTCCAGTTGGGTTTGCCGTGTGGGCTCCTCCTGTCTGGAGCCTCTCGTGCTGGTCAGAGTCCAGAGTTGTCTCTGATGAGTCAGAGCCGAAGAGCTGTCTTCCTCTTTCTGGCACAGGATGGGGAGACACCTTTACAAATGGAGATTTGTATCCTGTTTTTAGGTAAATAGTGGGGAAGGGGAGAGAGCTTTTTTTTCTTTTTTTTTGACATCTGCTATTTCTCAAGTGTCTTTAGCTCAAAATAATTCTTAAGCCCAAGTGGCATATTTGGGGAGGGGGCATATACTGATCACTTGGGGCTTCCCAGGTGGCTTAGCAGTAAAGAATCTGCCTACAATGCAGGAGACGTGGGTTTGATCCCTGGGTTGTGAAGATCTCCTGGAGAAGGAAATGGCTACCCTCTCCAGTTTTCTTCCCTGGGAAGTCCATGGACAGAGGAGCCTAGTGAGCTACAGTCCATGGGGTCACAAAGAGTCAGACATGACTGAGCACACATGCATACACAGACACATGCACAGATCCACAGAGATACACAGACACACACAAATACAGACACACACGCATAGATATACAGAGACACATACACACGTACATGCATGTACACACACAGACACACTCACACAGACACACACACACAGACATACACGTGCACACACACACGTGCATGCATGTACACACACAGACACGCACACACAGAGACATACACACACACGTACATGCATGTACACACAGAGGCACACATGCACGCGCGCGCACACACACACACACACACACACACACACACACACACACTCTGATCCCTTATACTCCACAGCAGACATGCCTGTTAAGTCCCGGGGAGCTGCTGGCCTGGAGTGGGTGCCGGGGCTGAGGGGACCGGCCGGTCAGAGGTCGGCTGTGTCTTTGGGCCACCACATGGCGTTGGGTCTTCTTCGTTTGTCCTGGGAGATTGAAAGGATCTGGGAGTTGGGGCTTTCCTGCCTGTATCCTGACCATTCGACTTGCTCTATGGAACTTTAAAGGAAGCCTCTGCGTTGGGCTGACTCAGCCATCAGGGAGGCCAGGGCCTGCGGGCTGCCCTTGTGACCATGTCTGCCTGCTATAGAGGCCTCTTAGAAATCCCCTTCACATCTCATGGTGCACAGCAGTTATTACATATTAGGTAACTTTGAAAAAATACCTCTCGGGACTTCCCTGGTGGTCCAGTGGTTAAGATTCTGCCTTCCAATGCAGTGGGTATGGGTTTGATACCTAGTTGGGGGGCTAAGATCCCATGTGCCTCTCCGCCAAAAAAAAACAACATAAAACTAAAGCAATATTGTAACAAATTCAGTAAAGACTCTAAAAATGACCCTTATCAAAAAGATCTTTAAACCATAAAATACCCCTCTTAGTTATAAGTTTTATAATGTCTTGTGAAATAAAATTTGGAAAAGAAAAAAAACATCATGAGAGAAATGAAAATCCTTGAAGTTCTTTACCAGCCTCCAGATTTATTTTTTAAGAAACTTTAACTTGCATTTTTATTTTAATGGTAATGTGCAGGATATTTTCTAAAATTGCTCATGCAGTGTAGATGTGGGTAGAAATCCCCTGGTGGCTCAGAAGGTAAAAAGTCCACCTGCAATGCAGGAGACATCTGCAGGAGATTCGGGTTTGATCCCTGGGTCAGGAAGATCCCCTGGAGGAGGCCATGGCAACCCACTCCAGTATTCTTGCCTGAAGAACCCTGTGGACAGAGGAGCCTGGCAGGCTACAATCCATGGGGTCACAAAGAGTCAAACACAACTGAAGTGACTTAGCACACACGCATAGTAGATTTATAATGTATTAATTTCTGCTATACCACAAAACGATTCACTTATATATATACATTCTTTTTAAAAAAATACCCCTTTCATTTATGTTTGATCACAGGACGTTGAATACAATTCCCTGTGCTCTACAGTCGGACCTTGTTGTTTATCCATCGTATATATAACAGTCTGCATCTGCTAATCCCAAACTCCCAATCCATCCCTCCCCCCATTCCCCTTGGTAACCACGGGTCTGTTCTCTGTGTCCATGAGTCTGTTTCATAGAGATGTTCTTTTGTATAAAAGGACTAACTTTTAAACCCCAGCGTGGATGATGCTTCAGAGTTGATGCATTGAGTCCATACCCCCCAAGACCATCATTTGACCTCCTATCTCTGGAGGAAGGACCAGGGGGGGATTATAAGGTAGTAACCCATTTGAGAACTGGGGCTTAGAAGTTGGGGATTCACCCAAAGCCTCGCTGGTGAGTGGCCAAGAGAGAGACTGGTCTGAGGATTCCCCCAGCTTGCTTCCTCCCCTCCGGGCATGTTTCTGGAGGGTGGACCGGATCCTCACCCATCCTAAGGGTCTCTCTGAGTGGGCCTGGCTCCCCGGATGCCCATGCTCAACTGTCCTTGCCCTTTTCCTGACCTGGGGACCCTTCTCTGTCTGTATGTCAGGCTCTGATTGCTGAGGAGACGAGCAGCAGGCTGGCCGAGCAGGAGGAGGAGCCTGAGAAGTTCCGCGAGGCCTTGGTGAAGTTCGAGGCCAGGTTCAACTTCCCGGAGGCCGAGAAGCTGATCACATATTACTCATGCTGCTGCTGGAAGGGCCGGGTGCCCCGCCAAGGCTGGCTGTACCTGAGCATCAACCACCTCTGCTTCTATTCCTTCTTCTTGGGCAAGGAGCGTAAGTGAGGGGCGAGTGGGTCCCTCCCGGATGGAGCTGGCTCCTGGGATGCTCAGCGCTGGTCCCGAGACCAGTCATTGCCTAAAGAGTTAGGCAGCAAAAGATTTAAATAAGTGGTCGAGACGTAACAGGTGGCATGTGGTTAATTTCCAGATGCCCTGTGCAGACAATCATATTGTATTATATATGTGAGTACCACTAAGGAGGTTTGATTTTATTTTTTTAATTTTTATTGGAGTATAGTTAATTTACCATGTTGTGTTAGTTTTTATTCTACAGGAAAGTGAATCAGTTATACATATACACTTTGCTGTTTAGTGGATGTTGTGTCCAGCTCTTTGCGACCCCATGGACTGCAGCACGTCAGGCTTCCCTGTCCTTCACTGTCTCCCAGAGTTTGCTCAAACTCATGTCCATCGTGTAGGTGATGCCATCCAACCACCTCATCCTCTTACACCCCCTTCTCCTCCTGCCCTCAATCTTTCCCACCATCAGGGTCTTTTCCAGCGAGTCAGCTCTTTGCATCAGGTGGCCAAAGTATTGGAGCTTTAGCATCAGTGCTTCCAATGAATATTCCGGGTTGATTTCCTTTAGGATTTGATCTCCTTGATCTCCTTGCTGCCGAAGGGACTCTCAAGAGTCTTCTCCAGCACCACAATTCAAAAGCATCAATTCTTAGGCTCTCAGCCTTCTTTATGGTCCAACTCTCATATCCATACGTGACTACTGGAAAAACCACAGCTTTGACTATATGGACCTTTGTCAGCGAAGTGATGTCTCTGCTTTTTAATACACTGTCTAGGTTTGTCATAGCTTTTCTTCCAAGGAGCAAGCATCTTTTAATTTCATGGCTACAGTTAACATCTGCAGTGATTTCAGAGCCCATGAAAAGAAAATCTGCCACTGTTTCCATTGTTTCCCCATCTATTTGCCATGAAGTGATGGGACCAGATGCCATGATCTTCGTTTTTTGAATGTTGAGTTTTAAGCCAGCTTTTTCACTCTCCTCTTTTACCTTCCTCAAGAGGATGTTTAGTTCCTCTTCACTTTCTGCTATTAGGATGGTATCATCTGCATATCTAAGATTGTCTGAGGAAATTATTGAAATACATATACATATATCCACTCTTTTTTATTTTTTAAATGTTTATGTCTCTGGCTGCCCTGAGATATTTTAGTTGTGACATGCAAACTCTTAGTTGTGGCACGTGGGCTCTAGTTCCCTGACCAGGGACTGAACTGCTGGCCCTGCAGTGGGAGCACAGATCCTTAGCTGCTGGACCATCAGGCAGTCCCTATCCAATCCTTTTTTAGATCCTTTCCTGTATGGCCCATTTCAGAGAATGAGTTCCCCTGTGCTATACAGTAAGTCCTTATTAGTTATCTATTTTATACATGAAAGTGAAGTCGCTCAGTCGTGTCTGACTCTTTGTGACCCTGTGGACTGTAGCCCACCAGGCTCCTCCATCCATGTGATTTTCCAGGCAAGAGTACTGGAGTGGGTTGCCATTTCCTCCTCCAGGAGATCTTCCCGACCCAGGGATGGAACCCGGGTCTCCCGCATTGTGGGCAGATGCTTTACTGTCTTGTATATGTCAGTTGCAATCTACAGAGGTTTGATTTTATGAGAATTCATTTCTTCTCCTGCCTTAAGGAGCCTTTCTTTGTAGCTCCCTTCACGCACCTTCTGAAGAGTTTTTGCTACTTTGAAAACAGTGTAACCGAGGGCGCAGGAGTTCTAAAGGAATAGAACAAACTGTACTTCTGAATCCAGGGAGCCATTTAAAGAATTCCGAGGTGTGAGCGTAGCAGGTATTCGTAGAAGGGGGTTCCTCACCCTGGACCCCCTGAGATCCAGGCAAGAGTTCACTTCTCGCACATTTTTCTACCCGCAGTCATCGTCCTGGGCAACAGGATTCCGAGGTAAGAAAGGGAAGCCACAGGGTCAATAGTATATTGAAACGTTCAAAGTCATGACCATTGAAACTTCTTCTGGAACAAGTGTTGTCTCAAGTGCCCACGCAGGGTGGTGTATATGCTGTGTTTGTATTTATATAGATGTATATTTTTCCTTCCTGCGTTTGTTTTTATGTCACGTTGAGCCAGTAGGCAGGGCTCCTTTGTACTCTGCTGTGGCCAGCGTCCTGCACGGGGTCACCCCTGGCCTTTCCTGTGCTGCCCCCCCGGGCTCTGACACCCAGTACACGCCCGCTGTGTGCACAGCCTTCCCTACCCTTGGAATCAGCTCCCACCTAACCCTTGCCATTCTGGGTTTTCTGGTTTCTGAAATTCTTCTCAAAAGTAAACACCCTCTTTCTCCTTGCCTTCCCCATTCTTAGGCCTGTTTGGGAACTCTTGTTCATCCTTCAAAATTCAGTTCAGGTTTTCTCATCTCTCGGAAGCCTTCGCTGCTCCCCTTGTAACTTGTCCTGCACTCGTGTTTTGGGTCCTGTCAAGTCAGTGGTCTGTTTTTTCCTACTTGAATGAGCTTCTTAAGTGCAGGGCTCTTCCCAAGGGGGTTGCTTAATGAGAGAAAGCTGCAAGTGTAGATGGGGTGTGTGTGTGAAAAAAGACACTATAAAAGCAAATGTAAGGGTCTTAAGAAGCTTATTCTCAGACCTGATGTAGAAATGTGGCCTTTTAAATGATCAAAGCACTGAAAACAGTATTGCGAGATTGTTGTTCTGTTGCCCAGGTGTGTCTGACTCTTTGAGACCGCATGGACTGCAGCACACCAGGTCTCTCTGACCCTCACCATCTCCCAAAGTTTGCCAGAGTTCATGTCCATTGCATCGGTGATGCCATCCAGCCATCTCATCCTCTGATGCCCTCCTCTCCTGTCTTCAGTCTTTCCCAGCATGAGGGACTTCGGTCGCTCAGTCGTGTCCTACTCTTAGAGACCCCATGGACTGCAGCCTACCAGGCTCCTCCATTCATGGGATTTCCTAGGCAAGAGTACTGGAGTGGGTTGCCATTGCCTTCTCCGAATCCAGTGAAAAAGCTTTTCCAATGACAAGCTCAGCTGTTTGCATCAGATGACCGAAATACTGGAGTTTCAACTTCAGCATCAGTCCTTCCAGTGGTTTGGCTGGTTTGATCTCCTTGCTGTCCAAGGGACTCTCAGGAGTCTTCTCCAGCACCATAGTTTGAAGGCATCAGTTCTTTGGTGCTCTGCCTTCTTTACCGTCCAGCTCTCACAACCAAACATGACGACTGGGAAGACCATAACCTTGACTGTATGGACCTTTGTTGGCAGAGTAATATCTCTGCTTTTCAACACACTATCTAGGTTGGTCATAGCTTTCCTGCCAAGAAGCATATGTCTTCTGACTTCATGGCTGTAGTCACCATCTGCAGTGATTTTAGAGCCCAAGAAGAGCAAATCTGTCACTACTTCCACCTTTCCTTCTCTATTTGCCATGAAGTGATGGGGCCGGATGCCATGATCTTAGTTTTTTAATATTTAGTTTTAAGCAGGCTCTTTCACTCTCCTCCTTCACCCTCTTCAAGAGGCTCTTTAGTTCCTCTTCACTTTCTGCCATTAGGTATCATCTTCATATCTGAGGTTGTTGATGTTTCTCCCACCTATCTTGATTCTGGCTTGTAACTCATCCAGCCTGACATTTCCCATGATACGCTCAGTGGTGGCAGCAGACAGCCCTGTCATGCTCTTTTCTTAATCTTGAACCAATCAGATGTTCCATACAGGGTTCTAACTGTTGCTTCTTGACCTGCATACGGGTTTCTCAAGAGACAGATAAGATGGTCTAGTATTCCCATCTCTTTAAGAGCTTTCCATAGTTTATTATGATCCACACAGTCAAAGGCTTTGGCATAGTCAATGAAACAGAAGTAGATGGTTTTTGAAATTCCTTAGCTTTCTCTATGATCCATTGAGTGTTGGCAATTTGATCTGTTTCCTCTTCCTTTTCTAGATTCAGCTTGAACATCTGGAAGATCTTAGTTCACATAATGCTGAAGCCTAGCGTGCAAGGTTTCAAGCATGACCTTACTAGCATGGGAGATAAGTGCAGTTTTCTGATGGTTAGCACATTCTTTAGTACTCCCCTTCTTTGGAATTGGAATGAGGATTGACCTTTTCTAGTCCTGTGGCCACTGCCGGGTCTTCCAGATATGCTGACATGTTGAATGCAGCACCTTGATGGCGTCATCTTTTAGGGTTTCGGATAGTTGTGCTGGAATTTTGTCACATCCACTAGCTTTAGTAACAGCTTTGTTTCCTAAGGGCCACTTGACTTCGCTTTCCAGAATGGCTTTCTCTGGGTGGCTGACCACACCATCTTAGTCATCTGGTTCATCTGGATCTTTCTTCTGTGCATTCTTTCCATCTTTTCTTGAACTCTTCAGCATCTACTAGGTCTCTACCATTTATTTCCTTTTTTGGGCCCATCTTTGGACAAAATGTTCCCTTGATATCTCCAGTTTTCCTGAAGAGATCTCTAGTCTTTCCCCTTCTGTTTTCCTGTAGTTTTATGCACTGTTCATTGAAGAAGGCTTGTCTCTCCGTGCTGTTCTTTGGAAATCTGCGTTTATTTGGATATACCTTTCCCTCTCTCCCTTGCTTTTCACTTCTCTTCTTTCTTTAGCTATTTGTAAGGCCTCCTCAGATAACCACTTTGCCTTCTTGCTTTTCTTTTTCTTTGGGATGGTTTTGTTCTCTGCCTCCTGTACAATAACGGAGCTCCATCCGTAATTCTTCAGGCACACTGGTTACAAGTCCTAATCTCTTGAATCTATTCGTTACCTCCACTGCATATTCATAGGAGACTTGATTTAAGATGTACCTGGCTGGCCTAAAGATTTTCCCCACTTTCTTTAGCTTAAGACTGAATTTTGCTATGAGACGCTGATGATCTGAGCCACAGTCAGCTCCAGGTCTTATTTTTGCTGACTGTATACAGCTTCTCCATCTTCGGCTACAAAGAATGTAATCAATTTGATTTTAGTATTGGCCATTTGGTGACGTCCATGTATAAAGTCATCTCTTGTGTTGTTGAAAAAGGATATTTGCTATGACCAATGCATTCTCTTAGCAGAATTCAGTTAGCCTTTGCTAACTTTGCTTCATTTTGTTCTCCAAGGCTTATAACTTGCCTGTTGCTCCAGATATCTCTTAACTTTTGCATTCCAATCCCCAGTGATGAATAGAACATCTTTTTTTGATGTTAGTTCTAGGAGGTTTTCTAGGTCTTCATCAAACTGATCAACTTCAGCTTCTTTGGCCATTTATTGCAAGATAAATGGAGAGAAATGAAAACAGTTCATTGTCCCCTTTTTTAATTTGAAAAAGAAAATGAATTATTTTCCAACAGTTATCAGTCGTCATCACTAAACCTGATTTTAAGTCAGTGAAACTTGGAAAAAAGAAATGGTTCCTAATGTTTGATAACATCGATCATTTTAAGTTGTTCTGTATGTCCCTCCCCATTTGTTCCGCATCAGCCACTGAGCCTGACGGCCACGGCACTGGAGACATTTCTGAGAACAGGGCGCTTGTGAACTGCGCTGATAGCGCTGTATTACTTTAAGGAGAGTTCCATGAAAAGCACTTGTACTCTGTTTTCTAAGATTTGGACAACTGTCACCTGACACAGTCTAAATGTTGGGCCGCTTCCTCCAAACCAGATCACAAGTCCTCTTTTGCCCTCCCATTTTTTTTCACAGCTTATGTCATGAATGCAGCTATTGAAACCAGAATTTATTTGGATCAAGAAACGTCTGCATATTTTGCAAATATTTCAGTTTAACTATTTGGGGGAAAGTTTCTCTGTTATTTACTTGGTACATCAGAACGATGTTCCTTGTACATGTGCAGTAGCCAGCAGCTTGGCTTAAATCTTGAAGAAAATGATTGGAACATGAGTTGGGTTCTAACAAAGCAGCTGCCAAGCAGTTCTGTGCTTCCTCTTTCCTGCTCTGGCTTAAAAAGTCTTTGCATTTCCGCTGCAGGAAAAGCTTTGCACCGATGCATTCAAATTTGGGTTACACTTGAGGGTAAACTCTGTATTTGCTGTTTTTCTCTTCTAGTTAAACTTGTCGTCCCTTGGGTTGACGTCCAGAGGTTGGAGAGGACATCCAATGTCTTTCTGACGGATACCATCCGCATCACCACCCAGAACAAGGAGCGGGACTTCTCCATGTTTCTGAACCTGGACGAGGTGTTCAAGATCATGGAGCAGCTGGCCGATGTGACGCTGCGGAGGCTGCTGGACAATGAGGGCTTCGACCTGGACCCGGGTCTGCAGGAGCCCAGCCAGATCACCAAGAGGTAGGAGCTTGCGTCCCAGGGTTTCCCTCACCCCTCGGGGGCTTACGGCCCAGGCACCACCTCCCTGGACATGTGCTTTGTTAGCTTCATTGCATTAGATTGAAATTTCCCTCGTGACATAATCCGTGTTTTTCCTGTGTGATTGGCAGTGATGGTTTTTCATTTCCTTTTTGCAGTAGGCTTTGATTCCTGGATCCAATTTCTCCTTCTTTTCAGATATTATTTCGAAATTGATTTTCATAAAAAAATACTTCCAGGAACTTCCCTGGTGGTACCATAGCTAAGACTGCTAGCTCTCACTGCCATGATCCTGGGTTTGAGCTCTGATTGGGGAACTAAGCTGCAAGCCATGTGACACAGCAAAAAAAAAAAAAATTCCAGGAAATTCAATACGGGTAACTCATTATAGAATTCTATTCAGCCTGGAACTTTATTAGTGCACATTTAAAAATATTTTGTTTTTCTTTCCTATTACTTTATAGAAGATGCTTTCAGAACCGCTGGATGTTTTTGGTCCTAATTTGTCTTAAGAAAGTTGATCCCCCTCATGGATCACAGTCTTGTCGTGGTGAAGGCCCTTGCATAAGTCAGTGGAGCTATGGAGCCTTGATGTGCAGGGCCACCCAAGACAGACAGGTCACTGTGGAGAGTTCTGGCAAAACGTGGTCCACCAGTGGAGGGAATGGCAAACCACTCCAGTATTCTTGCTGTGAGAACCCCATGAACAGTATGAAAAGAAAGCTGCCTTACTAAGAGTGTAATTGACATTCTCTGTTATTTGTTGGCTCCCAATAGATCCTGGACATGAGGACTTCTGAGGTAGTTGCCACTTTAAAGAAGTTTGACTTTATTATTCAAGATTCAAACTGTGATGTTTGAGCTTGATTCTGATTTCTGCCTTCATGGTTCTAACTGGGTAACCATAGAGCTGATGCCTTTGTAAGAGTTCACGTTTGTGATCCTTTGAAAAGCAAGTTTCCCAGGAAGTGCTGCCCTGGCTGGATGTTTTTGATGTAGTTACAGAATCACCTCTGTTTTCTGAATACTGCTCATCATTAAAAAAATTTTTTTTATTTTGGTAAAATACACATCACATAGCTTCCCAGCTGGTGCTGGTAGTAATGCAGAAAACCCAAGAGATATAAGTTTGATCCCTGGGTTGGGAAGATCCCCTGGAGGAGGAAATGGCAGCCCACTCTAATGTTCTTGCCTGGAGAATCCCATGGACGGAGGAGCCTCGTGGGCTACGGTTCATGGGGTCACAAAGAATCGGACATGACTGAACACACACACCATTTTAGTTCTTGACACATAATACAAATTTTGTCATCTTAACCATTTTTATTTTATTTTTTGAAACTTTTTTGAAAATGAATGAAAGTCTTTAAATTCTACTGTGCTTTACAGTTTTTATTTTATTTTATTTTTTTTTCTTTTTATTTATTTATTTATTTTTTAAATTTTATTTTATTTTTAAAAGCTTCACACACATGATTTTTTAATTTTAGTTTTTATGTTTTGGCCACACTGTAAGGATCTTAGCTTCCCGACCAGGGATCAAACCCACATGCCCCGTGCATTGGAAAGAAAGAAAGTGAAGTCGCTCAGTCGTGTCCAACTCTTTGTGACCCCGTAGACTGTAGCCTACCAGGCTCCTCTGTCCGTGGGATTCTCCAGGCAAGAGTGCTGGAATGGGTTGCCATTTCTTTCTTCAGGGGATCTTCCCAACCCAGGGATCGAACCCAGGTCTCCCACACTGGAGGCAGACTCTTTAACCTCTGAGCTACCACGGAAGCCCATGCATCGGAAGCCTGGAGTCTTTTTAAAAATTTTTTATTGTTAATTGGAGGATAATTGCTTTACAGTGTTGTTGGTTTCTGCCATCCAATAAAGTGAATCAGCTGTAAGTATCCGTATGTCCTCTCCCTCCTGAGCCTCCCTCCCACCCCCGTGGCTGTCGCACAGCAGCGGTTGAGCTCCCGTGCTGCACAGTGACTCCCCACGAGCTGTCCACTTACACACGGTGGTGTGCGTGTCAGCGCCACTCCCTCAGTCCGTCCCGCCGCCCCTCTCCCCTGTGTGTTTACAGATCTGTTCTCTACGTCCGCGTCTCTACCCCTGCCCTGCAAATAGGTCCATCAGTACCTATTTTCTAGATTCCTTATATATGTGTTAACATATGATATTTGTTTTTCTCTTTCTAACTTACTTCACTCTGTATAACAAGCTCTAGGTTCATCTACCTCACGAGAACTGACTCACATGTGTTCCTTTTTATCGCTGAGCAATATCCCATTGTATACATGTACCACAACTTCTCTATACATTGATGTGTCGATGGACATCTAGGCGGGGAAGCATGGAGTCTTAACTGCTGGAAACCAGAGAAGTCCCCAGTATGATTTTATATTATCCCACAATAATCGTTTTTCAAATCCCTTACTCCTGTGTTGTCTCTCCCTCTCTTCTCTCTCCACTAGTAACCACTAGTTTGTTCTCTCTGAGTCTGCTTTTTTTGTTTTATTCACTAGTTTGTTGTATTTTAGATTCTGCATATAAAGGGTATCTATCATATGGTATTTGCCTTTCTCTGTCTGACTTACTTCACTTAGCATAATGCCCTGCAAGTCCATCCCATCCATGTTGTTAAATGGGAAAATTTCACTCTTTTTAGATGGCTGAGTAATATTCCATTGTGTACACACCACATCTTTATCTGCTCATCTGCTGGTGGACACCTAGGCTGTTTCCATGTCTTGGAAATTGTAAATAGCACTGTTCTGAACATTGGAGAGCATGTATCTTTTCAAATTACTGCTTCTATTTTTGGGGGGATACATATCCAGGAGTGGAATTGTTGCTCAGTCTCTAGGTCATTTCCGACTCTTTGTGACCCCATGCCAGGCTTCCCTGTTCCTCACTATCTCCCAGAGTTTGCTCAGACTCACGTCCATTGAGTTGGTGATGCCATCCAACCATGTCATCCTCTGTCATCCCCTTTTCCTCATGCCCTCAATCTTTCCCAGCATCAGGGTCTTTTCCAGTGAGTTGGCTCTTCACATCAAACGGCTAAAGCACTGGAGCTTCAGCTTCAGCTTCAATCCCTCCAATGAATATTCAAGGTTCATTTCCTTTAGGATTGATCGGTTTGATCTCCTTGCTGTCCAAGGGACTCTCAAGGGTCTTCTCCAGCACCACAATTTGAAAGCATCAGCGCTTCGACGCTCAGCCTTCTTTATGGTCCAACTCTTACATCCATACATGAGTACTGGAAAAACCATCGCTTTGACTATACAGACCTTTGCAAGCAAAGTGATATTTGCTTTTTAATATGCTGTCTAGGTTTGTCACAAGTTTTCTTCCAAGAAGCAAATGTCTTAATTTCATGGCTGTAGTCATCATCCGCAATGATTTTGGAGCCCAAGAAAATGAAGTCTGTCACTTTTCTATTTTTTCCCCATCTATTTGCCATGAAGTGATGGGACCAGATGCCATGATCTTAGTGGAATTACTCGGTTATATGATCTTTTAGTTTTCTGAGGAACTTCCATACCCCCATAGTGTCTGCACCAATTTCCATTCCCACCAACAATGTAAAGGTTTCCCTTTTTTTTTTTTTTTCACATCCTCACCAACATTTACTATTATTTGTGTCTTTTTGACGATGACTCTTATGACCTGTGCCCACTGATATCACGTTGTAGTTTTGATGTGCATTTTCCTCATCATTAGTGATCATCTTAACCATTTTTAAGCCTGTGGTTCAGTGGTATTATTAGTAAGTACATGCATGTTGCTGTGTACTTATCACCACCATTCATCTTTAGAGATCTCATCTTTCAAAATCGAACTCTGTCCACGTTAAACACTGACTCCCCACCCATCCCCAAGTCCCTGGCACCCACTCTTCTACTTTCTGTCTCTGTGATCTGCCTCCTCTAGTGAAATCCTGAAGAATTTGTTTGTGGTGTGTGTGTGTGAGAGACTGTTTTACTTTACTTTGCCTGATGTCCTCAAGGTTCATCCACCCTGTAGATGGTCAGAATCTCCTTCCTTTTTAAGACTGAATAACAACACTCCATTGTACGTATGTACTGCGTTTTGCTTACTCAGTGGATACTGAGTTCCTTCTCCCTTTGGCTGTTCTGAATAACGTTGCTGTGAATATGGGTGTGCAAATACCTCTTTAAGACTCTGCATTCAGTTCTTTTGGACACACGCCCACCAGTAGAATTATTGGATCATATTGTAATTCTAGTTTAATTCTTTTAGGAGCCACTCCTCATTAAAAGTTTTTGAAAAACATTCATCTATTTTTAACACTGCTATTATTCCTTAAGGGCTTCCCTGAGGCCTCAGTGGTACAGATTCTGCCTGCCAATGCAGGAGACGCAGGTTTGATCCCTGGGTCAGGAAGATCCGCTGGAGAAGGGAATGGCTATCCACTCCAGTATTCTGCCTGGAGAATCCATGGACGGAGGAGCCTGGCCGGCTGCAGTGTCTGCTGTCTTCTTTGAACACTGAGGGCATTTGGGGGAGTGTGTGTCTTTTTAATTAGTGGTGTCTGAATGGCAGCAGTGTCTCAGAGTTTCCATGTGTTCAGAAAGGATTCAAAGAGCCTTCCTGCCATGTGTATGTTGTAAATTGATCGCTTTTGAAAACAAAAGTGGAGTTTCGGGTAAAGTCCCACTGAATTTCACTTGGTGTTGTGTCATTTCTGATAATCTGAGGGTCCTTTGTGGAGGCTGGATGCTGCTCACCCCTCTTATGAAAGGGGACCCTTTGGTCTTCTGACTCCCAGCCCCTAGCTCCTCTGTGTACCTCTGGCCCCAGGCTTCCCATCACTGTGTCCGCTCTGTCTCAGGGCCCAGAAGACAACCCAGTACAGAGGGTCGTCTCTCTCCCGTATCATCTTTCTCCTGTATTTCTTTAGTTGTCTCTATATAATTTGATACCTGAGTGTTTTTAGTCCAGCTTACAAAGATCTGTTAAAAATGAAGAAAGCCATCTCTGTTGTATGCATTGTTCAGGAGCTCATGGAGGGTTTCCCTGGTGGTCCAGTGGCTAAGACTGTGCTGCCAATGCCGGGGGCCTGGGTTCGATCCCTGATCAGGGAACTAGATCCCACATACCGCAACTAAGAGTCCCATGCCTCAACCAAAGATCCTGCCTGCGGCAGTGAAGATTGAAGATCCTGCGTGATGCAGCCAAGACCTGGTGCAGCCAAATCAGTAAATGTGAACAGAAAGAAAAGCACTCATGGGAACCACCAAGGAGAGCCTTGGCGTCTTTCACCACGTTTGCACACAGACAGGGGAAACCAGCTTATAGCTGAAGTGCTCTGGTCTGTCCACGGGTTTGGGATCGCAGGTGATTCTTCACACATTTCCTGGTGTACGACTGTACTTCCAGGGGTGGCATTTTTAATTTGGGGTAGAAATGAGCAAAGGAAAAGAAAATGGAAGGCCTGTGGCACTTAGGACCCTTTGGGAAACATCATCTATTTTGGAACAAAACTCATCTGTGTTGAGAATCTTCCAGAAACAGGTGAATTCCACCAGATTGTCAGCCCCACCCCCAAGTTCTGGAAACTTGTAGAAAGGAGAGGAGAGAAAGGGCACAGAGGACCCCAGCGATGGCCAGTGGTGGGTTTGCCTGGCCCTCGGGTATCTGGGGCCCCAAGGTGAATGTCAGGGTCTTGGTACATGGCGTATTTTGCCGGTCACTGCACTTGAGTGACTTCCTCCAAAAGTGAAAGGCATGTCGTGCCCGCCGGCTCCTGGCAGGTTCTCACTTGCAGCTCTCTGTCCTGGAGACGTCAGCCTGTGGACGTAAACAGGTAATGACTCAGTCAACTTGACATCCTGCCAGGACAGCCCAGGTTGAACTTGAGGAAAACAGGCTCTTCTTGCTCAGGGCACAGTGTGGGGCTGGAATGCTCCTCCCCCTTTTGTGGATGTAGCTTTATTTCCGTTCCCAGATACTGGCTTTGAAAGGTGTCCTTAGGGTCGGATTACGGGTTAGTCATGATTGCTGCTCGGGTGCTCCCCTGGGACTTTGGGGCACAGAGCAGAGGGAGCCCAGACATCCTAGGTGAGCAGGGAGGAGGGGATGGGGCTGACAGGACTCTACAGAGGAAGGCCTGACCCTCCCGATGCAGGTGCAGGATCCAGGGGGCCAGCGGGGCAAGGCCTGGGAGGGGGCTTCCCAGAGGGCGGGAATGAGGAACAGATTGATTGGCCCTGACACTTCAACCAGGAAATATCAATTCTGAAGATGTAAAGGATGGGGTGAGATGAGGATAGCCCACTGTTTAGGGGGACCTCACACAATTCATCTCAGGAGAGAGCTTTGGGGCCCCTGAAGCCAGTAGCTGTGTGCAGGCTCCTTGGGCGGCTGGCCTCTGCTTTTCACTGGCACTTTAAGGTTCTATCTCTAGATCTTTTTTTTTTATTTTTAATTTTGATTTTATATTAGATACTTCCCTGATGGCTCAGCGGTAAAGAACAAGCCTGCTCAGTTCAGGAGACAAGAGACATGGGTTTGATCCCTGGGTCGGGAAGATCCCCTGGAGGAAGGCATAGCAACCCACTCGTCTTCTTGCCTGGAGAATCCCATGGACAGAGGAGCCTGGCGGGCTGCAGTCCATGGGGTCACAGAGAGTCGGACACGACCGAAGTGGTTAGCACAAGCACAATAGTTGGTTAACAGTGCTGTGTTAGTTTTAGGTATCAGATCAGATCAGTCGCTCAGTCGTGTCCAACTCTTTGCGACCCCATGAATCGCAGCACGCCAGGCCTCTCTGTCCATCACCAACTCCTGGAGTTCACTGAGACTCACAGCAGAGTGATTCAGTTACCCATATACGTATATCCATTCTTTCTAAGATTCTTCTTCCGTATAGATTATCAGAGTATTGAGAAGAGTTCCTTATGCTATACAGTCGGTCCTGTGATTACCTGTTTTACATATAGCACTGTGTGTGTGTGTCAGTCCTGAACTTCTAATTTACCCCTACCCTGCCTCTCCCCTTTGGTAACCGTAAGTGTGTTTTCTAAGCCTGTGAGTCTGTTTTGTAAATAATTCATTTGTATAATTTTTTACATCCCACAAATCAGTGATAGATATGGTATTTGTCTTTCTCTGTCTTACTTCATTTAATATGATAATCTCTGTATGTCCATCCCTGTTGCTGCACATGGCATTATTTCATTCTTTTTTTTAATGTATGAGTAATATTCTGCTGTATGTATGATACATACCACATCTTCTTTATCCGTTCAACTGTGGATGGACATTCAGGTTGCTTCCATGTCCTGGCTCTTATAAACAGGGCTGCGATGAACACGGGTATGCGTATCTTTTCGAGTTACCATTTCCTCCTGCTATATGCCCAGAAGTGGGATTTCAGGGTCATATGGTAGCTCTGTTTTTAGTTTTTTAAAAAATTTAGTTATTTTTAATTGAAGGATAATTGCTTTGCAGTATTGTGTTGGTTTCTATCAAACATCAGCATATTTTTAGTTTTTTAAGGAACCTCCACACTGTTCTCCATAGAGGCTGCAACAATTTACATTTCCACCAACAGAGTAGGAGAGTTCATACTAGATTCTTACACATTTGCTTTGTGATAATTCATGGTGTTACTCAAACCAGGAAGGCAGACTTGCCCTGGTCTGTGTTTGCTGCATCACCTCTGCAGAGGTGACTTGTTCGGCCTTTGCTTCTCACTCCAAAGGTTGGCTGTGGGGTGGGGAGGGGGCTGGAGAGGGGCAGGAACTGGGGGCCTAGCACCTTTCTGCATCACCTTCTATATCAGGTTGTGCCAGGGGTTTAAAAGTGTTTTTATTTATAATCTACCATGGACAGAGGAGCCTGGTAGGCTGCAGTCCATGAGGTTGCTAAGAGTCGGGCACGACTGAGCGACTTCACTTTCACTTTTCACTTTCATGAATTGGAGAAGGAAATGGCAACCCACTCCAGTGTTCTTGCCTGGAGAATCCAGGGGCGGGGAAGTCTGGTGGGCTGCCGTCTATGGGGTCGAACAGAGTCGGACACGACTGAAGCGACTTAGCAGTGAGTTCAGTCACCATGTCTGCCTCTCTCCCTTCTCCCTCCTTTGCCAGGGACCTGGAAGCTAGGGCACAAAATGAGTTCTTCCGGGCCTTCTTCAGGCTGCCAAGGCGGGAGAAGCTGCACGCCGTCCTGGACTGTTCCCTCTGGACCCCGTTCAGCCGCTGTCACACCGCCGGGCAGATGTTCACCTCCGACAGTTACATCTGCTTTGCCAGCAAGGAGGCCGGCTGCTGCAAAGTCATCCTGCCGCTCAGAGAGGTAGACCTGCTGTCCTCCCATGGGGCGGGGGGCGGGGGGGCCGTGGTTGCTAGGAGACAGAGGGGATGGATGCTCACAGGGCAAGGCTCTGCCTCTGAGGATGGGCAAGTCTAGAGGGATGCTTGGCCTGAGTTGACCAGGGGCCCCTGCTTTTTTCTGTTGTTGCCTGGCAACCTGAAATTTGCATAGATGTGAATGGTGAGAACAGGCACCCTGGCCTCCACATTATTGATAAAGCTCTTATTAAAATGTTCATGCCTAGCAATGAAAGCTTTTCCAACAGCCCTTAGGAAGGAGTCCTCCCTTTCACCCACCAGGAGGGAAGAGAAAAAAGTGACCTATTAAAAAATCACCTTTTGAAAAGAAATGTCAAGTTGCTTCGTTTGTATATCCTTCTAGAATTTTACATAAAAATTTAGAAAAATGCTTCTCTTCCTGGTGGCTCAGATGGTAAAGAATCCGCCTGCAATGCAAGAAACACGGGTTCAATCCCTGAGTCAGAACCATCCCTGGAGAAGGGAATGGCTACCTTCTCCAGTATTCTTGCCCGAAGAATCCCATGGACAGAGGAGCCTGATGAGCTACAGTCCGTGGGGTTGCAAAGAGTCTGACACGACTGAGCAACTAACACTGTCACTTTCCAGCTATAAAATTCCAGAGTTCTCTTCTTGGAAGCGGAGTCTGCTTTGAGATCTGCTGAGCCTCAGTCCTGTGGTTTTGGGGCATGTCTGTAGTGACAGGACCCACAGCTCTGTCAAATGTCAAGACTTCCAAACTCTTGCTGTTATAATGTACAGACTAAGCAGTATTCAGAAAAACTCAATTTTTTCATTCATGTGATTGACCACCATTTTTCTGCAGCAGATGACTTCATTTTACAAATGCCCTTAGAACAGAGCAAGAATTCCTTATATAGTTATTTTTTAAATTATATATGTATAATGTGAAGTCAAGTAGGCCTTAGGAAGCATCACTACGAACAAAGCTAGTGGAGGAGATGTAATTCCATTTGAGCTATTTCAAATCCTAAACGATGATGCTTTGAAAGTGCTGCACTCAGTATGCCAGCAAATGGGAAAGGTCAGTTTTCATCCCAATCCCAAAGAAAGGCAATGCCAAAGAATGCTCAAACTACTGCACAATTGCACTCATCTCACACACTAGCAAAGTAATCTCAAAATTCTCCAAGCCAGGCTTCAACAGTTCGTGAACCGTGAACTTCCAGATGTTCAAACTGGTTCTTAGAAAAGGCAGAGGAACCAGAGATCAAATTGCCAACATCCGCTGGATCATGGAAAATGGAAGAGAGTTCCAGAAAAACATCTATTTCTGCTTTATTGACTATGCCAAAGCCTTTGACAGTGTGGATCACCACAAACTGTGGAAAATTCTTAAAGAGAAGGGAATACCAGACCATCTGACCTGCCTCTTGAGAAACCTATATGCAGGTCAGGAAGCAACAGTTAGAACTAGACATGGAACAACAGACCAGTTCCAAATAGGAAAAGGAGTACATCACGGCTGTATATTGTCACCCTGCTTATTTAACTTATATACAGAGTACATCATGAGAAATGCTGGGTTGGATGAAGCATAAGCTGGAATCAAGATTGCCGGGAGAGTTATCAATAACCTCAGATATGCAGATGACACCACCCTTATGCCAGAAAGCGAAGAAGAACTAAAGAGCCTCTAGATGAAAGTAAAAGAGGAGAGTGAAAAAGTTGGCTTAAAGCTCAACATTCAAAAAACTAAGATCATGGAATCTGGTCCCATCACTTCATGGGAAATAGATGGGGAAACAGTGGAAACAGTGGCTGACTATTTGGGGGGGCTCCAAAATCACTGCAGATAGTGACTGCAGCCATGAAATTAAAAGATGCTTACTCCTTGGAAGGAAAGTTATGACCAACATAGGCAGCATATTAAAAAGGAGAGACATTACTTTGCCAACAAAGGTCCATCTAGTCAAGGCTATGGTTTTAGTCATGTATGGATGTAAGAGCTGGATTATAAAGAAAGCTGAGCACTGAAGAGTTGATGCTTTTGAGTTGTGGTGTTGGAGAAGACTCTTGAGAGTCCCTTGGACTGCAAGGAGATCCAACCAGTCCATCCTAAAGGAAATCAGTCCTGAATATTCATTGGAAGGACTGGTGCTGAAGCTGAAACTCCAATACTTTGGCCCCCTGATGCAAAGAGTTGACTCATTGGAAAAGACCCTGATGCTGGGAGGGATTGGGGGCAGGAGGAGAAGGGGACAACAGAGGATGAGATAGTTGGATGGCATCACCGACTCAATGGACATGAGTTTGAGTAATCTCTGGGAGTTGGTGATAGGCAGGGAGGCCTGGCATGCTGCAGTCCATGGGGTCACAAAGAGTCGGACATGACTGAGCAACTGAACTGAACATACACATACATACCATTTTAACTATTTTTAAGTGTTATGGTTCAGTGGTATTAAGTATATTCACATTTTGTGCAACCATCACCAGAATTTTTTCATCTTTCCAAACTGACACCCTGTCCCCATTAAACAATAGCACCCCAAATCCCCCTCCTTCAGCCCCAGGCATCCACCACCGTCCTTTCTGCCTCTATGAATCCTGACTCCCCTGTGCTCAGTCATGTCCAACTCTTTGTGACCCTATGGACTATAGCCCGCCAGGTTCCTGTGACCGTGGAATTCTCTAGCCAAGAATATTGGAGTAGGTTGCCATTTCCTCCTCCAGGGAATCTTCCTGACCTAAGGATCATATCTGCATCTCTTATGTCTCCTGCATTGGCAGGTGGATTCCTTACCACTGAGGTACCTGGGAAGCCCTGACCCCTGTAGGTCTCTTGTATCAGTGAAATCCTACAAAATTTGTCATTTTGTGACTGGCTGTATCACTTAGCAGAACATCCTCAAGGTGAATCCATATTGCAGCACCTGTCAGAATATCCATCCTTTCTGGGACTTCCTGGGTCCAGTGGTTAAGAATCTGCCTGTCAGTGCAGGGGACACAGGTTCAAGCCCTGGTCAGGGAACTAAGATCTTGTATGCAACACGGTTTGGCAAAAAAAAAAAAAAAGAATATCCATCCCTTTTAAGACTGAATAATGTCGTACTGTGTGTAGACCCATGTTTTGGTTTTGTTCTCATCTGTTAATCCAGCCAGGGGTACTTGAATTACTCCCACTTTGGGCTGTTGTAAATACACCACATCCCATACTTTCTAACTTTGTACTGGTTCCTTATTGCAGTTATTGGGTTTGTCCTTCTCTCTCTGTTTCCTGAATCTGCAATTGAACTCCTGCCCCTCTTCTCTCTTGCTTTGCCTCTGTGCGCGTGACTGTCTGCAACAGGTTGTGAGCATTGAGAAAATGGAGGACACGAGTCTGCTGCCAAACCCCATCATCGTCAGCATCCGGAGCAAGATGGCCTTCCAGTTCATTGAGCTCAGAGATCGTGACAGCCTGGTGGAGGGTCTGCTGGCGAGACTGAAGCTGGTGCATGCCGACCACCCTGTGCACTATGACACCACCCTGGATGAGGAGCTGGTATGATCCCTGGAGACAGCAGGAGTCTGTAAACGGAAAATCCCTTTTTTTCCCCCAGCACCTCTAGGGCAGGTGTCTTCAAAGGGGAGTGCATGTAACGATGACCCACTTGGGTACCAGAAAAACGTCAGTGATGCTGGACCTGGGTAGCAGACAATCTGATATCATCTTTAATGAGCTGGGTGTCCTGAGTGGGTATGGCAGGGTTAGAGGGGGTTGAAGGGGACTCACTCACAGGTTGGAGGGGCTAATGGGGCTCACAGGTTAGAGGGGTTGATGGGGTACACTCAGGTGTCAGGGATCAACAGGCCATCTTCTCAGAGGTTGGAGGGTTTGGGGAATCAACACACAGGTGAGTGGACACCCTCTTTATTAGAGAGGTCGGTGCTCTCATCCCCCTGAGGTTGGAGGGGATGATGTTATAGTATTTGGGGGCAGATGTAAGTTGCCCAAAGAGATGATTCAGTGTCTTTAAGATTGGACAGCTGCCACAGGAGATCCAGGTCTGCTGGACCTAGTCCCTGATTCTTTCACACCCGTCCTCCTTGTTTCCGGACCTCTTTTCATCTGAGTAGTGACAGGAGGAAAGGAGAGGAAGTCTCTCAGTTCCCTAGAGCCGCTCTCTACAGACGCCCATCCTCAGGTCTAGATGCTGAGGGTGCGATGTTTCCTTCCTGGTCCCGCGTGGGGCCATATTCTGTGAGCCAGGGAGCAGCGGTGCTGGGAAAGCCCCGTGGACCATGCTCCTTCCTGAGGATCATCTCCGTTGGGTCTAGTGTTAGACTGCCTTTCTCGTAAGTCCCAAGCAGATAGGCATGTTTATTATACTCACATATCCAAAGACAAAGACTGCCCCGTAACTAAAGCAGTGACTTTCTCTTTTTGTCATTCTTTTTTTTCCTTCCCATGCAGACCTCACCCGTGTTTCATTCAACAAGCTTGTGCAGTGGCAACCACAGGTTTGGGGGTCTTGAGATGGTGTCTTCGCAAAATAGCGAGGAAAGGGAGAAAGAAATGAGCCCACGGATGCACCCCGAGGCTTTCCGGCAGTCGGGCAGCCAGAGCCCGGACTCGAGATTGGTGAGTGACGTGGCTCCACCCTCGCACATGGAGGTGGTGGGGCGTGGCTTCCAGGCCCCTCCTGGGGTGGGCCTGACACAGGTTACTAGGCAACCCTGGGCACCTCATTGGCAAAAAGTGGAAGAGGGCAGAGATGCCAGTGGCCTGCACGCTTCCGGGTGGGTGGAGGATGTGGGACGTTGGGGGGCAGTGACTTTCCACCTGCCCTTCAGGCCGCATCTATCCGTGCTCTCCTTGTGGGGTTTCCAGGTGCAGAACAAGTCTGGTTCCTTTTATCCAGTGGCGTCAGCGGGACTCCTGGTACAGCGCTTCTTTTTTGGCCCCTGGCTGTTTTCTAGTTTTACTAAACTAAAAATACCTTGGTTACACTCGTGATTGTTTTCTCCTCTTCAGGGAGACTCTGTGGGCAGTGCTTGAGTGGTAAATAGACTAGAAGCCGAGCTATGAGATGGTGCCCTGGCAGGAGGCACGCTGTGTGGGCACCGCCAGTACCAGGGTGGCTGTGAACAGGATATCTGCCCCTCAGCCGCTTAATGTCTCATGTATCATGGATTGTTAGCTTTACTTATTCAGGGTGCAGCCTTCTGATGTGCTGTTCAGAGATGCTCACTGAATGCTCATTGTTTCAACAAATAAGAATATTGACTATATGTGTACACCTCTCCCATGACTGGAGAATACAGATTATTAAGAGCATATATAAACTTCTTGTTTAAAAGGCATGGAAACATTCCTGCCAGCTAGGAATTCTAAAGAATTTTCAAAATTCATAGTTTGAAAAGATTTCCAGTTGCCTAGAGACATGGTCTCTTTCTCATCTCTGCTACTGAGAACGATGTCATTTTTTTTCCAGTTGGCAATTTTTCCTCTGGCTGTCAGGAAGTTCCAGGCAAATCATGAGAGCCCCTGGCTCCCCTCTGCGCTCTGAGCTGACCTGTTTAAGAAACTGGTTTGGCATGGACATCCTGAGAGGCTTCCCCACCCCTGCCCCGCCCGCCATCGGCTTTGTGTTCCCATAGCAGTTCGGATGAGCACACTCTTACTATCTACTTTGCCAAGGAAATGGCATTTTATTCACGTCAGGTCTCCCACGGGACTCTGAATTCCTGAAGGGCTGGTGACCTTTACATCCCGCATGCTGCTGGACATTCAGAGGTGTCTGCCCAGTGAATTGCCTGGCACAAGTGGGTCCTCTCTCAGCTGAGGGAGCACCCTCTGTGACGGGCTGTGGACGGTGCCTCTTCGTACGCTGAGTGTGTTTCTGCTTCCAGTCCAGGGAACAGATCAAGGTGAGCCTCTGGAACGACCACTTCGCGGAGTACGGCAGGACAGTGTGCATGTTCCGCACAGAGAAGATCCGGAAGCTGGTGGCCATGGGGATCCCTGAGTGCCTGCGCGGCAGACTCTGGCTTCTTTTCTCAGGTGAGGGTTTCCGGGGTCTCCAGGCCCAGCTTTTATTTATGGAGCAGACACAGGACAGAGGCCTGACCTGAGTAGGGGGGGTAGGGAGTGTGTGTGTGCGTGTGTGCTTGTGCATGTGTGTGCGCGCATGCAGACGGGTCCTCTCGGCCTGTGACATGCCCGGCTGGGGCCTTGGGACCTTCCTGTGTGGACTGTGGGCCAGGCTGCGGCAACCTCTGGGCTGTGGGGTCCCTGGTCAGCGTGAAGTCTGGCAGAGGGATCGCCTCCCCTTCAGCCGTGATTTTATGAGTCTCTTCATCGTCCTTAGAATTCTGTTCAGAACGCCCTGGACATGCAGTGTCTAGATGTCTAGAGACCTGAAAACGTCTTCAAAAGTCGTTCACTTGTGTGCTTTACATAACTCCCTCTGGGGACACGTCCTCCTGGTGCCCCCGCTGCGGGGAATGCACACAGAGCCTGCCCGCATCTTCCTCCTGCTTCGCTGGATCTGGGACTCTCCCTCTGCTGCTTTGGGGTGTCTCTTATCTGACGCTCGCCGGTGGCTGGGCTGAGCCTGGGGCCCAGGTCTCCAGAGGCGCCTTCTGTGAGCCGTGTGGCGCCACTCGGTGAAGGAACGGGGCTGACCAGCAGGAAGGGAGGGCCCTGCGGTCCAGGGTGTGACTGCTGCTCCTTTCGAGGTGCTGGGGGGATAGCGGCCAGGGCTCCACTTTCCTCAGAGACCCTTCTGGGAGCCTTACGGGCCTCCTCGTGTGCTCCACAGAACATGTGCTCCATAGCTTTTTTAAAAATTAATTTGTACCTTATTTTTGGTTGTACTGAGTCTTCGTTGGTGCACACAGGCTTTCTCTTGTGGCAGATAGGCCACATACATCTGTTACTGAGGAATACAACTGATTGTAAGTATATTAGTATAAAGCTATTTTTAGTATGAGCTCTTCTCCCCCTCTATCTGTAAGGTTATTCTTAGAAAAGCCATATTACTTCATTTTTCCTTTGTTTTTTGTTTTTAGCAGAAGTGAAGTTCCTTTTGGTCATGTGTGGTCTTAACTATTTTGTGTTGCTTAGATTGTGAGATCCCACTGAGGTCCTCCGGCAGGACAGGCCCCTCCCCATGTGGACTCTCTCCCAGAAATCAGCCCCCCTTGAAATGTTATTTTTTTTTAAAAATTTTTTATATTGGAGAAGAGCCAATTAACAGTGTTGTGAGAGTTTCAGTTGAACAGCAAAGGGACTCAGCCATACATATACGTGTATCCATTCTCCCTCAGACTCCCCTCCCATCCAGGCTGCCACCTAACATTGAAATGTTATTTGTAAATCACCAGATGCCGTCACGGACCTTGCCGCGCATCCCGGTTACTACGGCAACCTGGTGGAGGAGTCCATGGGAAAGTGTTGCCTGGTGACGGAGGAGATAGAGCGGGACCTGCACCGTTCCTTGCCAGAGCACCCTGCCTTCCAAAACGAAACGGGCATCGCGGCCTTGAGGAGAGTCCTCACGGCCTATGCCCACAGGAACCCTAAGATCGGGTACTGCCAGGTGAGCTGGGCGCTGCAGGGCCGTCCCAGGCCAACCACCCAGGCCTCAGGTGCCATGTTCCTAGCCATTTGTACCAAGGACTGTCCTGTGGAGGGAATCGGTCTCGTGGAGTCAGACACGCTGATGATGTGGGAGGAGTGTTACCCAGTGCCCAGGAGAGCATGGCATGAGCTGGCCCCTGTCCTTAGGAGGCCATTCAGCCTTCATGGCCTCCCAGCCTCCACTGCAGGATGGTATTGATGAAGCCGCTCTGGAGCGTCCTACCTCTAAACCGTACAGAAGTCATCAGGATTATTTTTAAATCTGAACATAGACACAGAGATTAGTGGGGTTGGGTTCTGAGCCTAAGGCGTGCTCCACAGCCCAGCCCAGCATCACTCCCTGGGGGCCAGGCTCAAAGCAGCGGCTGATGATTCAACCCAGTGGGTCTTGTGAGGCCCACGTTGATAACTGGTCATTCCAGCTCAGTCTTGATTGGCTGGGTATACTGCATCTCTCATCTGTGTAGTCTGGACTTCTGTGGATCACTTGGCCTTGTGTGTTGTTGAATGTCTCCGTGGTACACATGACCTGGTCAGTAATTGTCCGCTCCCCTGTGAATCCTCTGAGCAGTCCATGAACATCCTGACCTCTGTTCTGCTGCTGTATGCTAAGGAGGAGGAAGCCTTCTGGCTGCTGGTGGCTGTGTGTGAGCGGATGCTGCCCGACTACTTCAACCACCGAGTCATTGGTAACTGTCTGCTCCCTTCCCCTCTGTCCCTCGGGGTGGTGATAAAGAGACTTGGCTAGTCTCTGCACCAGCACCGTCTGACTCTTGAATCTTCAAAACTAACTGATGTAACTCTCTGCACAGTTTTGGCAAAAGGGTGGAATGTGGTAACCCAACTGCTTCTTTGCCACAAACTCTTACAGATTTTTTTTTTTTTTTTTTTGGCTGTGCTGTGTGGCGTGAGGTATCTTTGTTCTCTGACCAGGAATCAAACCCATGCCTCCTGTAGTGGGAGCAGAGGCTTAACCACTGGATCCCTGGGAAGTCCCCTCTTACAGATTTTTGGATAAAGAAAAATTATTTTATATGGATAGCTGAACTTAAGGAAAGAAAAATTCCTAGGTTCAAAAAGCAAGTCCAAAAGTGAAAACCACAGAGGTTTTTTACTGATGCTGAGGCCTGGAAAGAGAGGAGGTCTCCTTCTTGGTCCCCAGGGAGTTTGCAGATAGCAGATGGAGGGAGTAGAGGAATAATGGAGACCCTTGAGGCCCGACGTAAAGGGCAGAGGAGGAGACTCCTCACTTATCCAGGCTGGGTAAGAAAGGGCATTTGTGGCTGCCCGGGCTCTGGGCAAGCCTGTGTGTGACCCCTCAGTGCCCAGGCATGTGCGCCGCTGACCTTCGTGTGGTTGAGATTTGAATTTGCACCCTGTCTGTGATCCAGCTATCTCCTCGTGGAGAAAATGACATGGAAATTGCTCTGGCCGGGCGATATTCTTAGGGACACCGTATAGTAATCCAGACTGAGAGGTGGGAATGGCCTGAACTTAGGATGGCAGCCGTGGCATCAGAAACAGAAGAACTGGTGTGAGATGGAATTTGGCAAAGGACTGGATGTAGGGACAAGGCAGGAAGAAGAGGCTTGAGGACTGAGGTCTAAGAACTGAGGGAGTATGATGACCACCGGGAGCAGGGGAGGGCTGGATGGGAAGGAGGTGGCCCTTGACTTCTCCCCTGGCCGCCTTCCTGTGTTTGGGTGGCTAATTGGTTTGCTACCCTCTTCCGTTCATTTCGAGGGAGGTACTTAATGTTGTACAGAGCAGCAAGGAGTAACCAGAACCTCGAGGTCACTGGGGGGCCTGCTGCCCAAGCCCTCACTGGGTGATGTGACAGATGGTAGTCAGCAGTGAGCAGCAGACCCTCCATGATAATGTGACCACCTCCCCAGTACAGGGAACGTTGCTACAACCCACAGAGTTCCCTGCCACACTCAACATCTGGTACTGATTTCTGTCACCACAGGTTTTCTTGGCTTGTTCTTGAACTTGGAATAAATATAATAGTAGAGAATGTTCTGACTTCCTTCACTCAAGATACCGTTGGTGCATCAGCAGGTCCTTTTCATTGCTGCGTGCTATTTCATGGTGCGTTCACACCATGATGCTTTCATCCCAGTCATGGGAGTTTCCAGTTTCTTCTTATAAGTCCCAGTGAACATCCGTGTATAAGTCTTTTTGGAATATATATTGACACTTTTCTCAGGATTTACCCAGGAGTAGAATTCCTGGGTCACAGATGTATGCTTAACTTTATAAGAAACTGTCAGTTTTCCAAAATGGACAAAACGTATTCACATTATCTCATACCAGCAACGCATGGGAGTTCCAGTTGCTCCATATCCCTGTTTATACTTGGAATTTTCTGTCTTTTTAATTTTATCCATTCTGGTGGGTGAGAGTGGTATATCGTGGTGATTTTCATTTCCATTTCTCTGATCATTGTTAATGATGTTGAACCTATTTTTCTGTGCTTATTGGTCATTTGTCACTTTAGAAATGTGCAAATCTTTTGCCTTTTTTTAAAAAAAAAAAAAAGATTTGTTTATTGATTTCTTATTATCAAGTTGCATCAGTTCTTGATTTTTATTTTGATCACAAAACCTTTGTCAGATATAGTTACCACAAATATTTTCTCTGAGTTTGAAGTTTGCATTTTCATTTTATGAATGGTCTCTTTTGAAGAATACCAGTCTTTAATTTTGATGAAATCCAATTCATAATTTTTCTATGGTTAATGCTTTTGTGTCCTAAGAAATTTTAGCCTTTTGCCTGTATTTTCTTTTAGATGTTTTTTTAGCATTAGCTTTTATACCTAAGTCCATGACACATTTCATATGTATTTTTCTGAATGGTTTGAGGTAGGAAGAGGGGTCCCTTCTCCCTCCCCCGCCCACGTAGGTGGGCACTTGGTTCAGCACTGTTTTATTTTATTTATTTATAATTGAAGGGTAATTGGTTTACAATATTGTGTTGTTTCTGCCATACATCAGCATGAATCAGCCATAGGTATACATATGTCTCTTCCCTCCTGAACCTCCCTCCTGCCTCCCACCCAGTCCTACCCCTCTAGGGTGTCACAGAGCACCAGCTGGGCTCCCTGAGTCATGTAGCAAATTCCCACTTGCTCTCTGTTTTATATATGGTAGTGTATATGTTTCAAGGCTACTCTCTTCCTTTCGTCCCTTCCTCTCCTTCCCCCACTGTGTCCATAAGTCTGTTCTCTATGTCTGGGTCTCCACTGCTGCCCTGCAAATAGGTACCATCTTTCTAGATTCTATATATATGCATTAATATACAATATTTGTTTTTCTCTTTCTGACTTAGTCTGTATAATAGACTCTAGGCTCATCCACCTCATTAGGACTGAGTCAAATGCGTTCCTTTTTATGGCTGAGTAATATTCCATTGTATACATGTACCACAGCTTCTTTATCCATTCATACTTTGATGGACATCTAGGTTGCTTCCGTGTCCTAGCTGTTGTAGATAGGAGCACTGTTTTTGAAAATGACAGATGAAAATATTATCCTTCTCCCATTGAATCACCTTGGTCCAAACATCAGAAGTCAGTGAACCAAGTGTGAGTCCTTTCCTGGACTCCCATCCTGTGTCATGGTTCTGTGTATCTCAGAGCAGCTCTAATCTGAGAGGGAGTGACTCCCTCCGCAGCCAGTCTCCGTGGCTCCTTCCCCAGGGGCCCAGGTGGACCAGTCCGTCTTCGAGGAGCTCATCAAGGAGCAGCTCCCTGAGCTGGCGGAGCACATGCACGACCTCTCGGCCCTGGCATCCATCTCCCTGTCCTGGTTCCTCACGCTCTTCCTCAGCATCATGCCCCTGGAGAGTGCCGTGAACGTGGTCGACTGCTTCTTCTACGATGGCATCAAAGCCATCTTCCAGCTGGGACTGGCTGTGCTGGAGGCCACTGCCGAGGGCCTGTGCAGCAGCAAGGATGACAGCCAGGCCTTGATGGTCCTCAGCAGGTGAGGCGGGGAGCCGGCGGCTGGACTGGGCCGTCACTGTGGGGCTGCCCTCCACTCTGCCAGCTTGTGGTCCCCTGGGGCCAAGCCATCGGCGACCTTGTCATCCTAGCCACCTTCCCTCACTCCTGTCCACCAAGAGGCAGGAAGGTGAGGGTACTGCTGTCTTTCTCTGAACAGGTTCAGGTGTCCTAAGTCTAGATGGACCTCCAGTGACCTTGAACGGAAGGAGGGCAGGCGGGCACAGGGAAACATGGGCCTCAGGAAGCCAGCTGGGGGATGTGGACGTTTTGGGCACAGAAACGGGTGTGTTGCAGTGAAGGCAAAGCCCGTTAGCCCGGGGACATGTGGAACCGAGGGCGAGGCTGGTAAATGACAAGTTCCTGTGCAGAATACTGTGGAAACACAGTGTTTACATCACTGGAGAGTCAAAAAAGTGAAAGTGTTAGTCGCTTAGTCATGTCCTACTCTTTGCGACCCCATGGACTGTAGCCCACCAGACTCTGTCCATGGGATTTCCCAAGCAAGAATCCTGGAGCAGGTTGCCATTCCCTTCTCCAGGGGATCTTCCCGACCCAGGGATTGAAACCTGGGTGTGTCACATTGCAGGCAGATTCTTCACTGTCCGAGCCACCAGGGAAGCCAGAGTGTCAGAGACCTAGGAAAACTTCCTGTGGCTCCAGGGGCACCATGTCCGTCTTCACGTTCGTTTCTCCTTTTCTCTAGAATGAGTGTAGCTGTAGCGGCCTGGCCTTTCACAGAGACGGGAGACAGAGGAGCCCGTTGACAGTTGCTGCCCATGTCTGGGGGCCCCTGTGAAGGTGGTGGGGGCTGCGAGGTGGCCAGGGTGGGGGAGGGGATGGTGATCCCATGCTTTCCTGGTGTCTGATGCGCCCAGGTTTCTGGACCACGTCAAGAACGAGGACAGCCCGGGACCCCCGATTGGCAGCCACCACGCCTTCTTCTCTGACGACCAGGAGCCGTGTCCCGTGACCGACATCGCAGACCTGATCCGGGACTCCTACGAGGTACCTGGGCCCCACCCCCAGGTCTCTCGGGAGGTGAACTTCCAGGGAGGTGCTGGGGGCTGCTGCTTGTCTGCTGTCTGGATGCAGGGAGGGTTCTGTGAGCAAGTGCTCCCTCTCTCCCCTGCAGAAATTCGGGGGCCAGTCTGTGGCTCAGATCGAGCACATGCGCTGCAGGCACAGGATCCGAGTCCTCCAGGGCCACGAGGACACCACGAAGCAGAACGTGGTGAGTAGAGGCCACCTCCGCACCACAGCCCCCGGCGGCCAGGGGCCGACCCGAGCTGGGCCTCCTGCTGCCTCCCGACAGGAGAGTGACAGCTTTTGGGTTTTTTTGCATTAAATTAACAACTAAGTGGTTCAGATGGTAAAGATTCTGCTTGCAATGCAGGGGACCTGGGTTCCATACCTGGGTCAGGAAGATGCCCTGGAAAAGGCAAAGGCAACCCACTCCAGTATTCTTGCCTGGGAAATCCCATGGACAGAGGAGTCTGGGGGGCTACAGTCCCTGGGGTCACAAAGCGTCGGTCACAGCTGAGCAACTAACAACAGCTTGACAGCGGTGAGCTAGTGGAGAAACGGCGTGGGTTTAGTTTTAGAGTCAGACAGACTGTGAGCAAATTAACTACTGTGAGCCTCTGTCTCCCTTGTTGTAAAATGAGGGTAACAACACTCATCGTGTGGGGTTAAATAAGGGACAATATAGAAGTTGCCCGGTGCCCAGAGCCTGCAGTCTTTATTTTTTTTAGGGGCCACTACTACTGGCGTGGCAAACCACTCCAATATTTATTCTTGCCAGGAAAACCCCATGGACAGAGGAGCCTGGCAGGCTACAGTCTGTGAGGTCACAAAGAGTCGGACAGGACTAAGTGCACATAATTTAGAAAAATCTATGTATTATTCATTTATTTTTGGCTGAGCTGGCTCTGCACTGCTGCATGGGCTTTTCTCTAGCTGTGGTGAGTGGGGGCGCCTCTCCAGTTGTGGTTCAAGGGCTTCTCATTGCTGTGGCGTCTCTCACTGTGGAGCACAGGCTCTAGGGTGCACGGGCTTCCGTGGTTGCGGCATGGGAGCTTAGCTGCTCTGTGGCCTGTGGGGATCTTCCCAGACCAGGGATCAAACCTTTGTCCCCAGCACTGGCAGGCTGACTCTTAACCGCTGGACCACCAGGGAAGTCCAGGCCTGTAGAGCTGGTGGTTATGCTGCAGGAACTTGGCACCCAAGCTCTAGCCTTGCCAGTGTTTGATCCTTTGCAAGTATTTAAACGCTTGTCCTGAGTCTTGGATGTGTGAATGAGAAAGGTTGAGGATGAAGCCCTGAGAAAGTCTCCATAAAGCCATCTCTGGATGATCTGGGCGCCCGGCGTCCACTCCAGTGGGACGCGCCTCCTTGACCCCTGATCCTCCAGGGCAGGCAGAGCATTCACTCCGTGCCTGTTTGTTCTTTCCTCGAGCTCCGAGTTGTTATCCCAGAAGTCTCTGTCCTTCCTGAAGACCTGGAGGAGCTCTACGATTTATTCAAGGTAGGAGACTCAGTGGGGTGAGGAAGCGACAGACCCTGAGTCAGGCCGCAGCCGAGGCTGCCCACCTGCAGTGGGGAAGGGCCAGCTTGGGCCTGCTGAGTGCAGCGAGGCTGGGGCGGCCCCTGCCAGCCGGCTCTGGCTTGACGGTGCCTGCTGAGCCCGTGCACGAATGCTGCTGCGCTTGGCCCAGAGGCCCTCAGTGACGGGGACGCACCCCACACTGCCCAACGGCAGTTCCCAGTCAGCCGTGGACACAACAGTGATTCTTACTACACTGTCTCCTCGTATCCATTTTTTCCCTGTTATTATTTTTTTAAGTTGAAGTATAGTTGATTTACAATGTTGTCTTTGATTCTGGTGTATAGCACAGTGATTCAGTTATACACATATATGTATTTTTTCATTACAGATTATTACAAGGTATTGAATGTAGTTTCCTGTATCACCTCATGTACGTTTTACTCATAACACCACCTACAAGACGTGTATACATATTTTTTGGTTTGTGGGGCTGGTCTGGATGCTTATTTATGTTCTGTTTTCCTTGATGCTATTATTAATACTTTTTCATGTTGCCATATGATCTTATTTTTAAATCAGTTTACAACTTGTCCTGTTGGTAATGCTTAATAGTTGGTGGCCATTCCCTTTTCCAGGGGATCTTCCAAACCCAGGGATTGAACCTGGGTCTCCCCCATTGCAGGCAGATTCTTTACCATCTGAGCCACTAGGGAAGCCCCAGTACTTAATACAGTAAACCGTATTTTGAATATTTGGGTATTTAGGTGGATTCCCAGCTCTTGCTACTTACATCATCCTGCAAAGACCATTTTCAAGTGCCTTCCTAGAAATTTTCTTGCTTGAAACAGTCAGTAGAAATGGGGAAGAGAGGCTGACAGTGGACCCACTCCTGACAGCTTCGGCAGTGAAGGGGAGAGGAGCAGAGCGCAGGCCAGCAGAGCAGTGGCAGACCCAGAGGAGTCTGGCCACTGGAGCTCTTCTGGTGGGGACTCTGAGCCCTTGGTCCCTCTGAACTTGAATTGCCGTGTACTTGAAATAGTCCCGAGCAGCGTGTAGGCTCTGAGTGGAGCCACAGATCTGTCTGACCCTCCTGTAGCCGTCCCGTCACTGCCTGCTGCGGTCACTGACGCACGTGGCTGGCTTAGTCAATTGCTGGCACTCCTCACCCCTCATCAGCAGGATGTGTGATGAGGACTCCTGTAAACATCGCTAGTTTTCAAGTTTTATAGTTTTCTCTGTTGCATGAAGAGAAAATACACAGTCAATGGTGACTTGGTGTCCCATGCCCCACCTCTCTTTGTCAAGGACTTAAAACAGGGAACACTAGAAACACAAAAGCAGGTAAACCAAGGTGATATTTAGCACGAAGAGTCTAATTTCTTTAGGGCTGACTGTTCTCAATTTGGGAGAATAAGACACATCAGACATCTGAACTTATATAACTTAAAAGATTGCTTTAAGTTCACCATGAACTGCATTAAGTACTAACCATATTATTAAACTTTCATACAAGGAGTATTTAAAGAAGACAGCCAGCCATTTCCTGTTTCCTATTTCTATCTTTTCTGTGAACGATGTGGGTGAAATTTATTTTCGTATTTGTTGTTAGCTCTGCAGGCCCTTCGTTTGTGTAGGGCTGACTACAAATGTTAACTTAACTGTGACTACAATGCCAATTCCAAGATAACACTTCCAAAAGAAGTTTCAGTGAGACAGCATCATAAGCACAGCGTCTCGTTCTGTGGCACAACCTGAGGCACCGCCTGTGTGCACCCAGGGCCATCCTCACGCCCCGCAGAGCAACCCTCGCTGTCCCCCACCTCAGCTCTTGCTCCTGACCTTCTCTGAATTTCCTTGGCTTTTGTAGTCTGACCTCATATATTTAATTAATTTTTTTTTTGGTGTTTAGGATGTTTATTAGGGAGTACTCTTTTTCTTTAACTTTTTATTTTATTTTATAGCTGATTAGCAATATTGTAGTTTCAGGTGGACAGGAGAGTGACTTAACCATACACATACATACATCCATTTTGACTTCATATATCTTAATGCTTGTTTTATTTGTTGTTTTTGTTTTAATTGAAGGCCATTTACTTTACAATATTGTAGTGGTTTTGCCATACATTGACATGAATCTGCCACAGGTGTACATGCGTTCCCCATCCTGAACCCCCCTCCCATCCCTCTGGGTCATTGCAAGATATAAGGTTCCCTAGTTGGATTTTGCATGTGTCTCTTGTCTTTTGAACCAGAGGTTCATTTTCCCAGGGAAAGGGCCACAAAGAGATACCCTTACATCGCTGAATAAATATGTGATAGGTTCTCATTAAGGATTAAGGAGTGGCCTTAACTTCCCTGCGTCCTTTCCTAAGCCTGGGATGTACAGGTATGACTGTTCTCTGTGTTAACAACAAACCGTCTTCTCTGACTGTCTTTTTTACAGACTCTTTCCTATTAAAGATGAACAGTGTGTGCTTAGTGAAATCCATTTTTATTCTGAATTTAAAGTCACCTTTCTTTTTTGCCTGAATTCAATTCTTTTTTTTTCTTTGTTTCATTGAGATATAATTGACCTACAGCATTGAGTGTAAGCTGTACAGCATAGTGAATTACATATATTGCAAAATGATTCACAGTAGGTTAACATCCATCATGTCATTTGTTATTCAGTTGCTCAGTTGCATCCAACTCTTTGCAACCCCATGGACTGCAGCACGCCAAACTTCCCTGTCCTTCACCATCTGCCAAATCTTGCTCGAACTCCTGTCCATTGAGTCGGTGATGCCATCCAACCATCTTGTCCTCTGTCATTCCCTTCTCCTCCTGCCTTCGATCTTTCCCAGCATCAGGATCTTTTCTAATGAGTTGGCTCTTCGCATCAGATGGCCAAAGTATTGGAGCTTCAACTTCAACATCAGTCCTTCCAATGAATATTCAGGATTGATTTCCTTTAGGATTGACTGGTTTGATCTCCTTTGCAGTCCATGGGACTCTCAAGAGTCTTCTCCAACTCCACAGTTCAAAAGCATCAATTCTTTGGCACTCAACCTTCTTTATGGTCTGACTCTCACGTGTATACATGACTACTAGAAAAACCATAGCTTTAACTATACAGACCTTTGTTGGCAAAGTAATATCGCTGCTTTTTAATATGCTATCTAAGTTTGTCATAGCTTTTCTTTCCAGGAGCAAGCGTCTTTTAATTTCATGGCTGCAGTCCCCATCTGCAGTGACTTCGGAGCCTCCAAAATAGTCTCTCACTGTTTCCAGTGTTTGTCCGTCTGTTTGTCATGAAGTGATGGGGCTGGATGCCCTGATATTAGTTTTTTGAATGTTGAGTTTTAAGCCAACTTTTTCACTCTCTTATTTCACCTTCATTAAGAGTTCATCTTTGCTTTCTGCCATAAGGGTGCAATCTTGATTCCAGTTTATGCTTCATCCACTCCAGCATTTCTCATGATGTACTACTCTGCATATAACTTAAATAAGCAGGGTGACAATATACAGCCTTGCCATACTCCATTCCCAATTTTGAATCAATCTGTTGTTCCATGTCGAGTTCTAACTATTGCTTTTTGACCTGCATACAGGTTTCTCATGAGGCAGGTAAGGTGGTTTGATATTACCATCTCTTTAAGAATTTGCCAGTTTGTTGTGATCCACACAGTCAAAGAAAGGCTTTAGCACAGTCACTGAACCAGAAGCAGATGCTTTCCTGGAATTCTCTTGCTTTTTCCATGATTCATTGGATGTTGGCAGTTTGATCTCTGGTTCCTCTGCCTTTTCTAAATCCAGCTTGACCATCTGGAAGTTCTCAATTCACATTTGTTGAAGCCTTCCTTGGAGAATTTTGAGCATTACTTTACTAGCGTGTGAGATGAGTGTAATTGTGCGGTAGTTTGAGCATTCTTTGGTATTGCCCTTCTTTGGGATTGGAATGAAAACTGACCTTTCCCAGTCCTGTGGCCACTGCTGAGTTTTCCAAATTTGCTGGCATATTGAGTGCAGCACTTTCACAGCATCATCTTTTAGGATTTGAAATAGCTCAACTGGAATTCCATCTCCTCTACTAGCTTTTTTCATAGTGATGTTTCCTAAGGCCTACTTGACTTCACATTCCAGGATGTCTGGCTCTAGGTGAGTGATCACACCATTCTAGTTATCTGGGTCATGAAGAGTATAGTTCTTCTGTGTATTCTTACCACCTATTCTTAATATCTTCTGCTTCTGTTAGGTCCATATCATTTCTGTCCTTTATTGTGCCCATCTTTGCATGAAATGTCCCCTTGGTATTTCTAATTTTCTTGAAGAGATCTCTAGTCTTTTCCATTCTATTGTTTTCTTCTATTTCTCTGCATTGTTCACTTAGGAAGCCTTTCTTATGTCTGCTTACTGTTCTTTGGAACTCTACATTCAGATGGGTATATCTTTCTTTTTCTCCTTTACTTTTCACTTCTCTTCTTTTCACAGCTATTTGTAAGGCCTCCTCAGACAACCATTTTGTATTTTTGCATTCTTTTTCTTGGGGATGATTTTGATCACTGTCTCCTATACAGTGTTAAAATACCTCGGTCCATATTTCTTCATGCACTCTATCAGATCTGATTCCTTGAATCTATTTGTCACTTCCACTGTATAATCATATAGATTAAAAAAAAAAAAACAAAAAACCAAAGCAACAAAAATGGTTTTTTTCTTGTGATGAGAAATTTTAGGACCTACTCTCTTAGCAACTTTGGAATATACCATACAGCAGTGCTAAGTATAGTCATCGTGATATACATACATCCCCAGGACTCATTTGTCTTTTAATTGGAAATTTGTACCTTTTGACCACCACCATCTTATTCTACAACCCACCCCCAGCTCCTGCCTCTGGTAAAACCACGAATCTGATCCTTCTCTATGACTGGAATCATTTGTTATATTGTTTAAGATTCCACTTACAAGATCATATAGTATTTGTCTTTCTCTGACTTATTTCACTTACCATAGTGCCCTCAAGGTCCACCCAGATAATAAAGCAGTGTTTTAAATTATATAAACCCATGTTTGTGACATCTTTCCCTTATTCTCTGAAACTGAGAACAATTTTATTAGTCTTCTCTATCCGAGTGAGATGGGAACTATCTATACTTGGTAACATATACTTGGTGTCAGGGCTACTCTGGGAAACACCCGGGACCTGAAACAGTGCTTTGTGTTAATATAGTCCCAAAGTGTGCTTTTTAAAAAAATTGGAGTATAACTGTTTTATGTTGTTAGTTTCAGCTGAATAACAGTGTGAATCAGCTATATGTATACATGTGTCCCGTCCCTCTTGACCCTCCCTCCCACCTCTCTTGGTCATGACAGACGCTGAGCTGAGCTCCCTGTGCCGTGCGGCAGCTTCCCGCTAGCTGGCTATTTCAACTTGCATTGCTGTGTGTGTGTCTACAGAGGATACAGTAAAAAGGGAAAGAAATCAGGAATGAGATTCACCAGCTGTTGTTAACATTCAGCTAAATTTATTCACTTCTGGATTATCAGGCCCTGAAGAGCATTTAGTTTGTTTAATATTATTTTGCCTGCTTCTGTGTTCTGGTTAATACTTTTATTTTTGAAACTTAATTTAAAAACACAAACTGAAACAAAAATATACTGTATATATATAAATATATTTATATACTATATATATTTATATATATAATATATAGAGTAATACCGACTCACTATTTAAAAAGAAAAATAAGCAAAATTTAAAGGGTCTTATCCTGTCTGTGCCTGTAGTCCCACTTTGTACAGTAATTACTGTTACAGTATATGGTGAATCTGATTCCTGATTTCTTTCCCTTTTTACTGTATCCCTCTGTAGACACACGCACAAGCAATGCACTCTTACTTTTTTTTTCCACATAGAAATGAGATTGTGCTACACACAGCAGTCTGCAGTTTTTAAAATTTTATGGCCATACCATGTAGCATGTGGATCTTATTTCCCTGACCAGGGATCGACCCTGTGCTGCCTGCATTGGAAGCATGGCGTCTTAACCACTGGACTGCCAGAGAAGTCCCTGCAGTTTTTACCATGGACATTCTTCTAGAGTCAGTATCTGCAGACCTTTTCTCATTCTTTTTTAGTGACAGTAGAATTCGATTGTAGGGCTGAACCACAGTTTATTCACCTTTCACCTGCTGAAGGCCATCTATCTCCTTTCCAGTTTTTTCTGCTTTATAAACAGCGCTGTGTGGAGCATCCTTGAGCCTTTCTCCAGACACCTGTGCTGCTGTTTCTGTAGGATGGGTTCCTTAGGGATGCACAAACCAAATTTCAGTCACTGTTGCTAAAGTGTTCTAGATCTTTCAGATTTCAGTTCCACTGATGATGTCTAAAAGTGTTCATTTCCTAATGTTTCACACTCAGCTATCATTTAATATTATGAATCTTTAAAAATTTTGCGAGCCTTGTAGAAAATTGCATTTCATTTTTAAAAAATTGTTTATTTATTTATTTGGTTGCACTGTGTCTTAGTTGTGGCACACGGAATCTGCAGTGTTCACTGAGGCATGCGGGATCTTTAGTTGTGGCGTGTGGACTCTTGCTGCAATGTGTGGGATCTGGTTCCCTGACCAGGGATTGAACCTGAGCCCCCTGTGTTGGGAGTACTGGCATCTTAGCTAGTGTACCACTAGGGAAGTCCCAGAAAATTGCATTTCATTTTAACTTAAATTTGCGTACTCATTAGTGAGGTTGCATACCCTTTTGTAAGTTTATTGGCTAATTGTCTACTTTCTTGTATCATCTCTTCATATCCTTTGCTGATTTTTGTATTGGCTTCTAGGATTCTGTGTAAATTGGTTGCACTGGTCTTTAGCTTTTATAACTATGTTCTTCTGGATAGGATTCTGAGGGCCTCTAGCTAGCATGACAGGATGACAAAAATATACACACAAATTCACAGCGTGTCTTGGGTTTTGAGAAATGGGAATTTACGAGACCTTCATTTTACACTTAAAAGTTCTTACAGTACTTCTCATCGTTCTGCAAAGGCTTTTTGAAGAACATGGCTGCTGGTAATATGCAGTAAAATTATAAGTGGCATTTTGGTCTCCATCTGAGCACAGGCACCGGGATGGTAGAGCATCTGTGCTTGCTCCTGTGCCATCCCATGGGCAGAGGGCACTGAAGTCGTGAAAGGATTCTGAGTCAGTGAGCCGAAGCGTCCCACGAGATGATGTAGTCCAGGTGCAGAAGATACTTTCTGAAGAGCTAGCTGGTCCTCAGTGATCAGTGGTGGGGCCCGTGTTGATCGCTTTAGTTTTCAGTCTATTCCCAAGACTTCAAATGGTCTTTTTTTTTTTTTTTTTTAATTTTTGACTTGTTAATATGGTCATGTGGTTCAAAATTCAGAACGTATAAAAAACAGCATGTAGTAAAAAGGCTTGCTCTTTAATCTGGGCGCCTGCCCCTGTCTTCTCCCTCCACAGGTAACCAGTGATGCTAGTTTCTTCGTAGCCTATAGATTCATCTAGTAGTTTTTGACTTTTGAATAATACGATTTTAAGTGAAAATATCAGAATAAAAATTGTACGACTTCTTTAATCAAAACAATGATAGCCGAGCTATACATTTCAAAATTGCTAAAATGGGGACTTCCCAGTGGTTAAGACACCATGCTTCCAGTGCAGGGGTCATGGGTTAAATCCTGGGTCAGGGAACTAAGATCCCGCATGCCACATGACCCAAGAAAATAGAAAAAAAAAATTTTTTTTTTAATTATTAAAATGGTAAATTTGATTAAGTATATTTAGCTACAGTGAAAAAAAGAAACCTTAATTTTAAAAATGTCAGAATTACATATGCATGTAGGCAAGGACTACAGGGTAATAAGCGAAAACTTTTACATGTCTGATGAGAGCGATGACATGGTTAGTTTTTTCATTTTTTCTGTTATAATGGTGCTTATTTGCTGCTTAATAATTTTGCAAAGCAAGCTAGGCGAGAAGGCCAGGTTGGCTTTGGCCTTCACGTGTGTGGCCTCCCTGGGGAGCCACTGCCCCTTACAGGCCCTCTCCTTCCTGGTAGAGAGAACACATGATGAGCTGCTACTGGGAGCAGCCTCGGCCCATGGCCCCACGCCACGACCCCAGCAGGCCCTACGCAGAGCAGTACCGCATAGACGCCCAGCAGTTTGCACGCCTGTTCCAGCTCGTCTCGCCGTGGACCTGCGGGGCCCACACGGAAATCCTCGCAGAAAGGACTTTCAGGCTTCTGGACGAAAACATGGACCACCTTATCGAATTCAAGGCGTTTGTGAGCTGCCTCGGTATGACTGTGTGGGTCTTTTTTGCAGTGAGTTCATACGGGCTGTGAGTCTGTGAACACAAGACAAAGGGATAGTGAAGCAGGCACATCCACTCAATGAAATAGATCTGTGACTCGCCTGATGTGATTTTGGGACTTTAGAAAGCCCTCTGCAGGCTCCTCTCATGACCCCTCTTATGCTTCCTAAGGGTCACGGTGGGGAGGGGAGCCCAGGCACTCAACATTAAAGGTCACTGACCATGTGCTTCTGGGCACCCAGGGTGTGTTGATGGGTTGTTAGGAGACACCTTCCTAACTCATTTAAAAAAACAAACACTTTTTAATTGAAGTGTATTTGATTTATAATATTGTATAAATTTCAGATATACAGCACAGAGATTCAGTTGTACAAGTCATATATGTATGTGTGTGTATATATATATATTTTTTTCAGATTCTTTTCCCCTATAGATTACCCAATATTGATTATAGTTCCTTGTGATACAAGGAACTATACAATACAATAGGTCCTTACTGGTTGTTTATTTTACACATAGTGGTGTGTATGTTAATCCTCGCCTCATTTGTCCTTCCCACTACCCACATTCCTAACTTTTGCAGCTAAAATTAAAATCTTTCCGAAGCTGTGAGGCCAGATAAGATTCCCAAGGTTATCTTGCAGCTCTTCTCACATTTTCTTTCCACACACGGTGTCTGGAGAGGTGGGAGATGAAGTGTCAGGTCAACAAACACTGGCCTCACTACGTTCTCTCTACACTGACTGTGTCCTGACACCTGGATTTGAACCATTTGCCTCTGCTCAGTCTCTCTCTCTCTCCTTTAATTTTGCAGATATTATGTATAATGGAGAAATGAATGAGAAAATTAAACTGTTATATCGGCTTCATATCCCCCCAGGTAAGAAATTCTAAGTAGAAAATGAGGCTCTGTTGTGCCTTGACCTGGATCAACTTTGAGCATGATCTTGAGGTTCTTCTCTTTTTAAACGTATTTAAACTTGAGGCAATAGACATTTCTAGTTTGGAGGGGCTGATGACAGGTTTGACGTACCGTGTTGTGTGGCTTGTGGCAGGGGTTCCCAAACCCGAGGGTGCATCAGAATCATTTGGGCAGCCCGTTGTAACACAGGATGCCTGGCCTACCCGTTCTGATTCACTGGGTCTGAGGACCACACTTCGAGAACCACCAGCCTGTGGGATGTGGGGGAAACAAACCCTGGTTGCCTCTATAGATGGCTGTTGTAGCTTACTGTTTTGTTTTGTTGTTTCCAGTGAGGCAAAACTGGTATATAATATTGCATTTAGTTTCAGGTGTAAAACATAACGGCTCAGTCTTGTATACAGCACCAAGCGATCACCGCAGTAAACCTCGCTACCATTTGTCACCATAAGATTGCCCTCCCTCACCTGTTTCGCCCACCTCTCAACCGCTTTCCCTTCTGATAACCATCTGACCTCTGTATCAAGGAGTTTTGTTTGTTTCATTTTTTAGATTGCACATATGACTGAAACTGTATAATATTTGTCTTTCTCTGACTTATTTTGCTTAGCATAATGCCCTCAAGGTCCATCTATATTGTTGCAAATGATAAGATTTTCTTCCTTTTTCTGGCTGAGTAGTATTCTGTTGTGTGTATGTATGCGTGTGTGCAACTTTACTGAATTCATATATACTAGGAGTGTTTTGGTGGAACCTTTAAGGTTTTCTACATATGGTATCATGTCATCTGCTTCCCTTGTGGCTCAGATGGTTAAGAATCCGCCTGCAATGCGGGAGACCTGGGTTTGATCCCTGGGTTGGAAAGACCTTCTGGAGAAGGGAAAGGCTACCCACTCCAGTATTCTGGCCCAGAGAATTCCATGGACTGTATAGTCTATGGGGCTGCAAAGAGTCGGACACGACTGAGCGGCTTTCACTTTCACTTAAGATTTTCTACATATGGTGTCACGTCATCTACAGATAGTGACAGTTTTACTTCTTCCTTCCCAACATGGATGCCTTTCATTTCCTGTTCCTGCCTAGTTGTCTGGCAAACACTTCCAGTAGTGTGTTGAATAAAAGTGGGCAAAAGTAGGCATCCTTGTTTTGTTCCTGATCTTAGAGGAAATGGCTTTTAGCTTTTCACCATCAAGTATGATGTTAGCTGTATTTGTCATATGGCCTTTATTACATTGAGGTACATTTCCAAAATCGCTGCAGATGGTGACTGCAGCCATGAAATGAAAAGACACTTGCCCCTTGGAAGAAAAGTTATGACCAACCTAGACAGCATATTAAAAAGTAGAGGTATTACTTTGCCAACAAAGGTCCGTCTAGTCAAAGCTTTGGTTTTTCTGGTGGTCATGTATGGATGTGAGAGTTGGACTATAAAGAAAGCTGAGCACCGAAGAATTGATGCTTTTGAACTGTGGTGTTGGAGAAGACATCTGAGAGTCCCTTGGACTGCAAGGAGATCAAACCAGTCCATCCTAAAGGAAATCAGTCCTGAATATTCACTGGAAGGACTGATACTGAAGCTGAAACTCCAATACTTTGGCCACCTGATGTGAGGAGCTGACTCACTGGAAAACACTCTGATGCTGAAGATGTTAGGAGAAAGGGATGACAGAGGATGAGATGGTTGGATGGCATTGCCAACTCAATGGACATGAGTTTGAGTAAGCTCCGGGAGTTGGTGATGGAGAGGGAAGCCTAGTGTGCTGCAGTCCATGGGGTTGCAAAGAGTCGGACATGGCTGAGCAATTGAACTGAATATTTCCTAAATAACCACTTTAAGAAGTTTTAGCATAAATGTATACTGAATTTTGTCAAATGCTTTTTCTGCATCTGTTGAGACAATCCTTTATCTTGTTAATGTGGTGGATTGGATCATGTTGATTTATGTATGTTGATACATCCTTCAGTTCAGTTCAGTTCAGTTGCTCAGTTGTATCCGACTCTTTGCTTACATTCCTGTAATAAATCCCACTTGATCATGGCATATAATCCTTTTAATATATGTTTGAATTAGATATGCTCATACTTTGGGGTTTTTACATCTATTTTCATCAGGGATATGGCCTATAATTTTTTTTTTTAATGGTATCCTTGTTTGGTTTTGATATGGGGGTAATTCAGGCCTTTTAAAACGATTTTTGAAGCATTCTCTCTTCAGTTTTTTTCGAGTTTGAGAAGTTTAGGTATTAAATCTTGAATGTTGGTAGAATTCACTAGTGAAACCATCTGGTCCTGGGGTTTTGTTTGTTGTTGTTGTTGAATCACTCAGTCGTGTCCGATTCTTTGTGACCCCATGGAGTGTAGCGTGCCAGGCTTCCCTGTCCTTCATTATCTCCTGGAGTTTGCTCAAACCCACATCCATCGAGTCAGTGGTGCCATCCAACCATTTCATCCTCTGTCGCCCCCTTCTCCTGCCCTCAATCGTTCCCAGCATCAGGGTCTTTTCCAGTGAGTTGGCTCTTCCCAGCAGGTGGCCAAAGTATTTGGAGCTTCAGCTTCAGCATCAATTGCTGAGTCAATGTTCTTTTCTTTTTAAATTAATTTATTTTAATGGAGGATAACTTCTTTACAATATTGTGATGGTTTTTGCCATACATCATGTACTATTGACCTGTTGAGATTTCCTGTTTGTTCATGATTCAGTTTTGGAAGACTGTATGTTTCTAGGAATTTACCCTTTTCCTCTAGGTTATTCATTTCGTTGTATAATTGTTCATGAGTTTCTCACGATCTTTTTTCTATGATATCAGTTGTAACTTTTCTTTCATTTCTGACTTTGAACTCTCTTTTTCTTGGTAAAGCTAGGTAAAGGTTTGTCAATTTTGTTGATCTTTTCAAAGAAACAGGTCTTAGTTTTATTGACTTTTTCTAGTGTCTTTTTAATCTCTATTTCATTTATTGCTATTAATTTCCATTAGAACTGATTTTGCTGTATCCTGTAGAATTTGAAATGTTATATTTCCATTTTCATTTGTCTCAAGGTATTTTAAAAATTTTCTCCTTGATTTCTTTCTTGACCTACTGGTTGTTTAACCTCGACATAATTTGTGGTTTTTCCAGTTTGGTAATTGATTTCTAGTTTCATACTAATGGGGTTGGAAAAAAATGCTTGATATGATTTCAGTCATCTTAAATTTATTGAAACTTGTTTTCTTGGAGAATGTTCCTTGTGCACTTGAGACTATGTATTCTACTTTGGGATGGAATGTGTTGTATCTATGTGTGGTTTACGGCTGACGCTTCACTACTGACTTTCTGTCTCGATGTTCTATCCGTTAATGTAAGTGAGGTCTTCAAGTCCCCAACTAGTGCTGTATTGCTGTCAGTCTCTCCCTTTAGGTCTGTTAATATTAGCCTTATTTATTTAGGTGTGCCTCTCCTGGGTGCATCAGTGCTTACACGTTATATCTTCTTGTTAGATTGATTCCTTCCCAGCTTTTGTTTCAGTCTGTCTAGTGTAATATAAGCATAGCCACCCCAGCTTTCTTTGTTTTCATTTGCAGGGACTGTCTTTTCCATCCCGTCACTTTCGGCTTGCGGCCTACTATCTGAGTGAGCCTTTTGTAGGCAGCATATGGATGAGTCTTGTTTTCATCCATTCAGTCACTCTGTTTTTTTATTGGAGAATTTAGTCTGTTTACATTTAAAGTAATTACTGATAGACATGTACTTATTGCTGTCTTGTTAATTGCTTGTTGTAGTTCGTCTCTTTTCCTTTTTTCTCTCTTCCCTTGTGGTTTGATGACCTGTGGTGGTACATTTAGATATCTTTCTCATCTTTTGTGTAGGTTTTTGCTGTGTGGTTATCACGAGTTTCACTATATGACAGCCTATATATATAGATATAGATATCTATACATAGATCTATACAGATCTATACCAATCAGTTTTAAGTTGATAGCAATTTAAGTTTACACGTATTCTAAGAATTATGTATTTTTACTCCCTCTTCCTATACTTTACTTTAGATGTGAAGTTTTACATATTTTATTTTTTTATATCCTTTGGCCTATTATGCTTTACTTAATTGTACTGCTTTTGTCTGTTAACCGTTTTTCTAACTTTGTAGGTGGTTGAACAATCTTTATATTGCCTTTATCAGTCAGATTTTGACTCTGCTATGTTTTCTTGTTGCTAGTTAGGGCTTTTTCTTTTTAGCTTAAAGAAGTGCATTTAACCTTTCTTATAAGGCTGGTTCAGTGGTGGTAAAGGCCTTTATCTGTTGTTTGGAAATGGTCTATCTCCCCTTCAGTTCTGAATAATAACCTTTCTGGGTGGAATACTCTTGATTGGAAGTTTTTTCCTTTTAGCACTTGGAAAGCATCGTGCCACTCCCTCTGGCCTGCAGTTTTTGCTGAAAAATCAGCTCAGTCTTATGGGGGTTCCACTGTACATAACAACATTGTTTAACAGACGGAAGAGAAATATTCCAGATGATCTGATACCACATCAGGTGATACAGGGATGAACAGTATTCTAGAAGATTACTAAACCTGGAGTTTTCATTGCAAAAAACTGATCGATATGTAGGTATTGGTCATTTTACTCAGCTAGTTGCACTAATTGGACTTCCAGAAGACAAATTCCTGGAAGAACATTAGATCCATTAGGAAGAAGCATCAAAACCAGCTACTGAGAATGATGTATTGGAATTGGTAAATGAAGACAAATGACTGAGGCATTGGAGGCTTCCTGTAGGAGAGCCTGCTGAGAGTGGAACTGACAGCATGGGCTCTGTCCCTCCTGGGAACTCCAGGATGCAGGGAATACATTGTCAGGCTCGCAGAGCAGCTCCCACAGGCGTCCCTGCTGCTCTGGATCCATGTGAAGGGATGTTTTCAAAATGATGACTCAACTAAAATTGGAGCTGCTTTAGTCTTTGTGTTCAGCTTTAGGTGAAGAAGTAGAGATTTCTTCCTGAGGTTGTTTACATGCAAGAGTGCATTTGCTGTTCAAAAGAAGAGTTTTTTCAGGAGTTGAGTTAGGTGGCTCAGTGGTAAAGAATCCTCCTGCCAATGCAGGAGACATGGGTTTGATCCCTGATCCAGGAAGATCCTACATGCCTCAGAGCAACTAAGCCTCTGTGCCACAACTGTTGAGCCCATGCTCTAGAGCCCGGGAACTGTGAATACTGATCCCACACACCACAGCTACAGAAGCCCATGCGCCTGGATGGAGCCTGTGCTCTGCAACAAGAGAAGCTACCACAATGAGAAGCCCGTGTATAGCAGAGTAACTCGCCACAACTAGAGAAAAACCTGTGCAGCAGCGAGGACCCAGCACAGCCAAAAATAAATGTCTTTTAAAAGTTGAGTTAAAAAGAAAAATGTTATAAATGATTCCAATTTACTGTTTATTAAAAACAGTTTTATTTTGCTGCGCTGCACATCGTGCCAGATCTTAGTTCCCTGACTGGGGATCAAACCTACACCCCTCTGCAGTGGAAGCACAGAGTCGTAACCACTGGACTGCCAGGGAAGTCTCAAAGGTAGTTATTTTAAAAAGGACTTAAAATGTTGAAAACCTGAGTGAACTTCATTGAGAATTGGAAGATCACATGAAAACATGAATGTGCACTGACAAAGTATGGATTCAGAGCAGAAATTCATCTTAGAAAAATATGAGGTTATAAATGCTTCATTAATGATGTTTCATCAGTATTATAATTTGAATCCTCAAGCATAATTATAGACTAAAACAGCAATATCTATATAAATGAGTTTATATCAATATCTATATAAATTTTTAAATACATGATATGAAAAAATGTTGGCTGGATTGAAAATTCACTCATATAATGGGACCTCCCTGATCAAGGAACTAGATTCTGTGTGTTGCAACTAAGAGCAAAGATCCTGCATGTTGCACCTAAGACCCAGTGTAGCCAAATAAATACTAAAAACAGGAAACCAAAATTCAGTCATATTATCAAAAAAACTCAGATTTGTTAGTAAGGGAGAATCATCATACGCTTGAAGTAAAACAGAAACATTTGAGCCATTCAAATTCTCAGTACTGGCAAGAAAGCAGTTTCCATGAAGTACAGCAACGTGCCATTTGCTTCTACCTTCTTGTCCAAATAGTTTCTCAGTGATGGTGATAGTCCATTTGAAGAGGTTATTATTTAAAAAGCCTAATCAGGAATTGCATGGAGACATTTCAGTATAATATTAATATGAAAACTAATACTAAAAAGTCCTGAGCGTGCTAAGATTTCAGTACCATTTGACCCATTTTGTTACTTGGCAAAATGTATTTTGTTCCATTGCCCTTGATTAAAGAGTGCACCTTGGAAGTTCAAGTCCATTGACAGAATGGCTCCACTTTCGAGGTCTGTGCAGTACAACTGAAAATATACTAGATCTTTGCAAGGTGGCTATGCTCACAGCTCTACCACCAACACTGAAATACACTAAATCTTTGCATGACGTTGTCTGCTTTGTCCAGAGTACCTGCAGATAAGACCCATAAGTACTGATATGAATATATATGGGCTTCCCATATATATTAATGGATAGCTCAGTGGTAAAGAATCCACCTGCCAGTGCAGGAGATACAGGAGACCCGGGTTCGATCTCTGGGTTGGGACGATTCCCTGGAGTAGGAAATGGCAACCTACTCTAGTATCCTTGCCTGAAAAATCCTATGGACAGAGAAGCCTGGGGGCTGCTGTCCACAGGGTCACAAAGAGTTGGACACGACTTTAGTGCCTGAACAACAACGACTACTGATATAAAACCATAGATTTCATGGAATATTCACTGTGGATGACAACCTTAGTAGTATTATGGAATGGGAAATCATGTGTTTGAAATTATTATCAAGACACACGGCATGTGACAAGTACTCTTTGTCTAAGAAAAAAGTGGCACCCAGGTCATGTCCACCATATTGGTTCTTGACTTTTTGGTTAGCCTTTTGTTCTGGTTATACTAAGAAACTATACTGAAGAAAAGGCTATAATCTCCTGCCCTTGAGAGTGTGCTGATATGTACAAATACCTGTTGGAACCCAAGGGACTGAAGGATTGTTACACCACTCTAAGGACCAGATTATTAATGGGCATGACCCAATTGGCCTACACGAAGAAGGCTTATCAGTTAACGTGGAAATATGTGAACTAAATGATGACTCCAGTCATGAAAGATCAAGAACTGCCCCCGCAGACTGGAGCAGTCAGTCTGAGGACTCAGAGTCTGAAAATGGATGCTGTACTATGGAAACTTGCAAAGGTCAACTCACAGGACCCAGAAGTGATAGTTTACATCTGATAACTTGGGCAGTACTGATGCCAGCTGCATCAGAAATGATACCAGGCTCATTCAATTTGGTGACAGACAGCTGAGGCTAGATGTAAGTCTGATCTTTGGATTGGGATCCTGAGTTGAAAATATCACTTGAGGGTTTTGAAAAATATGAATAGTGTAGAATATAAACCTTCTAAGGAACATTTTGTGAAATTAAAAGATTACATAGAACTTCTTATAATTTTATTTATTATTTATTACTGGCTGTGCTGAGTCTTCATTGGTTTTGCTTGGGCTTTCTCTGGTTGTGGCAAGCAGGGGCTACTCTGTACTGCAGTGTACCGGCTTCCATCTCAGTGGCTTCTCTTGTTGCAGAGCACAGGGTGTGGGGCACTCGGGCTTCACTAGTTCCAGCTCTCGGGCTCTAGAGCACAGGCTCAGTAGTTGTGGCTCACAGGCTCAGTTGCTCCTCAGCACTTGGGATCTTCCCAGATCAGGGATAGAGCTCGTGTCTCCTGCATTGGCAGGCAGAATCTTTACCACTGAGCCACCAGGGAAGCTCCTCCACTGAACTTTTTAAAAGAGAAAAGCTAGTTGCTTAAGACCCCTGATATTATGCAAACTGTCAAGGAGCCACTAAGATTGGATTTGTGGTCCCAGTGAGTGTTCAGTATGCATCACAGCTCAGGAGGTTTTCTGGATTATATATCTGGGACACAAGTTGGAGAGTTTGGTTGATCTTCCTATCCTACTGATGACTTGGGTATACTGGAATTCCTAATTGATCCAAATGCAAGTCTATGCTGTTAGAAGTTGATTGCTGTTTCCAGCCACCGTGGAGAGGTAGAGGGGGGTACTGTTTGGCTTTTTCAAGAAGAAAATATGATGGAAAATGGTATTATTATTTAACATTTTATTTTGTATTGGTTGGTGTTGTTCAGTTGCTCGGTTGCATCCAACTCTTTGCGACCCCATGGACTGCAGCACGCCAGGCTTCCCTGTCCTTCACTATCTCCTGCAGTTTCCTGAAACTCATGTCCTTTGAGTCGGTGATGCCATCCAAGCATCTCATCCTCTGTCGCCCCCCCTTTTCCTCCTGCCCTCAGTCTTTCCCACCATCAGCGTGTTTTCAATGAGTCAGCTCTTTGAATCAGATGGTCAAAGTATTGAAGCTTCAGCATCAGTCAGTGAATATTCAGGGTTGATTTCCTTTAGGGTTGACTGGTTTGATCGTTTTGCTATCTGAGGGACTCTCAAGAGTCTTCTGTAGTACCATAGTTCAAAACATTAATTCTCTGGCCCTCAGCATTCTATATGGTCCAACTCTCACATCCATACATGACCAATGGAAAAACTAGCTTTGACTACACAGACCTTTGTCAGCAAATGATGTCTCTGCCTTTTAATACACTGTCTAGGTTTGTCATAGCTTACCTTCCAAGGAGTAAGTGTCATTTAATTTCATGGCTGCAGTCACCCTCCACAGTGATTTTGGAGCCCAAGAAAATAAAGTCTCTCACTGTTTCCATTGTTTCCCCATCTATTTGCCATGAAGTGATGGGACTGGATGCCATGATCTTAGTTTTTTGAATGTTGAGTTTTAAGCCACCTTTTTCACTCTCCGCTTTCACCTTCATCAAGAGACTCTTTAGTTCCTCTTCTCTTTCTGCCATTAGGGTCATCTGCATATCTGTGGTTATTGATATTTCTCCCCCAGCAATCTTGATTCCAGCTTGTGCTTCATCCAGCCTGGCATTTCGCATGATGTACTCTGCATATAAGTTAAATAAACAAGGTGATAATAGACAGCCTTGACATATTCCTTCTCCAATTTTGAATCAGTCTGTTGTTCCTGTCTGGGTCTAACTGTTGCTTCTTGTCTGCATACAGGCTTCTCAGGAGGCAGGTAACATGGTCTGGTATTCCCATCTCTTAAGAATTTTCCACAGTTTGTTGTGATCTACACAGTCAAAGACTTTAGTGTAGTCAATGAGAGAGAAATAGATGTTTTTCTGGAATTCTGTTACTTTTTCTATGATGCAATGGATGTTGGCAATTTGACCTCTGGTTCCTCTGCCTTTTCTAAATCCAGCTTTTACATGTGGAAGTTCTCAGTTCACATACAGTTGAAGCCTCACTTGAAGAATTTTGAGCATGACTTTACTAGGGTGTGAGATGTGTTCAATTATGCAGTAGTTTGAACATTGTTTGGCAGTGCCCTTCTTTGGGATTGGAATGAAAACTTACCTTTTCTAGTCCTGTGGCCACTACTAAGTTTTCCAAATTTGCTGGCATATTGAGTGCAGCACTTTCACAGCATCACCTTTTAGGATTTGAAATAGCTATTTCAAATAGCTCAGGAATTCCATCTCCTCCACTAGCTTTGTTCATACTGATGCTTCCTAAGGCCCACTTGACTTCCCACTCCAGGATGTCTGGCTCTAGGTGAGTGACCACACCATCGTGGTTATCTGGGTCATTAAGACCTTTTCTGACAGTTCTTCTGTGTATTCTTGCCACCTCTACTTAATCTTTTCTTCTTCTTCTTTTAGGTCCTTGCCATTTCTGTCCTTTATTGTGCCCATCTTTGCATGAAATGTTCCCTTGGTATCGCTAATTTTCTTGAAGAGATCTCTAGTTTTTCCCGTTCTATTGTTTTTTAGTATTTCTTTGCATTGTTCACTTAGGCTTTCTTATCTCTCCGTGCTATGCTTTGGAACTCTGCACTCAGATGGGTATATCTTTCCCTTTCTCCTTTGTATTGTAGCCGAGCACAATGTCATGATAGTTTCAGGTGGACAGCAAAGGGACTCGGCCAGACATATACATGTATCCACTCTCCCCCAAACTCCTTTCCCATCCAGGCTGCCACATGACACTGTAGGCCCTTGTTGGCTCTCTATTTTAAATATAGCAGTGTGTACATGTCCATCCCAAACTCATTATCCCTCCCCCCCAGCGACCATAAGCTCATTTGGAAAATGGCATTACTTTGATGACTGTAAAGGGCATCTGAAGGCCAAACAGTGTTGAAAGCAGTCTGTGTCCCCTTCTGCCAGAGATAAGCAGCTTTCAGTGGAACTGGTTTCCCCCACAAGCATCCCATTCAGAAAGTGGTGAGATAGCAGTGGTGCTGAGCGTTACAGGGAACGGACCTGCGCCCCGACTAATGATAGTCCTGCAGCCACAGGGAGACGTCTGTGCGGGTGTCTGTCTGTCGAAGCCGTGCGCTTATCCACCCGTCACACAGACATCTGAGATCAGGAGTTTCAGATAACCAAATGCAAATCCTTCATCCAACTTTTAATTTGTGCAGAATGTGAAGTGAGAGACAGTGAAAAAGCATTAATAGGGTTGTCTCTTAATCCATGTATAGTGCTCAACTGTGATTTACAGGTATACTGGAATGCCAAAACAAGATTACATTGATAGAAGTTCATAATTTCATTTTAAAAGGTTGAAAGAACATTTGAGGATTGTATAGATTCTGTGGACTGTTTGTCCTAATGCACTGTAGCTTACATTTCTGAAAGAGTAGATAACAGGATGAGCGTTTTCCAGTGAGCTCCCAGCCTCCTCCACTGTCCCCTGGGGTCCAGTCCGGGTCCAGGTGCTTAATGCTGAGATGGAGGGGAGAGAGGTTGTCGAGCACTGCTCTGAGGTTGGCTGGCCTTTTCTGGCTCCGTCACTGTTGATGCTTGACCTACCTCCTCTCTGTGCTCCTGTGTTTGTGTATTAGTTCTTTTGAGAGCATCCTCCTAAAGTGACTTTGGTACACGTTTCTCCTGTCTGATATGCTGAGCTGTTTTGAGGGTAGGGATCTAGTATATGCTTGACATCCCAGTGGCTGTTACCTAGGAAGCAATTTCTATGGTGACTGCCTCAAGTACTATCCAGTGTTTGTAATTTTCCTCCTATTCAGTGTGAGTGGGCTTCCTTGATAGCTAGTTGGTCAAGAATCTGCCTGCAATGCAGGAGACCCCAGTTCGATTCCCGGGTTGGGAAGATCTGCTGGAGAAGAGATAGGCTACCCACTCCAGTCTTCTTGGGCTTCCCTTGTGGCTCAGCTGGTAAAGAATCCACCTGCAGTGCAGGAGAACTGGGTTCAATCCCTGGCTTGGGAAGATCCCCTGGAGAAGGGAAAGGCTACCCAATCCAGTATTCTGGCCTAGAGAATTCCATGGACTGTATAGGGGGTCACAAAGAGACACGACTGAGTGACTTTCACTTTCAGTGTGAGTGGACTCTCACATGTGCCACTGCGTAGAATGTTTTGGGCACAGTTGGAAAAAAAGAAATGACTCAATAACTTTGGGTGGGTGGTGGGGGGGAGTGGCGGTGACGGTGAATAAAGACAACCCCAGAAACCTACTTCGCAAGCAGGAAGGAGGGTAGCTTATCAAGGCTGTGGTGCCATCTGGTGGCTATTTGTTGGATCACAACAGAATTTTGCCTTTTATTTATTCTCAGTGAATGGCTTCCTGTTTTGAAGTTTCAACATTTAAAAAACGAGGATCCTTCATTTGCAGTCCCTTTTAGAATTTGTTTGGTAACAGCTTTATTGGTTTATAATCCACATACCATAGAATTCACTCACTGGATGTGTATAGTGTCTGACTTTTAGTATACCCATTACAAACCATCATCACAATTTTAGAATATTTTTATCCCCCCAAAAAAGCCTGCACCGTTATTTACTGTCCCCAGTCCGCACGTTTCCCCCTGCTTCCAGATACGTCTGTTCTGGGCTTCTCCTGTAAATGGAGTCACGCTGCATGCACCGTGTCTGGCTGCTTTCAGTTAGTATGTCTTCAGGGTTCATCCACGTCGTGACATCAGTGCTTACTCTTTTCAGCAGCTGAACTGCTACTCTGCCGGGTTTGCCGTAATTTGTTCATTTCAATTGATGAATACTTGGTTGGGCTTGTTTGGGGCTTCCCTGATGGCTCAGTTGGTCAACAATCTGTACTTTTTGGCTCTTTGGAACAAACAATGCTGTGAACATTTGTGTACAGGTTCTGAGTGGGAATGTTGCCATTTCCTTTTGATATATACCTAGGGGTGCAATTGGTAAAAATGGCAACTTAATGACTTAATTTTTGGTAACTGCCCAATTGTTTTCCAAAATGGTCATGCCATTTCATATTCACACCAGCAGTGTATTAAGAGTTCTGATATAATTGTAGTTTTGTGTATTTCCAGAAAACTTGTAACAGGCTTTGAATTCAGGAAAGCTGTTTTCAGTTTTTGCTAGAAGTTATCTAAGTATACCATGATGTGCTAATTACTGAAAAAAAATTACATCATCCAGAGGTGTTACTTATTTCTAGAATTTATGTATGTATGTACATATAATTTGAAAAAAATCCATTTTTAGCCACATGGACCTTTTTCTAGGTCAGTATTGGCAGTGTCTTATGAATCTGTGTCATTGCAGTACCTACAGACATCAGGGAAAAGACATTATGAGTGTATCAGATGCTTTTGACTTCTTGGTGTACATAGGGCTCAGACCAGGGAGGACCCTGCAGCCCTCAGACTGGGGGCTTCTAGCTTAGCCTTTAGTTTTCTTGCCTAAAAAGCTAAATTACTGTTAGTTTTGGTTAAGGCACAATAATTTTTCCAATTTTTAAAAATTCTTATGTTTAAAAAGCACTCACTGAAAATGACCGAGACAGCCAGTCACCACTGAAGAACCCTCTGTTGTCGACGTCAAGACCCCTGGTTTTCGGCAAGTCCAATGGTACGTACCTCTTTTCGTTCTTCTGACCAGGCACACCACTGCAGTCTTTCAGAATGGATTTCACAGCTATTCTTAGAAGCAGAGCATCTCTTCCTCTCCCTCCTAGGAGCAGATACTGAGACCACTGCTTCAGAGGCCAAAACCTTGCAAGGTGCAGTGTACTGGGTGACTGCCCTCAATCCTCCCATGTTTATTCCTTTAATATTGCAGGGGTTGCCCTATAACAAGAGGTCACTCAGCTGTCATCATCTGTTTGTGGCCACTTTTTGTGCAAGACCTTTGTACAAGATTGATCTCTGCTTTTCACTTTGTATGTGGTATTTGCTTAGTGGAGTCCCTTATCCCTTCACCACTCCTTTCCCTTTTCCTTTTGTTTCCATGGAATTTACTTCAGTTCAGTTCAGTCATTCAGTCACGTCTGACTCTCTGCGACCCCATGGACTGCAGCACGCCAGGCCTCCCTGTCCATCATCAACTCCCAGAGCTTACTCAAACTCATATCCATTGTGTTGGTGATGCCATCCAACCATCTCATCCTTTTGTTCCTTTCTCCTCCCACCTTCAGTCTTTCCCAGCATCAGGGTCTTTTCCAATGAGTCGGTTCTTCGCATCAGGTGGCTAAAGTATTGGAGTTTCAGCTTCAGCATGTCCTTCCAGTGAATATTGAGGACTGATTTCCTTTAGGATTGACTGGTTGCATCTCCTTGCAGTCCAAGACACTCTCAAGAGTCTTCTCCAACACCACAGTTCAAAAGCAGCAATTCTAAGGCGCTCAGCTTTCTTTATAGTCCCAACTCTCACATCCATACATGACCACTGGAAAAACCGTTTCTTTGACTAGACAGACCTTTGTTAGCAAAGTAATGTCTCTGCTTTTGAATATGCTGTCTAGGTTAGTCATAGCTTTTCTTCCAAGGAGCAAGTATCTTTTAATTTCATGGCTGCAATCACCATCTGCAGTGATTTTGGAGCCCAAGAAAATAGTCTCTCACTCTTTCCATTGTTTCCCCATCTATTTGCCAAGAAGTGATGGGACCGGATGCCATGATCTTGATTTTTTGAATGTTGAGTTTTAAGCCAGCTTTTTCACTCTCCTTTCACTTTCATCAAGAGGACTTTAGTTCTTCTTTGCTTTCTGCCTTTAGGGTGGTGTCATCTGCATATCTGAGGTTATTGATATTTCTCCCAGCAATCTTCATTCTAGCTTGTGCTTCATCCAGCCTGGCATTTCACATGATGTACTCTGCATATAAATTAAATAAGCAGGGTGACAACATACAGCCTTGACATACTCCTTCCCGAATTTGGAACCAATGTGTTGTTCCATGTCCAGTTAACTGTTGCTTCTTGACCTGTATACATATTTCTCAGGAGGCAGGTCAGGTGATCTGATATTCCCATCTCTAAGAGTTTTCCGTGTTGTGATTCAGTGAAAGGCTTTGGTGTAGTCAATAAAGCAAAAGTAAATGTTTTTCTGGAACTCTTGCATTTTCAATGATCCAAGTGATGTTGGCAATTTGATCTCTGGTTCTTCTGCCTTTTCTAAATCCAGCTTGAACATCTGGAAGTTCACAGTTAATGTACAGTTGAAGCCTGGCATGGAGAATTTTGAGTATTACTTAGGTAGCATGTGAGATGGATGCAATTGTGCAGTAGTTTGAGCATTCTTTGGCATTGCCTTTGGGATTGGGATGAAAACTGACCTTTTCTAGTCCTGCGGCCACTACTAAGTTTTCCAAATTTGCTGACATATTGAGTGCAGCACTTTCACAGCATCATCTTTTAGGATCTGAAATAGCTCAACTCGAATTCCATCCCCTCCACTAGCTTTGTTTGTAGTGATGCTTCCTAAGGCCCACTTGAGTTCGCATCTCAGGATGTCTGGCTCTAGGTGAGTGATCACACCATCGTGGTTATCTGGGTCATAAAAATCTTTTTTGTATAGTTCTTCTGTGTATTCTTGCCACCTCTTCTTAGTATCTTCTGCTCCTGTTAGATCTGTACCATTTCTGCCCTTTATTGTGCTAATCTTTGCATGAAATGTTCCCTTGGTATCTCTTTTATTTTTTGTACTTAGACTGAAATCTGTATTTTTTCCTTTGTCTCAAGGTGATACAATTGATTATCAGAAACAGCTGAAGCAGATGATTAAAGATTTGGCCAAAGAGAAAGACAAAACTGAGAAAGAGTTGCCCAAAATGAGCCAGGTATGGACTTTATTCTGTGCAGAGAATTTACTACTTTAGCAAGGGATGTGTTCAGTGGTAAGCTTTTTAATTAAGCCAGACTCCCACCTTACCTCCTAAGCTATAATCAAAGGATCTTTAAGACATTTTAAACATTGTGACATTTAAATAGGAAATATTTAAATTGTGATCCAGTCAGCTGTTCACATGTTCAGCACTCTTCAGAACAGGATGCTAACACACATCTCATTTCCTGTTTCTGTATCACACTCATTTACCAGGTTGTGATGCAGATTCATTCCCTGGAGCACTAGAAGCTATTAGGGAGACTGTGGACACAGAATTTTTCACATAAAAAGTGTAGTTTCCTGAAAATCACCAACTACATATTACAGTGTACTGATGTGGCTTCAAGTTCAGACCCCAGGAGTGGGATTTAGCAGTTTTCTTCTTGATCATGAAACAGTGTTGCTCCACTGAGTGGCTTTCCAACATTCATTCTACTCTCTGGATGTAATGTTAAACTTCAGTGTGTCAGTTGTACCTCAGCTATCATGGATATTCCTCTTGAACCTTAAATGCTAAATTAGTAGCTCAAACCATTTTCCTGTTCCTCGAGTGACCCAGAAGCTGAGTCCCACCTCTATTGTGACAAAGATTCTCAATTTGGGCAGGAGTGTGTGTAGCCTGAGCGCGCACAAGGCATCACTGTTGGTATTTCCACCAGATTAACAAGTCTAATTTTTTATTATTATTTCAGTCCTAATATTTAGGCTGTTTCCGAACTTTTTTCTGCTAAAAACTCTAGCCTTCGCATCCTCATAAAACACATCTCTACGCACAGCTTCTGAATATATTCTCACAAGTTGTTTTCCTGGGTTGAAGGGTTTAACATTTTTAATTGCTGCTGTAAAGACAGCTTAAGTCTACACAGTGTGTGGAAATCCCCTGGACTTGGTGAGCCTTCAAGGACAAAGAATAGCTATTATTTTCTGCTTCAAGGAGTACTGTGTGGTTTTGATCAGAGAACTAAGTGTAAATTTTTAAAACAAAAAACATATTCTAGTTATATTCAGACTTTTTCCTCCTCACATTTTCAGAGAGAGTTTATCCAGTTCTGTAAGACTTTGTACAGTATGTTCCACAAAGACCCGGAAGAGAATGACCTGTACCAAGCCATCGCCACAGTAACGACGCTGCTGCTGCAGATCGGGGAGGTGGGGCAGCGCGGCAGCAGCTCTCGGAGCGGCTCCCAGGAAGGCGGGGAGGAGCTGCAGGCCTCGGCTCCTTCCCCCTCTTCTGAGCAGGACTTGGTGTTTGCCGACACTGACACAGGGCAGAGTCCTCAGGAGTCCCAGGCATTTCCTGAGGAGGCACAAGGGGACTGGACCGTCTCCCTTGAACATATTTTAGCCTCACTTCTGACTGAACAGTCACTAGTCAACTTTTTTGAAAAGCCACTGGACATTAAATCCAAACTTGAAAACGCCAAGCTCAATCAGTACAGCCTCAAGACTTGTGAAATGAGCCGCCCGTCACAGCCTGAGCTCAAGCTGAGCAGCCCCTAGGACAGAGGTTGGCTGAGACCCATCTCCATACCAAAGCAGAGACCAGGTCCCTGGGTGTGGTAAGCCCGGGAAGCCAGGTTTGTCGAGCTCACCGTGGGACTTGACAAGCTGGGTGCACACTGTGGCTGGGGGCACTGATGCGACACCCGCATTTGTTCAGACACTGTCAGCGCTAGAGCCAGTGTTCTGTTCTCAGTTGGAAGCTAAAAAGTGAGAGATGTCTGATACTAACCAAGTTGAGAGAAGCCCAAGCACTCATCCTTCACTTGAACGGGAGGGACAGAGTTCACGTTTAAGATTTGAGAGCCACTATCTGTGCAATTGTATTTGGCTTTTTTGCACTAATTTTGTTTCAATGCTGGTAATTGAAACCATGTTAATGTATTTGGTTGTATTCACTTTGTGTCCTTCCAAAAAATGTGTACAAACCACGCTTTCAATGTTGGCCTCCAAGTTTTTTTAAAAACAAAATTTTGTACTGACGACTTTTGGTTTGTGTCTGTATCTTATTCAGTGTCTAAGGTTTGGACTGGATACCTGGAGACCCACCCCGCCCCCAGCAATGATGTTCACAGCATACACTCCAGGTAGCCTCCAACCCCACTACCCTCAGCAATAGGGTTTCAAAAGGGAACCTCTTTTTATGCCATTTAATCCACATCAGTGATGAAACATAATCCCTGCAACACCTTGGTTTCAGCCTAATTTAACATAACGTTTGTTCTTTCTTTTAAGAAAGGTTACCTCTGACCTTTAGCTACATGTGGAAATGGCAACCCACTCCAGTATTCTTGCCTGGAACATTCCAAGCACAGAGGAGCCCGGTGGGGTTGCAAGGAGTCAGACAGAACTGAACAACTGAGCACAAATCAGAAGTAAAAACACCTCATCGGATTACCAAATAGAGCTAAAAATGACAAACTGTACCTCTTTCATTAAATCTAAGACCCTCAAAAGCCTATCAATCAGTTTAGTCTTTTAAAACTCCTGGGAGAAGAGGCCCAGGCATGGCAGCTGGGAAATGCTCTCCAGATGACCCTGTAACTGGGAAATGTTTTAAGATACACAAGCCTACTTTACCTCCAACTGGAAAAGGAAAATCAAGATGCAAAGGCAGTTCAATAACTTTATTGGACCATCAGCAATTAGTTCTCATCCACATTGACTGTCTGTAGATCTGCAAAAGAAGCGACAGCCGGTCACCTTCCACACACACACCTCATCCCATGCTCACACAAGAGCCTTTTCTGCAAGGGCTTAGGCAAGTATTATTGCAAGTATTATTCTGAATGACCTTTCCCAACCCAGATAGAGACGTGTTCCGTATCCTTTTGCATTTTCCCACACCATAACACAACTTCAAAAAGGTTTACTAACTATGCCTCTTACTTACATCCCTACTGGAAGGATCCAGAGATACAAGTAAATAGTGTTTGTTGAACAAATGAACTCTGGTTATAATAGGGCAAAGGATTTAAAAAATAAAGTAGACCTTACTTTTGAAGGTGGTGACGGGCACGTAGGTAACCAAAGTATAGAGCTTGTTTGGCGAGTCTTCGTCTTCATTACGTTTTCTGGACAACCGCACACGGATCCGGTATGGGACATTCCTGAAAAATAGAAAATACAGGTGTCTTGGGATGTGGAGGTGGAAACGGCAACCCAATACAAAAATACTCCAGTATTCTTTCTTGGAGAATCCCATGGACAGAGGAACCTGGCAGGGTCCATGGGGTCTCAAAAAGTCTGACATGACTGAGTGTGCTTGGGATGTACCTGTCTCAGCTGGCAGCCACCACTGCCGCAGCAGTGACCTCAGCAGAAATGTCAGCCCCACGTGTAAATGTTGGCTATGAGCAGCACTAGGTGAACACACGCGACTGTTAAACGTTCAGTTTCCCGGCCTCACGCACACAATCCTCCTCATGGCTCACCAACCTCCTCAGCAGCATCACAGCTGACTGCACCTGCTCCTCTTTCGACCCGAAACATCTCTCAGTTCATCGGACACCCCTCTCCCCATCTCAAGGGAGCCCACAAACAGCTCTTTCATTAGACACTCCCCGCCACAACAGCCCACCGCAGGGCTAAAGCTCAGGTCCCTGTCGTTGCATCCAACCCCAATGTTAAAAGACCACCGAGATGCAGACAGCACCCCCACCCTGCTCGTCTCAAACCCTCCGGTCCCACTTCTACCCTGGCCCCTTAACTGTCCTTTACAGTAACCCCCAAATCTGCCTACAAGCAGGACTTCTCAGCCTGAGCACCGCTGAGGCCTGGCCGCACCATTTCTTGTATGCGTTGTGTGTGGCTGGCCGCTCTGTGCACTGTGTAACTGCTAGGAGTCTCTGGCCTGTAGCCCACCCCCACTGTGGACACTGCTCTTCAGTCTAGAGAAAGCCAGACTCCACACCATGACCTACAAGGTCTGTCTGCTGCCCAACTCCATCCTCACTCACTGTTCTCAAATCACACTGTCTACTCCACTCTAACTGACCGCTGTTCCCAGGTCACGTCTGTTCTCTTTGTGTGATGCGCTTACCTGACCTGCACACTGCTGACTCCTTCAGGTCTTAGCTCAACATCAGGTTAAAAGGCCTCCCCGCAGATGCTACCCTACTCCCTGAGCCACGGCTACGTGATCTTTTTCTTACACCTCGTGTGCGATAGCTCAGTGGAATGGTGAAATCTGTCTCACACCCAGACACCCAGTACCTGATCCCTTTGGCCCAGACGGCTTTGTTGAGCCTGGTGTCGATGCGCACATCCGGGGTTCCCATCTCCTTCATGGCAAACTTCCGGATTTCTTTGAGTGCTCTAGGGGCACGCTTCTTGAAACCCCTGAGATTCAAAAGTAAGTGAATGAAGTGAGTACAAAATTAAATGAAACACACAATACAGCGTGTTTTCATAAAACAAATCTAAACTAAACCTCTAACAACATCGGAACAATTCTTCACTATGTCATGCCCGCCAATTACACAATGGTAATCTTCTATGCACAATCTACTTTCAATAATGTAGTACAAGGATTCTGTCTAGGATCCTTAACAGATGCTAATATATACACTGGTCACACTTTCTCTTTTTCTGATAAAGCAAAAATACCCTCAAGCTCTGATACCATCTGCCACAGAGAATATATAATCAAAGAATGTTAGAATATGCTTGAACACAAAGCACACAACACTGAAGTAAATACTATGTCATCAGGTTTCGGCAATCATTCAATACTAAATTAAAGGTCCCTTATTAACTTGGTCTATGATTAAAGACAGAGAAGGCAATGGCATCCCACTCCAGTACTGTTGCCTGGAAAATCCCATGGGCGGAGGAGCCTGGTGGGCTGCAGTCCATGGGGTCGCTAAGTCGGACACGACTGAGCGACTTCACTTTCACTTTTCACTTTCATGCACTGGAGAAAGAAATGGCAACCCACTCCAGTGTTCTTGCCTGGAGAATCCCATGGACGGAGAAGCCTGGTGGGCTGCAGTCCATGGGGTCGCACAGAGTCGGACACGACTGAAGTGACTTAGCAGCATGATTAAAGACAAGGGGCCTGGATGGACTGATTCCTCTCAAAAAATGAAGGCAACAGTTAATGCTATGGATTTCTCAGCATGTGTCAGGCATGATTAACCTGTTGTTTAGAAACGGATACATAAATTCCTTAAATTTTGTGCTTTCAGTTAAATACAAAATGTGAGAAAGCAGAACTCTATTACTGACTAAAATGATCAATCAGTTGGTTAAGTGAAGGCTATTCCAAGTGGGGCAGAGACCAAGAGTTAAACAGACTGTGAATGTTAAGAGCCACGTCAGTTACCATATCCGCCCCCTCCCCATGCTACCCCTCACCAGCCTCCTTGAACCCATCAAACAAGCTCCCTTCATTCACTTAAATATTTAACCATACAGAAAAAAAATGCTACAAAGAAAAAACCAGAGAAAGGAGAGGAATAGGGAAGGGGGCTGCACGTTTAAGATGACCACAGATACTGAAGTCAAGATCCAAAGATAAGGGCACCTGTTTAGCTACCTGTGAGAAAAAGCATTGTGGGGGTGGGTAAGACTAAGGGGGTGGGTAAGACTAAGCTCAACCTGCTGCCCTGAATCAGGTACTTGCCAGCTATGATTAAGTAAGTGGCCAACCCATGTAGAATCATAGCAGAACTCTGGCCTCTTAAGATGGTAAGATGGGAAGCCAGCCAATGGAGGGTCTGGGAGCAGACCCTCCAGGTGTTTGGAGTGGAGGAGGGAACCAGGAGCCCATCAAGGAAACAGGTTCCTGTCTCCTTGGTGGTGGGAGGCAGTGTACTCAGGCCGAGGAAGGCAGACCCAGGAGGACATGCTCCCTTGCCAACAAAAAGGGAAGGCTGCAGGGAAACTGGAAAGTGTGTGAGTGGGTGGGGTGGCGGGGGCGGGCAGCACAGACACACGGAGTTTGGTTCAGGCTTATGTAAAATGTGAAATGCCTATTAAAAAACATGTATGCATCTTAACAGCAGCTGGACATACGAGGCCCTAAAACTAGTCGCTATTACCAAGCACAGTTAGAGAAGGGCTGAGTCATGGACTCAATGTAAGAGGATGGGATGTGAGGAGAAACAGAGATCAAGGAGGAGCAGCTGCAGAGGCAAGAAAGACACAAGAATGTGAAATCCTAGGGAGTAAAATGAATGAACAAAGAACTGCCAATTGTTGCCCATCAGGAAGTAAAAACAACCTATTCATTTAGTACTGTGAAGGTCTTCACTTAGGGCTTTTGTAACAAAAATGCCTGAAAAACTCATCCACCCGCGATGGCTCAAACCCACTCTTCTAAAGTCTGGTTAACTGTGTGGCCTGTAAAACATCATCCTAGGATTTACTCTTCACCCTTTTCTCTCTGGATGCTTGTCTACCTCCTCCTCCTAGCTAGGAGGGCAGGATCTTTCGGTTTCCTGTTGAACCTGCAGACCCCAAGATACACTGATGTGCTCAATGTGCTCCCCACAGGAATCCACCACGCCCCAAATGGAAAGACTCCATATACACAATACTCCCTGGATCACACATGATCAACACCTGGCCAAAAGTGCCAGGCCCAGTGGGGTGGCTGCCACATGTAGGTCCCTCACAAAATCAGCTGTCCAGATACAGACGAGACCGACCCAGCCAGTCAAGAAATTTTTGCAGGGCAATGTTTGCAGTTAAAAAGAATCCAAACAGCAGCATTCAAGAAAAGATGCAGTCTCCACTATCACTAGTCAGCACCATGTGCAGAAAAGGCAAGAAAGGACTACAACCAAACCTCCAGAGACCAACACCAAGAACCCAGACATTGGAAATCACCCCCAATATTCCTGTGTATCGCCAACGGACAACCTCCAGGTGTCCTCCCAGCAAACAACTCCACCGACACATCCTTTCCTGGACTCTACAACAGTTTCACTCCCGTATTACGACTTTCTCAGTATCAGTACCCATCTGTGTGGGTCAGGGAACTAAAGAAACCGCATCACAGCGTTCCTGTTCTTGGCCGGTCCAGCTTCAGTTAACTAGTGAATTTGACTACAAAGACCTAGACACATCAGCGTTCCCTCCTGCACAACCTTCAGGCCTTCCAGGGTTTTATTCAACGACAAAGCAACGAGCAGACTGGTTTCATCACTACCATATCTCCCCAAGTTGGCTCTCCCAGAAACCTTACCGTTTTATCTCCCGTTTCTAGGTATCAACCTCTGAGGCATTACCCTTTAAACCCTATAAACCTGAAACAGGGTCCAAGGAAATAAGACGAGCTTTCGCAGCATTAATGCGTAATTTCTGGCCCACCCAGCCTTCAGGCTAGACAGACTCAGGGACCACCAGACCGTGATTTCGGGAGCCCCCAACAGCAGGGCCAGCGGCAGGCCGCAGGGGTACTCACACTCCATGGATGCGCTTGTGAATGTTGATGGTGTATTCTCTTGTCACCACCTCGTTGATGGCGGACCGGCCCTTCTTCTTCTCGCCGCCCTTCTTTGCGGGAGCCATCTAAACAAACCCAGGCGACAGAGCCGCTTAGGGAGAGTGCGTCAAACCTAAGTCAAGCCCTCCCTCCCGGCCCGGCCTCACGCAGCCGCCCTGGGTACGGTTCCCGGGGACAGAAAGTCCGGCCAGGTCCCTGAAGCCCCAGGTCTGGGTAGAGACAAGCCAACTACCCCGCGGCCCAAGTATCGGTATCCCTTAGGTGCCCCCGCCCCGGAAACCCCTGCAGCTCGGGTTCCCCCAAGCCTGGCCTCTCTCAGGCTCTGGGAGCCCTTAAATGCAGGGTAGATTCCCGTGCGCCGGGGACGCGGGATCCCAGGCCAGCTCAGGACAGAGCCTGCAGGCCTGGTCAGCACAATCCAGGTAGAGGATGGCGCCGGATTACTGCAAACGAGACTCAGCAGCCATACTCACCCTGCAGGGCCGGGATTGGAAAGGAAGAGCGCAAGGGATTGTGGGAGAAGGAAAGCAGCCTCGCAAGTACAACTTCCGGGTTACCTGGAAGCGGGGGAAAGAAGAGGCGCTGTAGTGACGCAAGCAGCGCGCGCCGGGGGGAAAAGGCATGCAGGCCTCTGGGGCGGGGCCTCGGGCGTCCCGCTTTCTCTCGCAGCGTCCTATCGCCCGTCTTCAACTCCTGCGCGCGAACGAGGGTGGGAGGGGCTTGCGGTTCGCGTTTAAGTCTTCAGAGAAAACGGGATCCTGGTCCCCAGGTGGAGGCGGGCAGGATAGGCAGAGAAGATGCTCTTCTGTCTTTCCCACTCGCTCAGTGATTCGGCCAGCATTGCCTGAACCTGTGAGCCTGGTTGGCAGCCCGGAGATGACCTACGCGCCTGCCGGCCTGGAGGGAGCCGGGAGCCTTTCCCGGCGGCAGCGATCAGCTAGCTGCAGAGATGCAGAGGGGCCTAGGCTAGGGGCGACGAAGGAGGCAGAGCAGAGGTGGGTTTGCACAAGAAGCGTTTCGAAATTAAAAGCGCCAGTTTGTAACTGACTATATGAAATGTCAATTTAGGAGACAGTTATTGATAAAATCACTTTAGAAAGGGAGAGTAAAATACTATGTGCTATTATATTGGAGAAATCCATATGATTTCGTGACCTTAAATATGTTTTTAGCTCTATCACAACAAAATGACCCAATAACAGCAATGGAAGCAGCGCTTTTATCCAACACCTGGTGTAAAATAGGTACCTTGAAAATAATGCCAGGAGGTCAGGTGTGAGTTGACAGACTTCATGGCCAAGTCCCGGGTCCCCATGCCAAACCAACGGGTTCAGAACTCTGGACCTTCCGTCTGCTGATCAGAAACTGCATTCTCTTCTGGAGGGGCAGGGCATGGTAAAATCTTTCAATCTAGGAAGGATGTAAAAATTTTGAGGGTTGACTTACTGAAACCCTAGAATAGGGTTATGTTATGTATGTTAAAACTGGAGCACTTACATGTATGGCTGAGTCCCTTTGCTGTCTGCCTGAAACTATCACAATACTTTTAATCGGCTCTGCTCCAATATAAAATTGAAAGTTTAAAAAGAAATAAAAATAATGAGAATTATAAAGAATTCTCCAGTCAGGAAGGAAAAAAAAACTGGAGCACTGAGGTGTTAGGATGAGCCTGGAGTAAAACACAAGTTAGCTCTGTGATAGTCTTATTTTCCAACTAGTTCGGATGTAAAGATACTTAGTTTTGTTATATTTTGTGGGTCCTTGTACAACTTTTAAGAAATCTGTATCAGACAAGATTTTACTGTAATAACAAGTGTTAATATCTAATCTCTTTTCATCACTGGTAAAAATTTTTTTGTAAATTCCTAAATATTGATTTATTTGTTGTTTATGTAGCATATGATTAATAAGGGAAATGTTGAAGTGAAAGTATTAGTCCCTTTAGTCCGACTCTGCAACCCCATGGACTGTATGTAGCCTGCCAGGCTCCTCTGTCCATGGGATTCTCCAGGCAAGAATACTGAAGTGGGTAGCCAGTCCCTTCTCCAGGGGATCTGACAGGCAGATTCTTTATGGTCTGAGCCACCAGGGAAGCCCCATAAATTAGTAAATTGGACATTAAATGGCGAACAGTTAGTGGTGACTGTATCTTTCCATGTCCCAAATCCCCTCTGACAGAAATGGACTTCCCAGCATGGAGGATAGTTTTTCAGTTTGTCTGGATGGGTCGGGCCGTGGCTGCACTGCTGTCAGATGGGGACATCGGGAGGGGCAGATGATGTTAAAGGATTAAACTACATTAAATTCAGGACCTTTAAGTGCGTATAAAGTGGTTACCCAAGTTGGAGTATATATTTTAAGGCACATATTATTTTACTGAATGCACTGATGGGTTACCCTGCTTCTCCCATAGCTAGACATTGGCTGGATAGACAAAAATCCTAGGGAAGGTTTTTCTTTTTTCTTTCTAATGAGTTTTTCTCCCTGGAAAAATAAAGGTGCTTCACAGATGCCACAAGGCTGTGTATTTCAGCCATTCAGTCCACCATGTCATGCTTACAGAAGTATGCTGTTGTTTGGACTATTGCACATAGGCATTGTATGAAGTTCATATGTGTGATCCAAAAAGCCACACATGCCATTACTCTGGAAGACTCAGATTAGTTGTTTGTCTCGGTTACTAATGGCTGACTTAGTGAACCTCCAGGCTTCACATAAAGTGAAGGGAGAAACTTAGGCAATTTTTTACGAACACCCACATTTTACCAGATAATTTCAGCCAGAGTCCAACATATCATGGCTTAGCACCATCTCACAGTTGGCCTGTTCACCATATTGCGATATAGGATTGTATAAACAATCAAACAAAATGCTAATTTAATGGGCATTAGTTGCCATTAGAGACAAGATACTACATTTTAGTGGAGTTAGTTTAAAATATTCTAAAGCTTGGTGTATTTCAGAGTTCATATTTCAGTCACTTCTCATGAGCCAAGATTTTATAGTTTGTAAATAGAAAGGTCATGACAAGTTTGCAAAACAGTCTTTTAATCAGCACAATTAAATGGATCAAAAGTTTAAGGATTAAACTTCCCCTGACGTTATGTGGGTTTAAAGAAATGTACTCAATAAGAGTTTTCTGAGTTTACCCAGACTGTGAACATGTGTGAAGTTTAAGCAATACTAAATTAATTTAGCAGCATGACATAGTCCACCCTCTTCTAATGGCTTCCAGCTGGAAAATCCTACCACAACAAATATGTTGTTTCCATTAAAAATTTGTTCTACTTAGAAGTGCAGATTCTGACAGCCAATTAAAATACAAATTCTTTTACAGAAATATCAGATCTGGAAACCTTTGAATTTACCAAACAGTTAAATTACAAAATAGGTAATCTAGTGTGACACAGAATTTTTGTTTTAAAAAGAGGGTCCATTTTGGATTCCTGAGAGTAAATGATCCTAAGATATGCAAAATATTTAGACTTACCTTTTTTTCAGGTAACTCATATCGCAATTGTGTGAATAATTAAAACTCCTTTTGATGTATTTATGTGGCAGCCTCTTGGCTGCTGCTGCTGCTGCTGCTAAGTCACTTCAGTCGTGTCCGACTCTGTGCGACCCCATAGACGGCAGCCCTCCAGGCTCCCCCGTCCCTGGGATTCTCCAGGCAAGAACACTGGAGTGGGTTGCCATTTCCTTCTCCAATGCATGAAAGTGAAAAGTGAAAGTGAAGTCACTCAGTCGTGTCCGACTCTCAGCAACCCCATGGACTGCAACCCACCAGGCTCTGCTGTCCCTGGGATTCTCCAGGCAAGAATACTGGAGTGGGGTGCCATTTCCTTCTCCAGTGCATGAAAGTGAAAAGTGAAAGTGAAGTTGCTCAGCTTCCTCCGACTCTTAGCAACCCCATGGACTGCAGCCTACCAGGCTCCTCCGTCCATGGGATTTTCCAGGCAAGAGTACTGGAGTGGGGTGCCATTGCCTTCTCCAGCAGCCTCTTAGGCCATTGAAAACTGATCCTGGCCAGAGAATGGAGAGGAGTTTTCTCTCTTTTACAGGGAAGCAGGTATAAACACAGAGCTCCAGTGATGGAACAAGGAGGGGAACTTGGTTCTCTCGGGCCAGCGCTCTGCTGAGCGTTGCCATCTCAGTGATTCTCAGTCTCAGTGTGCCAGGGCACCCTCACGCCAGCGTGCTGAAGCCTCATGGAAAAGGGGGTGCCTTCTGCTGTATCTCCCCTATCCACATCATGTGTGCACAGGTCTCCCAGACAGACACACAAACCCTGGTGCATCACTTATGCATCACATAAGTGCTGGCAAGCAAGAGGCCATGGAACCAGGTGAGTTTAATTATGGGCTATACCTGCTTCTGTGGATTATGGCTTGGTCATCTCTATGGATTACCCATGTCTCTTAAGTTAGAGATGTTTCCAGGAACTTTTTCTGGTTTTGTCGTTTGTTTTGCTATCATTTCTAAAAGAAGCATTGATTTCTTCTGGCACAATCTTTAAAATAAAGATCAGGATCCCAATGGGCTGAGATGCATGTGAGCCCAAAAAACCTAAGGCCATTACCCAGATTATTGGTTGCTCGCTCCCACCTTTTCCGGATTTTTGATTATCCTTAGAAACGTGTTGAAATTTAAAAAAAAAAAAATGTTTACTGACGAAGAGAGGTATGAATGCATCAAGAACAAGGTACAGAAACTGCCTCAAAAGGAAATTATACAAATTTGTTAATTTATTACAAAATGTCCACTCACAGAAATACACAAGAAAACTTTTATCCTTTTATATTTTGGGAAAGGAACTGGTGTCTCAGATACAAAATAATTTACACAGAATCCATACAATTTTATTTTATATAGAAATAGGTCCTTATTACAACGGCTGTACAATTCACTACACTTCGTCTTATAATTACATAAAATCTTCTCTTTAGAAACATCTCAACAAAACATACAAAAAAAGCAAAGTGCATTTTTGAAAAGGAAAATCCACTCCTGGGTCTCGGTCAGGAAAGATATGTAGAAAGCTGCGGCATCCTCACTCCGAGGGCCAGCATGGCGGGGAGGGGGGGTTTCCTGGGGCCCTGCCTGGCCTGTAAAACCTTCCCTTTCACAGTCCTTGAGTCCTGTCAGGATCCCAGAACATTACCTGCAGGATTGTACTTTGCGTTGAGTCCACCTTTGTAGTTGCAATCACCGGGAAGTCAACAGAAAACAGTCCAGTGTTACATTCAGGATAAGAAAAAAAAAAGCCAATCACCAGAATGGTGTGGGGAGAAGAATCTCATTCCATTAGGGTTTAGGCGGGAGGGTGGGAGGTGGGGGCGCTGCAGTCTGGTTAATAATGCCCAGCTTTGCTTTCTGATTGGTGGGCTGTTTTTGTTACTGGGGTCTCCGCGTGAAGTCAGGAGACTTGGTTAAAAAAAAAAAAAAGAAAAGTGCCTACGTTATCTCTTTGTGCAGCTGTGCAAATTAAGACAGAAACGATCATCTAAAAATAATGAGAAAAAAAATCATCTCTCCATTCAAGACATCGCTGACCGGGTGCTTCTCCGAGGAAAGAGGGTCCAGAGAGTAAAGGCCAATGAGCACATGCGCACGTGGCGCAGAGGCTGGTCCACGCTGGGAGGAGGGGCGATCCAGCAGAGACGCTCCGTCTCTAAGCTGAACAGAGCGATGCTCTGATGCGCTCAGCTGGGGACCGCGGTCGGTCCGTCCGGGTATGGTTGTAGAGTGTGGCTGTGAAGCACAGGGAAAGGGGAAACAGGGCCAGCTTCCCTGCTCACTCATGTCCATGCTGGCCGCCGCCCTCGGACATGGTCACCACCCAGGAGCTCCGAAATGGATGCGGCGTGCACGGAAGTTGGGGTGTCCTTTAAACCCTTCTCCCCAACTCCTTGGCCACCCGCCCCCTCGTCCGTCCATTGGTTAAAGCTGATGTGACCCAACCGAGGTGCCCGGCCACTACCGGGGCGGCTGCTGGAGGCCTGAGGACTCAGACAGGCTGCTGACCCTTCGGGCCGGGCGTGCAGGCCCTGGCGTCGGGTAGCCCAGGGACCCTGGCTGTTGCGAGTAGGTGGAGAGAAGGAGAGAGTCCTGCTGCTCACTGTGCAGAGAGGTTGGCACCTGCACCTGGAAAGAAAGGAACCAGCTCCAGGGAAGGTTCTGGGATTCAGGGACTCCTTCCCTAAATGGCTGGGGCGGTGATGCAGTCCTCCTCAGATTAAAGGGTCCTCCTCCCCTGCCTGAAGACCTGGGGGGAAGGAAGCCCAGCTTCTCAGGCCAGCACTAGGGGTTCCTGCTGGCCTGGTGGCTGGGAGCCCGCTGCTGCTGCTGCTAAGTCACTTCAGTCGTGTCTGACTCTGTGTGACCCCATAGACGGCAGCCCACCAGGCTCCCCTGTCCCTGGGATTCTAGGCTGCAGGAAGTGGTTTCTTGAACACATGCACAGGAGCCCCCAGGTAGCCTGTGTGGTATTGGATGCTGGAACCTGACACCACATGTACATCATTGCTGGCACAGCATCCAAACAGGCCTGCAGTCCACATACTTTTCACTGGTGGTCCCTATTTCCAGAATTGCTTCCAAATACTGCCATGTGCCAGGAAGCATTCTAATTTGAAGCTCAGAAACTCACTGGGTTTTCCTGGTGCCTCAGATGGTAAAGAATCCACCTGCAGTGCAGGAGACCTGGGTTCAATCCCTGGGTTGGGAAGATCCCCTGGAGAAGGGCATGGTAACCCAGTTCAGTATCCTCAAAGCCTGGAAAATCCCATGGACAGAGGAGCCTGGGGTGGGGGCTACAGTCCACAGAGCCTCAAAGAGTCAGACACGACTGAAAACTGACAACAACTGGTCAAACATTAACTCTGGAACCTTCAGTCTCACCTCGCATTATTCCCAGCCATGAAATCTCCCCTCTAAGGAACCCAGTCCACCCTGTTTCCAAAGCTGCGCAAGGCACATCTGCCCCTCTGCCTCGGCACAGGCTGCCTCTGTTGTTGAAACATTGTCCCCTCACACCTCACACTCAGCCATCCACACTTGGAGAGTTTCCGTCCCCACGCCTCATCCTTTTTTGACCTTGGCCCCCCAGCCCCAGTGCTCCATTGGCGCTGACTCTCTGTGATGTCCCCTGTCCCCCTGTGCTCAGGGGACCTGAGTGCTCCTTGCATCCTTAGCCCTGCATCTGGATGGAACAGGCACCTACAAGCACGCCAGTGGCTCCTGATGAAGGCACAGATAGATGGGCAGCTTCTACCTTTCCCCTGCCTTCTCCCCTCATCAGTTCTGTCCCAGATCACTCCAGGGTCCTGCAAGTGGACCAGGGAGCAAAGCTGCAGTCCAGAGTTAACTCCCACTAAGATGTGGTGTCAGGGAGATCTGAAAACTATGCCATAGCTGGTTTAGCCGCCTTGGAATTCAATTACAATCTAGAACTCGAGGAGGACTCTGCATCTTGGTCACCCCACACATTCACCTATGGCTTCGAGGATGCCCAAGCAGGGCGGGTGGGGGAACAGAAGCTACACTGTGCCTTCTGGTAGGGGCTTGAGGCTGTGGAGGAGGCCCCATTGGACAGGAAGGGGCACGTGGGCATGTGTGGGAGGGAAGGCCAGACCCTGAGCAGACACTTCTGTCCCATCTGATCCCCCAGCCACTGACTCACAGCCCTTCCTTCCAGTGCTTGTGGCACTTGCTTAAAATAAGAAGTGACCACAAGATTACCTATATACAATGGAATATTACTCAGCCATTAAAAAGAATGGAATAATACCATTTGCAGCAACATGGATGGATAGAGATTGTCATACTGAGTGAAGTAAGTCAGAGAAGGAGAAAGTGTATGACATGTTATATGTGGAATCTAAAAAGAAATTATACAAATTAACTTATTTACAAAACAGAAACAGACTCACAGACTTAAAAGAGAAGGAACTTATGGTCCCCAGGGGGGACAAAGGGAGAGAAGGGATAATTAGGGAGTTAAGGATGGACATGTACACACGGCTGCATTTAAAATGGATATCCAACAAGGTCTTACTGTACAGCACAGGAGACTCTGCTCATTGTTAAGTGGCAGCCTGGATGGAGTGGGAGTTTGGGGAAGAATGGATCCATGTATATGTATGGCTGAATCCCTTTGCTGCCCACCTGAAACTATCACAACACTCTTAATCAGCTATACTCCAATATAAAATAAAACTTTAAAAAAAAAAAAAAAGAAGTGACCACAAGGAAACATGCCCCACATTTTCCTGGAAAGCCTCAAATTCATGCAATGTTATCTCATTCATTTAAAGGAAGTTTGATGAACCTTTAAACATGATGTAATTTTCTACTCATATGAGATACTGCATATAAACACACTAACGAGCCCAACAAACATGGCAATCAGTGTCTGATTTTTGCTCTAAGAAAGTGTAGACACCATAATAAAAATTACTTTTTAAAAAATGGACCTTCTTAGCGCATAATGACAAGAGGCCAAATAGCTGCTTCTAAGTTTCTCACACTGTATATACAGAGACTTTATCCACTTGGAGCATGTTAAACTTTAGAAATGATAAAGTTTCAAATATGAATCTGTCTGAGGCTTATTTTTATACTGACGCCTAGAACCCCGTTGAAAGCCCGGAACGGAAGGAAGGGCCCATCAGGCCTGGGCTGGGGACTCGGCCCTGTCTCCCCCTCCCCAGACGCGGCCCAGCCCCACCTGAAGAAAGTGCGGAGGCTGCGGCTGGGCCTGTGCAGGCTTCAGGGGTGCCGGCTGGGAGGTGGGGAAGCTGGGCTGCAGCCCCATCAGCAGGACAGGGGTGGCGGCGCTGCTGCTGGTGGTGTGCACGTCGGGGTTCTGAAACACGGCCTGGCTCTGCGGATACCTGTTTGGTGACACACAGAAGAAAGACCTTTACAAAAACTATTGACATGACACCAAGGACACGGATGACAAGAGGAAAACAGACAGACAGGACTTCATCACAGCTAAGACCTTGTGAGCATCACTGTCCATGCAGTGAAAACACCGCCGGAAAAAAAAAAAAAAAGCTGTCAGAAAAATCTTTGCAAGTCCTATATCTAATAAGAGGTTGCTATCCAGCTACATTTCTACAATTCACCACCACAACAAATGCAAATAACCTGGTTAAAAAATGGGCAAAAGGCTTGAGCAGACATCCTGGAAAGAAAAGGTACAAATGGCCAATAAGCACATGAAAAGAGTCATTAGGGAAACGCAAATCAAAACCAAATGAGGACTTCCCTGTTGGCACAGCGGATAAGAATCTGCCTGCCAGTGCAGGACACAAGGGTTCAGTCCCTGGTCATACCACATGCCACGGGGCAAACTAACCCCCACAAATGTTACCATGGCAAAACTGGGAGCGTCAACAGTGTTACCCAGCATGCTGCTGGCATCATTGTAACACAAACAAGTTAAGGGCAAGATTCTTGCCAAGAGAATTAATGTGTGTACTGAACATATTATGCACTCTAAGAGCTTCCTGAAATGTGTGAAGGAAAATGATCAGAAAAAGAAGGAAGTCAAAGAGAAAGAGACTTGGGTTCAGTTGAAGTGCCAGCCCTGCCCATCAACAGAAAATTGGATTAAAGATTTACTGAGCGTGGCCTTGCCCATCAGAGCAAGACCCTGATTCCCCCACAGCCAGGCCCTCCCATCAGGAAGCTTCGACAAGCCCCTTAGTCTCGTCCATCAGAGGGCAGACAGAATGAAAACCACAGTCACAGAAAACTAACCAAACTGATCACATGGATCACAGCCTTGTCTAACTAAATGAAACCATGAGCCATGCCATGTAGGGCTACCCAAGACAGATGGGTCATGGTGGAGATTTCTGACACAAAGTGGTCCACTGGAGAAGGGAATGGCAAACCACTTCAGTATTCTTGCCTTGAGAACCCCATGAACCCAGGATGAAAAGGAAAAAAGACATACACTGAAAGGTGAACTCTCCAGGTTGGTAGATGCCCAATATGCTACTGGAGAAGAGTAGAGAAATAACTCCAGAAAGAATGAAGAGACAAAGCCAAAGCAAAAACAATGCCCCATTATGGATGTGACTGGTGATGGAAGTAAAGTTCAGTGCTGTAAAGAACAATATTGCATCAGATTAGATCAGATCAGTCACTCAGTCGTGTCCGACTCTTTGTGACCCCATGAATCATAGCACGCCAGGCCTCCCTGTCCATCACCAACTCCCGAAGTTCACTCAGACTCATGTCCGTCGAGTCAGTGATGCCATCCAGCCATCTCATTCTCTGTCGTCCCCTTCTCCTCTTGCCCCCAATCCCTCCCAGCATCAGAGTCTTTTCCAATGAGTCAACTCTTCTCATGAGGTGGCCAAAGTACTGGAGTTTCAGCTTTAGCATCATTGCATAGGAACCTGGAAAGTTAGGTCCATGAATCAAGGTAAATTGGAAGTGGTCAAACAGGAGATGGCAAGAGTGAACATTGACATTTTAGGAATCAGTGAATGAAAATGGAATGAGCGAATTTAATTCAGATGACCATTATATCTACTACTGTGGGCAAGAACCCCTTAGAAGAAATGGAGTAGCCCTCATAGTCAACAAGAGAGTCTGAAATGCAGTACTTGGGTATAATGTAAAAAATGACAGAATGATCTCTGTTTGTTTCCAAGGCAAACCATTCAATATCACAATAATCCAAGCCTATGCCCTAATTGAATAAAGTAGGGAAAACCACTAGACAATTCAGGTATGACCTCAATCAAATCCCTTATGATTATACAGTGGAAGTGAGAAATAGATTTAAGGGACTAGATTTGATAGACAGAATGCCTGATGAACTATGGATGGAGGTTCGTGACCTTGTACAGGAGACAGGGAGCAAGACCAACCCCAAGAAAAAGAAATGCAAAAAAGGAAACTGGCTGTCTGAGGAGGCCTTACAAATAACTGAAAACAAGATAAGTGAAAAGCAAAGGAGAAAAGGGAAGATATACCCATTTGAATGCAGAGTTCCAGAGAACTGCAAGGAAAGATAAGAAAGCCTTCCTCAGTGATCAGTGCAAAGAAATAGAGGAAAATAATAGAATGGGGAAAACTAGAGATCTCCTCAAGAAAATTAGAGATACCAAGGGAACATTTCATGTGAAGGCTCAATAAAGTACAGAAATGGCAAGGACCTAAAAGAAGAAGAAGAAAAGATTTAGTAGAGGTGGCAAGAATACACAGAAGAACTGTACAAAAAAGATATTCATGACCCAGATAATCAAGATGGTGTGATCACTCAGCTAGACCAGACATCCTGAAATGTGAAGTCAAGTGGGCCTCAGAAAGCATCACTACGAACAAAGCTAGTGGAGGTGATGGAATTCCAGTTGAGCTATTTCAAATCCTGAAAGATGATGCTGTGAAAGTGCTGCACTCAATATGCCAGCAAATTGGGAAAACTCAGCAGTGGCCACAGGACTGGAAAAGGTCAGTTTTCATTCCAATCCCAAAGAAAGGCAATGCCAAAGAATGCTCAAACTACCGCACAATTGCACTCATCTCACACGCTAGTAAAGTAATGCTCAAAATTCTCCAAGCCAGGCTTCAGCAATATGTGAACCATGAACTTCCAGATGTTCAAGCTGGATTTAGAAAGGGCAGAGGAACCAGAGATCAAATGGCCAACGTCTGCTGGATCATCGAATAAGCAAGAGAGTTCCAGAAAAACATCTATTTCTGCTTTATTGACTATGCCAAAGCCTTTGTGTGGATCACAAGAAACTGTGGAAAATTCTGAAAGAGATGGGAATACCAGACCACCTGACCTGCCTCTTGAGAAACCTATATGCAGGTCAGGAAGCAACAGTTAGAACTGACATGGAACAACAGACTGATTCCAAGTAGGAAAAGGAGTTCGTCAAGGCTGTATATTGTCACCCTGCTTATTTCACTTATATGCAGAGTACATCATGAGAAACGCTGGGCTGGAAGAAGCACAAGCTGGAATCAAGATTGCCGGGAGAAATATCAATCACCTCAGATATGCAGATGACACCACCCTTATGGCAGAAAGTGAAGAGGAACTAAAGAGCCTCTTGATGAGAGTGAAAGAGGAGAGTGAAAAAGTTGGCTTAAAGCTCAACATTCAGAAAACTAAGATCATGGCATCTGGTCACATCACTTCATGGCAAATAGATGAGGAAACAGTAGAATCAGTGGCTGACTTTATTTTTTGGGCTCCAAAATCACTGTGGATGGTGACTGCAGCCATGAAATTAAAAGAGGTTTACTCCTTGGAAGGAAAGTTATGACCAACCTAGACAGCATATTAAAAAGCAGAGACATTACTTTGTCAACAAAGGTCCATCTAGTCAAGGCTATGGTTTTTCCAGTAGTCATGTATGGATATGAGAATTGGACTATAAAGAAAGCTGAGCGCCGAAGAATTTTGAGCTGTGGTGTTGGAGAAGACTCTTGAGAGTCCCTTGGACTGCAAGGAGATCCAACAAGTCCATCCTAAAGGAAATCTGTCCTGAATATTCATTGGACTGATGTTGAAGCTGAAACTCCAATACTTTGGCCCTCTGATGTGAAGAGCTGACTCATTTGAAAAGACCCTCATGCTGGGAAAGATTGAGGGCAGGAGAAGGGGACGAGAGAGGATCAGATGGTTGGATGGTATCACCGACTCAACGGACATGAGTTTGGGTAAACTCCAGGAGTTGGCGATGGACAGGGAGGCCTGGCGTGGTACAGTCCATGGGGTTGCAAAGAGTCGGACAAGACTGAGCGACTGAACTGAACTAAATACTCCAATCACTACTGCGGAAAAAGCTGAAGGTGAACAGTTCTACGAGGGCCTCCAAGACCTTTTAGAACTAAACAACAACAAAAAAAAACCCAAAAGTCCTTTTCATCAAAAGGCCTGGAATGCAAAAGTAGGAAGTCAAGAGATATCTGGAGTAACAGGCAAGTTTGGCCTTGGAGTACAGAATGAAGCAGGGCAAAGACTAACAGAGTTTTGCCATGAGAATGCACTGGTCACAGCAAATACCCTCGTCCAACAACATAAGAGATGACTCTACACATGGACGTTATCAGATGGTCAATACCTAAGTCAGACTGATTATATTCTCTGCAGCTGAAGATGGAGAAGCTCTATACAGTCAGTAAAAACAAGACCAGGAGCTGACTGGATCAGATCGTGAACTCCGTATTGCAAAGTTCAGAATTAAATTGAAGAAAGTAGGGAAAACCAATAGGCCATTCAGGTATGACCTAAATCAAATCCTTATGATTATACAGTGGAAGTGAGAAACAGATTCAAAGGATTAGATCTGATAGACAGGGTGCCTGAAGAACTATGGATGGAGGTTCATGACATTGTACAGGAGGCAGTGATCAAGACCATCTCCAGGAAAAAGAAATGCAAAAAGGCAAAATAGTGGTCTCAGGAGGCCTTACAAATAGCTGAGAAAAGAAGAGAAGCTAAAGGCAAAGGAGAAAAGGAAAGTTAGATCCATATGAATGCAGAGTTCCAAGGAATAGCAAGGAGAGATAAGCAATCCTTCTTAAGTGATCAATGCAAAGAAATAGAAGAAAATAGAATGAGAAAGACTAGAGATCTCTTCAAGAAAATTAGAGATACCAAGGGAACATCTTCATGCAAAGATGGGCACAATAAAGGACAGAAATGGTATGGACCTAACAGAACCAGCAGGTAATAAAAAGAGGTGGCAAGAATAAACAGAAGTATACAAAAAAGATCTTAATGACCCAGATAACCATGATGATGTGACCACTCACCTAGAACCAGACATCCTGGAGTGCAATGTCAAGTGGGTCTTAGAAAGCATCACTATGAACAAAGCTAGTGGAAGTGATGGAATTCCAGTTGAGCTATTTCAAATTCTAAAAGATGATGCTGTGAAAGTGCTGCACTCAATATGCCAGCAAATTTGGAAAACTCAGCAGTGGCCACAGAACTGGAAAAGGTCAGTTTTCATTCCAATCAATCCCAAAGAAAGGCAATGCCAAAGAATGCTCAAACTACTGCACAATTGCACTCAAATCACATGCTAGCAAAGTAGTACTCAAAATCCTCCAAGTTTGGTTTCAACAGTACGTAAACCAAGAACTTCCAGATGTTCAAGCTGGTTTTAGAAAAGGCAGAGGAACCAGAGATCAAATGGCCAACATCTGCTGGATCATAGAAAAAGCAAGAGAATTCCAGAAAAACATCTATTTCAGCTGGTAAAGAATCCGCCTGCAGTGTGGGAGGCCTGGGTTCAATCCCTGGGTTGGGAAGATCCTCTGGAGAAGGGAAAGGCTACCCATTCCAATATTCTGGCCTAGAGAATTCCATGGACTGTATAGTCCATGGGGTCACAAAGAGTCAGAGACAACTAAGTGACTTTCACTTTCACTTTCTTCATTGACTATGCTAAAGCCTTTCACTGTGTGGATCACAGCAAACTGTAGAAGAATATTCCCATTCTTGAAGAGATGGGAATACCAGACCACCTGACCTGCCTCCTGAGAAATCTGTATGCAGGTCAAGAAGCAACAATTAGAACTGGATAAGAAACGATGGACTGGTTTGAAATTGGGAAAGGAGTACGTCAAGGCAGAGTACATCATGAGAAACATTGGGCTGGATGAAGCACAAACTGGAATCAAGATTGCCGGGAGAGTTATCAATAACCTCAGATATGCAGATGACAGCATCCTTATGGAAGAAAGCAAAGAGGAACTAAAGAGCCTCTTGATGAAGGTGAGAGAGGAGAGTGAAAAAGCTGGCTTAAAAATTAACATTCAGAAAACTAAGCTCATGGCATCTGGTCACATCACTTCATGGCAAATAGATGAGGAAACAGTGGAAACAGTGACAGACTTTATTTTCTTGGGCTCCAGAATCACTGCAGATGGTCACTGCAGGCATGAAATTAAAAGACGCTTCCTCCTTGGAAGTAAAACTATGACCAACCTAGACAGCATATTAAAAAGTAGAGACATTACTTTGCCAACAATGGTCTGTCTAGTCAAAGCTATGGTTTTTCCAGTGATCATGTATGGATGTGAGAGTTGGACCATAAAGAAACTGAGGGCCGAAGAATTGATGCTTTTGAACTGTGGTGTTGGAGAAGACCCTTCAGAGTCCCTTGGACTGCAAGGAGATCCAACCAGTCCATCCTAAAGGAAATCAACCCTGATTATTCACTGTAAGGACTGATGCTGAACCTGAAGCTCCAATACTTTGGCCACCTCATGTGAAGAGCTGAATCACTGGAAAAGACCCTGATGCTGGGAAAGATTAAAGGCAAGAGGAGAAGGGGATGTCAGAGGATGAGATGGTTGGATGGCATCACCGACTCGATGGACATGAGCTTGAGTAAGCTCCAGGAATTGGTGATGGACAGGGAGGCCTGGTGTGCTGCAGACTATGGGGTCTCAAAGAGTCCGACACGACTGAGGGACTGAACTGAACTGAAAGCACTCCAGAGCACCACAACTCCGGAGCCTGTTTGCTGCTGATGCCGAGCCCTTGTGCCCGTGAGCCCGCATGCTGCCGTTGAGTCTGTGAGCCTCGTGCCCATGCTCTGCCACACGAGCAGCCACCACCATGAGAGGCCCTGGCACTGCGACAGAGTCTCCACTGCTCACCAAAACTAAAGAAAGTTTATGCAGCGAGAAAGACCCAGCACAGTCACAGAAGAAAAAATCAAAATGAGGTATCATTTCATTACAAGTTAATGAAAAAAAGTTGTACATAACAAGTATTGTTGAGGATGTGGAGAAATTGGAGCTCTTGTGCCCTGTTGGTGGGAGGGTAAAATGGTGTAACTGCTGCGCAAAACAGTGTGAAGTTTCCTCAAAAAGTTAAACTTAGCATTACCATGTGATTCAGCAATTCTACTTTTGGGTATGTGCCCCAGAGAAGTGATAGTAGGGGATGGAAACAGTTATTTGTACATCCACGGTCGTAGAAGCGTTATTTACAATAGCAAAAAACTGGAAGTAACCCCACATTCATCGATAGATGATAGATAAACAAGGTGCCATGTATACAGACAGTGGAGCATCATTCAGCTTTAGAAAGCAAGGAGATTCTCATATAGGTCACACCATGGGTGAGCCTCAAAGACATCACACTGAGTGAAATAAGCCCATCACAAAATACGAATACTGTACGAGTCCACTTAGATGAGACACCTAGAGAAGACAATTGATAAGAGACAAAAAGCAGAAGGCTGGGGGCAGAGCAAATAGGAAGTTGGGGTTTAATGGGGACACAGCGTCAATTTGAGATGATGAAACAGTGCTGGAGATGGACGGTGGTGATGGTTGCACAAAAACGGGGATGTGCTTATGCTGCTGCATTGTACACTTAAATACAGCTAAAATGGGAAATTTTATGTTATATAGAATATACATTTTTTTAAAAAGAAAGAGTACTTGATGATAATGGCCAAGTAACAAGGGGAATGCCATTTGGGAGAACTCTGGAGGAGTCCAGACCAGCACAGAAATCGAAAGTGTCAGCCACTCAGTCGCGTCAGACTCTTTGCGACCCCATGGACCATAGCCCACTAGGCTCCTCTGTCCATGGGATTCTCCAGGCAAGAAAATTGGAGTGGGTAAGCCATTCCCTTCTTCAGGGGATCTTCCCGACCCAGGGATCAAACCCAGGTCTCCTGCCTTGCAGGCAGATTCTTTAGCATCTGAGCCGCCACGGAAGCCCAGAAATAGATATTTAAAGATACTCTACAGGGACTTCCCTGGTGGTCCAGTGGTTAAGACTTCACGTCCCAAGGGAGGAGGTGCGGGTTCATTGCTGTCAGGGGGGCTAAGACCCCACATGCCTCCTAGTCAGAAAACCAAAACACAACACAGAAACCATACTCTAACACATTCAATACAGATGTTAAAAACGGTCTACATGCAAAAAGTCTTTTTTAAAAAAGATACTATGGAGAAGTCCATTTACATTTTTAGAAGTGTTCTATCTCTACATGGGTCGTTTTATGGTAACAGGCACTGGGGATTCCAAAATTTCAGGGGCCTATGCATATGGGAGGCAGACTCTGACCTGCCCCAGAAGACGGAGTGTTAGGTCATGTCTGGAGGAGATGGACGGGGAGATGTCGACGGTATAAATTACTGGGTTGACCGAAAATGACAGTTTAGATGTTTCAGAGGAAAGAATTTCCGTTTCTGCCTAGTTTCCTGCATTTGAAACATCTCTGGAAAGTGATGTCACAATAAGTGTTTCCACTTATCTGGATCATTTAGAAAGAACAGTCCAAAACCAAAACCAACATCCCGCGCACCCCTCCAGGCAACGGAGAGCATCATCAAGAGTTTAAAGGCAGTTTCCTTGCAGTGTACAGCTCCCGCCACCCCCAGTGCCAGCACCCCCACCATCATAGGGTTTTCATGGATGTAGGTATGGGCCCCAATCTTCAGAAATGCTCAGTAGCCATCACTGTGACTACTACTGGAGGAGGACACAGGAAGGACTCCAGCAAGCAGCCGCCGGGGCATGAATGGAAGGCCCCTGCGTCTGGGCACAGCAGGCCTCATTAGCTAGCCCTGTCCCCGTGAACTTCTGACGCAAATGAAACAGTGTTTATATGACCACGGTGTCTGCTTTATTTCAAAGGGCTTGGAACTATTTTCCAGTGGCTTTTCAAGGATTCACTCCTCTGGCTCCAGTAAACCTCTGTCCCTCGTAATGAAATTGGCTCAGCACAGCTGCCTGGGTACTGGGGGTGGCAAGCAAAGAGCCCAGGGCGAGGAGAGAGAGAAGGCTCCATGTCTGGGAGGGCAGGAGGGCCCCACGTCTGCACAGGGTCCTAGTTCAGGGCCCATCCTTGGAACCACAGAGCAACAAGCTCGTGTAGGGGAATCTGCCAGCATCGGGAGGCCAGCCGGAGCTGCACAAGAGCCCTGGGGAAGGGGGACAAGGCTCTGTAAGACTCTGTTGACCCAGGATGTTACCCCTTAGATCTGCACAGATGGGAAGACAGCAATGAACTTGGCACGTAAAGAATTATTTCCTTCAGGTCTTGTTCTCAGCCTGGAATGCTGACATGAAGTTTTCTCTCTTGACACAGGAAATGGAGGAACAACAGCTGAGGGGAGGAGTCCTTTAGAAAGGTGTGGGCGCATGTGGATCCGCCCTGCAGTGCCCGACTCGCAGGCGTGTGGCTGGTCCCGGCAGATGAAACCCTGCAGCCTGAGACCACTCAGTGTGGCTCCATGCCCCACCCCTCCCCAACCTGGGCCACCTACTTGACTTGCCGTCCGGTCCTCCCGACCTCTGAGGGCTGCCTCGCGTCACAGGATCCGGGCATCATGGGCTGGATGGGCTGGCTCAGCAGTAGCCTTAGAGCCGAGGAGGACAGAAATGGGAAACTGATCAGTACCCAAGCTGTGGACCCGCCGGCCAATCCGCACCTGCTGAGCCTCACTGGACCCTTTCTGGCTGGCCCCACAGAATCCCAGCTGCTCTGTTCTGGAGGATCCTTGCTGCAGGAGGTCTCTTCCTCAGGCCATCGAGACCCTAGCCCTGTCCTGTCACTTCATGAGCTGAGGTCAACTGCAGAGTTGATTAACAAATGAGTCATTTCATAAAAGGGAAACAGACTGACAGAGAACAAACTTATGGTTGCCAGGGGGAAGGATGAGGGGATAGTTGGGGAATTGAGGATAGACATGTACACATGGCTATATTTAGGATAGATAACCAACAAGAACTTACTGTACAGCACAGGGAACTCTGCTCAGTGTTATGTGACAGCCTGGATGGGCAGGGAGTTTGGGGGAGAATGGACACATGTATATGTATGGCTGAGTCCCTTCGCTGTCCACCTGAAACTATCACAACATTGTTAATCTGCTTTATGAAAAAAGTGAAAGTGTTAGCTGCTCAGTAGTGTCTGATTCTTTGTGACCCCATGGGCTATAGCCCACCAGGCTCCTCTGTCTATGGAATTCTCCAGGCAAGAATAACTGGAGTGGGTTGCCATTGCCTTCTCCAGGGATCCAAACTGGGTCTCCTGTATTGGCAGGCAGATTCTTCACTGGCTGAGTGACCAGGGACTCCAATACAAAATAAAAAGTTCAATTAAAAAAACTGCAGAGGATTTAGAGTCTGTTTGTCTAAACTCTGCCTCCATCTTCAGCAGAGAGCGGAGTGTAAAACTATGTCTCAGGTATCTTTCCAACAAGGACAGAGTCTATACCTGAGCTGCCGGTCATGGCTGAAGTCCGGGCTGGGTTGGCCCTGGGGGGCCTCCTGGGAGGCGGAAGCTGGCGTGGTCAGGCTCAGAGCCAACGGGAGCGCAGTGGTGGTGCTGCTAAACTGGGGTGTCAGGCTGCTCCCCTGAATCATCTGTGAGCTTCTCAACGGCTTTGGACCCTGGAGCAACCATCGAAACAAGAAAGGTAAACCTTCAGCTCAACTCAGGTGTCACCTCCCCAGAACCTCCTTCTGTATCCGCTTAGGCCTTTCTGAACATTTAGGACCCACTGACCATCATTATGATGTTTTGGTGTTATGACTGGCTTTCCCGTTGGACCGTAAGCATCTCAAGAATTCTTTAAACCCTTTGGGATTTAAAGGACAGTGTCAGGCTTGGAGCAGGCAAGCCGTTACTGAATCCATGATTGTTTGTTATTTTGTTCCTAAGTCCTGTGTGACTCTTTGCAACCCCATGGACTGTAGGAGCCCCCCAAGCTCCTCCTCCTCTTGCCTGGGATTTCCCAGGCAAGAATGCTGCAGTGGGTTGCCATTCCCTTCTTAGGGGATCTTCCTGACCCAGGGATCAAACCCATGTCTCCTGTATTGGCCAGTGGATTCTTTATTGCTGAGCCACCAGGGAAGCCCAAATCCATGATTATGTGTATAAATAAAAGAGGCTTCAGGAAAAGCTGTATCCAGCCTTCCAAACTGTGATCGTCTGGAAGCAGGGGCTCAGAACTTCTTGAATCCATTGGGTTCAAGTGCCACTGAGTGATGGGTGACCCTGTCAGACTGCAAGGTCACTGGTAGTAAGTGGTAATGACTGGGAGGGCAGGGCTTGAGAGGGAATCTGGGGGACCAGGAGGAGCATGGTGACTCTGCAGAAAGGGATGGTAAACAGAAGTGCATAACTATCCTCACACGTGTGTGTGCATGCTAAGTCGCTTCAGTCGTGTCCAACTCTGTGTGACCCTATGGCCTGTAGCCTGCCAGGTTCCTCTGTCCATGGGATTTCCCAGGCAAGAATACTAGAGTGGGTTGCCATTTCCTCCTCCAGGGGATCTTCCTGACTCAGGGATCAAACCTGTGTCTCATGTCTCCTGTACTGGCAGGTGGGTTCCTTACCACTAGCACCACCTGGGAAGCCTAAAGCCAGGGGCGATGACGGACACCAAGGACATGTGTGTGTCCCCATATGTGGGGATGTGTGGCTTTCAGCATGCACGTCAGAGACGGCCATTTCTACCTCTAGCCAAGCTCAGAATCAGAGCTGAACATTCCAGCTGCATGATACCTTTAAAGCATTTTAATATATTGATAAAACACAGAAGGGAACCAGTAGAACTTGGGACTTCGAAGTGACAAAGACAAGAAAAACCGCATCATGATTATCCAGCTCTGGTCATAGGAGAAGTAGATTTCTGGTTCGTGAAGACCATCTGCTGGTGACAGGGACTGAGTCTGGAGATGAGTACATTTACCTGGGTCGATATCACACTCGATTCTCTTAGCAGGTGCTGGTTTGTGACCTGGGCAGAGGCTATCTGCCCTGGAAGCTGCGGGCTGGCCACAAGCTGGGGACCTGGGCCGGACCTCTGCTGGAGCTGCTGCTGAGTCTCCGGCCGCTGGGCACTGCTGAAGCTCAGAGATCCATCTGGCTGCTGCAGAAACATCTGGAAGCACAACAGAAATGCCATAAGGCTGTGATCACTGCCCTCACGGGCCCACACGTGTACGGCCCTTTGTATGGCCTGCCTATCCCTGGCATAATGGCAGCTTTCTTATTCAGGCTGACCTGCCTGGGAAGGTTCACCCACTAGACGTGGAGACACTGAGTGCCTGGGAGGCCACCAGCAGAGTGCATGAGCCGGAGAGGGGCAGCCGGTGGCACGGGTGCCGACCTGGCCCGCAAGAAGGCTCCGGTCTAGTGATGGGGGTCTAACAGGGTGAAAGATGCTGAGAGCCAGGTATGCCACTTGACATGCTCTTTTAGTCTGTACTGGTTTGTCACTTTCTTATTAGAAGGAGAAACTTCTTGTGAATGGAAGGAATAACACAATCACGGTGGCACAGGGTTGGTTGACTAGTGGTGGGGGGCACATCATCCTGGCAATAGGACCTATGCCTGGGCTTGAATCTCTGACCAGTGACCACCATCTGTACCCATCCTATGGTTTGTATCATCCGTCCAGCTCCCAGCTGAGAGGGCAGTCCTGCCCTGGTTAACTAGGTGCCTCTGCATCTCCAGGAAGGCAGGTAAGTCCAAAGGATGACATAACATCAAGTCCATGAACTTTAAAATGATGTTTAAGAAAAAGTTTTACAATCACCACACTAATCTCTATGTGCTATTTAATAGGTCTCAGATATTCAATAAGCACAGCTATATCAGCCTGGTAGTTTTAGTGGCAAAGGTTTAAGAGAATTTGATCCAGTTCGTAAAGAGTGTTTAAAAGGTTATAAGAACCTTGGTCTACTTTGTTTATAAATTTGGTATATCCAATTTAAAACAATTCCTTAAGGACTTCCCTGTTGGCCCAGTGGTAAAGAATCTGCCTGCTAATGCAGAGGACACAGGTTCGATCCCTGGTCTGGGAAGATGCCACTTGCCTCATTGTGTAACTAAGCTCGTGAGCCTCAATTACTGAGGCTAAAAGCCACACCTACTGAAACCCATGCACCTACAGCCTGTGTTCCACAAGAGAAGCCCCCGCAATGAGGAGCCTGCACACCCCAACAAAGAGAAGCCCCCATTTGCCACAACTAGGGAAAGACTGCTTGAAGCAACAAAGCCCCCAGAAAAGCCAGAAATAATACAGAAATAAATTTTTTTAAAAGAGAATTCCTTAAGGGCCCAGAGAGATTTTACTTCTTAGGTTTATAAGTCCGCCTAGCCAAGAACACGAAATATCTGAAAGGTTAAGCTATATTAAATTTGTAAATTAATGGTTTTCATAATGAATGTTATTTACCATTTGTTAAATTTATAAATTAATTGAATGTGAACACAAGTAAAAGCACTGGTATTTTTGGCCACATCAGTAGATTTGTAAATAAAATGTAATCTGTGGATTGACTGTAAAGGTTTAAGAAAGAGAACTTTAGTCATTTCTATCATACTTTAAACTTAAGACCTGTGACTATCTCTTTTTTAAAAAAGTTCCTCTTGGGCATTAAAAACTGGTATTATCTGTATCGTGGGCTTCCCTGGTGGCCCAGACGGTAAAGAATCTGCCTGGAATGCAGGAGACCTGGGTTCAGTCCCTGGCTTGGGAAGATCCCCTGGAGGAGGGCATGGCAACCCACTCCAGTATTCTGGCCTGGAGAATCCCATGAACAGAGGAGCCTGGAGGGCTATAGTCCATGGGGTCACAAAGAGTCGGACATGACTGAGCAACCAACACTTTCACTTCCATTATCTGTATCAGATTCTTGACAAGCAGTATCCCACTCCATTTTAGATCCTTAGCTCTGAGGGCTGAAAGACTTTCCCCCCTGATCGTCTGGAACTTTACCCCGAATTCCTGCATTCAGGGTGGCATAACCTCACACCCAGTATGGAACTGACATGCTGACACGTGCTGAGTGACAGAGTGGTTTTGGAATCACGCCAGGCAGGTGCTTAATCAGTTAGTTCCAGCATCTCCTCCATAGGGTGTGTCAAGCCCTGAGCAAGATGACCATCCAATGCCCTTCCAGCCATACCACCAGGCAGGTCTTCCCACTTTCCTTCCTGCCCCAACCCGCCAGAAAAACCTGCAATTTTGACTGAAGGCTCTTTGTCACTTTAGAATTTAACAAGAATTTTCTGGGTCTCCATCCTCTCAGATCCAATACCTGAATGTTCAGAATTAGTGCTTTACACAACCTCAGCGAGCTGGCTTATTCATAGCACACGAGGTAATTTACATTTCAGCAAAAACCCAGTATTCAAACTAAATAACAAATATTTTTTCTGGTGGGATACAATTTACCTTCTGATTAGAGTTCAGACAAATGCAACCTTTATTTATGATAGGCAGTATCATCTAGCTTAAATCCGACAGACTTTAGTTCAAATTCCAACCCCCCCACATACTACTGGTATGAACTTGGGCAATTTTCAAAAACTTCAAATTGACTGTTAGTGTCCTCATTAATAAAACAGTAACATTAACACCATATACCTCATAAAAGATTTAATGGGACTTATGCTGAGGCATAATCCTAGGTGCTCAATAAATGTTAGGGAATAACAATATTTAAAATAAAAAAGGAGTTCCTTTTGCTCCTTTGCCTCTTGAGGCATATAAAAACTATCTGAGGACCTCCTTGGTGGTCCAGTGAGTAAGAATCTGCCTGGCAATGCAGGGAACACAGGTTTGATCCCTGGTCAGGGAAGATCCCACATGCCATGGGGCAACTAAGCCCATGCACCACAGCTACTGAGCCCTGGCACCCGAGGGCCCATGCTCTGCAGCAGGAGCAGCCGCCACAGTGAGAAGCCTGTGCACTGCGACTGGAGAGTGGCCTGAGCACAGCAATGAACACACAGCTCAAAAAAAGAAAAGAAGAAAAACTTAGAAGTGAATGAATAGAATAAATAAATGAACAAACAAATAGATCAAGGTTTGCTCAAAGAAGGGAGTCTGTTTATGCTTGTATTAAGGCAGAGACTGCTGGGTCTGCTACTCTGTCCCACTGATGTATGTTCTCTGAGGGCAGAAACCTTATTCTGTTTATTCCTGTGTCCCGACAGTACCTAACCAATTGCCTGGAACATACTGGGTGTCTGCGAGTTGGATGAATGGATGGAAGAGTGGAGGGGTGGGTGGGTGGTGTGTGGATGGATGGGGGGACAGATGGTGGATGAACGGATAGATGTGTGGACAGAGGGATGGAAGGAAGGGTGGAAGGATGGACGGATAGAAAGACGGATGAAAGAACCAATCAGAAAACACATCTGCCATTGCCACAGGTGTTCTTCTTTCTCGGCGTTGCCAGTAGAGGGCACGAGTGCTCTCAAAAATAAATCAAGAAGTGACCTCCCAAGGATGCAGGGGTGACAGCTTTTCAGCTGAACAGCTCTCTATGTAGCGCCCTTCATGATCCCATCTAGGTGCAAACACCACACCCTGAGAACGTCTCCCTCATAACCCAATATTTTCTGGAAAAAAAAATATTCTTAGCAAGCATCTCAGGCCCACATAGTCTCAATGAAGCTCCAAGCCAATGGGATAGGTAGGAAAAAGTCCACTGAAGTTGGGAATAATGAACCTGGGGGGAGTGGGGAAGGGGTAGGATGTGCTACTGTGCATGTCCACGCCCCTGCTTTAGTGACAGTAAAGGAGAATTTCATGGCTTAAGAAGATGACTTCTTAACAGTACTCTGGAGTCAGTTTTATAGAAAGCCTGAGGAAATTTTTCCCTAATTCAAGTGGGCAAAGTCATCTGAGAAAAAAAAACAAAAAAAAAACTTTAATTTTCCACCAAACTAATCCTACTGCTCACATGTGGTTTTCATTGTTCTTATATGCTTAGCTTTACAAAGACTTATTATTACAGGACATTTCAGAAGTACAGAAAATAGATACTGTATAATGAAACCCCATATATCAATACTAGGCTTCAGCAATTATCCACCTTTTGCTCTTATTGAATCTATCCTCCCACATTTTTTGGGAGGATTGGAGTAATTTTTACTTACTTATCTTTTATGTTTGACTCACTTATTATTATTTTTTTAAACATCGCATTTTGGCTGAACATTTCGGAACGTATCTCTTTAAATCCTTAAACGTGTAAAAATACATGAAAAAAGACTCTTTGAGGGCTCGTTCTCTGGTTTGACTGTGGATTTCCAAGCTCATTGGAAAATTCCACTGCAGAGATAAGGTCAAGGGAAGAAACCAGCGGAATAACACGTGGAGCCCTGCTGCCCACGTCATAGCTCACAAAGATCAGGTGCTAGACCTTGGGGGTCAACAAAATGCACTGTCAGGAGGAAGAAAAATAATAATGCTTCATACCAGAGAGCAAAAGAGATAGCCTTGTATCTCTGTCACTTCAGAGTTCAGCTTTGAAAATAGAGAAGTCTGGGCTCTGAGGCGGATCTTCATCCACCCACCTTGCTTTTAGCAGTTTCTGGCTTAGTGCTCTCTTCCTGGTAATGTAAAAATTCCATTCAAGTCATTAGAGTCAGGAATTCTAGTCACCGGACCCTGGATTGATGAGGATCAAGATCAAGGCACTTTGATGACCCCTTGTGTCTTCACATAAATGCTGCAGTATTGTCCCTTGGCAACTCGGGGATGTCACTCAGGAGGTTGAGGGAGCACAGGGCTGTGGGGGGGGCGAAGGGTTATAGGCGGAGCACAGGGCTGTGGGCGGGGCGAAGGGTTATAGGCGGAGCACAGGGCTGTGGGCGGGGCGAAAGGTTATAGGCGGAGCACAGGGCTGTGGGCGGGGCGAAGGGTTGTGGGCGTGGTGGCCGGTCCAGAGGCACCGAGCAGGTGCACCTCACTGGCTCCTCTGCCTTAGGGGACCGGAGGGGCCAGGCCGGGCAGAGAGGGCAGCCCCAGGTTTAGAGCATATGTAAAGCCCACCAGGAACATCTGTGGGGACCCAGGGAGGCAGGATGGCTGGCTCTAGGAGTCTCCAGGCTGCTCAGCACCTTTGTACTATCCTGTGTCCATCTCAGTTCAAGGTGTTCTTATGTCCACAGGAGAGGTTGCGTGGATGGTGGGGGTGTGGGGGGTGGAGTGGACGGCAGGGTCAGTACCCTAGCCATTCCCCTCAGGGGTCTCTTCTGCTTCCATCTGTCCCCCCCTAGGTGGGTGCCAAGGCTTACCTCACTCAGGGCAGACTCCAAGGTTGGCTACATTTACAATCAAAGGCTGGGCCCAAAGAATGTGCTTTGGAAGAAAAACAGTCCTGGGCTGATTTAAATGAAACTTGGTAAAAATAATTTAACCTTGAAAGAGATCCAATATATAAAGTTTTTCCCTCCATAAAGGAATCTCTCGATAGGATTCAAAGAAGTGACATCTGGGGCTGGGGTGGAGTGAGGTCCTATTAAAAGCAGCTGCTTTCAGAGGGCACCTCAATTGCCATGCTGCAATGGGGGTGGCCTGGGGGTGCCAGGGTGCTGACCTCCAGTCTCTGGCTCCCGGGCCGCCCCTCTGCAGGGGGCAATGGGCACAGATTCGTGTCTCCCTGCATTCATGCTTTGGATGAGAGCAAATAGCAGACCATCTCTTTGTCAGCAGCCTGGGGGGTGCTCGGAAAGCAGTTACACAGGTGCTGGGGAGTTTAAAACTCCATGGGAGAGAGGCTGTTATCTGTGCAGGGTGACTAACCACCAGACACATGAAACAAAATGCAGGCGACACAGGAAATGTGTGTCCAACAGAGTGAGGGGTGAGTGAAAAGGCTGTAATGTGAATTTTACGTTTGGCCTGGAGCCAGGGACGGTGGAGGTGGGGTTCATTACTTGCAGTTCACTGGTAGAGGTTTCAGTTTGTCCAGGAGGCAGGGCACAGTAAGGCAGCCTAGTGAACCTTGGAGGGAGTCCTGGCTGCCCTGAAAGGGTGGATTAGGATGCATCACACAGCGGTGGGGAGCAAGAGCCCAGGGGACTGCCGGCCCGGTAAGGGGCATCACCTGGACGTTGGAGTCCTGAACCAGGCAGAGCTGCTCCTGGATCTTGTGGAGTTCTTCCTGCTGCCACCGGATGTTGGCTTGCAGGATGCGTGTCCGCTGCTCCAGCTGGTCTTTGATGGTCTGGAACATGCTGAGCTGTGCTGAAAACTTGAAGGTGGGGTCGAGACACAGAACCCAGTGAGAGTGCTGTTTCAGCCATGCAGACGGATATTGCTGTCGCTCTGAGTGGCCCGTGCACTTTCACTTTCAGTGCCTTCCCCTCCCTTTGCAGCACCCCTGAGCCACTGCCGCAACGAGTGACCCACTGCTGGGGAGCTTGCCCACGAGCAGGGCTTCTGGATAAGGGTGGGGGTGGCCCAGGGACTCCCCGTCAGCTTTTCTCAGGCCCATGGGGACCTGCAGATCTAATTCATTGCACTCTAATCTGGGAGGGCCAGCTTTGGGATTCATCTGGAATGTGAATATATACATACATATATGGGCTTCCCAGGTGGCACTAGTGGTAAAGAACCCGCCTGCCAATGCAGGAGACAAAAGAGACGCAGGTTCGATCCCTGGGTTGTGAAGATCCCCTGGACTAGGAAATGGCAACCTGTTCCAGTATTCTTGCCCGGAGAATTTCATGGACAGAGGAGCCTGGCAGGCTACAGTCCATAGGACTGCAAAGAGTTGGACACAACTGAAGCGACTTAGCATGAACGCACATTTAAGTGAATTGCTTTGTTGCATATCAGAAATTAACACATTGTAAATCAACTGCACTTCAGTAAAAAATATTGGTAAAAAAATCTGCTGCTAAACATTTGTTTAAAAATATCTGCTGTATACCAACGGTATCACAAAAATCTCACTCAGAAATCTCACTGATCAAAACACCAAGCTAGGATTTTGAAAAAGAATTCGATCGAGAAAGAAAAGTTCTATCAGGTATTCAGTTAAGATAACAGAAGACAAAAGCTCCTGTGCTGGGTTCCCTAAAGTCTGGAGACAGTGCAGGCTATGACACCATGTCCAGAGAGGATGCTCTGGACGGCCCCTTCGCTCCCAAGGGAAACAGAGGGGGCTGGAGGTAGTCATCGGTGAGGGCCCAGCATCAAATTTCATGAGTGTTAATTACTTCTAGTATTATTCTTATTTTCCTAAGGCATTCCAGGAACCCCCAAACATGAATCTCTTGTTATATTCTTTCTTTAAAGCTTATTTACTTTTAATTGGAGGATAATTGCTTTACAATGGTGTGTTGGTTTCTGCCGTACATCAGCATGAATCACCATAGGTACACACATGTTCCCTCCTGTCCTGAACCTCCCTCCTACTGGCTACCCCATCCCTCCCCTCTAGTTTGTCACGGGCACCGGGTTGAGCTCCCTGCATCACACAGCTAATTCCCACCGGCTGTCTAGTTTACATATGCTAGTGTGTATATTTCCAGCCTACGCTTTCAATTCGTCCCACTCTCTCATCCTGCTGTGTCCACAAGCCCATTCGCTACGTCCGTGTCTCCACTGCATCCCTGCAAACAGGTTTACTGTACCATTCTTCTAGATTCCATAGATATATGTTAACATGCAATATTTGCTTTTCTCTTTCTGAATTACTTCACTCTGTATAACAGTCTCCAGTCTTGTTATATTCTAGATCATAGCCTTTTTGATAAAGAGTTTTATTCCAACTTAGAGACATGTTGGCAACCATGAAGCAAAACCATCACTTACCCAGATAGCCAATTTCCTAGAGTTTGGATTTTATTTTATATTTCCCCTTTTAGTGATAACATCAGTGAGGAGAAAGAGAAAACTGCAGAATCGCATTTTTCACATGAGTAGGCATGAGAAAAACTGTCTGACATGAAAGGACAACATTATGCAAGAACCTCTTAAAGAATACAGCTATTAAGTATAATACGCCTAAGAGACTAGGAACCGTTAGCGTTAATTAAAATGAGGTTCAATATACGAAAAATTAGAATTCCAAAAGGGCCTTCATCACACCATGACTTATTATAAAACAAAGACATTCTTTCCTATGGAAGACCCACAAGTTGAAGGAATTCTCATTTCAAGGGCCTGTGGATAAAAGAAGTTACTTCCTACCAAATGTGCCTTGGGAATTTGAAGAATAAAAAAATAATTCTTTTTTTTTCCTAATGAGGATGAATAGAGATCATATTAGTCAATTCTGGATGGGTTGGTTTTATATCCTTACTTAAGTCTAACTCTAGCAAGGGGCCCATGCTAGTGTGTGTCTTTCTTATTCCAGGAAAACAGACGAGGCCGCTGTTAATGGGACAGGCATATGTTCTGAAAAGATATTCATCAGTGGTGCCAGACTGGCAGCAAGACAGACTCTACATTTTGGCAAGAGTATGACCAGGGGCACCCTCCCTCTCTCCCCCAGGACCCCCTTGTGGCCAGGGAGGGGGCAAAATTCAATATCCCATCAAAGAATTGAAATCTGAGGTCTGACCAGTCAGCTCAACCATTCTTGGAGTTCCAAAGGCAGAATATATATATATATATATATATATATATATATATATATATATATTTTTTTTTTTTTTTTTTTTTACTGGTTCTGTAAAAACACACACTGCATGGTGGCTTCTCTGTTCATATGAGCATCTCTCCCTTCAACTCTGAGTTCAAAAGTGAGGGCCCTGTTACAAGCATCCTTGCCTCCTTCACACTCACTCCCTGACTGACCCAAATAGTAACTCTTTGACTGTTGTTGAAACAAAGCAGGAATTACTCTGCAAAGCCCTGGTCCTTTATTTTTTTTTTAAATGTGGTATTTATAGTACTAGACTCAGAGCTTTTAAATCCTTGTAGAGTCTTCCTATGACATTTGTCCTAACTCAGACCTTCTCTAAAATATTGTGGCCAATCAGGAGTCGTGAAAAATGAGAGGAACACAGAAAAGTGGCCGAGGGATGAAGCAAGATTGTTGACAGGATTGGGAGAGAGATGCGGGGGAGATCAATGGGAGGACGGATGGAGATGAGGACAGTGGGGAGAGGGCAGGGGAAGGGGAAGGTCCACAACTCAACACGCCCCGCCTGCACGTGGGGAGGAAGAGTCTCATGCTGGGGGCCTTGGTCTGGAGCCTGTGCATCGGCACCAGTGTACCCACACCCTCCGGTGGATTTCAGCATCCTGTCTCAAGGAAGTGCCTCCCTGGGTCTCCCTTGCCCTGAGTCCCAGACTCACCTGTGACACGGGGGCAGGTGGGCTCTGCAAGATGGTCTGAGGCAGGAGCTGCTGTGTGAGGTCACAGGACGCCGGGGCTGGCAGGGGGGCCTGGGGGAGAGAGGGAGGGTGGCTTTGATACATATAAGCTTCTGGACTATTACAGAAGGGATGGGGCACCGTCTCTCAGCCAGCTGGGCTCTCTGGCTTCAAGGAGGCCCTTCTGCCCTGGAGTGGATTGCTCACTTCTGGCAGGTATATGTTCCCCTGAAAAGGTGGGGTCACAGGCTATTACCCTTGCAGGGAATGGAGTCAGAGCTGACACACAGCTGGTGACGGGTGGGGGGTCTTGGGACCACTCAGGCCCGACGTTCCCACCATGGTGCACTCTGCAGAATCACTACCACCAGTCGGAGCTGGGCATTGCCACCCCACCCCACCTTCCTTCCTGTTCGAGGCTCCATTCTTGGTGGATTTGGCTGGTCTTTCCCTAAATTGATACTTTCTCAGCGGTGTTGTCCAGCAGAAAGGTCGCGAACTCACACCCAGTGTTGGCTCTGCGTGGCCTTTCCGCTCAGCACTCACACTAGCGGGGATGGACGCAGCAGCACGCTTTCCATCACTGCCTTGCCAGGCAGTGTCTGTGGCTGCAGTTTCACGGGACACTGCTGGAATCTGGTGGAGAGAGCCCTGCAAGGTCAGCTGAATCCCACACCTTGTGGGCAGGGGGCCATTGCAGGGGGGACTAGAATTGTGGGGGGAACGATGTGTAGAAATGAGAAACGCAACCCTCAGCTTCATGAAGCTCTTGAGAATTTTTAAAAGTAAAAAAGATTCTTCTGAAGTTATTCCATCATTGCCCCAGGCCCTGGGGACTATGAAAAGCAGCCCCAGTGGCAAGCTGTCCCCAGGATAGCACTGGGGCAGAGCAGCAGGAGGCCTTGTTTTAAATGAGAGTCCTAGGGGCTGCTTCCGATTCTCCCAATTGTGTTCCATTGCTCAACTGGGTGGAGGAACCCTGCTAACCTCAGCTGTTAGAAGAGCAATTTGGTACAGTGGCGAGAAAGCCAGGCTTGGAACTGGATGACCTGAGTCCAAATAGCTCTTCTGTCCACCTCTCTGGGTTTCAGCTTCCTTGTCTGTTACTATTTCTAGCTGTGGCCCATTTATAGAGTCTGCCACCACCTGGTACTCTTGCCAGGTACCTTTGATGTATTAACTCACTCAATTCTCAAGCTAGAAGGTATTACGATTATTCCCAAACCTAGACACAGGCTAGTTAACTTACTGAGAGTCACACAGCTACTAAGTGGATGAACTGAGTGATATTTGAAGCAGGTGGCATGAGTCCAAGCCTTTTCGCTTCACTATGCATACTATATTTTCAGTATTCCTGAACAAGTGGGAAATTTGAGGAGCACTTCAGAAGAAAGGTTTGTTGTTTAGTTGCTAAGTTGTTTCTTTTTTGTGATCCCATGGACTGTAGTCAGCCAGGCTCCTCTGTCCATGGGATTTGACAGGCAAGAACCCTGGAGTGGGTAGCCATTCCCTCTTTCAGGGGATCTTCCCAGTCTGGGGATTGAAACTGTGTCTCCTGCATTGGCAGGTGGGTTCTTTACCACTGACCACCTGGAAAGCCCATGAAGAAAGGTTTAGAGGTATTCGAGAAAAGAGGTGGTCTCTAAGGACCAGGAGCTCAGAGGGTAGAGTCTCACGTTTTTTGGCCCCTTATACATGCTCAGTTGCTCAGTTGTGTCTGACTCTTTGTGACTCCATGGGCTGTAGCCTGCCAGGCTCCTTTGTCCATGGGATTTCCCAGGCAAGAATACTGGAGTGTGTCCCTATGCCCTCTTCCAGGGGATCTTCCCAACCCAGGGATTGAACTCGGGCCTCCTGTGACTCCTGCATTGCAGGGGGATTCTTTACTGCTGAGCCACCGGGAAAGCCCAGTGACTTCACTCCCATCTCCAAAATGTCAGCCAGGGATGGGAAGAAGGAACTTGGCAACTATCTGAACATGGCCGCTAAATTTGGGGACGCTTCCCCCATCCAGAGCAAGGTCTGTGTCCCACTCCACGGGTGAGCTTGTGGCTGCTCTGACTGAGAGGGATGGTGCAGGTAATGTACTGGGACTTGAAGTGGGGGGCACAGAAAGCCACATGGCTTGTGTTTGGCTCTCGTGGGAGGTCCCTCTCCAGAGTCTTCCTCTTGGAACCAGGAGCCTTGCTGGGAGGATGGCATGGAGACGTCCATGCAGGTCAACAGAAGATGCCCTCTGCTGAGCCCACCTTCAGCCGGGGATACACCTCCCAGCCCTGAATGGGGAGACCTCCAGCACCAGGCAGCAGAGAGGAGTCACCCCCATTGTGCCCTTTCTGAATTACTGATGCAGAATCCGTGAACATGGAAAGTCCTGGTAGCTTTACGCCACTGAGTTTGGTGCGGGTGGCAGCTTGTGCTGGGTCACCGGAGTATGGCAGGCACACAGTGACCCTGCATCCAGCCAGTGTGTTTTCTAGGAGGCCGCGTTCCCTGACGTCCTGGAGGAGTTGATGTTGTTTAGTCACTCAGTCATGTCTGAGTCTTTGGGACTCCCGGACTGCAGCACACCTGGCTTCCCTGTCCTTCACCATCTCCGGGAGTTTGCTCAAACTCACGTCCATTGAGTCGGTGATGCCATCCAACCATCTCATCCTCTGTCATCACTTCTCCTCCTGCCCTCAATCTTTCCCAGCATCAGGGTCTTTTCCAATGAGTCCTGGAGAGGCCTGGCATATATGAAGGATGCTGCCTGATTCTGGGTTGACCAATAAGTTCATTTGGCTTTTGCATAAGATGGAATGGAAAAACCCAAACAAACTTTTTGGCCAACCCAATATATGCCAAGGGACATTTTTGTTGACATCAAGCTTCTCAGACATTTTCACTGGGAATGGGGGTCCAAAATGGGAGGGTCCTGACCATGTACCCCCAGAGGCTCTGTGAGACCCCCAGAGACCCCCCCAGGTTTGAAGTTTCAAGCTTTAAAATGCCTTTGGATTTTGCACGCTGTGGATATACATCCATGTTAATTTTGGGATCAGTGTTTCAAATTAGTTGCCAATTAAGCTACTTAGCTTCCCACCCCCGCCCGCCACCCACAATCTCTAAGTACAGCGTGTTCTCTAGGAAGATGCTGCTGCAGTCCCGTGGCCTGGCAGGCCCTTGCAGTGCTGTAGCGCAGTCTAGGGGGAAAGTTTGGGGTCACACACATACCGGCATTGTGGCTGCCTGGCCGAGTCCTGGCACTGGGAGCTCTTGGGCCGATCTGGGTAAAGCCGGGGTGCTGGCCTCTGCCCTCAGCTTGCTTGGAGTAGCTGCAAGAAAACACGGCCCCTTGCAGACTTGCACACACTTAACAGCTCCCTTATCAAAAGAGGGAGAAAGAACTTCCCTGGTGGTCCAGTGGTTAAGAATCCACCTGCCAAGGCAGGGGACACGAGTTCCATCCCTGGTCTGGGATGATTCCACATGCTGCGGGGCAGCTATACCCATGCGCCACAGCCTCTGGGCTCACGTGCTCCAGCTACTGAAGCCCGCGAGCCCTAGAGCCCATGCTCTGCAACAAGAGAGACCACCACAGTGAGAAGCCCGCGTACCGCACCTGGAGAGGAGTTTCCGCTGGCCGCAGCTAGAGAAAGCCTGCACACAGCAGTGAAGACCCAGCACAGCCACAAATAAGTAAATAGATAAAAATTTTAAAAAGAGGGGGAGGGTGACCACAGTGTGCATGAAACATGGGCCTGTTTGGAATCTGATGAAGGGGCTCCAAGAGGCCCAGAAGTTCTGCCAGCTTCCAGCCTCGCCTGGGGTGCAGGGGGAGGACAGCAGAGCACCCACAAGCTTTAGGTGCACCACGTGGTTCAGCCGCCTGCCTGATCACGCAGCTCACTGGGTCCGCATGACACCTGCTGAATGTCGGCTTTGTGGGGCAGCGGAGGAACCGGAGCATGGAGCGGGGTGGGGCAGGGCGCGGGGAGGAAGCTAGAGGGAAAGAAGCAAGGAGTGGGGACCAGATGGCGACTTTAGCTTCATGCCACGGACTGCCCAGCTTCTCCTTGAATGTGGGGTCCCTCGTGGGACTCTGTATACTCCCAACCGCCCTGCCCTCTGCGGAGTCACACTTACAGGTGGGCTCTGACATGGCTGTGCACGAGGATTTGTGGGAACTTCTTGAGGAGGCCGATGGTGAGTGACTGGTGTTAAGGCCTGAGGTGCCCATGTCAAGTGCATTAAAGTGCTGCTGAGGTTCCAGGCTGGAGCCCTTCTCCTGAAACACACACACACACAGAGTCCATGTTTCAGCATCAAGACTATGGCAATGAACTATGTTACTTTAGTTGTCCTCCAAATATGTAGGAAAGCTTGAGGGGTACTGAGAGAAATACTATAACTGCTTGGAGAGAGTTCCAGACACATTCAGGTGGACTGTTTATACAAATATATAATCTAGCATCTTTGAGGGCCTGGTAGCTTCCCTGGTGGCTCATATGGTAAAGAATCTGCCTGCAATGCGGAAAATCTGGGTTCAAACCCTGGGTTGGGAAGATCCCCTGGAAGAGGGCATGGCAACCCACTCCAATATTCTTGCCTGGAGAATACCATGGACAGAGGAGTCTGGTGGGCTACAGTCCATGGGGTTGCGAAGAGTAGGACATGACTGAGCAACTGAGTTTCAGGGTTTTTTTCAGCCTGTAAGCAGTATTTATTACACTTTCTTGGCTTCTATTTTGATATTTTAGATTTTCATAATTGACTTGGCATTTTGTTTTTCCTTAAAATTGTCACCTTATGCCCAGAATCCTGGCTTTCCCAGAAGCGGGGTGGAGAGGCAGATTCTAGAAATAAGGTTACTGGTGGGACTGGGTTATTCATACTCCAATGAGGGACTTCCCTGGTGATCCAGTTAGGACTTCACCCTCCAATGCAATGCAGGGATGCAGGTTCAATCCCTGCTCACACGCCTCACGAGCTAAAATACCACATGCCTCCCAGTCAAAAAACCAAAACATAAAACAGAAACAAGACTGTAACAAATTCAATCAATACTGTAACAAATTCAATAAAGACTTCAAAAATGATCCACATTAAAAAAAATCTAAAAAACGAAAAATACTCTGGGACTTCCCTGGTGGTTCAGTGGTTGAGAATCCGCTTTCCAATGCAAGGGACGTGGGTTCCATCCCTGGTTGGAGAATTAAGATCCCATATACTTTGGGGCAACTAAGTCTGTGCACCCCAACTAGAGAGAGAAGCCTGAGCTCTGCAACTAGAGAAGCCTGCAATAAAGGTCCCACAACGAAGGTACTACAACCAAGACCTGATGCAGCCAAATAAACAAATATTTTAAAAATAAAAAATAAATACTCCAATCAGACAAATGCCTTTGGACCGTTCTGGACACCATCTCCCCACTGCTCTTCCTCTGCAGCCTCAAGGCACCCAAGGCCAAGGAGCAAAGGTCTCCAATTCTTGATCCCTGGATCCTAACTGTTGCTGGGCCCTAAGGGTGCCTCTGCCTCAAGAGCATGGCATGAAGCGAAAGCAGTTGTGACTTTCCAACCCTGAGGAACCACCTTTCCGTCCTGCATTGGCTCAGGTGTCACGCATGCATGTGTGCTAAGTCGTTTTAGTCGTGTTCGACTCTTTGCAACCCCATGGACTATAGCCCGCCAGGCGCCTCTGTCTGTGGGATTCTCCAGGAGCCCACTGGAGAGGGTTGCCCTGCCCTCCTCCAGGGGATCGTCCCAACCCAGGGATCAAACCCACACCTCCTGCACTGGCAGGTGGGCTCTTTACCACAGTGCCACCTGGGCCATAAGCCTAAGAAGATGACTCTAGTGATTTTTAAGCTAAAGAAGAAACATAATGATTATTCTCCTCAGCCAGGCTCCTTCCTATTCTCAGAAGGATGGTGGGATTCCTGGGCTGCCTGGACAGGCTGGTGTCCCTGGTCTCAGGTCTTAAATCCCTGTGTCTAAGTCTACATGACAGTTCTGTCCTTTGTGTCGGGCCTCCAGTGAGGGTGGGCCCTGAGTGTGCCCAGACAGGCCTGAAATGATTGCTACCAGCCATAAAGGCCTTTGTGCAAAAGAGAATCGCAGGGTGTGTCTGGGTTTGCCGGGTTCACTGTATATTTTCAGACCCTACTGCTTGGTCACAGCGTGCGTGCAAGCTAAGTTGCTTCAGTTGTGTCTGACTCTTCGTGACCCAATAGACTGTAGCCCACCAGGCTCCTCTGTCCATGGGATTCTCCAGGCAAGAAGTTGTTGTTCAGTCACCCAGTCATGTCCAACTCTTTGTGACCCCACTGACTACACACACCAGGCTTCCCTGACCCTCACCATCTCCTGGGGTTTTCCCAAGTTCATGTCCATTGCATCAGGGATGCCATCCAGCCATTGCATCCTCTGATACCCTCTTCTCCTTCTGCCCTCAATCCTTACTAGCATCAGGGTCTTTCCCAATGAGTCAGTTCTTTGCATCAGGTGACCAAAATACTGGAGTTTCAGCTTCAGCATCAGATCTTCCAATGATTATTCAGGGTTGATTTCCTTTAAGATTGACTGATTTGATCTCCTGCCATCAAAGGGACGCTCAAGCCTCACAGTTCGAAGATATCAATTCTTTGGCGCTCTGCCTTTGTTACAATCCAGCTCTCACAACCTATGTAACTGGGTCTTATGTGATCAGACAAGAAGAGTGCTCCCCAAATCACACCTTTCAGAGTGGGGTCCCAGGCGAATTGTGTGTGTCTGGTCAGCAGACAAGTAAATGCAGGAAGTGAGAGGAAGAGCTGAGAAACTTTTCTAGCCATCTGCCGTACATCACACACAAGCAGGGGAATCTGCATTTCATCAGTGACATCCATCAGTGACAGATTTGAAATTAAAAATCCAAATGGTCCATTACTGCTGAGAGTTTGAAAAGCATGGTCCTGGAGCTGTGACTTTAAAAGGGACTTCTGAATCTGACAGCCTGAGACTGTATTTGTGTGTTTGTTGTTCAGTCGCTCAGTCACATCCAACTCTTTGTGACCCTGCAGACAGCAGCATGCCAGGCTTCCCTGTCCTTCACCATCTTTTGGAGTTTGCTCCAACTCATGTCCATTGAGTTGATGATACCATCCAACAATCTCATCTTCTGCTGATCTCTTCTCCTCCTGCCTTCAATCTTTCCCAGCAGCAGGGTCTTTTCCAATGAATTAGCTCTTCGCATCAGGTGGCCAAAGCATTGGAGCTTCAGCATCAGTCCTTCCAATGAATATTCAGGGTTCATTTCCTTTAGGATTGACTGGTTTGATTTCCTTGCTGTCCAAGGGGCTCTCAAGAGTCTTCTGTGTGTTTATACATAAGTGCATGTTGATGAGAAGTTTCATTGAGCTCTAATGTTCCTCAAAGGTCAGAAACCTCAATAATGAGTTTCTGGCTGGACGACACACTATGCCTGATCTTTGGCTGTGATGTATGGTGTGTCGAACACCTGCCTGTGAACAGCTTAATTCCAGCCTTGGACGTGACATATGATGCATTCATGTGACTGAGCTGGGTAATAAACACGTCCATGAACAATGACAGGTGTTGTACCATGGTGCTGGCGAGGAATCACCACACAGCGCAGCAGCACTTTGCCTGCCAGTGGGAGCGGCTCAGCGAAGATGCAAATGCGTTCTGGTCTCTAAATGGGGTCTCTTCCTCTTCCTAACTCAGTTCTTAATGGACCAGAGATGCGTCTATGGTCCACTGACTGCAGTAAAGTGAGTATCACAATAAAGCAAATCACATTAATTTTTTTTGTTTCCCAGTGCATAGAAAAGATAAACTGACCACTGCTGTAGTGTCGATTTCTAGCCAGAGACTCTAGATTCTAGGTCACGGGCTGGTTGGAACTTGAACTGTGTTTCATCAATTCTAAGATGAACTTCCCTCCCACGTTTTGACATAAAATGAAACTGGGATATGTCCTTCAACTCACAATAAGAAATCCTGACTTCACAGATGGGCAGCTTTCTCTCTTTCCTAGTGGAGATAGAGATAGATCTTACAATCAATGGCTTCTTAGCTTTGATGAAATACAACATTCCCTTTCTTGCTTTCTCTCTTTTTTCCTCCCAATATATGTGTCTGCTTGATGAATGACCTTTGAGAAACAGGGTTCTGGTCTGCTTATGAGTTTCTGTCGAGTTGTCGGTGACGAGGGCTGCCTGGCCAGAGGGTGCCAGGGACTCAGGCTGGAGAGGAAAGAGGTCTGGGCTTTGTGAAGAGAAACACCTCTCCATTCCTCTCAGGACTCCCTGATGACAAGGTGGCTCCAACAAGGACGTCAGCTCAGACCCCCAGACACAGAAGCGGCAAGTACACCCTGCCAGCAATACCATAGAGGGAATGTGAGGGACAATGAGCTTGTGGGGTGCTCTTTTTGAGGGCAGGTACAGCACTTAGGCTAAGGGGAGGACAGGATGCACAGACTGTGCCCCAGCTCGATGGGATGATGGAATAACCCCCCGCTTTTCATCTGTGGGAGAGATGCAAAGTGGACTTACCTACAGGCAGACATTGTTTTATTGTGTTTCCCTTTATCACACTTTTTGGAGAGTGTGATTTTTTACAAATTGAAGGTTTATGTCAATCCTGTCTTGTTAGATGCTGCTTACCATTTTTTAGCCATAACGTTTTTTTAAATTAAGGTATGCCATTAAAAAAAAAAAAAACAATTGGGCTTCCCTGGTGGCTCAGACAGTAAAGAATCTGCCTGCAATGCAGGAGACCTGGGTTCGATCCCTGGGTTGGGATGATCCCCTGGAGGAGGCATGGCAACCCACTCCAGTATTCTTGCCTAGAGAATTCCATGGACAGAGGAGCCTGGTAGGCTACAGTCCATGGGTTCGCAAAGAGTCAGACATGACTGCGGAACTAACACTTTCACTTGCACGCTTGACAGACTACAGAATAGGGTCAACATATCTTTTATATCCACTGCTGCTGCTGCTGCTAAGTCGCTTCAGTCGTGTCCGACTCTGTGTGACCCCATAGATGGCAGCCCACCAGGCTCCTCTGTCCCTGGAATTCTCCAGGCAAGAATACTGGAGTGGGGTGCCATTTCCTTCTCCAATGCATGAAAGTGGAAAGTGAAAGTGAAGTCGCTCAGTCGTGTCCGACTCTTAGCGACCCCATGGACTGCAGCCTACCAGGCTCCTCCATCCATGGGATTTTCCAGGGAAGAGTACTGGAGTGGGGTGCCATTATATCCACTAGGAAACCAAAAAAAAAGTAATGTGATTTGCTTTGTGGCGATATTCACTTTACTGTGGTGGTCTGGAACCTGCAGTATCTCCGAGGTTTGCCTGCACAGTCGTTCTTTTAAGGCTGGAAGGTCACCAAACCCTGCTTTGAGTTGAGAGGCTGTTTTCTCGCACAGCTCTGTGAGTTCCCAGTCTCCGTGACCTCAGACATGTTATCTGCATCCACAGTACACTCAGTCTCACCTGAAGGACACTGACAGTGCCCACCTCGCAGGAACCTCAATGAGGGGCAAGTAAGCAAATACCCCCCAAATTACATTGAACAGTAATGGGAACATAGCAAGAGCTCAAAAAACATGACCTGCTGCTTCAGGTATTACTATTTTTATGATCACAACTCATGAAAGATTCTACTCAGCCAAACTTTGCCTTCCTCCTGTGCTGGGGATCGGATTACCTTCAGTGCCGAAGGGTGGACGGTCTCCAGCAGCGGGTCCTCCAGCGCCAATTCCTGCCTCCTCTCCACCCGGACCTCGGCGTAACTGCTCAGGAAATCAAGAGACCACAGCTGGAGGGGGGACCTCCTGGGATGACACCAGCAAAAAGGGCTGTGTGACACCCTCTCCCAGGGCAGCCACTAGCAAGGCTGGCCCAGTTACTTGTTTGGGAATGGGTTTCTTTCTGGGCCTACATTCCACAGGAGTCACTTCTACTGTGACATTCAGAGTGACTTCCTTTCTGGGACTTCCCTGGTGATCCAGGGGCTGGGACTCTGCACTTCCACTTCAGGGGGCCTGGGTTTGATTCCCCGGTCAGGGAACTTCCCTGGTGGCTCAGATGGTAAAGCATCCGCCTACAATGTGGGAGACCCGGGTTCAATCCCTGGGATGGGAGGATCTCCTGGAGAAGGCAATGGCAACCCACTCCAGTACTCTTGCCTGGAAAATCCCATGGATGGATAAGCCTGGTAGGCTACAGTCCATGGGGCCGCAAAGAGTCGGACATGACTAAGCGACTTCACTTCAGAGAACTAAGGAGCTTCCCTGGTGGCTCAGACAGTAGAGAATCTGCCTGCAATGTGGGAGACATGAGTTCGATCCTTGGGTTGGGAAGATCCCCTGGAGAAGGGAATGGACCCCACAAGCTGTGAGGCACGGCCAAAGAAAAAAATAATCATAAAAAATTTTTTAAACACATAAAAAAGAACATTTTCCTTTCCAGGATGTTGTTGCCTACACTTTCTTTTGTTGTTGTTGTTCTTTTCTCTTTTTACTGATCTTGACCCATCCTACCCAGAAACCCCCACACACAATTGTCTTTAGAAACCTATTTTCATTAATACGATGAGCCTCAGCCTTCAAATAATTGGAAGACTTTCTGGAGACCTACTCAGTTTGGACTATGCACAGGAGGAAGTGATATATAAATTTTTTTTTTTTTTTTTTTTTAGTAATTACAGACTACAATTACAGACTATAAAACTTCCAGAAGTTGTCTTTCGACCAAACCTAGAACTAGCCAGACCCAGATGGCCAATTAGTCTATGGACCCACTCTTTGAATGGTATGGGGAAATAACTCAGAGTGGTGACAGCCGGGTGACCCCGCTGTGGCTTTTGCACTGCCCATAGAGCTGTGGGCTGGGTATTGGGCCCAGGGAGCAGTGGTGGTTCCTGGGCCTCGGGGACACCTGTGACTTCATTCTCTGCTGGTTGCTCCCTACTTTCTCTGAGAATCTCATTCTGGGATCTGAGAAGAGGGACCGGAAATCAGACTCTGAGGAGCAAGGTGTTGACGATGTTCAGTCTTACCTGGGGACAAAAGGACCCCCTGGCAAAGGGCCAGGCAGTTGTGGGGGGTGGGCGGGGGGTGGAGGCTGGACATGGAATCAGAAAACACTGGCTGCTGACATGCCCGGGGGTGGGCTGGGAAGTCAGGGTCAGGTCCCTGGGGGTGGGTGTGTACGTGATGATCAGAGTCACTGGCCTAGAATTACCTGCATTTCTTATCCTTCCTCTTTCCTCACTTACTAAAGAGGAGGGATTTACATGTGTGTGAGTGTGTGTGTGAGTGTGTGTGTGTACTGGCTTGACCAAAAAGCTTGTTCAGGTTTTCTAGAGATCTTATGGAAAAAACAAATTGAACATTTTGCCTGATCGAATAGATAAGTAAGTGTATATGGATAGTATCTATCCATCCATCTATTATCTATCAATCAACCAGTCATCTATCGTCTATCAATCAACTATCTATCTATTCATCTATCTATCATCTATTGCTCTATCCATTTACCTAACTACCCATTATCTGCTGACAATCATCCATTTCTTATGTACATGTATGTAACAATAGGTATGTACATGTATATCTCGATCTATCATATATCTGTTATCTATCATCTATCTGTTCTGTATTGATACCTATATATAATGTGATCCTTCTAACCTTTCTTTCGTTGCTCTCCTCAAAAGCTCTCCTCTAGACCAGCTTAAAACTAATTTATGTTCTTAAAATTTTTGTACTTGGGGGAAAAAACCCAAACAGCATTTCCCCTTTACCTTTGGGAACTGTGACCCTACACAGGCAGTGTCTAGGAAACACTGGATCTGCTTCCTCCCTTGGAAGCCCTGCCACCCACATGGGGCTGGGGCAGGTAACTTCTCCCTGAGGTCAGGGAACCACCAGGAACCCTCTGGCTCTTGTACCATCTTGCCTCGGTTGCCATTGGTAGTTTTTGAGGCATTCAAAAACGGGGGAGGGGTGGCAGGAGGGACTATGTCTCTGAGTTATTCAGAGGCAAAATTTTAATTTTCTTTTCCTACCAGCGACAAGGGAAGGCTGGGGGCCGGATGGAGATGAGGGAAAATATGTAAGTAGGTCACTGAAGCAGTAATTTACGGAGGAACATCCTGGCTGCCTGGAAGAGCTCAGATAGGCTGTCAGAGGGGCCTGGCGGGGCCCTGGGAGGAAGTCTCAGCCCCGGGAGGCCAGGGCTGGGTGTGGGCTCGGAAGAAGCTGGCTTCTGGGGATTAGTCTGCTCACTGCGAGCAGAGTCCTGCTGCAGAACTCAGGGGGCTCACTCCTCAGAACTGGGGACCCCTAAGGATACTGGGGCTCGAAGCCACCTGCTGGGGACCCCTAAGGATGCCCACCCTCCCAGCCCCTGGCCCGCACCTGACCACCGAGTGCGTGCACACGATGAACTCGGGCTTGGAGTTCCACTGGTGGTAGGTGATGTAGTAGTGGGTCTGGAGCCAAATCCACTGCTGGCCTTTGGTCAGAAACCTGTAGCAGCACGACTTCCCTTTGCCAAACTGCATCACTGTGAGTGGAAGACGGAGTCAGCGCATAACCAGTGTTAAGACACAAGGACCCTTTCCTCCCACAGTCACTTTTAACAACACCAGCTTTCAAAATGACAGTGGTCATTTCTCCAGTAGCGATGGCTCTTAAGTGACCATCAACCACCACGTGTAAAGTAGAGAGCTGGTGGGAAGTTGCTACATAACACAGGGAGCCCAGCTCGGTGCTCTGTGATTGACCTAGAGGAGTGGGATGGGGGCGGGGAGGGAGGCTCACGAGGGAGGGGACATGTATTTAATTATGGCTGATTTGAGTTGCTGTACAGCAGAAATCAACACAACAACATGGTAAAGTAATCTCCCTCCACTTGAGAAACAAATTTAAAAAGAAGATCACAGGAAATGGTCAAGAATTCTGAAACAATGGAGGGATGATCCTCCTGCTTCCCCAAATGCTCAAAAGCTTAAGAGAGCCTTAAATCTGGGCAGAATCTTCAACTGGGAGTTTAATTAAGGCAACAATTCCATTCACCATTGCAATGAAAAGAATAAAATACTTAGGAATATATCTACCTAAAGAAACAAAAGACCTATATATATATAAAACTATAAAACACTGGAGAAAGAAGTCAAAGAGGACACAAATAGATGGAGAAATATACTGTGTTCATGGATCAGAAGAATCAATACAGTGAAAATGAGTATACTACCCAAAGCAATCTATAGATTCAAAGCAATCTTCAGATTCAGTGCAATCCCTATCAGGCTACCAACAGTATTTTTCAGAGAACTAGAACAAATAATTTCACAATTTGCATGGAAATACAAAAAACCTCAAATAGCCAAAGCAATCTTGAGAAAGAAGAATGGAACTGGAGGAATCAACCTGCCTGACTTCAGTCTCTACTACAAAGCCAGAGTCATCAAGACAGTGTGTACTGGCACAAAGACAGAAATATAGATCAATGGAACAAAATAGAAAGACCAGAAATAAACCCACGCACCTATGGACACCTTATCTTTGATAAAGGAGGCAAGAATATACAATGGAGAAAAAACAATCTCTTTAACAAGTGGTGCTGGGAAAACTGGTCAACCACTTGTAAAAGAATGAAACTAGATCACTTTCTAACACCATACACAAAAATAAACTCAAAATGGATTAAAGATCTAAATGTAAGACCAGAAACTATAAAACTTCTAGAGGAAAACATAGGCAAAACACTTTCCGACATAAACCACAGCAGGATCCTCTATGACCCACCTCCCAGAATATTGGAAATAAAAGCAAAAATAAACAAATGGGACCTAATTAAAATTAAAAGCTTCTGTACAACAAAGGAAACTATAAGCAAGGTGAAAAACAGCCTTCAGAATGGGAGAAATAGCAAATGAAGCAATGGACAAAGAATTAATCTCAAAAATATACAAGCAACTCCTGCAGCTCAATTCCAGAAAAATAAACAACCCAATCAAAAAATGGGCCAAAGAACTAAACAGATATTTCTCCAAAGAAGACATACATATGGCTAACAAACACATGAAAAGATGCTCAACATCACTCATTATCAGAGAAATGCAAATCAAAATCACAATGAGGTACCATTTCACGCCAGTCAGAATGGCTGCTATCCAAAAGTCTACAAGCAATAAATGCTGGAGAGGGTGTGGAGAAAAGGGAACCCTCTTACACTGTTGGTGGGAATGCAAACTAGTACAGCCACTATGGAGAACAGTGTGGAGATTCCTTAAAAAACTGGAAATAGAACTGCCTTATGACCCTGCAATCCCACTGCTGGGCATACACACTGAGGAAACCAGAATTGAAAGAGACACGTGTACCCCAATGTTCATCGCAGCACTGTTTATAATAGCCAGGACATGGAAGCAACCTAGATGTCCATCAGCAGATGAATAGATAAGCAAGCTGTGGTACATATACACAATGGACTATTATTCAGCCATTAAAAAGAATAATTTGAATCAGTTCTAATGAGGTGGATGAAACTGGAGCCTATTATACAAAGTGAAGTAAGCCAGAAAGAAAAACACCAATACAGTATACTAACGCATATATATGGAATTTAGAAAGATGGTAATGATAACCCTGTATGCAAGATAGCAAAAGAGACACAGATGTATAGAACAGTCTTTTGGACTCTGTGGGAAAGGGAGGGGGGGATGATTTGGGAGAATGGCATTAAAACATGTAAATTATCACATGTGAAACGAATCGCCAGTCCAGGTTCGGTGCAGGATACAGGATGCTCGGGGCTGGTGCACTGGGATGACCCAGAGGGATGGGATGGGGAGGGAGCTGGGAGGGGGGTTCAGGATGGGGAACACATGTACACCCATGGCGGATTGATGTCAATGTATGGCAAAACCAATACAATATTGTAAAGTTAATTAAAAAAAAAAAAAAAGAAGCCGTGGTTTTCGAGATACGCCACGGCTTTGGTAGCGACCGCCTCTCTATTTGGGCATGCGCTTCACGAGCCCCTCCCCTAGGAGACCGTTGTAGTCGGCCAGCCCCTGCTCCTTGGTAACCATGTGTGACCAAAAGGCCACGATCAAGAATGCCGATATGCTGGAGGAGATGCAACAGGACTTGGTGGAGTGTGCTACTCAGGCATTGGAGAAATATAATATAGAGAAGGACATTGCGACCCATATCAAGAAGGAGTTTGACAAGAAGCACAACCCCACCTGGCACTGCATCATGGGGAGGAACTTCGGTAGTTATGTGACACATGAAACCAAACACTTCATCTACTCCTACCTGGGCCAAGTGGCCATTCTCCTGTTCAAATCTGGTTAAAAGCATGGACTGTGCCACACAGCCAGTGATCCATCCAAAAACAAGGACTGCAGCCTAAATTCCAAATACCAGAGACTGTGGTCTTCAGCCTTGCCTCAGGGAACACCTCCATCTTTGAACCTTTATGGTGTTTTGTACAGGGCATTCTCTGTACTAGTTTGTGGTTATTAAGCAATTACAAAACATCTTATATTTGTATTTATTTTCTATTCCATACCTCTCTGCCCCATGTTTTTTCTTTTCAAAATCCATTCCTTTAAAGAGATAAATCTGTTGAAGAAGTGTGCATTAAAAAAAAAAAAAGGCCCTGGTTTTCCTGGGGCTCACCATCCTGCTGCAGCTGGAGCTGTCTTTGGAGTTGTGGGAGAGACCATCCAGATGCTGGGAGAACTGGACCGAAAACAGACCTGACAGCCAGCAGCCTCTGGACGGATGCTCTGGCTGCCAGGCAGCCAGAGCATCCTTGGTCTACATGGCTCTATACAGAGGATCAGCCACAGGGGCTTCCACCGCAGACCACCACGCAGGGCTCCTATGGTTAAGTTGTGGCTTCCTTGGGGGTACCCGGTACACACAGATGCTGCTGGGTTAGGCCTGGGCAGGGCAGAAAGCTGGACCACGGATCCAGAAAAGAGGAGCAGCTGGGGTGCACTGTCTCAGTGCCTGGATTTTAGCTCCTCTTTACATGCTAGCGGTCAAGAGAAAGCCTAACCAGGAGACCAAAGCGACAAAAGGAGGCACTGAATCTGCCAATAAAATAATATTTGTGGGACTTCCCTGGTGGTCCAGTGGTTAACAATCTACCTGCCAATCCAGGGGACACAGGTTTGATCCCTGGTCTGGGAAGATTCCACATTCCATGGGGCAATTAAGCTCCATGAGCTGCAACTACTGAAGCCCGTGTGCCCAAGAGCGTGTGCTTTGCAACCAGAGAAGCCATGGAAATGAGAAGTCCGAGTACCACAGCTAGAGAGTAGCCCCCGCTTGCCATAACCAGAGAAAGCCCCCAAATAAATAAATAAAATAATAGTTATCAGACTACTTAAAAAGCAAAAAAAGATCAAATAGTTTGCATTGCTGAGGGGAGCTGGGAAGGGGCTGGGGGAGGAAGCACACAGATCAAAGTCAATGCCAGGTGCAAACAAAACACAGGGGAATCTAGACAAGGATCTCCAACAAGGACCACAACTTGATCATCTCAGAGAAGGCAAAATTCTTGGCCTCAGAATAAACCAAGTAATACGTCGACTTGCAGAGCCTACGAGTCCCGCGGTCAGGGCTGCAGGGAGAGAATGGAGGTCCCGGGAGGGGAGCTGGTTGGTTGGCAGGGGTACTCACGGTGCTGGTGGCACCTGGCTAGGAGCTCCAGGTCATCCACGTGGTAGTAGTCGTAGCCCGAGGTTCCCAGGACTTCAAAAGGCAGGTACCCTATGATAGGAGGGGCTCTGCAAGGACAGTTGGTAGGGGGTCTTCATCAGCCCTGCGGGCTTCCTGTAGTGGCCAGTCCAGGGGCAGTTTGCATGTTTCTTGATCAACCCAGGGGCCTCATTTCTCAAGAATAAGCACAGAAAAAACCATTTGGCAATGGTCAAAACCAGAGAGGCGGTGTTTTCCAAAGTGCTCACATTTTTTGGCATTAGACCCTTGGTTCCCTCGACCTAAACTGGCCCCAGTGATCATAAATGTTATTACTGCTGAATAATTAAAAACAGCTATGCATGGAGTCAGCCCAATTCTCAAGTGTCATAAAAAAAATCAAAGTGCAGGAAGGGGAGATTGTTAGTTCTTCAACTGTGAAAAAATGTAACACAAGAAAGATAGAAGATTGGTCTAAAGGGACGGAAGGGTGTTGAAGGAAATAAAATGAGAGCTTCCTTCACATCTTGCCTTGCCTAATGGGAGCTGGCGAGGGTCCCGAGTGGGGTGGGGGTGGGGCAGGTGGTGGTGTCCCAGAGATGTCTCCAGCGGGGGTGTGTGGCTCTCCTGAGATGCTCTGACCCAACCCAGGACATATCCACAGATGGGACAAATGCAGTGGAGGGAGATCCCAGCCCTTTGGCCAGCAAGCACTTTCCCCACCACAAGAGAGGACCAGGTCTGAATTCTGTCCCCCAAGGACAGCCTGGCTCCTGGAAGTAAGTGCTTGAAAAAACACCCAACCCAAATGTGTTTTTCTTTTCACAAACCTGTGATCGAGAAATAAAAATTTCCATTCCAAGCTATGCCTTGAAGTGAATTCCTCTAAAGGTTCGTCAACGATGCACATTTCCTGTATTGAAAGGGAGGAAAAATATGACTCGGGGTGCCAGATTCTCACCCCCCACCCCCGGTTGTATCAAGAACGCATGGTCGGCAACAGAAGTTAAAAGCACTTAGAGCAAGTTTCCAGTTGTGTTGGACCAAACCTCCTCATCAGCAGCTAATTTCGGTATTAGCGGCTGCTAAATTTATTTCACGAGCTGGGAAAAAGGTCTGAGAGCCAAAATGTCATACCCCTCCCTTCCTATCATCTAGACATGTGGTAAACACATGGAAAATGGCTTTTCATCTGAATTTGAATGAGTAACTTAACTCAACATTCACCCCATCTAAAGGAAAGAAATTACAGATGGGAGTCCGGAGCTCTGTCTGACAGCTTTTACCTCTGCCCGCGCTGATTGGTGTCAACATACATGTGAAGAGTAGGAAGGTTTAGAGAGTTCTGGAAGACCCTTTTCTGCCCCAGTGATTCACTGCCTTCAAACAAAATCCCCTCAAGGAGGGCATGGCTACCCACTCCAGTATTCTTGCCTGGAGAATCCCATGGACAGAGGATGCTGGCGGGCTACAGTCCATGAAGTCCAAAAGAGGGGCTTTCCAGGTAAAGACTGTGCCTGCAATCTAGGAGACCCGGATTTGATTTCTGTGTCAGGAAGATCCCCTGGAGAAGGGAATGGCTACCCGTTCTGGTATTTTTAGGAAACTGAGGCTTGGGGAAAGAGTTTGTGGGGCTGTTGCTGTACAGAAATCAGATACTGAACATTTTCAGAGTTGGTGATGAGCTCATTGAAATCTTCTTTCACAGAAAGACGAGGAATTACCTGCCACACAAGGTGACTTGGGGGTCCTTGTTCCGCAAGATAAATTCTCTCTGGGTACTTGCCTTTAAGAACTGTGGTGTGGCCAGGCGAACGGTGGCGATGAAGCAGACTTCCTTCCCCAAGGGCACTCGGCAGGGCCTTGAAAGGGCGCCATCAAAGCCATTACAAGAGGGGCTGGGCACTGGTGGAGGGGAGGAGACACAGGTCAGCCCTAGCTGGTGTGGGGCCAGCCCCGCCGGGCACCACCGAGCGGCCTCAGGTCCATCAGCCGTTTCATTCTCACAGCAACTTGGGGATGTCAAGTGCTATTCTTACCCCCACTGTATGGGAACCTGAGGCTCAGACTGGGAAGCATTGGGCACAAGGCCAGACAGAGCTGGAATTTGAGTCAGTAACGCACAACTAGGGCTTCCCAGGTGGCTCAGTGGTAAAGAATCCACCTGCCAGTGCAGGAGATGTGGGTTCGATCCCTGGGTCAGGAAGATGCCCTGGAGGAGGAAATGGCAACCCACTCCAGTATTCTTGCCTGGAAAATCCCATGGACAGAGGACCCTGGTGGGCTACTGTCCATGGGGTCACAGAGAGTCGGATGTGACGTAGTGACTAAACAACAACACACAACTCTGCCTCCCACGGCCACTAGTCCTGCAGCCATGGAGGTTACTGTGCTGGGAAAAAATCCTCTGCCAGACCAGCACACAGCCCCACAATGCAGGAGGGTCTGGACGCGCACATCAGCTCGTGTGTTAAGGGTGAGCTGCATTGTTAGACAGTGTTCTGATACTGACGGGCTCAGGGGAAGTATGGTGGCTCAGATGGTAAAGAATCTGCCTGCAATGCAGGACACCCAGGTTCGATCCCTGGGTTGAGGAGATTCCCTGGAGAAGGGAATGCTACCCACTCCAGTATTCTTGCCTGGAGAATCCCATGGACAGAGGAGCCTGGTTGAGCATGAGCTATAGTCCACTGAGTCACAAAGAGCTGGACATGACTAAGTAACCAATACTACTACTACTACAGGGGAACCAGTGGGTCTTGACCCTGGGTTGGCCTTCCTGGGATTCAAGAGATTGTGCCCTGAACCACCTCAGAGCCCAGGCTGATGTAGGACTTGACTGAGGAGATAGCTCAGGATTCATAGTGACCCCCCCAGTTACACAGCATCCACAACAGAACTCACTGCCCAGGTGACAAAACCCATTCATTGTGTCTTATGTGTTCTCACAGGCCGGGAAGGCTGGCTTTCCTCATCCTATAAATGAGGAACCCAAGGTCTAGGAGGCTTGTGTATATTAACTGAGCTCACTCAGATTTGAAATGGTGGAGCAGGGTTTCCACCCAGGTCTTAGGACTTCAAGTCCTTGTTCTAACAGGACGGAGAAGGGGCTGTTCTGGGCTCCAGCCCACCATGATGCTGAGGCCAGGCCCCCAGAGGCCTGGGGGAGATACGACTTGGCATTACTAGCCATCTCCCTAGGAGCAGTACACCTGTCTTCAGGGTGACTGTGAAAAACGGCTTTACCTTCCAGAGAAAACTTCTTGCTATTTTCAGTGGAGTTTGCTGGGTGGAAGAAAGAGTTCAATAGGAGAAATGTCAACCTATCAGGTACACCGAATTCTCTCCAGATTCCCCAGAACCAGATACACGATTGCCCCCAGCCCAGATCAGCTACTTCAGAAACTAGGGGTGAAGCCTGGGCAGCAACACTTTATAAAGTTTCCCCAGAGACTTCCCTGGTGGTCCAGCCCACACTTTCAATGCAGGGGTCATGGGTTTGATCAGGAACTAAGATTCTGCACGCCATGCAGCCAAAACTTCTTAAAAAATAAAATAAAATTGAGTCTTAAAAAGTCATTAAAAAAATTAAATTTTTTCTTTATTTTCTTAAAGTTTTTATTGAATTTGTTACAATATTGCTTCTGTTTTATGTTTTGATTTTTTTTTTTTTTTGGTCAAGAGGCACGTAGGATATTAGTTCCCCAACCAGGGATCAAACCTGCAACCCTGGACTGGAAGGTCAAATCTTAACCATGGACAGGGAAAGCCCCTAAAATGTTTCTTTAAAAAAAAACAAAAAAACCTCCCCCAATTTACTAACATGCAGCCAGGGTTGAGGATTATTATTCTAGATAATCTACATTACCTCTTTCTTTTTAAAATGTAGTTGATTATATCCTGCATATTTCTGAGCTTGTAGATTAAGACATAGCCATGTTTTCCAATTTGAGAACATAAAAAGCATCATAAAACTGTTTTCTGAAAAGAAATCTGTAAGACTCTCTTTGGCTTTCCAGTAATTTTTTGTTTTCTATGTTTACAGGTTTCTAAGTGAATCCATCTATACTGGGTCTTCTATCTATAGTGGTCGGCTACCCACCAACAGGAACACACTCATTTTACCAAACATAGTCTCTGAATGCCTTCACATAAATACTAATAAATGTTTCCAAACACGAATATAAAGTGAGGAAAACAAAACAGAGTGGGCCTGAGAGAATTTACATCTGTCAGTCTCTGGCTTAGATCATTGCAGATTAATTTGTCGGGTGGGCCAAGGAAGTCACCAAGGGAAAGGAAAACAAGTCCACACAAGGGAAGGGTCTGCAGATGTGAACATCTGCGTCATTAAAAAAAAAGACATTTAAAATTTTCCCAGATGTGAAAGATCCTCTCTGCCTGAATCTAGAGACATTGCCTGCCAGATAAAAACCTAATAAAATCCTCTCTTCTCTTTCAGAATAGCAAGACCTTCCAAACGAACATCTGAGGACATCCCAAGAATTTAAGAGAAAATCTCTATACTATGACCTGGTCTTCCCAGTGGTGCAATGATAAGGAATCTGCCTGCCTGGGCCAGGAGACATAGTTTGATCCCTGGGTTGGGAAGATCCCCTGGAGTAGGAAATGGCAACCCACTCCAGTATTCTCGCCTAGAGAATTCCATGGACAGAGGAGCCTGGTGGGCTACAGTTCATGGGGATGCAGAGTCAGACAATAACCCGGACACACACAAACCACAAACTAGCTTGAGTGACCTTTTCGACTGCTAAATTCATGTCAGTAAGCACCTCCCTGGGTGATTTACTGTGAGGAGGAAGGGGTAGTGAACACCAGCCCCCAATAACTTCTTCGAGGGGTAGAGCCTCGGATCGTGGACAAGAAATGGGTGTTTTGCAGACCTTGCCGTTGGCCTGACTGCCTCCCAAGGTGGTTTTTACCAGTCCTCTTATCACTTTGAAGGCTTTAAAGAAGAAAATGCACCCCAGGAGGGATGTCTCATGATTGCTCAGAGTCTGCACTTGATAAGTTGGATACTTTACAGAGGGGCTTGAAACTGAACAAACTCCTTTTCTAAACAAGCTTCCACCCCCAGAAGCCTTAAGCAGATGAAGTCTTGAGCAAAGGTGAAAATAAATGAAGACGAAGTTGTAACAGAGGGCAAGGAGAAAAGCTTGGGGGAAACCAGGGGGAAGAAGACACTGTCTGCGTTTTGTGAATGGAAAGCCTCTGAAATGACTTGTCCTCCCAGCATGAGCTTTCTCACATATTCTAGAGTCAACAGAAGGAGGCTGTGCCCAGGGACCTCTGAGTAATAGGGAACACTTAGAGTAACTTCTCTGGCACTTCCCAAGGTGGTTGAAAAACATTAATTAAGGACTTAATTAGTTGTTTCAACTTCAGTCAGAGGAAAAAATAGATCTAATTACACTTGGCTTCAAGAGCCTCTCAGAAGGATTCACCACTCAAGGAAGGCAAAGTCCTGTCTTATCAGATTTGTGTCCCTTTCCAGACTTCTCCTTTCCCTGCCACCAGCAAACACACAGCACTAACCGACGACAGATATGGAAGTGATTAATTCCTGCCCCACATCCCAGAGTCAGTCAACAGTGGTCTGAGTACAATCCTGTGAATCATTGCAGGGTGGCCTCATTTTCATCATTTTGTTTGAGATGTATTATTCACAAAAACATCTTACCCCATTTATATCCTGTGTAATAATAAAACCCAGTACACTATCAAAAGATAAGTCATTTTGTGGTTATTTGCCATTTAAAATTACCCAGTATTTCTTTGCATCCCATTAACACAAATAATCAAAGAATGACTTGTTTTCATCTGTAACAAACCGATTTCTTGTGTGCGGGGACTGTAATATATTAGTAGTAGTGTTAGTTGGTCAGTCGTGTCTGACTCTTTGTGATCCCATGGACTGTAGCCCACCAGGCTGCATGAAATTCTCCAGGCAAGAATACTGGAATCGATTGCCATTCCCTTCTCCAGAAGATCTTCCTGATCCAGGGATCGAACCCTGGTCTCCTGCGTAATGGACTAGAGTCATATTTAATTGTGAACTCTGCCTCCTCATACAACATATTAGGAAATAGTCCCCGAAATCAGTACTGAACTTTGGTGGTGGTGGTTTGGTGGTTTAGTCGCCAAGTCATGTCTGACTCTTGCGACCCCATGGATTGTAGCCTGCCAGACTCCTCTGTCCATGGGATTCTTCAGGCAAGAATACTGGAGTGGGTAACCATTTCCTTCTCCAGCGGATCTTCCCCACCCAGGAATTGAACCCAGGTCTTCTTCATTGCAGACAGATTCTTTACCAACTGAGCTAGGAGGGAAGCCCCTCTGAACTTTGCATCAGATGTAAAGGAGATTCTGGGTACTATAACTAGATTATTTTGAGGAAAACAATTATTCCCAACTGATTTAGTATCAGTATGTTCTCTAATTGAGAACATGTTCACCAAATTATATTTTTTAGTTATTTTCTGTACATTTTATAGAAAATGTACATGTTCTGTGTATGGGCTTCCTTGCTGGCTCTGTGGTAAAGAATCCATCTGCCAGTCAGGAGATGTGGGATCGATTCCTGGGTCAGAAAGATCCCCTGGAGGAGGAAATGGCAACCCACTCCAGTATTCTTGCCTGGAGAATCCCATGGACAGAGAAGCCTGGTGGGCTACAGTTCATGGGGTCCCAGAGAGTCGGACACAACTTAGCAACTAAACAACAATGTGTTCTGTGTATAGTGAATAAATAACTCCTATAGTATCAAAAAAATAAGTGATCTTAATAAAAAACCCAAAGCTGAAGAGCTAGCTTTCCCCACAGTGGGAACTGGGGCAGTGGTGGGTTTTGGGTGGGGCTGGTTCTGTCTCCAGCTCTGAGCAGGAGTCTTGCCCACACGTTTACTCAATGACTCTCTCTCCAGATGATCTTCCACCTCACACTGCACCACAGCTTAAAGTCCAATCTGGGAAGAGACCTTCAGATCCTAACCAGCAATTGATGCGCAGACCTTGAGACTCCTGGTTGGCTTCCCTTCCGCAGCCCAGCCTGCTGCTACTGGTGGCCTGTGGGCTGTGGGAGGCTGGCCCACGACACGGTTCTGGTTCCAGGGTGCTCGGGCTGGCTCACTGCCCTCTGAGGCATTAACACTGGTCAGAAGGACGCCTGGGTGAGAAGCAGCCGCAAACCAGCACGCACAGGCATCACGGCTCTGCGGAAAACAGCCAGGCACCTGTCATGGGCCTCATGCTTGGGGAGATGCAGGATGTTGAAAGGATCAAGGAGTTATCAAGTCCCTTCTTTGCTCACGGATCGTTCAGCACTGAAGTCTCTGATTTCAGAGATCCTGAAAGAATTTTTCCTTGGGCTCAAATTCTCAGGATTCCAAAACCAAGAGAAGCCCAAGGTTCAATGGAGGACAATATTAGTGCATATACAGGGAGTCTAGAAGGATGAACCTGTCTGCAGGGCAGCAATGGAGATGCAGACTAGAGAACAGACTTATGGAAATGGTGGGGGAGGAGAGGGTGGGATGGACTGAGAGAGGAACATCCAAACACACGCACCACCATCTGTAAGACAGACAGCCGGCGGGAGTTTGCTGCATGATGCAGGGAGCTCTAACCCGTGCTCTGTGTCAGCCCAGAGACATGGGATGGGAAGGGGATGGGGGGATGTTCAAGGGGGAGGGGACGTATGTATACCTATGGTGATTCATGTTGGTGGATAACAGAAACCAACACAATATTGTAAAGCAATTATCCTCCAATTAATAATAAAAAAATTTTTTTAAAAAAGAATGATGATGTCTTGGCATCTGGGGTTGTCTTCCCAGTCTGCCTGATGACAGAGGTGAGCCCCCCAAATCAGTCATGACAAGGAGATAAGGATGCTGTGGGGGCAGGGAGACCTGGGGGGGGGGCAGGACAAGAACTTGCTTCCAAAGGGCAAGATGGAGGAAGTGGGTGACAGGGAGGGTCAGCCAAGTAAGAAAGAGAGAAAGAGGAACTTGTCTCCTCAGCATCGATTCAGCCATCAGGACTGCACCGTGGAGAATTTGGATCAGAGATGGCCTGCCGACGATAACTTAGTTGCAGTAGCTGTAGGAAAATGCAGTATAGTCCACAAGTGTTAGCTGCTCAGTTGTGTCTGACTCTTTGCAACCCCATGGACTGTAGCCTTCCAGGCTCCTCTGTCCATGGGATTCTCCAGGCAAGAATACTGGAGTGGGTTGCCATTTCCTTCTCCAGGAGGTCTTCCCAACTCAGGGATCGAAAGCATGTCTCTTGTGTCTCTGGCATCAGCAGGTGGATTCTTTACCACTGTGCCACCAGGGAAGCCCACAAGTACACAGGCAGAGTGACAAATAGCTTTCCCCGCACTTCTTGGAACAAACGAAAAAAAAAGCTGGTAGGTGTCTGGGAAGACGTGAAACAGACAGTGAGAAGGTTTGTTAAAGGAACAACGAGGTCCCTAAGTTTCATTTGCAATGAACATCCACAACGTTCAGGCTGGAGTGTTAGAATGTGGAGGGAATTTTTCTGCGCTTTCATGAGAAATCATGTCCTGCTAATTACTCGCTCTTTCCAGACTCTCTTTCTCTCTTCACAGCATCCTTCCCATGATGTGCTGTAAAAAGTAGACCGGGCTCTCAGAGCAGTGGCAAAAGAATGCTGTGTGGTTTTTAGCCTGGACCTCCACCCAACTTGCTGGGGGTAATGCGTGGTTTCTTCTTTTTCTTCTGCCAGTTCTGTCTGGCATGTGGAAAAATGATATCAGAGAAAGACTGAGAGCCACATGAGGGAGCCGGGGGTCTGCAGTGTGCTGGACTGAAAAAAAAATCACCTAATGGGCAAATACAAGTCTTAATTGAATTTCTCCTCTCTCCTGGTATTCATCAATTAAAAGGAATATTTCTCAGGGCCAGAAACTTGTGAGGGTATAAACAAGATCTCCCCAAGATGGTTAGCCTGATCATAGGGTGCTTGGGGAAGTGAACAGGCCCTCGTCCCATCCTCCAAGTGCGTATCTTGTGTGTTTTAATCACAATTATTGCACAACCCGTACAAAGTTCCCTGCAGTCAGGGCTGAAATAAGCAGAGAGATGGGGCTGATAATGGTTCTGACCATTCCTCACCACTCCATCTTATTAGATGCTCACACAGGACGATGCCCTTGGGTAACAATTTGTTCTTGATTGTGAACTTGATTCCTTTGCAATCTAATCTGGCAGCACTGATCTTTCAGGAGAAGGATGTTGTACATCCCTGTGCAGTGGAAGGGATACTGTTTCTTACTCTTGGGGGCCTGGGACAGAGAGATCAGACTTCCCTCCAGGAAGCTGTCCTTTAGTGTGAAATGCACGTCCCCACTACCAGTGAGGTCTGGCGGGCAGGTGGCTGGTTGCCTTCACTGAGATGTCTCAATTAGTTCAGCTTAGGAGAAAAACCAAAGAAATGAAAATCCCCAAACCGCAAAGGCAGAAAAGGAGGCAACCTACAGAAACCCCACGGAACAGACCGGCATCAAGTGTCGAAAGCTGGAAAGCATGCACTGCTCCAACATTTCAAATCTGTTTGTGCGGTGAGAGTGCCTGACAAGTTGCTTCAGTCATGTCCAGTTCTTTGCAACTCCATGGACTGTAGCTCACCAGGCTCCTCCGTCCATGGGATTCTCCAGGCAAAGAACACTGGAGTAGGTTGCCATGCCCTTCTCCAGGGGATCTTCCCAACCCAGGGATGGAACCTGCGTCCCTTATGTCTTCTGCATTGGCAGACAAGTTCTTTATCTCTAGCGCCATCCGGGAAGCCCCATGGTTAGAGGGGAGTAGGTGAAATGAAGGCAGGGAAACTTGCACCCTCTGCCGTGTGGTTTGTGGAAAACCCAGAGTGGAATGTTTGCTGAGGATGACCTATTTGGAGCTGCACCAGCCACTTCTGAAACACTGCTTTCTGGATTTCAGTCCGAAGCACAGTGAGATCCAAATCTGGGGGTGGAGGCTGCGCTCCCAGGGAGGACAGCCTACTTCCTGGCATCAGGTTCTTTCAGGAACTGGGACCTGCCTCTTAGGACCCCTTCCAGCAAAGACTGCTCCTACACCTTTGAAACTCACCGGGGCAGTTCCTCCCCAATCAGTGTGTAGGGCTGGGCAGCAGGGCTTGGTTAGGGGTTGGGGGGTGGTATTTATTTGAAAGCATTAAAAAAAAAAAAATCTGTGACCAGACAAACATAGCCCCAGATGAAGTGATTTTGTTTCAACTCTATTCTGGAAACAGCGGGCAGAGCAGAGGTGGCCCGGAGGCTGCTCTGACCAACAGTTCACCCTGGGGCTCCAAGCCACAGGGCCAGGGTCACAGAGTGGACTTTTTATGGGGACAGGATGAGACAAGCGGTTCTATTGCCCAGCTCAGATTCCTTCTGGAAGCTTCTCACGGAGTAGGATAGAAACTGCCCCCAAGTGAAACAATTCGAAGAAAATGACTGATACTTTCTTGTCTCATTTCCTGACACAGTGGTCTTCACAGTGATTAAAAATCTAGGTTAAAGATGGGAAGTCCTGTCTGCCCTGCCCTCTGTCCCCTAGAACATCTGTGGCAAATGATGGAGTCCCAAGGAGTGACCAAGACATGCCATTTTGCTCAAGTATTTGGGCTTCTCGGGTGGCTCTAGTGGTAAAAAGAAAAGAAAAAAAAAACCTGCCTGCCAATGCAGGAGACGTTAGCGATGTGGGTTCCATCCCTGGGTTGGGAAGATCCCCTGGAGAAGGGAATGGCAACCCACTCCAGTATACTTGCCTGGGAAATCCCATGGACAGAAAAGCCTGACTGGCTACAGTCCATGGGGTCGCAAAAGAGCTGGACACGAAGTGACTTAGTACACAGCACATTTAGGCAACAGTTGGTATATTAGTGTCCATGGGTGGGGGAGGAGGAAATGTAGCACAATGGATGTGTGAACCTGGAAACATCCGGTCAGAGGGTTCAAGCTTGTCAACAGACCCAGGGTGCTCTGTCTGCCCCTCTTCCAGCCTCCCAGGGTCACAGAGCCAGAGGATCTGAGCAGGTAAGCAGACGGCATCTTCATCGACATGACGTATGGGTCTCCTCTCCGGCTCGGTGCCAGCCTTTCTCCCCTGCCCTGTACTCCACACATGTCACTGGGGGCCTTTTGCCTTAAGGCCCCAGGGTTCCTATGGATACAAGCCTGGGGAAGCAGTCAGCGCCTGTCAGCCTAGGTTCCATCAGATGGTTGGTGAGACAAGCTCTAGGCTGGGAGAGGGTGTCAGGGATGCTTCTCAGAGTGGGGTGGCAGGGGCAAGCGAGGGACCTGAGAAGGATGTCAGGAAGGGGGCCACTGGCCTCCCAACACCTGGAGAGCCCAAGTGGGAAGGGAGCTCAATGGGGAGAGAATGGACCAACGTCCCTGACCACTCAGCACTCGTCAGTAGGCCTGCCCGTGTAGACAGCTCACAGGGCACCGGAAGGTACACACTCCACTTCACCCAGCACACATGAAAGTGGATTTCAACTTCACTTTGGGTTTAAGGCCAGAGACATGGCAAGAGCCTTCCAGGAAGCTGCCCTCCATCTCTGGAGGGTACTCTGGGCTCTGTCAAAGAGTACTCTGTCCTCAGCTCACCTGGAGTCACAAGTCTTTGGCCTAAATCCTGGCTCCTCCCCCACCACCTGTGTGTCCAGGGCCGAGGATTTGGAGCCTCAGTCTACATCAACCTGCCTCTATCAGGTACATACATATGTGCCAGGTATGGACTCTGTGGGCCCAGGAAGGGTGGTGATGAGTCCACAGGTGAGTAAATTCAGTACTGCCTCTGTCCAGGTATCAAAAAAGAATTCACCAGGGACTTCCTGTGGGTTCAGTAGTTGGTAATCTGCCTGCCAATGCAGGGGATACAGGTTCAATCCCTGGTCCGGGAAGATCTCACATGCCTTGGGACAGCTGAGCCTGCGGACCACAACTACTGGGCCAGAGCTCTAGAGCCTGTGCTCTGCAACAAGAGAGGCCACAGCAATGAGAAGCCCGGGCCTGCAGCAAAAAGAAAGCCCTGCTCATCGCAGAGAAAACCCGCCCGCATCAGTGAAGACCCAGTGCAGCCAAAGTTAAATAAACATAAACACAAATTAAAAAAAACAAATAGAATCAGACAATGCTCCTCAAATTAGTCAGCCCTACAGAAATAATAGGACTTTTCATGGTAATGGACCCAAGTCGGGTTTCCTATATATTAACAGTTCCTCAAAGTATGAGCTGCTGCTGCTGCTGCTGCTAAGTTGCTTCAGTCGTGTCCAACTCTATGTCACCCCATAGACGGCAGCCCACCAGGCTCCCCCATCCCTGGGATTCTCCAGGCAAGAACACTGGAGTGGGTTGCCATTTCCTTCTCCAATGCGTGAAAGTGAAAAGTGAAAGTGAAGTTGCTCAGTCATGTCTGACTCTTAGCAACCCCAAGGACTGCAGCCCACCAGGCCCCTCCGTCCGTGGAATTTTCCAGGCAAGAGTACTGGAGTGGGGTGCCACTGCCTTCTCCGCAAAGTATGAACAGGTATTCGATTAAAATAAAACTGATGTTAACTGATGTCATCCCTTCTACCCTTTATATATTGCTCTTACCCTGTGCCTGCCTGGGACCTTGGGGAAGTTGCGTGGGGTGGCCTGTATAATAATTATGTTTCTGTATTTGATGTTTTGAATTTGGGGGCAGGGCTGAGCTAGAGGGAGTGCTCCTCTCAGGGTCAGACAACTCCTAGAGATAGTAAACCTCTCACTTCTGGTGTACTTTTCAGATGCAAACCAATCCATCCAGTGCTCATACCCCCCAAACATCTCCATCTCGCTCTCATACTCTGAGCCACTCTCCACCTGCCCAAATCACACCAGGACCAGGCAATGGGGACAGCCCTTAACCCCAAGTTGTTAGGTTGCTCAGTCGTGTCCAGCTCTTTTGTGACCCTCAAGGACTACAGCCCACCAGGCTTCTCTGTCCATAGAATTTCCCAGGCAAGAATACTAGAGTGGGTTGTCATTTCCTTCTCCAGGGGAGATTCCCAACCCGGGGATCGAACCCTCATCTCCTGCATTGGCCGGCAGACTCTTCCCTGATGAGCCACCAGGGAAACCCTTACCCCCCAAAGCCTGCTGAAATTATTCAAACCAGCCAAGCCCAAGCTCTGCTCTTTTCCACAGAAACCATGCTAGAGGCCCTCACCCACATTTCATCAGCCTGCTCTGCTCCTGGCCTGCCCTGGAGCGTCTCGTGGTGTGCAGGTCTAGGGACCTGTGAGTATAAACCTGTTCCTTCATCACAGTCCATGCCATGTCTGTGTGTCTGCATTTGACTTAAGTCTAAGGCACTCTTAAACATCCTGGTACCTAAACATCCAGGACACCTGATGTGTACAGGAACAAACATTGTGGACCTACAGGATGCTAGATGCCAGGGAGAGGCCTGTGTTTGCATTTAAATGTGCAATTTCCAGCTAGATTTGTAGGGAGCAGCAAAGCACTGAAGTTAAGAATATGAGTTCTGGGTTAGATTTGCTCTGAACGTGGATTCCACATGTCCCAGCTGTGCGCTTGAGACTTAACTCTCTTATGTATCAATTTCCTCCTCTGTTAAGACGGAATGATGCCATATATCTGGAGAAAACTATAATTTGAAAAGGTACATACACCCCAGCCTTCCCTGGTGGCTAAGTGGTAAAGATTCTGCCTGCCAATGCAGGAAACCCAGGTTCAATCCCCGATCCGAGAAGATCCCATATGACATGAAGCAGCTAAGCCCGTGTGCCACAACTATTGGGCCTGGGAGCTGCAATTACTGAGCGCACACGCCACATCTACTGATGTCTGCCCTAGAGCCTGTGCTCCGCAACGAGAAGCCACTGCACTGAGAAGCCTGGGTATCACAACTAGAGGGTGGCCCGCACTAGCTGCAACCAGAGAAAAACCCGTGCAGCAATGAATACCCAGCACAGCCAAAAAAACAAAAACCAAAAACTACTCAGGCATAAGAAGAATGAAATAATGCCATTTGCAGCAACATGGATGGACCTAGAGATTATCATACTGAGTGAACTAAGTCAAAGACAAATATCAAATGATATCACTCATCTGTGGAATCTAAAAAGAAAAAGATACAAATGAATTTATTTACAAAACAGAAACAGACTCACTGACTTAGAAAACAAACTTATGGTTACCAAAAGGGAAATCTGGTGGTGGGGAGGAATAAATTAGGAGTTTGAGACTAACATATACACACTAGTGCATATAAAAGAGATAACCAACAAGGACCTACTGTATAGCACAAAAAATAATACTCAGTATTTTGTAATAATCTATAAGGGAAAAGAATCTGAAAAAGTATATATATATTCATATATAGGGATTCCTTGGTGACTCAGATGGTAAAGAATCTGCCTGAAATGTGAGAGACTTGGGTTCAATCCCTGGGTTGAGAAGATACTCTGCAGAAGGGAATAGCTACCCATTCCAGTATTCTTGCCTGGAGAATTTCATGGACAGAGGAGCCTGGTGAGCTACAGTCCATGGGATTCCAAGGAGTTGGACACGACTGAGCAACTAACACTTTCACTTTTAATATTCATACATATATCCATACATATTTAATACATATATGCACATATATGTGTGTGCTCAGTCCCTCAGCTGTGTTTGACTCTATGCAACCCCATGGCCCACCGGGCTCTTCTGTCCATGGGATTTCCCAGGCAAGAATACTGGAGTGGGTTGCCATTTCCTTCTCCAGGGGATCTTTCTGACCCAGGGATCCAACCTGCATCTCTTGTATCTCCTGCGCTGGCAGGAGGATTTTCTTTACCACTAGCACCAGCTGGGATGTACATATACATACATATATGTATTACTCAATCACTGTGCTGCACACCGGAAACCAACATAACATTGTGAATCAACTAATCTTCAATTTTAAAAAATATAGGATAATGCCATTAGGACAATCTCAAGAGACTGCTGCCAGGATTCAATGAGATGACCAATGTCAGGACTGAGCCCAGGGCCTGGTGCTAAGGAAACCTTCCTAAGATGAGCTGTTTTGTTATTCCATTATTTCACGTTTATTGACAAGTAAACCTACAGAACCAAATTTGAATGGTTTCTTAACATTAAGCCTTACTTGAGAGATAAAAAATGGCTGGATGTGATTGCATAGGGTTCCATCTCAGAAATTCATTCATCTGACATATTTTGCTGTTTTAATCTGAGTAAGAATTAGATTTCAGCTTTTCCACAATTACATTTGGAGACTCTTTTTTCAAGAAAAACCCCCTAACTTTGGTTTGTTTAGCAGGCTCTGGAAAGACACACTGGTTTTAGATCCTTGGTTTAAAATTTTCCACTTTGTGTGCTGTGTGTTTTTAGCAGTAACAGTTTCAAAAAAAAAAAAAAATCACACATGATTTCCACACATTGTTTCAGGCAAACAAACATTGTCTCAACTTGAAAATAAAACCTTTTTGGTTAAAAAAAATGAAAAGTCTCAGGTATTCTCAATGAAGCCAGGCTACTTCCCTGAAACCCTCTAAAATGTGATAAATGACAGGAAGCTTCAAAGCAGTGTTCAGTAGCCTCTTAATGAGAGTTGTGGAAATGTAAATTCACAGGATAACACTGCTCACCAGCCAATCACAACCCGGAACCCTTCATTCAGCATGTGCGCTGTTGTCATGGAGACACATGGGAGCAGCATCCCAGAATTTCCATAGTCTTGGCACTCTGGGGGCCCTTCCTTACATGCAGCCAATGGGGATAAGCTGCTACCCCAGCAGGTGGCATTATGGCCACTGCACACATTTTAAGCAACATCCAAGCCAACACTTATATTAATTCAAGGACAGAGTTGCCTGGAAGAGCTCTGTAAGCAAGAGGAGTGTCATTAAAATTCCTATGCAGAGCAGCGATGGAGATGTACACATAGAGAACAGACTTATGGACAAGGGTTAGGGGAGGAAGGAGAGGGTAAGGTGAATGGAGAAAGTAGCATGGAAGCATGTTGCTTCAGTCGTGTCTGACCCTTTAAGACCCATGAACTGTAGCCAGACAGGTTCCTCTGGAGAGGGTAGCATAGAAGCATACACACTATCAAATGTAAAATAGATAGCCAATGGAAATTCGTTGTGTGACTCAGGGAAGTGAAACTAGGGCTCTGTAACAAACTAGAGGGCTGGGAAAAGGTGGGAGGTAGGAGGGAGGTTCAAGAGGGAGGGGACATATGTACACCGATGGCTAATTCATGTTGATGTATGACAGAAATCAAACCAATATTGTAAAGCAACTATCCTTCAATAAAAATAAACAAATTTTTAAAATTCCTATGCAAACATTGGACTTTCGGATTTCAACGGGACAGTTTCTCCAAGTCAAAGTTCCTTTGTATATGAACCCCAAGACTCTTTTCCTTCTGCTCAGTCCCAGCCCCACTCTCAGGTCTCCTGAACTAGAATCTTCCAGTGACATCCAGGGAATCTGCACGGTAACAAGCTCCCTTGCCCAGGGAACCACGGGCACCAGGCTAGCACCAAATTGACTGTCATGGGGCACCACTTGGGTCAGTTTCTTTACTTAGTTGTGTGGTTTATTATGCTTGTATCCCATGTGGTTCAGGAAAGCCTCTCAGATGAGTCAGGTTAGAGGTGGGCAAGCCTGGGCTTCACCCTGATTTGCCCAGATTTAGAGGTTCCCTGGAGCTTTCCTGGTGGCTCAGATGGTAAAGAACTCATCTGCAAGTAAGGAGACCTGGGTTTGATTCCTGGGTCAGGAAGATCCCCTGGAGAAGGGAATGGCAACCCACTCCAGTATTCTTGCCTGGAGAATCCTATAGACAAAGAAGGCTGGAGGGCTACAATTCATAACATTGCAAAGAGTTAGACATGACTGAGCAACTAACACACACACACACACACACACACACACACACACACACACTGGGGAAGGCTGACCTGCTACCACTTCCAACCACTCAAACATCCTGAGCCCTGGGAATGGGGGAGCTTCTCAGAAGGGCCCTAAATTGGCCATGGAGCCCATCATCCAGGAATCAGCCCTGAATGCTGGGCCTGGAGGATTATGCTGTTTAGCAAATCATTGCAGCCTTTTAAGCAAATCCTGTATGTTTATGCAAATAACATACAACAGGGATCTACTGAGACTGGAGGAGACATCCTGGTGAGCTCAGCATTAGGACTCAGGGTCACAACTCTGGCTGCTTCTATTGGAAACTCTGGGACTAATTCGATGGGGGTGATGGACTTGACCATGGGTCAGAGCCAACAGCAAGCGAAGCGGCACAAGTCAGGGGGTCATCAGTCCCCCCATCATTCACCTGCCCACCCCTCCTTCCCATCGCCCCTCATCTTTCTGTATTTGTTTCCATGTGCTTTCTCCTTCCGTCTGCTCTCTTTTCACCATTTCCTATGAACACTGCTTTCTGTTTTTTCCTCCCATCTTTGCTGTTTTATGAAATGCTAGAGCTTTCAAAATTAGGTGTTTTGTGTTGGGTTTTGAGGACTGGCCACCCTGAGCTGGGCTCCTCAATGGGGGCTGTGTGCTGGGGCTTGTGTTTCTGAATCTCTGGCATCAGGCCTGTATTCTCATTTTGGGGTCAAAAGTAAAACAGAGGGTTTAAGTCTAATTGAGAGTTTAGACACAGTGAGTTATCTGGGTCATTCCAGAAAGCATCATTTTACTGCTTGGCTTATGCGGTTTGATAATTCATCTAATGGAGGTGGGCGGCTCCTTATAAAAGGACCACGTCCAGATTGAACACGAGGCCCCTGTGAAAAGTTAGTCACTCAGTCATGTCTGCCTCTTTGCGACCCCACAGACTGTAGCCCGCTAGGGCTCCTCTGTCCACAGGATTTCCCAGGCAAGAATACGAAGGTGGATAGCCATTACCAGGGGATCTTTCCAACCCAGAAATCAAACATGGTCTCCCACTTTGCAGGCAGATTCTTCACCCTCTGAGCCACCAGGGAAGCCCAGAAGGCCCATGAAAGCCCCGAAGGCCCACGGACTGAAGCTATGAAAACAGGCTCTAGGCACTTCTGTATAAAGGAGGATAAAAATGCAGCCGCCAAGGTTATGCATCCTCGTGTCCCGGTGAAGCCCTGTTTAGCTGTGTGTAGGCTGAGCCTGTTCTTTATTAACTGCTGTTTGTTTCTCGCAGCACAGAACTACTCCATTAGCCTGAAAATAAATAAATGAATAATGTGCCTTTTGGCGGCACTTATTGCGCTGGCGTAAACAGGCGTGGGGGCGTGTTCTTCCCGAACGGGCGATACCCATTTACGAGCAACAGAAGCACATCCTTGGAGCACAGAAATCCACATGCAAATGCGGAAGGCACATCTTCTCCCTGCTCCCCGCCACGGCGATACTCTCGCCCCCCTGGGCAGGTCCCCGCACTTGTATGACAATGAATGCTTACCATTGTTGTAAGAGCGAAAATTTCCTACAAATTTTATGTATTCGTAAGTTGGAAATTCCTTTGGGTTCAAGCTGCCTCTGAGAAGATGGCAATAAAACTCTAAATCGTTGTCAGCTGGGCCGTTAAAGGAAAAAAAGGAGAGAAAGGGAATAAAAGCATTACGCCAATGATTCTAGACTAAACAAGCAGCATCGTGGGAAACTCACAGGGTCTGGTCAACACATGGCCGGGCTAGTGGTCTCCTTACAGCTGACTTTCGGACATGGTTTTATAAACTTGACAACATAGGTTTTTCCGCTCCATAGTTTATAGATAGTTTGCATCCCGTACTCGGAGCCAATTAGTCTTAATTTAATCACAGATGTCTGCGGTTGGTTCTGTCGGCATTGATTAGTTCTGGTCGTTTTCATATGGTATGTTAAAATAAAGCTGCTCACATAGGGCTGCTCTCTTTAATTTAATCTTTCCACTTTGCTTTGAAGGAAAATCAGATGTACAACAGGACAAATTATTCATGGAAAAGGAACTAAGGCTTGAATAGGTATAAGGCTCTGTTACTATCATCATCAAAGAACGTGCTTCATTAAGTGACCAGGCCAGCTTTCTTTTTTTTTTTTTTTTAAATTTTATTTTATTTTTAAACTTTACATAATTGTATTAGTTTTGCCAAATATCAAAATGAATCCGCCACAGGTATACATGTGTTCCCCATCCTTTTCTATCCGAGTTGCTGATTTTGATAAAAACTTTAAAATTCCGCAAAATCTGCAAATGTATATAAATAATCAGACGACGGCCTCAGAAGAGAGTTTTGACCTAATTATTGTTTTTAGTTGGTTACTTAGTATCATACAAATCTAGTTTTCTAGCGTCCTCCAAAATAAACAGATTATTCAGTGATTTTTGTATCCTTTATTACTAAAAGGCTCTCATATGAAAAAAAGGTAATCTCTTGTTATCACATGCAAAACAAAGTTATTATTCTAAAGCTCTGTGGTTTTCAAAATTTCCACATAAAAGTTCAATGTCTTACATATTCCAAACTCCGGTTTTAGCTTTAAACTTAAAATATACCTCTAAGGATCTTGGATATGTTCTGAGTCACAAGGAAAATTATTTTTAAAATTAGTCCTCCCTTCTTAATTCATTCTAACTTCCTTTCTCCCATCAAAGTGCTAACGAGGCCCAACCCTGCTTAGCTTCTGAGATCAGACTAGATCGGGCGCCTTAAGGGTGGTATGGCTGTAGACTCTTAACTTTCCTTTCTAATATAAGATCCTTATCTTTCTCTCTCATAAAACCAGTGAAGTTAAACTTACATTTTAAGTATTCTGGGGAAGGGGCGTCCGTCACAAGCATATGGGAAGAGAGCATTTTATAGACTTCCGAGTGTTCTTGCTCTGGAAGGAAATTTAACAAATTCTGATCCATGACATCCGACTGGAAAAGAAAAGAACAAAGGTACACACTCCACGAAGATGGAAAACAAAAGCAAGAGCAGAAACTGAACCTTCCTGACGACTCAGAACTGACTTCTGAAATGAGAAGCTCCAGATCTGATTCTCTGTGGAGACTCTGTGGTCATGAATTGTCATCGAGAAGGCTTTACTCGCTCAAATGCAAACGCACTATTGCCCATGGGCCCGAGAAAGAATTCAGACTTAGGCCAGACAAACATGAAGAGGAGCCTTGTGTGCCGAGACTCCCAAGTTCTAGCGGGGGCCCTGTGGCTGACGCGGAGCCCCAGCATGAGGCCAGCCACTCCCGTGAAGCACCTTGAAGAGTGCAGGGTTCCTCCTCTGACCTTCAGATCAGCAAACAGCTGCCTTCTCAAGGCAGCTAATCTAAGGAATTGTACTTTTTCTTCTGAAGACCTGGGCACCCGTGGACACAAATCCAATAGAGCCTGGACCCAGTGCTGTCCACCAGAGTGGTCTGTGATGATAGAAGTGGTCTGTAACCTGCGCTGGCCACTAGGGAAGCCATGAGCCACATGGCTTCTGAGCACTTGAAATGGGGCTAGTGTGACTGAAGACATTTTTGTAGCCACCCCTTGGGAGCTTAGTTCCCCAGTCAGGGATTGAATTGGGGCTCTGGCAATGAAAGTACTAAGTCCTAACTACCAGACCACCAGGGAAATCCCCCAAAGACAGAATTTTTAATTGTATTTAATTATTCTAATTGAAATGTAAATAACCCCATGTGGTCAGAGCACACGGGGTGATTTAAATTTATGGTGGCTAGTGGTAAAGAATCTGCCTGCCAATCAATGCAGGGATTTAAGAAACCCAGGTTTGATCCCTGGGTTGGGAAGATCCCCTGGAGGAGGGCATGGCAACCCACTCCAGTATTCTTGCCTGGAGAATCTCATGGACAGAGAAGCCTGGTGGGCTACAGTCCATAGGGTTGCAGAGTTGGACATGACTGAGGTGACTGAGCACAGCACAGTGTGTGGCCAGTACAGGTGGGAGACGACAGAGGGGAGAGAGAGGAGACAGGCGTGCCTCCGTCCCTCCCTAAACTCATCCCCGCCTACAGCGTCAAGCATGGACTGTATATACTCTCACATTTGTACAGGCAGGCAGCTCGCTCTCAGGAGCCCTGGCTTAACCTTCCAACTGGCTCCCAGAGGCCCCTGGGGACTGCGGGTCCACACACACACCCAGTGCCATATCCTCCTCCCACCGTGTTCCTCTCCCCACGTGCAGTGTTGCTAGGCAGTCACCTGCCCACACCCGACACACAGCAGCATCTCTGACCTCTCTCTATCCAACATCCAAACGCTGTGAGATTTTCCTCCCTCAAATTCTCTCATATCCAAGAGACTGTCATACTGAGTGAAGTAAGTCAGACAGAGAAGGAGAAATATGGTATGACATCCCTTAGAGGAGGAATCTTCAATGAAATGATACAATGAAGTTACTTACAAAACAGAAAGAGACTCACAGATTTAGAGAATGAACTTGTGGTTGCCAGAAGGATGTGGGGAAGGGACAGTTAGGGAGTTTGGGAAGAACAGATACGCACAGCTATATTTTAAATGGATCACCAGCAAGGACCTACTGTAGAGCACAGGGAACTCTGCTCAGTGTTGTGTGGCAGCCTGGCTGGGAGGGGAGTTTGGGGGAGAACGGATACATGTATATGTATGGCTGAGCCCCTTGGCTTTCCACCTGAAACTATCACAACATTGTTAATTGGCTATAAAATGAAAGTGAAGTCACTCAGTCGTGTCTGACTCTTTGCAACCCCATGGACCGTAGCCCGCCATGCTCCTCCATCCATGGGATTCTCCAGGCAAGAGTACTGGAGTGGGTTGCCCTTTCCTTCTCCAGGGGATCTTCCAACCCAGGGATCGAACCCGGGTCTCCCGCATTGTAGGCAGACGCTTTACCCTCTGAGCCACCAGGGAAATCCAATCGGCTATACCCCAATACAAAATAAAAAGTTAATAAAGTTTCTGTCAGATCCACTCCTTTCTTTCTCTATGGCCTCCACCCTCATCCAAACCATTATCTCTGGCGAATGGCCAGACTGGTCTTCCCACATCAACTTTTGTCCTCTGCCCAATTTGTACTCTGCCAGCAACACGACTGAGTGACTTCACTTTCACTTTTCACTTTCATGCATTGGAGAAGGAAATGGCAACCCACTCCAGTGTTCTTGCCTGGAGAATCCCAGGGATGGGGGAGCCGGGTGGGCTGCCGTCTATGGGGTCACACAGAGTCGGGCACGACTGAAGCGACTTAGCAGCAGCAGCAGCAGCAGCAGCAGCAGCAGCCTTATTTCAGATCAAGTCACCATCTTGCTTAAATCCTTTCGTTGGCTTCTGACTGTCCGACTGCTCCCGGGACAAGCCCAAATACCTTGATTCACTCATCAGGCTCTGCTCAGCACACCCTCTGTCCCTAGACCTTCTCCAGCCCCTCAAACTGTCCTTTCTCCAGGTTGCCAGCTGTGCCCATCCTCTGGGACTCCCCCCAGGCTGCTCCCCCAGGCTGGAACATTCCACACCCTCTCCTGGTGCTCCGTAACTCCCGCGCATCCTGTGGGTCCCGGCTTTGAAGTCATCTCTCCTGAGAAAGGGCCCGTGACAGCCCCGCACTCTCAACAGGACCCACGTCTCACCCTTGCTCCTCTGGCCACTGTATCTGTGTCATCTGTACCCGCCGGGGAAGGCCCCGTCTTTGTTGTTTTTCAGTCGCTCAGTCGTGTCTGACTCTTTGCGACTCCACGGACTGCAGCACGCCAGGCCTCCCTGTCCATCGCCAACTCCCAGAGCTTACTCAAATTCATGTCCATTGGGTCAGTGATGCCATCCAACCATCTCAGCCTCTGTTGTACCCTTCTCTTTCCACCCTCAGTCTTTCTCAGCATCAGGGTCTTTTCCAATGAATCGGCTCTTCGCATCAGGTGGTACTGGAGCTTCGGCTTCAGCATCAGTCCTTCCAATGAATATTCAGGGTTGATTTCCTTTAGGATGAACTGGTTGGATCTCCTTGCTGTCCAAGGGACTCTCAGGAGTCTTCTCCAGCACCATAGTTCAAAAACACCAATTCTTTGGCATTCAGCGTTCTTTATGGTCAAACTCTCACATCTGTACATGACTGCTGGAAAAACCATAGCTTTGACTATACCAACTTTGTTGGCACACCTTTGACCAGGGGGTAAGGCGTAGGGGGTGGGGGGAGAGGCAGGTGGGAGCCCCCGAGGTGGGATGTGAGCACAGCTCTGCCTTCCAAGCTGCAGTTTGCTCCAGTGAAGAATGAGGAGGCTGTGAGGTGAGAGGAGTGGATTTGAATCCGCTGCTGGTACCAGGGCACATGGCAGATGCCAGGCAGGATGGTGGCTTGTTAATCCCGCAGGACACAACCCTAAGTTTTCTCCTTTCAAGTGATGACGTGGGTTCTCTGCCTGCCTCACCCGCACCCCTGACATTGGACGGTGCTTGGCCTTCAAGAAAAGCATGGTGATGAACTGAAAGAACCATGTGGCTGCCCAGGCAGGGGTCCAGGCCCAAACAGAAGTGGGGATGGGGGCCCTGATGGCCCAGCCAGGGAGCGGAAAGTAGGAAGAGGGAAGGGAAAGGGCAGTGGGGTCTGGCCTCAGCATCGCTGGGGCGGCAGGGCTGAGCCCGTGTGCCAGAGCATCCACTGGGGGACAGGGACAAAGAGGGGCATGACTTTGCTTTTATTTCAAACCCTCTAGTGGCTGGAGGAGGGAGGGAGCACAAAAGCCAGGTGGGTGTAACAGGTCAGGGAAGGGGAGACTCGGAGGAAGGGGCCAAGTCCAGAGGGCTCAATTGACAACGTCATTGTCCACCCGCTCGCCACCAACTCAGGATGCCGTGTTCTGGTCCTTTCTTCCAGCAGCACAGCAAAGTAGGCAAGTCCCTCCCTGCCTGCAGCCCAGGCTCCAGGGCTGGAGGACAGGCTTGGTGGCCACTGAAGGGCAGGGGTGGAGGGAGGGACTCCGGGGTCTCCCGGGCTCCCCACATAGAGGCTCCTGTTTTCATCTCTCTGCATCCACAGTACTCACTGTGCCATCATCTTCTCAGTCTGGCTTTCTCTGAGTCCCTTCTGATGTTCTTGATTCTATTTTAAGCCCACTCCCTTTAGTTTTTTGGAGCATGACTCACGCTCACAGATGACAGTACTCTTTCTTCTTAAAGACATCCTGGATCCTTGAAAACAATGACTACGTCATGGCACAGTCTTTCCTCGGAGGGCCGGTCGGAAGCCCACACCCCTGATGGTGGGGTGGCAGGGTGCAAGGTGGGGGGCTGCCTGGCCTTGTGGTTCCTGTGGGGGGATGACTGGCAGGTCAGAGGGCTGTGGGGGCACCTCAGGATGCAGGTCATGCACAGGACAAAGATGAATGCTGGAGGCAGGAGGGAGAGGTAAGCTGTGGGAGGAGGGGTCGTGAGGATGAAGAGTTGACACATGAGCAGAACTCCGAACACGCCCAGCACAGAGCGAGCTCTTTCTGGGTCTTTGCTGTTCTATTCCTATTATGCAATTTCCATGTGCTGGAAACCAACACAAACAATGATAATTTGAGAATTTAAACACTAGTGCTCACAGGAGAGTAAATTATCCCTGCAATTGCACTGTCCCTTGAATGCATGGAGTGAGCTCTGTTTATTAAAACTGTGGCAATTGCAGAGATGAGGGAGGGGAGGTGCAATCCCATAGCTGAATCACATGAGCCGGAACATCATTTATGTGTTACAGACGGAAGGTTCTTGATGCCAACTTGCTGCTATGCCCTTGGCTACCTCATCAACAACCTGCCCTTCAGGAACAGAAATGCAGACGTAGAGAATGGGCGTGTGGACACAGTGGGGGAAGGAAAGGGGACAGGCTGAGAGAGCAGCATCGACACACACACACCACCACGTGGAAAGCAGCCCTGAGCACGCATTGCAAGGGCTGACTCTGCAGCTCCAGTACTCTGGCCACCTGATGCGAAGAGCCAACTCATTGGAAAAGACCCTGATGCTGGGAAAGACTGAGCATAGGAGGAGAAGGGGAAGACAGAGGACGACATGGTTGGATGGCATCATCAACTCAACGGACATGAGTTTGAGCAAACTCTTGGGGGATCATGAAGGACAGGGAAGCCTGATGTGCTATAGTTCATGGGGTTGCAAAGAGTTGGAGACGACTGAGTAACAAAACAAAAATGTGTAAAATAGATACTTAACGGGAAGCTTCTGTGTAACACAGGAAGCCCAGCCTGGTGCTCTGGGATGACCTAGAGGGGTGGGATGGGGGGTGGGGTGTGGAGAGGGAGGGAGGGGATGTATATATACACATAGCTGATTCATTTCATTATACAGAGGAAACTATCACAACATCGTAAAGCAAGTATTGCTGTTGTTTAGTTGTCAAGTCACATCCAACTCTCTGCAACCCCAGGGACTGCAGCCAGCCAGGCCCCTCTGCCCATGGGATTCTCCAGGCAAGAATACTGGAGTAGGTTGCCATGTCCTTCTCCAGGGGATCTTCCCCACCCAGGGATCAAACCCGCCTTTCTCCTGCACTGGCAGGCGGATTCTTTACCCCTGGGCTACCAGGGAAAGCAATTACACTCCAATTAAAATAAATTAAAAAACAAAACACAACAACAAGAAAAGAATTGTGCCCTTTTCTGGGCTTCACTTTAAATGACTGCCATGAATTCCCAACAGCACTTCTCCTATGTTGTCTCCTAGGCCCCATGAGAGCCTGCGGAGGATCTCTGACAGAAAGCATAGTCCTCTGTCTCTGAGCCACACCAGCAAAGTTAAGTGAGCACAGAAGTGCACAGACTGGCCAGCTGGGCTGGGAGCAGGCTGTGTGGACACCCCGCTCAGGATGTGCCCGAGGGGCCCCAGCATTTCTGGCTGGAGGTCTGTGACAGCCGTGGTGTGAAGGAGATTTTGGTGAAAAAGAAGCCTCATGTTAAGCAGAGGCAGGACTGGGCTCAGAAAGCAGCCAGGGGCTCGGTCTCCAGGAGGACTGTGGTGTGGGAGGCATGCGTGCTCAGTCGCTCATCGAGTCTGACTCTTTGCGACCCTACGGCCTGTAGCCTGCCAGGCTCCTTTGTTTGTGGGATTTCCCAGGCAAGAATACTGAAGTGGGTTGCCATTTCCTTCTCCAGATGGGATGCATGTGTGATCTTATTTGATTCAGTTTAGATTCAGAATCCGGAGAAAGCAATGGCACCCCACTCCAGTACATTGCCTGGAAAATCCCATGGATGGAGGAGCCTGGTAGGCTGCAGTCCATGGGGTCGCTAAGAGTTGGACACGACAGAGCGACTTCACTTTCACTTTTCACTTTCATGCATTGGAGAATGAAATGGCAACCCACTCCAGTGTTCTTGCCTGGAGAATCCCAGGGACGGCAGAGCCTGGTGGGCTGCCGTCTATGGGGTCACAGAGTCGGACACGACTGAAGTGACTTAGCAGCAGAAGCAGCAGATTCAGAATCACCAAAGAATAGATGCTTTTGAACTGTGGTATTGGAGAAGACTCTTGAGAGTCCCTTGGACTGCAAGGAGATCCAACCAGTCCATTCTAAAGGAGATGAGTCCTGGGTGTTCATTGGAGGGACTGGTGCTGAAGCTGAAGCTCCAGTACTTTGGCCACCTGATGCAAAGGGCCGACTCACTGATGCTGGGAAAGATTGAAGGCAGGAGAAGGGGACAGCAGAGGATGAGATGGTTGGATGGCATCACTGACTCAATGGACAAAAGTTTGAGCAAATTCTGGGAGATGGTGATGGACAGGGAAGCCTGGTGTGCTGCAGTCCGTGGGGTCACAAAGAGTCAGACATGACTGAGCAACTGAACAACAAGATTCAGAATCCAGCTGACGACTGCCAAACAGGAAGACTCTCTGAAGACAGTACAGAAAACAGCTTCCACCCACGAGGAATGAAGGATGAATTCAGATATAAAAAGGACCAACTCTAAAGACACTCTCTCTTCATCAAAAGAGAGGGCAAGGCAAACCGCAAGCGAGAGCAGTTATTTGCAACGGACAGACCTGTGGTGTGCGCCTGGGATGCAGGTTCACAGTGACATGTGGCCTTGTCATCTAACTGCATTGAGAGGGCCTTGCCCGGACTCCTGAACCCCTCTCACCACCCCAACTGACAGGTCCTTCTTGCCACCAATCAGGTCCCCTGAACTACACAAACCTCCTTACTGGGGGCCCCCGGGCCAGTTACTGCCCAGTTACTGGGCTTAAGTGCCCTGCCAGTCAGTCATACCCTCTGTGGGACCTGAGGGGCACCTCACCCTCTTGTGACTACCAAACCACGCCTGCTCTGCTCCCCAGTGCAGCCCCCACGCGCGCCTGCGTGCCCCGGAGCACACTCCTCCCTGGGACTGTGAGTGCGTGTGACTGGCCCGCTGTCCATCTCACTTGTCCAGCGCTGGGTGCTGTGTGTCTGGCCACCGCTGTCACCTTCGGGCAGAGTGACCAGGAGGCACCCGGCAGAGGACTAGTAAGCAGAGCACGCAGAGACTGCTTACAAATTACTGTACGGAAGACCCAGCCCATCTAGTAGGAAAAGAGCAAATACTTGAACAAGGTTGTCACAAGAAAGGAAAGTCAATGGCTGATAAAGTACGTGAAGACAGTCACACCAGCCATTGGGGGAAAAACAAAATTTCAAGATTTCTTCACATGCGAGACCGACAAAAACTGACAATCCTGTCAATATCAAGTTCCGGTGACAAGGAGCAGCAGGAATTCTCGAGCCCCGCTGATGGGGGGTGAATGGGTGCCGTCACCATGGAGACAGCTAGGCGTCACCCAGTACTGGTGACCGGTCGCTACCCCATGATCCCGCAATCTTACACACAGTCAGCTCTCTGAGGGATGCCCACAAATGTCCGCTAGGCAACACAGACAGACGTCCACAGGCACGCTCTCAGAGTCCCACGCTGGCCTGGGAGCAGGGACTGTAGCAGGTGCCTACAGCAAGGACGGCAAACCAATGCTGGCCACTCTGGATGGTGTGAGATGGACAAATGCCACAGCAAAGCTAAGCGAGAGGAGAGGTCACTGGAGAACACTTTCCATGGCTCTGTCTCCATAGAGCTAAACCAAAGGCCATACTCAGTTGCAGTGGTTAATGATGAATTAACAGAAAAGTTGGTAGAACAGTCTTCCCTGGTGGTCTAGTAATTAAGAGTTTGCCTGCCAGTGCAGGGGACATGGGTTTGATCCCTGATCTGGGAAGATCTCCTGTGCCGTGAAGGAACTAAGCCCATATGCTGCAACTGCTAAGCACATGCTCTAGTCCAAGTGGTGGAACTACCGAGCCTGATACCTATCGCCTGTGCTTTGCAACAAGAGAAGCGACGACAATGAGAAGACCACGTGCCCCAATAAAGACCCAAAAATAAATAGTTAAAAAACAAGTTGGCAGAACTGCAGAGAGGAACAAAGACAGGATGATCTGGAAATGGCCATCTCTATGTGGACGATGTGTCAGGAAAGGAGCAGAGATGAACTTCTGTGTGCCTCGGGCTGTCTGTCTGACCCCTGGTGACTGCTACATGTGTGCTGACGCTCGCCTTATCATTAGTTTAAAACCAAAATATATGTCTTGCACATGCTTCCGCATGCATGATAAATACAGATCAAAATGCACAGAGAAGTAAAGTCTAATGCTGACCTGGACCCTGTTCACCCGGGATCGAGTCTGATGTGCAGCCACTGATGATGCAGACTGCCATCAAGTCTGATGTGCAGAGCTCCTGCTGGACCCTCTCCTAGTCAGGGCACCCTCCCAGGTCCACCCTGACCTGCAGCCACCTAGACAAGGTGACCTGGACCAGATGGACTCTCCTGGCAGGTAAGGGCAGGTGACGGTGGAGAAGGAGGGCCAAGGGACGCCTCCTTGAAAGCACTGCATCTCGTGGTATCATGAGTCAGGCGCTCTGTCTTCCTTCTCTGTGACCTCTTCACCCTGCTGTGACCCCTGCCCCAGGAACTTGACCCCACAGTCCACTTTGACCTTGCACTTCTGGCCAGGGCTTTCATTTGTACAACCAGCATTATCGTTGTTGTTGTTCAGTCGCTCAGTCGTGTCCAGCTCTTTGCAACCCTATGGACTGCAGCATGCCGGGTTTCCCTGTCCTTCACTGTCTCCTGGAGCTTGCTCAAACTCATGTCCATTGAGTCAGTGATGCCATCCAGCCATCTCATCCTCTGTCATCCCCTTCTCCTCCTGCCTTCAGTCTTTCCCAGCATCAGGGTCTTTTCCAATGAGTCAGCTCTTTGCATCAGGTGGCCCAAGTACTGGAGCTTCAGCTTTAGCATCAGTCCTTCCAATGAATAGTCAGGATTGGTTTTCTTTAGGATTGACTGGTTTGATATCCTTTCAGTCCAAGGGACTCTCAAGAAGAGTCTTTTCCAACACTACAGTGGGACTTGCAAATGATCAAGGCTTTCTCTCATTCTCTCTCTGAAAAGTGTTCCAATGTGCTGTTTCTCAAAGCAGATGTGAATGGCCATCAGGATGCTGCTTCACAGTGTGAAGCCAAATGCACGCCAACCTTCTAGTTATTTAAAAAGGGACAGAAGGTGGGTGAATTTTCTGGAGTTACAAGGGAAAACTTGAAGCCACCATTCATGAATTAATCTAATCAAATCATATTTTCTGAAGACACAACTAGCCATTGACTGTTTAAAACTTGCAATTTTGTTTTTTTTACATAAAGGAAAGATCAGGTATGAAGATTATATACCTAACTGCCATCTGATAAGTGACAATAAAATATTAACTCTACCCTTTTTTAAAAAAGAAAATAATTCATAAAGATGACTCTAAATTGCTCCATAATGTCAAATCAGAAGAATTCGCAATCAACTAAGTCCCCTCTGATACACATGGCAACTCAGTCATCAGATATTACCAAGAGCAGAAAGCAGAACAGTGTAAACCCCACCAAACGGCTCTGGGCACAACCCCAGGTCACTCTGGAGGCGACATGTCTTTACTTTCCATCAGTGCCTCTTGCTGCTCGATCCTGTCCACTCAAGACAAAACCCAACTCCCTCTGAAGAAGCACCCCATCTCCTCAGATCAGCCCAAAGAAACCATGCAGATTTCATCAGGTCTCATCACTCCTTCCCTGGTGGCTCAGACAGTAAAGAATCCACCTGCAATAAGGAAACGTGGGTTCAAGAAGATCCCCTGGGGAAGGGAATGGCAACACACTCCAATATTCTCACCTGGAGAATCCCACGGACAGAGAAGACTGGTGGGCTACAGTTCAAACGGTTGCAAAGAATCAGACATGACTGAGCATGCACACGCATACACGCATGCACACACACACACACACACACACATCACTACTCCAGCCTGGCCTCAAAACCATGATTAAAATGCATTCCCGACTCCTGAGGGCTGACTGAGAACCAGCCTCTTCCAAGGGCTCTCGGGGGAGACAACGCCCAGCCTCATATACCCTGGACATGGGCTGAACCACAATGTCAGACGGATTTGGAGTAATGCAAAGGCATCTGCCTTGCAAAGTGAAAAATGCTGGGCCACCACACGCAGTGATCTGCAAAGGAAAATCACGGACAGTGGCTTTGGTCTTCACCCAGTGTCATCAGCAGAGGGGGGAGTGGCCTCTGAGTAAAAGCATGACCCAGAACAATGTGAGGTCCTGGCCGTAAACAAAGCTGGGCTCAGCACCCAGGAGGGCAAGCTACCCACAGAGCAAGGCCATGGCGCTCCCAGGTAGGCATGGCTAAGGAGCGGCCACCATGGTCCTCCAGAATCAGCCCAGCCCATGATTTCCCATGACCAGGAACCCAGGGCAGGCTGCTACCCTCCCCATCAGTGCCCTAGCCTTACAACTGCCTGTGTGTGGGAACAGAGCGGGATGGGGGCTGAGCGGTTTGGTGGGGCTTGTTGGGAGGAGACAGAAGAGAGGATATTTTATCCCCATTAGTCACAAAGGATGCTCCTGGTACAGCATGCTTCCAGGCCAGACTCTGTGGGGATAAATGCTGGTGTGGCAGGAGGTGGAAGGCTGGCCAGACACCTTCCCCCCAGGGGCCCTGCAGCAGTCGAGTGCTGCTCTGTGAGTCAGAGCATCCTGATGTGGGTACCAGAGAGCCAGAGAGGCTCAGGAGGAGAGGAGGGGAGTATGAGGGAAGGAGGGAGGGAGAGGGGAGGGAGTGACAGAGGGAGGGGGAGAGAGAGGAGGGAGAGGGAAGGGAGGTGTGCCCACGGCACCGCCCCATTCCATGCCCCAAGTGGCTCCGTGGGCTGCAGAGCTCACCCTTCTGCCCAGATCCTCCTTGCCCCCAAGGTCCTCCTGGTCCAACATCTTTGAAGAGTATTTCACTCCCCCCACCCCCACGGTCATCCCTGTCACTGAACCCTCGCCACCAGCAAATGTCACACTTACTGCATCCCAGTCACATCTCCAGGGATCCCCAAACCCCGGCCCGCCTCCAGCCATCTGGTGCACACGCCTACAGCTGCTCCCAGGGGACCCTGTCTTCCTCTGCAGGTGTCCGTCAGCCTCCACAGAGGCTCTGAGCTCTGACAACTGTGTCGTGGGCATGGGGCTTCCGGGCGGTTTCCAGGACAGTGGAGGGTGGGGACGCACCATGGCCCCTGTCTCAGGTCTTACGCATTCCAGGATGGCACAGTCCTGCCCCTGCCCTTTGTCTGGAAGCACCTGGGGCTAGGCCTTGGCCCGGTCAGGACTCCTCGACCCTCCTCACACGCAGGCCCTGCAGATCCGCAGCGCCCCAACTCTGAGACCCGAATGGGAATGAGGATCACACATGCTGGCAAAGGCCGTCTGGGCGGAAACTCACCGGTAAGTGCCCGAGGAGAGGAGTGATACTGTCAGAAACATAGAGGATGCTGCCATCCGTCGTCACGGCAATGATGAAGCCATCCAAGGCCTGCGAAAAACGCAATAGGTGAAGGTCTTCCGTCATGCTTTTATGCAGGAGGGGATCACTGGAGCCAAGGACCCTGGGTTACAACAACGACTTCGTTTCATAACTCTTTGAATATTTCCGCGACTAACCTCACAGCACTTTTTTTTTTTTTTTTTTGGTCTTGCACACAAGTCGATTTCTTACATAGAACTTGTCTAACCCAGGCGAAATGGTTGCAAAGCATGAAAGGGCTGAGTGGAAAATGGGACCTAGGGTATCATGAAATGCATTCAGCGGTGGAAACTACCTGAGTACATTTACTGATAAGTGTGGATCTGGGCTGAATCAGAAATATCACAATTGCCATTAAAAGGTGTCAGTGAAGAGTTCACGATCCCTGTTCTCCATCCCCTACACCACTTTGAGTTCAGTGGTAAACATTTACTAAAAGATACAGGAGCTCATGGGCTTCTCCCATGGTGGGGCCAGTGGCAAAGAATCTGCCTGCCATCTCAGGAGACACAAGAGACATGGGTTCGATCCTTGGATGGGAAAGATCCCCTAGAGAAGAGAATGGCAATCTGCTCCGGTATTCTTGCTTGGAGAATTCCATGGACAGAGGAGCCAAGCGGGCCACAGTCCATGGAGTTGAAAAACAGTCAGAATGACTGAGCAACTCACACACACACACAGGAGCTCACAGAGGCATTAAAAACAGAACGTGTGCCTGCTGGTCCATTGCCATAGAAAGACCTTCTGAAGGAACCCTTTATAAAGAACATTCACATCGATCCACCAAAGCGGAAAGGAAGGGCTGATGGGGAAAGGCTGGATTACTTGACTAGGTCCACGAGAAGAGTCATCCCTCAGTGTCCATGGGGGGCTTGTCCCACGACCCCTGCAGACACCAAGTCCCACAGATGCTCAAGTCCCCCAGAGTTGCCCCTGTATCCACGGGCCCCGCATTCTGGGATTCAGCCAACCGTGGGTGTGAAACCCACAGACACGGAAGGCCAACTGTATTTCAGCATGTCTGGCAAATTCATTTGTTTAGAAGTTTTGACTGAGTGCCTGCTGTGGGTTAGGTGCACTGCCCTCGGAGCCCATGAGACAGCAGACAGAGGCCCTCCACGTTTTCTCACAGTCACCAGCTGTTTGGTTTTCGGGTTCCTAATCAGGTGCTCACAATGCTTTCACATGTCACCCAGAAAGGTGATTTCTAAAATTCAGACTCTGTCCAGCAGAGAACGGGGTCATCCGGGCAACTCACCATACTGGCCTGCCACGGAAAGGGAAGAGATGAAAAACAAAAGCTTTCTCCCCACAAACAAATATTCGAGGACGTAAGACGCTCATGCAGGCGGTCGCTGTCAACTATCACTGCTGCCTCGCTGACTGTACTGTTGAAATAGCATCAAGCACAAATGTGTGGATTCTTCTACTTTGGGGGAAAAAAATCCCTAAGCTGAAGTATGTGTTTAGAAAGTTCTGGAAACATTTTGTATACCCTCAGCTCGATCTTCCCAGGGTGTTACTGATCTTCTGTGCAGCCAAGAGGGCATGGATTCTTTCAGGGTAGGAGGGTGCAGCTAAGTGCCTGGCAGCAGGAACCAGAAGTAGTCCAGAAGTGTGCAGAGAAAGGTCGCACCATCAGCACACACCACGTGGGAGAGAGTTCTTTTCACTGGGAAAATGACTACTAGGGTCACTGACTGTTTAACACTTAGGTTCTGCAGGGTTGGGAAGAATCCCCCGGAGGAAGAAATGACAACCCACTCCAGTATTCTTTCCTGGAGAATACCATGGACAGAGGAGCCCGGTGGCCTACAGTCCATAGGGTTGCACAGAGTCAAACACGACTGAAGTGACTTAGCACATGGCACACAGTGCAGGATTTAAGACTGAAACATCTATTAAGGCACATTTCTTAAGTGGACCCCATTCTCTTCGATTATATCTGTGGTTTTCAACTGGGGGCAACTCCGCCCCACTGGGGACATCTGGCAATGTCTAGAGACCTTTCTGGCTGTCACTTCTGGGGTGGGCACTGTAGGCCTCTAGTGGGTAGAAGCCAAGGATGCTTTGAAATATCCCATCTACAATACACAGCATGTCCCTACCACAAGGAATGATCAGGTCCAAAACGCTAATTGCGCTGAGATGGAGAAATCTTGGGCCAGATTTACCAGTCATGGTGAACACCAAAGTACATCCTGCTTTTGTGTTCAGTAGCTCAGTCATGTCTGACTCTTTTGCGACCCCATGGACTGTAGCCTGCCAGGCTCCTCTGTCCATGGGATTCTCCAGGCAAGAATACTGGAGTGGGTTGCCATGCCCTCCTCCAGAGGATCTTCCTGACTCAGAATTGAAGCTGCATCACCTGTGACTCCAGCATCAGCGGGAGGATTATTTACCTGCTGAGCCACCTGGGAAGCCTCAATGTTCTGGTGGCCTTTATTTCTTTTCCATTTAAGTATTTTTTTCTAAATTAAAAGAAATCATATTAGCAGCGCTCCTGGAGGTGAATTTTTCTAAGAGGTGGAGGCATTGTGGATGACGTCAGCGGGACGGTTTTGGAAACAGCAGATTGAAATACTAGGAAAAGCAGGAGCAGTCTAAATTCTCTTCTTGCACAGTGAGCCCATGCCCTCTTGAATTTATAAAGCAAGTGGGTGTTAAAAAGCAGGAGGTATTTATGGATGGAAGATAACGCTCATCAGCCCATTGGCATTTTCCATCAAACGCATGAGGATTACGCTGAGTCACTGCGTTAAGAAGGCTTGTGATGGTTTCAGAAGTCCCACTGGCAGCCTTTGAAAGTGATTCAACAGGACGTGATTAAATATCGGCCTGCCCCTCTTGTTGAAATGGGGACTCTGGCAGGAGCTTCAGTGGACACCCGAGATTCCATAATGGCCCGAGTTTCACACCTGCCACACACCAGATGGAAATGAGACGACCCCTCTCTGCCAATCCTTGGTTCTGACAGAATGCTTCTTGTCTTCTCTGGGACAACCTCTGGGCTAAGAGAAAAGATGGCTGTAGCTTTTCTGAACAAAATTCAGAAATATCACATATTACGTAACTGCCTGTCAACGAGAGTGTCCTTTCCTTTGAATTTACTTGTTCTAATGCTTGTGGCCACCATCTTGGGCAGCTTTCAGTAGACCCGCTTGGCTGGCTGCAACCAAGTCGCTTTCATTCTTTCAAATCCCACAACGGTATGAGTTCTCCTGGAGTCTGGTTTGGGGCCTTTCTGGGAGAAGAAGAAGGATGCGGGGATTCACACTCAGATCACATCGGCAGTGCCATTCCCTGGGGTCCGACGGGCTCTGTCCTGGGTTTCATCTTCATTTAAAAAAGGAAACTCCTATCATGAAGACACGGCATCTGGATTCCTCATGCTCCCTGCAGTGGCTCTGAACAAGGGAGGGGAATGTGCAGCTGGGATGGGATGCATCCTATGGAGAAGCTGCATCCTGGAAAATGAGAGCATCATCCCATGGGGACCATCGCAAGGAAGGCACAGGAGGCTCCTGTCACCCATCACCTGGTCTGTGACTCCTGAGGAGCAAAAGGGTGGAAGAGGAGCCTAAGACAGTCAGAGACAAATCTAAAGTTCTAGTTGGAGGGTCTCCCAGATGCCTCAAAGATGCAATTTACCCAGAATGCCTGCTTGTTTTACAGGCTTAATTTGGGGTCCAATTCACTTATGTAGCATGATTTCCTTTAGACTGGCTTCAAAGAGTCTACACTAGGAGCGGAGGAAAGTGCATAATGCATATCCATACAAATCTAAACTCTTCTTTTTCTAGAAATTTCAGCCTTCTAAATCTCACTTCAGCCCCAACTGTCATCTCTAAAATAAAGACTGTTATAAGAGAAAAGGAAGGACATTACATAATAACCAAGGGATCAGTCCAAGAAGATACCACAATGGTAAACATATATGCACGCAATACAGGAGCACCTCAATATATAAGGCAAATGTTAGCAAACAGAAAAGGAGAAATGGACAGTAACACAATAATAGTGGGGGACCTTAACACTTCACTGACATCAACAGACAGATCATCCACATGGAAAATCAATAAGGAAGTATGAGCCTTAAATGACACATTAGACTAGGTGGACAGAATTGGTGTTTACAGAGTACTCCATCCAAAAGCAGCAGAGTACAATTTTGTTCCAAGGTCACTTGGAACATTCTCCAGGACTGACCACATGCTGGGCTACAAAGTGAACCTCGGCAAACTTAAGAAAACTGAAATCCTGTCAAGCATCTTTTCTGACCACAACACCATGAGATCAGAAATCAACTATACACACACACACACACACACAAAATCCTGCAAAAAACACAATTACAGGGAAACTAAAAAATTTGCTACTAAACAGCCAGTGAATCATTGAATAAATCAAAAAGGAAATAAAAAATACCTAAAGACAAATGAAAATGAAAACACAACAATCTAAAAACCTATGGGACTCAGCAAAAGCAGTTTGAAGAGGGCAATTCATAGAGATATGAGCTTACCTCCAGAAACAATAAAAATCTCAAATAAACAACCTAACCTTACATCTCAATGGACAGGAGTTTAAGCAAACTCCAGGAGACGGTGAAGGACAGGGAAGCATAGGGTGCTGCAGTTCATGGGGTCACAAAGAGTCAGACACGACTGAGCGGCTGAACAACCACCTCACACCTAAAGCAACTAGAGACAGAACAAATACCCCCAAAGCTGACAGAAGGAAAGCAATCATAAAGACCAGAGCAGAAATAAACAAGATAGAGACTAAGGAAACAACAGAAAAGATCAATGAAACTAAAAGCCTGTTCTTTGCACAGATAAACAAAACCTATAAACCTTTAGCCAGATTCATCAAGTAAAAAAGGGAGAGGGACCAAGGCAATAAAATCAGAAATGCAAAAGAAGAAGTTACAACTGACTCCACTGAAATACAGGCCCCCATGAGACTACTATAAGAAACTACATTTTTAACCTTATAAAAATCTTGTTTCCTCAAACACCTTTGATACCTTGAAATTCCCTTAGGGGCGGGGAGGGTAGAATGTGCCACAGGCTTCCAAGAGTGTTATGTGCTATAGGGTTATATGTTTTAATTACTTTTCCCTAAGAATTAGGAGATAAAACGATTTCTGTGAAATAGCATAATGATACATTAATTCAACCTTGTATATCACAAGCTGCTCTAAATTTAACATACTTAAAATGCATTGCTTCTGGAGAAAGTTCTGTATTTTCTTTAAATATAGTTCACATGCAGATTTAAGTATCTTTCATCTCATGCAAATGTTCATTAATGCGTTTATATTTCATAATATTTGGACAGCTTCATTCTGGCATTTTCTTACTCGAGTAACTTTCTGTTTTCTGCAGTTAATCTATGTAAATTAAAGTTTATATCAGTCTTATATAGGCACAGAAGATGAGATCTAGAAAGCTGGAGCTCAAAGAGTCACCTTCTAATACCCTGCCGGGAACCAGTGACACAGCAGCATCTAACTTCTTTTGACTGAGTCCATCAACCCCAGCTTTCTTCTTCTACTTCAAGGGCTCAGACACACCACCTCTGGGGCTTTCTCTATGTCCACCATGGTATCTGAACACTCCAGGTCTTATCCCTAGTTTAGAAGTCAGAACCAGCTGGATGTTTTTACAGTGACTTATCCTTGTCTGGATAAGGATAGCATATTGAAAAGCAGAGACATTACTTTGCCAACAAAGGTCCATCTAGTCAAGTGGTCATGTATGGATGTGAGAGTTGGACTGTGAAGAAGGCTGAGCGCCGAAGAATTGATGCTTTTGAACTGTGGTGTTGGAGAAGACTCTTGAGAGTCCCCTGGCCTGCAAGAAGATCCAACCAGTCCATCCTAAAGGAGATCAGTCCTGGGTGTTCATTGGAAGGAATGATGCTAAAGCTGAAACTCCAGTACTTTGGCCACTTCATGCGAAGAGTTGACTCATTGGAAAAGACTCTGATGCTGGGAGGGATTGAGGGCAGGAGGAGAAGGGGACGACAGAGGATGAGATGGCTGGATGGCATCACCGACTCAATGGACGTGAGTCTGAGTGAACTCCGGGAGTTGGTGATGGACAGGGAGGCCTGGCGTGCTGCGATTCATGGGGTCGCAGAGAGTCGGACATGACTGAGCGACTGAACTGAACTGAACTGAACTGATCCTCGTCTGGGCTTCCCCAGTGGCTCAATGATAAGGAACTCGCCTGCCAATGCAGGAAACACAAGATACGCGGGTTTGATCCCTGGGTCAGAAGATTCCCTAGAGGAGGGCAGGGCAACCCACTCCAGTATTCTTGCCTGGAGAATCCTCATGGACAGAGGAGCCTGATGGGCTACAGTTCATGGGGTCGCAAAGAGTTGGACATGACTGAAATGACTTAGCACACAGCACATCCTCATCTGTCCTGAGAAGTCTCACCCCTAGAGACACATGAGGCAGGCCAGGCACTCAGATCAGCCAGACTTCCTCCAATCCAGCCCAGCAGATGGGCACAAGCAATAACTTTTCAGAGAAATAAAAGTGCATTTCTCCGTACAGAGAGAGCACACTCTGGGGGCGTTGGGGGTGGGGTTGGCCATGTATGGTTGATACCATACACCATATTGATGAAACAGGACTTCAAGTTAAAAACATAATTTTAAAAGAAGACTTTTGCTTTCAAAATGTGTCCTACCAAGAATATATAATTGTTGCATTGTTCCCTGGTGGCTCTGAGGGCAAAGAATCTGCCTGCAATGAGGGAGACCAGGGTTCGATCCCTGGGTCGGGAAGACCTCCTGGAAAAGAGAATGGCTACCCACTCCAGTATTCTTGCCTGGAGAAGTCAATGGACAGAGAAGCCTGGTGGGCTACAGTCCATGGGGTCACAAAGGGTCGGACACAATAGCACACAGGCATATGCATATATATATTCTACATAAATACCCTCGCTCTCCCTACTGCCGCTCCTTCCCTGCCCGGCTCCCCTGTTAGGTGTCCTCTGGTTGGGAGGCTGGAGTGGGTCTGCCCTGCAGCCACCATGGCAACAGGACACATTCACACTGAGTTTGGGGATTCTGGCTTTTCCTGCCCAACTCAGTAGCCAAAACACACACCACAGCAGGCAGATTTTTTTCAAGAGTCTGTCTGTTCCCAGCCTTCCTTTCAGGGTCAAGAACAGTTGTTTACTTCGGGCACAGGGTCTTATCTGGAACAAGCAGCTACATTTTAATCCACAACCCATCAAGCTAATTGAAACGTGCATCTCACCTCCAACATCAGCTGGGTGAATTCTTCATTACTGAGGAATGAAGGCTTCCAGTCCGGCTGAATGTCACAGATTTCTGTTTGCGCTGAGACTTCTAAAAAAAAAAGCACAAACAAGCTTTTAGATGGAAAGACACCTAGAAACTGGAATTAAGAAATGACATGTGTTATTTCTATGCAATTTCGTATAAATGTGTAGTTTAATAAAGGAAGCTGATATAAGGATATATGCCACTCTGATCTCCAAGGATGGGGTACAGTGGAGATAATAGACCCTTGATGTTTTCTCCTTTTGACCTTTTTTTTTTTTCTTTTTTAAATTTTATTTTATTTTTAAACTTTACATAACTGTATTAGTTTTGCCAAATATCAAAATGAATCCGCCACAGGTATACATGTGTTCCCCATCCTGAACCCTCCTCCCTCCTCCCTCCCCATTCCATCCCTCTGGGTCGTCCCAGTGTACCAGCCCCAAGCATCCAGTATCGTGCATCGAACCTGGACTGGCAACTCGTTTCATACATGATATTTTACGTGTTTCAATGCCATTCTCCCAAATCTTCCCACCCTCTCCCTCTCTCACAGAGTCCATAAGACTGTTCTATACATCAGTGTCTCTTTTGCTGTCTCGTACACAGGGTTATTGTTACCATTTTTCTAAATTCCATATATATGCGTTAGTATACTGTATTGGTGTTTTTCTTTCTGGCTTACTTCACTCTGTATAATAGGCTCCAGTTTCATCCACCTCATTAGAACTGATTCAAATTATTCTTTTTAATGGCTGAATAATACTCCATTGTGTATATGTACCACTGCTTTCTTATCCATTCATCTGCTGATGGACATCTAGGTTGCTTCCATGTCCTGGCTATTATAAACAGTGCTGCGATGAACACTGGGGTACACGTGTCTCTTTCCCTTCTGGTTTCTTCAGTGTGTATGCCCAGCAGTGGGATTGCTGGATCATAAGGCAGTTCTATTTCCAGTTTTTTAAGGAATCTCCACACTGTTCTCCATAGTGGCTGTACTAGTTTGCATTCCCACCAACAGTGTAAGAGGGTTCCCTTTTCTCCACACCCTCTCCAGCATTTATTACTTGTAGACTTTTGGATCGCAGCCATTCTGACTGGCGTGAAATGGTACCTCATAGTGGTTTTGATTTGCATTTCTCTGATAATGAGTGATGTTGAGCATCTTTTCATGTGTTTGTTAGCCATCTGTATGTCTTCTTTGGAGAAATGTCTATTTAGTTCTTTGGCCCATTTTTTGATTGGGTCATTTATTTTTCTGGAGTTGAGCTGTAGGAGTTGCTTGTATATTCTCGAGATTAGTTGTTTGTCAGTTGCTTCATTTGCTATTATCTTCTCCCATTCTGAAGGCTGTCTTTTCACCTTGCTAATAGTTTCCTTTGATGTGCAGAAGCTTTTAAGGTTAATTAGGTCCCATTTGTTTATTTTTGCTTTTATTTCCAATATTCTGGGAGGTGGGTCATAGAGGATCCTGCTGTGATGTATGTCAGAGAGTGTTTGAAAAAGAAGAACGGAACTGGAGGAATCAACCTACCTGACTTCAGGCTCTACTACAAAGCCACAGTTATCAAGACAGTATGGTACTGGCACAAAAACAGAAATATAGATCAATGGAACAAAATAGAAAGCCCAGAGATAAATCCATGCACATATGGACACCTTATCTTTGACAAAGGAGGCAAGAATATACAATGGAGAAAAGACAATCTCTTTAACAAGTGGTGCTGGGAAATCTGGTCAACCACTTGTAAAGAATGAAACTAGAACACTTTCTAACACCATACACAAAAATAAACTCAAAATGGATTAAAGATCTAAACGTAAGACCAGAAACTATAAAACTCCTAGAGGAGAACATAGGCAAAACACTCTCTGACATACATCCTTTTGACCTTTAATGAGGTCTCTGGGGAGAGAGCACCCCACCCTCTGCACTGGGGGTAGTGCCTGCGATTAGCACATGGTACCTTGCCCTTGAATTTCTACGTGACAAAGCCCATCAGCAGCAGCCGGAGTCAGGTAGTTGCCACCTGAGCTTTCCTGGTGGCTTAGTCTGTAAAGAATCCACCTGCCGTGCGGGAGACGGGGGTTCCATCCATGAATGGAGAAGATCCCCTAGAGAAGGAACGGGCAACCTACTCCAGTTATCAAGGCAACAGGAACAAGGACAGGGGTGGAGGGGCATGTCCTTAAGCTGCTTCTTCATGGTCAAGGCGAAACAAAATACTTCAGAGAGCTGGGATTTTAAAAATTTCAGAAACATCTTAAGGCACGAAGTTCCTAACCTACTGCGTTTGTGCAGACTGCAATGTATGTTTCAGCATTTCCAGTTACTGAAGTATAATTCGTCATACAAATACCTGCTGCTTTGAAGGCCAGAATTTACTTTTCCTAAAACCTTCTGGGGTTAATCTGTACTTTGCCCGTTTCAAGTAACTACCTTTTTCACAAGATGTTATTCGTATTTGTAAATCTAATAGTCACTGGTCGACACAAGACTCTGTAAACACTCTCATTTTCCTGTCCTTTTGTGTGTGCTTTTTTTCTTTATAATAGTTGATAGAAATTGGTTTTTTTCCTATTCATGATTTAGAAGAATTTCTTTCTGCTTCACAACTTGGTAATTTTGTGTAAATTCTTAGCATTTTTGTCAAGTTTGGGAAAACACCAATCAAGTTTCTTTCCTAGAAGAACTGCAAAATTTCAGGGCATTTCACCTTTTTTTTTTTTTTTTTTTTTTTTGGTTCACTGACTACCTGCAATGCTCTTGCTTTGTTTTTTAATTTTTATATAATTAAAAAAAATTTTTTTTTATGTGGACCATTTTTAAAGTCTTTACTGAATTTGTTACGATATTACTTCTGTTTATGTTTTGTTTTTTTGACTACAAGGCGTGTAGGATCTTAGCTTCCCGACCAGGGATGGACCCCACTCCCACTGCATTGGAAGCTAACGTCTTCACCACTGGACTACCAGGGAAGTCCACAACTTTTATATAGTTTTTAAAGGTGACTTTCCACTTACAGTTATTTTAAAATCTTGGCTATATTCTGCACATTGTACAGCACATCCTTGAGCCTATCCTATGCCCCACAGTTCATCCCTCTCATACCTCCACCCCTTGATTGTCTGCCCCCGTCACTGGTAACCACCAGTTTGTTCTCTTTATCTGTGAGCCAGCTTCTTTCTTGTCATATTCACCAGTTTGTTGTATTTTTTTAGACTCTCTATATAAGTGATATCATACAGTATTTGTCTTTCTCCATCTGAATTATTTCACTTAGTATAATGCCCTCCAAGTCCATCCATATCGCTGTGTGCTAACTCGCTTCAATACTGTCCAACTCTTTGCAGCCTTATGGACTGTAGCCCACCAGGCTCCTCTGTCTATGGGATCCTCCAGGCAAGAATACTAGAGTGGGTTGCATGCCCTCCTCCACGGGATCTTCCCAACCCAGGGCTCGAACCCACATCTCCTACATCTCCTGCATTGGCAGGCGGGTTCTTTACCACTAGCACCACCTGGGAAGCCCCCATATTGCTGCAAATGGCATTAGTTCATTCTTTCTTATGGCTGAGTAATCGCCTGTTGTGTATATGTACCACGTAGTCTTCATTCATCTGCCGATGAACACTTCAGTAGTTTCCAGGGATTCTAGCTCCCTGACCAGGGATTAAACCTGCACCTCCTGCATTAGAAAGCAGTCTTAACCACTGGACTGCCAGGGAAGTCCAAAGAATTCAGTGTCATAATCAAATCTCTGATTTTTCTCAGAGATGGCTGAGGAATAGGATGGGGAGACCACTTTCACAATAGAATGGGAAAGACTAGAGATCTCTTCAAGAAAATTAGAGATACCAAGAGACCATTTCATGCAAAGATGAGCACAATAAAGGAAAAAAATGGTATGGATCTAACAGAAGCAGAAGATATTAAGAAGAGGTGGCAAGAATACACAGAAGAACTATACAAAAAAGATCTTCATGACCCAGATAATCATGATGGTGTCATCATTCACTTAGAGCCAGACATCCTGGAATGTGAAGTCAAGTGGGCCCTAGGAAGCATCACCATGAACAAAGCTAGTGGAGGGGATGGAATTCCAGTTGAGCTATTTAAGATCCTAGAAGATGATGCTGTGAAAGTGCTGCACTCAATATGCCAGCAAATTTGGAAAACTCAGCAGTGGCCACAGGACTGGAAAAGGTCAGTTTTCATTCCAATCCCAAAGAAAGGCAATGCCAAAGAATGCTTAAACTACCCCACAATTGCACTCATCGCACACGCTAGTAAAGTAATGCTCAAAATTATCCAAGCCAGGCTTCAGCAATATGTGAACCGTGAACTTCCAGATGTTCAAGCTGGATTTAGAAAAGGCGGAGGAGCCACAGATGAAATTGCCAACATCTGATGAATCATCAAAAAAGCAAGAGAGTTCCAGAAAAACATGTATTTCTGCTTTATTGACTATGCCAAAGCCTTTGACTGTGTGGAACACAATAAATTGCAGAAAATCCTTAAAGAGGTGGGAATACCAGACCACCTGACCTACCTTCTGAGAAATCTGTGTGCAGGTCAAGAAGCAAGAGTTAGAACTGGACATGGAACAACAGACTGGTTCCAAATAGGGAAAGGAGGACATCAAGGCTGTATAATGCCACCCTGCTTATTTAACTTATATACAGAGTACATCATGAGAAATGCCAGGCTGGATGAAGCACAAGCTGGAATCAGGATTGCCAGGAGAAATATCAATAACCTCAGATATGCAGATGACACCACCCTTATGGAAGAAAGTGAAGAAGAACTAAAGAGCCTCTTGATGAAAGTGAAAGAGGAGAGTGAAAAAGTTGGCTTAAAACTCAATATTCAGAAAACTAAGATCATGTCATCTGGTCCCATCACTTCATGGCGAATAGATGGGGAAACAGTGGCAGACTTTATTTTTGGGGGCTCCAAAATCACTGCAGATGGTGACTGCAGCCATGAAATTAAAAGATTCTTGCTGCTTGGAAGAAAAGCTATGATCAACCTAGACAGCATATTAAAAAGTAGAGATATTACTTTGCCAACAAAGGTCTGTCCAGTCAAAGCTATGGTTTTTTCAGTGGTTATGTATGGAAGTGAGAGTTGGAACATAAAGAAAGCTGAGGGCCGAAGAATTGATGCTTTTGAACTGTGGTGCTGGAGAAGACTCTTGAGAGTCCCTTGGACTGCAAGGAGATCCAACCAGTCGATCCTAAAGGAAATCAGTCCTGAATATTCAATGGAAGGACGGATGCTGAAGCTGAAACTCCAATACTTTGGCCACTTGATGCGAAGACCTGATTCATTTGAAAAGACCCCGATGGTGGGAAAGATTGAAGGCAAATGGAGAAGAGGAAATAAATTTAAAAAATAAAAAGGAGAATGGGGACGACAGAGGATAAGAAGGTTGGATGGCATCACTGATGTGATGGACATGAGTTTGAGTAAGCTCTGAGAGTTGGTGATGGACAGGGAAGCCTGGTGTGCTGCAGTGCATTGGGTTGCAAAGAGTCGGATACAACTGAGTGACTGAACTGACTGAACTGAATTGAATCTCCACTGGCATTTGATGGGACAAATATTACCAGCTATAGGTGACTGGGCAGGATGAACAGAGCAATATGGTCCAAGTGGCTTCTAAATAGCAAGGGAAATACAGCCATATGGGAGCAATTTTTTAGGGAAGCGTTGCAATTAACAGTGGAAGCCCCAAAGCCTACCATAGTGTAAGCTGTACATATGCCCTAGAACACCTGCCTCCCAATAGCTCGTGCGCCCTAGGAACCAGCAGGACAACGTTGGGCTATATATGGTCAAGGAAGAATCTAGAAAATGGAGCAGAAAGTAGGCTGGTGGGGTGACTATCACCCTTCCCAAGAGGGACATGTTTCCTTGCTCTGCTGTCCTTCCTACCCCATCCCTACCTTCTAAGGCAGACATCTGGAAGGGCAAGGGTGAGGACTGGGATTTGATGTTGGGAGAAGATGACATTGAACCAGCTGAGACTCACATAGGAAGAGGAAAGCACGCAAGTCAGCCTGGTTCTGTGGAAGTGACAGTTAGATGGCCATGAATAAGGCTACTCACTACGCCCTATTATTGACATAATTTAGAGGCTTCTCTTCTGTAATAGCTCTGGAAACCCACTCCAGTTTCCTTGCCTGGGAAATCCCATGGACAGAGGAGTCTGGTGGGCTACAGTCCATGAGGTCACAAAGAGTTGGACACGACTGAGTGACTGAGCATGCTCCTGTAACAGAGACTGATGGCACGTTTCCCTATGGAGACACATGGTCAGATTCTCATTTTGATTTGGAATTACTTCCAGAAGTATGCATTCCAGGATCAAGGTTTATCTCCTAAACTGAGAAAACAGGGATGCTTGGCAGATTACTGATGAAAGAGCTAAGTTATTTTAATGACTACCTGCATAGCTAACGGAGAAGGCAATGGCACCCCACTCCAGTACTCTTGCCTGGTAAATCCCATGGATGGAGGAGCCTGGTGGGCTAAAGTCCATGGGGTCGCTAAGAGTCGGACACAACTGAGTGACTTCACTTTCACTTTTCACTTTCATGCATTGGAGAAGGAAATGGCAACCCACTGCAGTGTTCTTGCCTGGGGAATCCCAGGGACGGGGGAGCCTGGTGGGTTGCCGTCTATGGGGTTGCACAGAGTCAGACACAACTGAAGCGACTTAGCAGCAGCAGCAGCATAGCTAAAGTATCACATGGTCTCCCTTCAGGATGAAGGCAGAAAGTACACCAAAATCCACAGTTCTGGGCCTCCCTGGTGGCCCAGTGGCTACAAGTCTGCCTGCCAATACAGGAGAAACGGGTTCAATCCCTGATCTAGGAAGATCTCGCATGCCATGGAGCAATTAAGCCTGTGCATATAAACTACTGGAGAAGGAAATGGCAACCCATTCCAGTATTCTTGCCTGGAGAATCCCATGGACAGAGGAGCCTGGCGGGCTACTGTCCATGGGGTCGCAAGAGTCGGTCACAACTTAGCGACGAAACCACCACCACCACCACATCAACTACTGAGCCCACGTTCCTAGAGCCTGTGCCCGGCAACAAGAGAAGCCACTGCAATGAGACGCCCACACTGCAGTGAAGAGTAGCCCCCGCTCCCAACTAGAGGAGGCCCTTGTGCAGCAACGAAGACGCAGCACAGTCAAAAATAAATTAAAAACATGTATAAATCCACGGGTCTTAACCTTGACTGCATGCTGACTTCACCTGGGCATCTTTAAAAACATGGATGTTTAGGCCTGACCCAGGGGTGATCTGGTAGAAGGCGCTCCATCCCCACATCAGTCATGTTTGTCTATTTCTAGGGTATAAATACTTAGACCCTCACTGGTTTCAAGCTGCCAATATGATGTCAGCTGGCTTGCAAAACTCTTAAAAATTTAACAATCATCTTTTGCAAGTGGGTACAAACTGGACCCAGCTCACAATCTGGGTTCCATCCCTAGACATTCTGATGTGTTAGTCTGTGAGGTGTGACCCAGTTATAAGTATTTTTAAAAGCTTCTTGGGTGATTCTAAGGGGCCACCAGGGGTGAGAACTAATAGTCTTAATGGCCACACTGGGGCTTCCCTGGGGGTCTAGTGATTAAGAAGGGGACACAGATTCAATCCCCTCTGGTCTGGGAAAATCCTACATGCCACGGAGCAACTAAGCCCGTGAAGCTCAAGTGCCCTGGAGCCTGTGCCCGGCAATGAGAGAAGCCACTGGCGTGAGAAGGCCGCACACACCACAACAGAGCATAGCCCCCACTCACTGCCACTGGAGAAGGACCACGCAGGGCAACAAAGACCCAGCGCAACCAAAACATAAATGAATGAATAAGCAAATTAAAAACATAAATGGCCACATGAATGAATTGCTATAATGTGGCTATGATGTCTGTACCTAAAAGAGTCCCATACATCATCTGTCGTAGAGAAGCAGTATGGTTTAATGTTAAAAACTTGGGCTCTGGAGGCAGACCAGCCTGGTTTAGATTCTGTGCCTTCTTGGCTGTCTAGCGTTAATGACCTAACATCTTTATGCTTCAGTTGCCTCGTCTGTGAAATGGAACAAACTCAAAGGGCCACTATGAGGCTCCTATCAGTTATACCCTGGTGAATTACTCTTTGGGGCTTCCCTGGTGGCTCAGATGGGTAAAGAATCTGCCTGCAATGCAGGAGACCAGGCTCGATTCCTGGGTCAGGAAGATGCCTTGGAGAAGGGGATGGCTACCTACTCCAGTACGCGTCTGGAGAACTCTATGGACAGAGGAGCCTGGCGGACTACAGTCCATAGGGTTGCAAAGAGTTGGACATGACTGAGTGACTGACACTTTCACGAGTTACTCTCTGGAGGCCTTAAGCAACTCCTGCCTGGCTCAGGGTGAGCCCCAAATGAATGCAGATCATGCTCCTTAGAAGATGCCTGCAGAGTTCACAACCATTTGGATTATAAGTAAAGTTATTGCTTGTTTTTTGTTTTAATCCAAATTTTGGTCCAGCCACTATATCTCTTCATAAAATCTGTCATGGATTTTCTGTTTTCTTTTGTGTATGGGATAAGGATGAGGGAGATCTAGGGTTGATTCTGGTTGCATTTCAGTGGGTTGTGTGGGGTAGGGCTCAGTCTTATGAAAAAGGTGAGGTGGACACAGGAGCTCCAGGTGGTGGCAGGCTGAATTTCTGCTGACCCCTCCTCTCCAGCTTCCAGATCCAACAATTTTGTAAGTCCACAGTGGGCAGAGCCCAGCATAAATGTCACACGGATGAACTTGATCCCGGTTGTCCTATTTCTCAGTGACACTGACTCGGTTTGAGTAATTTGCACAAAATATCTTGGTAATCAAACCAACCTGCTCTTTCATTTAGCTAAATCATCATTTAGGACATATAACCATTCTGCTTAAACTATTAGGGGCAATCAAATGCTGCTGCAATACTTTATTCCAATCCCGGCTTGATTGTTCTCCCCCAATTTTTAACAAAAGCAATTAACATGTTCTTTACTCTCCCCTGGGCAGCTTTGTGGGGGGGGCAAAAAAGGAGGCTCGATCATTACTGTCACATTTGTAATAGGTATATACAATTATGACAGAAATAATAAAAGAATAACAAGTATAATGAAACTTTCTAGCATCCCAGCTGTGCCCTCTCCCATGAAATCATCTTGTCTGGGAAAATGTTCAGTGAAGGAGAAGCCTCATGGCAAGCACAGAGGAACTGTAATTATCTCCTCAATAATCTGACATTTCTGACTTCAATATGCTTGGTTGCTTGGTGTCATGATTAAGAAAAAAAAAAAGAATTCTGCCCTTCTTGCTTGTTAATAGTTCCTAAATCCTCCCAACCGTTCTTAAATTTTTTGGTACCATCCACAGGCAAGCGGCAGCACACGGTGGGCAATGCTAGGAGTTAAAAGGGTTTGCGTGTGTGCTAAGTTGTTCTAATCATGTCCAACTCTTTGCAAGTCCATGGACTGTAGCCCGCCAGGCTCCTCTGTCCATGGGGTTCTCCAGGCAAGAATACTGGAGTGGGTTGTGCTGACCTCCTCCAGGGGATCTTCTCGACCCAGAGATCAAACTCACGTCTCTTAAATCTCCTGCATTGGCAGCTGGGCTCTTTACCACTAGCACCACCTGGGAAGACCAAGAGGTAAAAGGGTCGAAGGGGAGTAAAATGGAGAGAGGATAGTTTGAGAAAGATGTAAGTTCAAGGATGGATTCAAGTTGTACATTCATAGAATGGGATACTAGGTACCAAGGAAGAGGAACTAGCCATCGAGCTGGAAGCACACGGCTTCATCACACAAACATGATGTTAATAATATACGATTTCATCTGAATAAGGCTCCAACAGGAAAAAAACCCATCTCTGGTATTAGAAGTCAGTCAGAGGGGACTTCCCTGGTGGTCCAGCAGTTAAGGATCTGCCTGCCAATGCAGTGGACACAGGTTCAATCCCTGCTCCAGGAACTAATATCCTACATGCTGCGGGACAACTACCCTGTGCACCACAGTACTGAGCCCGAGCACCGCACCTCCTGAAGCGGGTGTGCCTAGAGCCTGCGCTCTGCACCAAGAGGAGCCACCACAATGAGAAGCCTGCACGCTGCGACGAAGAGTAGTCCCCACTCACCGCGAGTAGAGAAGGCCCACATGCAGCATCAAACCAGCAAAGAAAGAAAGAACAAGGAAGAGAGGAAGGAAGGAAGATAGAAAGAAAGCAGAGATTATCTTTGGGGAAAGCAGAGTTAAATAGGAGGGGCATCTACTGGGGAAGCTTTTATTTCGTGACCTGGCTGTTGGTTTCCTGGCTGCATTCACTCTGTGATGACTAATTCAACAATTCAGTTATGACTCTGTATTTTCTGTATGTGTGTTATACCTTTATAAAGCATCAAAAAGTTTTTTATTTTTTTAAAGTGGACTGCTGGGATAACTAGATAATCTTAGGTCAAAGGATAAGTTCTGACTCTCTCCCTTTTCCTATATACAAAAGAGTAACTCAAAATGGGCCAACTATCTAAATGTTTAATTTATGGCTTATATCTAAATGCTTAAATTATAGCTTAAAATTATAAAAGTCTGGCTCCCCTGGTGGGTCAATGCTTAAGAACCTGCCTGCCGATGCAGGGGACATAGGTTTGATCCCTGGTCCAAGAAGATCCCAAACGCCATGGAGCCACTAAGCTCAGGGGCCACAACTATTGAGCCTGTGCTCTGGAGCCTGCAGGTCGCCAGCTACTGAGCTCACGTGCAGCAACGACTGAGGCTGCGCACCCTGGAGCCCTATGCTCCACACCAAGAGAAGCCCCCACAACGAGAAGCCACACACCACAACTACAGTGGCCCCCACTCTTCACTATGGGAGAAAGTCCACGCACAGCAACAAAGACCCAGTGCGAAAAAAACAGCAATAAATAAACATTTTAAAAAAGAAGTGAAAAGACAACTCACAGAATGAGGAATATATTTGCAAATTACATATCTGATAAGGGTCTAGTATCCAGAATGTATGAAGAGCTCTTACAACTCAGCAGCAAAAACATAAATAACCTGATTAAAAATGGGCAAAGGATTTGAACTGACATCCTCAAAAGAAGATGATACAAATTGCTATCAAGTCCATGAAAAGCTCAACATCATTTGGTACTAGGGAAATGCAAACCAAAACCACAATGAGATATCACTTCTCACCAACTAGGAAGGCTACAATAAGCACATACACACACACACACACACACACACACACACACACACACACACCTGTCAACAAGTACTGGTGAGGATGTGGAGAAACCGGAACCTTCACACACTGCTGTTGGGAATGTAAAACGGTGCAATTGCTATGGAAAACCGTTTGGCAGTTTCCCTAAAACTTAAACACCGAGTTACCATTTGACCCAGCAGTTCCACTCCTAGATACATGCCCAAGAGAACTGAAGATTATATCCACTCAAAAATAAGTATAGGAATGTACACAGCAGCATTATTTAACAGCCCCAAAATGAAAATGCCCAAATATCTGTCAAAAGATAAACAGATAAATGAAATGGTATATCCATACAATGGAATATTATTTGGCCATAAAATGAAATGAAACACAGGCAGTTGCTAACATGCGGATGCTAAGTGAAAAAAGCTGGAAACAAAAGACCACATATTGTATGATTCCCTGTGTATGGGGTGGGTTTAGTCACTAAGTTGTCTCCGACCCTCGCGACCTCATGGACTGTAGCCCGCCAGGCTCCTCTGTCCGTGAGATTTTCCAGGCAAGAATACTGGAGTGGGTTGGCATTTCCTTCTCCAGGGGATCTTCCCGATCTAGGGATCAAACCCGCATCTCTTGCATCTCCTGCATTGGCAGGCAGATTCTTTACCACCAGCACCACCTGGGAATCCCCACAGGGTTTCTTTGGGGGACAATACATTTAGATAGTGTTGATGCTTGCACAACCTCATGAAAAGATCGTACTAAAAACCACAGAGCTATAAACTTTAAAGTAGTGAAGTTTATGCTATGTGAGTTACATCTCATTGAAAGAACAGATTTGACATTAAGTCAGTTAATTGTTTTTGATTACTTTTTCCCATGGTATTGCTGAGAAGGCCAAAGACTTTAGGGGTGGTGGTGGAAATGAATGCAGACATCAGTACAGTTTAAGTCAATGGGAAATTAATACCTGGGCATGGTGCCTGCAGGGCTGAATGAAAAGGACTGCTCTAGACATTTTTAATCAAGATGCTCCCATAGTTGGTGCTGCCCTGCTTGGGCTGGGTGCTACCTGAGTCTGCCCCTCTGGCTGAGAAAGCATTTTGGGGCATGTCCTACCCCAAACCCGCTGGAGATGGGGTTTTTCTGGAGGGTGAAGGGTGTTGGAAAGAGGAAACCCATGACCAAGGAGGTCGGGTTTGCTGGGGAGAACCAAGCAGGAAGACAAACTTGATAAAAGTGAGAGAAAAGTGAAAGTATTAGTCGCTCAGTCCTGTCTGACTCTTTACGACCCCACGGACTGTAGCCCACCAGGCTCCTCTATCCATGGAATTCTCCAGGCTAGAATACCGGAGTGGGTAGCCATTCCCTTCTCCATCGTATCTTCCCAACCCAGGGATTGAACCCCAGCCTCTTGCACTGCAGGCAGATCCTTTACCGTCTGAATCACCAGGGAAGCCAACTTGATAAAGTCGTCGAGTGGAAATGGCAGGAAGAGAAAGAAAAACGGAAAGAGGGTAATGGTTACCATTGTGTTTCTGCAGGAACCCAATGACCTTCTCCAGCACGGTGGTCTTGTCCATCTTCCGCGTGTTGCCAGGCAGCATGGAGCTGAGCTCTTTGATGAGGACATTGAACTGGTCCCGACGCTTCTTCTCAGACTTGTTTCGGGAAGCTCTGTCAACACAGAAAGGGAAAGTGTTAGTCTCTCACTCGTGTCTGACTCTTTGTGACCTCACAAACTGTAGTCCCCCAAGCTCCTCTGTCCATGAGACTTTCCAGGCAAGAAAGCTGGAGTGAGTTGCCATCTTCTACTCCAGGGGATCTTCCTGAGCCAAGGATGGAACTCAGGTCTCCCACATTGCAGCAAAGGCACAGGTTACTAGAACATTCCATTTTCAGAAGGTTTTCTTATGGGCTGGAGGTACTTTAGGTCAGAGGGTATTCTGCTGAGATTATCTGATCAAAACTTTTCAAGGAGGGACTTCCCTGGTGGTCCAGTGGCTAAGACTGTGCTCTTGATGCAGGGGCCCAGGATCCATCCCTGGTCAGGGAACTAGATCCCACATGTGTAACTAAGAGTTTGAATGCTGCAAGCAAGATCAAAGACCACAGCTAAGAGCTGGTCCTGCCACGTAAGTGAAAACAAATATTCAAATAAGGGTTCTAATTAAAAAAACAAAAACAAACAAACAACAATAGAAATTTTTCAGGGAAAGGAACATTTGTCACATTTCCAAGCTGGGTGATGGGGACAGAGAAAATGTTATGCTAGACTCCTGGACACAAAGAGAGGCAGCATTAGTGAGTCTTGTCAGTCAATCAGTTGCTCAGTCGTGTCCGATTCTCTGTGACCCCATGGGCTGCAGCCTGCCAAGCTCCTCTGCCCATGGGATTCTCCTGGCAAGAATACTGGAGTGGGTCACCATGTCTTCCTCCAGGGGATCTTCCTGACTCAGGATCGAACGGTCTTCTGCATTTGCAGGTGGATTCTTTCCCACTGAGCCACCTAGGAAGCTCAGATGCAAAATCTTACAGATGGGCTCCACAGTCAGAGCTCAGATGCTCTGACTCCAGAAACGAATGACATACTCTTCATCAATATAAATAGCCCTGAAGGGTTTGCTTTAACAGCCCATCCTCAAGCCCAAACCAGGTTCCTTCTAACCCAGAGCACCTAGCTTCTGGTACCAAGTCACAAAAGATAGGCAGGCATCCCAAGCATCCAGTAGAGAGCCGGTACCACCAGGGCACGAGCCCTGTCCCCTGCCCCAGAGCTCATCATCCTGCTGGGGAGTCCAGGCACACCCCTACAAAACCATCCACAAGCCACACAAGCCAACATCCAGAGCCAACGTCACAGGGATTGCACGTGACTGCCAAGCCACTCTATGTATCTGAACCCTTTTTAAAATGATACAGTGGGACTTCCCTGGTGGTGCAGTAGATGAGAGACTGCTTGTCAACACAGGGGACATGGATTCAGTCCCTGATCCAGGAAGATCCCAAGTACTCAGGAGCAACTAAGCCCATGAGCCACAACTGTTGAGCCTGGGCTCTAGAGCCCAGCAGCCACAACTACCGAAGCCCATGTGCTCTAGAGTGTGCTCTGCAGCAAGAGAAACCGCTGCAAGCAGAAGCCTGGGAAGAATAGCTCCCGCTCGCTGCAACGAGAGAAAGCCTGTGCACAGCAACAAAGACCCAACACAGCCAAAAATGATAACTAAATTAACTAATTTAAAAAATGACATGGTGGAAACTTCAATGCATGTTACAAAGTGAAAGAGCCAATCTAAAAAGTCACCATACTCAAGGGTCCAGCTCTATGACATTCTGCAAAAGGCAAACTATGGCAATAGTGAAAAGATCAGTAGGCCAGGGGCTGAGGGGGGAGGGATGAAAACACAGAGTCCAGAGAATCTTTAGGGATGGGAAACTGCTCTGTATGATATCACAACGGTGCATGCATTTGCCCAAACCCATAGAATGTACAGTCCCAAGAGTGAGCCGGAAAGTAGACTATAGTCTTTGGGGGGATAGCGACCCGTCAATGCGGCATCATCAATTGCAGCAAATGGACCGCCCTTGTTGGGGGTTGTTGATAGTAGGGGAGGCGGTGCATATACACAGGCAGAGGGCATATGGAAAAGAGGGCCTGTGTTCTTCCACCCAATCCTGCTGGGAACTTAAAACTGTCCTAAAAATAGAGTATATTTTTTAAAAAAAATGACATACCACACCACACAACTACAGAAGTAATCAATGTGGAGCCCCTCAGTTTGAGGGATCTTCCCACTGAGGCTCTGAGGACCAGAGGGTCCCGGGAACTTGGAGAGGAAACCGTGGCTGCAGGGGCTGCTCTGTTAAACAAAGACCCCCCGCCCCCCCAACCACCTGTACCAGCCTGGGAAGCAGGGCTGTCCCAGAGGCCTTGATCCTTGGCATATCACAGCCCGGGGCCAGCTCTCAGCTCTGCAGGTCAAGCCCCTCCTCCACGGCCAGCTTTCTTAAAGTTGATCCAGGGCTGGGAAGGCGGACTCACGCCTCCCACATTCAGCCCAGATGGGTTTGTTCCAGAAGGTCAGTTTAGTGAGAGAACAGGGACCACAGCTGCAGGGCCCATCCAATTCAGTCTACTTTCTGGTCCAGGCACCCTGGGGCCCACGATCAAGGTGCCTGGGGCAGCTAGTCACCCACCAGGAGGTCACTGGCCCATGTGCGGCCCAGACAGGATGCTGGTGGTTGTTGCTGTTCAGCTGCTCAGTCGTGTCCGACTCTTTGAGACCCCATGGACTGCAGCACACCAGGCTTCCCTGTTCTTCACTATCTCCTGGAGTTTGCTCAAACTCTTATCTGTTGAGTCAGTGATGTCATCCAACCACCTCATCCTCTGCTGCCCGCTTCTCTTGCCCTCACTCTTTCCCAGCATCGGGGTCTTTTCCAATGAGTTGGCTCTTGGCATCAGGTGGCCAAAATATTGGAGCTTCAGCATCAGTTCTTCCAATGAATATACAGGGTTGATTTCCTTTAGGATTGACTGGTTTGATCTCCTTGCAGCCCAAGGGACTGTCAAGAGTCTTCTCCTACACCACAGTTCAAAAGCATCAGTTCTTTGGCTCTCAGACTTCTTTATGGTCCAACTGTCACATCCATACATGACTACTGGAAAAATCATAGCTTTGACTATACCGACCTTTGTCAAGCAAAGGGATGTCTCTGTTTTTTAATATGCTCTTTAGGTTTGTCATAGCTTTTCTTTTAAGGAGCTGGCATCTTTTAATTCTGTGGCTACAGTCACCATCCGCAGTGATTTGGAGGGTGCTGGTGGCTTGTGACAACCCAGTGGGTTCCCCTTAGAGGGATCACCTGCCTTGGGGTAGGTACCAATAGGTGTCAGCATCCACATAGATTCGGGCTCCCCCAAGAGCGCTTGGAAACCTAGGCACACACCCCAAATACCCTTTCCCTGGACACTGTAATGGTCGCGAACATTCTGCTTCTTGCTACCCAATTAGACACGACCTGTCCTTTTTATTCTTAAAGTTTTTGGCTGTTCTGGGTCTTTGCTGCTGCGTGTGGGCTTTCTCTAGTTGTGGCGAGTTGGGGCTACTCTCCAGGTGCATGCACAGGCTTCTTACTGCCATGGCTTCTCTTGTTTCAGAGTACAGGCTCTAGGCACTCGGGCTTCAGTAGCTGTGGCCTATGGGCTCAGTAGCTGTGGCTCACGAGCTTAGTTGCTCCCCGGCATGTGAGATCTTCCCAGACCAGGGATCAAACCCATGTCCCCGGCCCCCTGCACTGGCTCTTAACCACTGGACCACCAGGGAAGTCCCTTGACCTGTCTTGATTTCAATGCACCTGTTCATTTTGCTAATTTCATCTCAGTTTGGGATGTTTCCTGATAGCACCTAAGGCAATTCTTCAAAGTTCACCTAAAGCACATGGTTGCTACCCTTACCTAAGGGTCTCTTCATGTTCCTGACCTTTTCCTCCTTCCTGTCTCTCCTTAGAGTTTTGGGAGGGCCTGAAATCCTCTAGGCGTTTCTACAGAGGCCTCATTTCTAGCTGAGTCCCTATCCCCAGGAACGCTCTCTCCCAGTGACAGACTGACTGCAGGTGCAAGAGTAAGATGCCGAGGGGCCTTTGTGCTAGTCCAGGGTAAAACACGGTGTTCAAACACATGAGAGGGAACAAAGGAGCCTTTAACTTTCTGAGTGACTGTCTATGCATTATAAATAAATTTTCAGCCTAGATTTGAAGAGCGACATGCAACCTCCTTAGCCAGAAAAAGCTCTATTCCTGTCCTGGTTTGCCCATTATAAATTATTGGTGAGCGGATAACACCCGGCTCATTATAACTCTGTTCTCTTCTTCAATGGGTGTAATGACAATGAACGCAGCCTGGCAGAGCCGATGATGACGGCTTATATCATTAGTGACAGGAACACAAGCTTGTTTCCGTCAGCCTCCGCCTGGGACGCACGATGGTGCCCAATGGAAATCGGTCAGTGTCAGTTGGATCCACAGCTCTGAGCCAAGAAGGAAAAAAAAAGCCTTAAATGACCTTATTTCTGATAAAGGAGGCCTATTTTGGCAGGCCCTGAGACCACCAGGCATAAGGCATCAGGAAAACAGGTTGAAAGACACTTAACCAAGCAGGTTTAGGGTTTGTTCTGTCCTTTGAGGCATTATTTATGTGAAACTCATCCATATTATATGTGTGGTTTGATGAATCTTAGTAATTGCCTGAAAGTGAAAAGTGAAAGTATTAGTCGTGTCTGACTATGTGACCCCATGGACTGTAGCCCGCCAGGCTCCTGTGCCCATGGAATTTTCCAGACAAGAATACTGAAGTGGGTTGCCATTCCTTTCTCCAGGGGATCTTCCTGACCCAGGGATCGAACCCAAGTCTCCTGCATTGCAGGCAGATTCTTTGCCATCTGAGCCACCATAACCACCACAAAAATTCAGCTGTAAAATAGTTCCTCCACCCTAAAAAGTTTCCTCCTGCGTCTTTGTTGTTGATCTGCCCTGGATCACAGCCCTGGGAAACCCCTGGTCTGCGGTCACTGTAGCTTTGCCTTTTTCTAGGATTTCATACAAATCCGATCAGCACAATGTAGTCAACTTCAGCCTAAAGTTTTGGTGATTCATCCATGTTATGGTATATATTAATGCTTCATTCTTTTTGACTGCTGATTCGTAGTTTGTTGGCTGTTTTCAGCTTAGGGGTATTAAGAATAATGCTGGGGGCTTCCCTGGTGGTCCACTGGTTAAAAATCCACCCACTAATGCAGGCAACACATGTTCAATCCCTGATTTCGTTAGATCCCAAATGCCTCAGGACAACTAAGCCCATGAACCACAGCTGCTGAGCCCGAGTTCTGAAGCTCTGTTCCACAAGAGAAGACACCGCACCGAGAAGCCTGCACGCCACAATGGAGAGCAGCCCCCACTCACCACAACTAGACGAAGCCCGTGCATAGCAGTGAAGACTGAGCACAGCCATTAATTAAATTAATAAAATAATGCAGCTCTGATTGTACAACATGGGAAATACAGCCAATACTTTGAAATAACTGTAAGTGGAAAGTAACCTTTAAAAATCATATAAAAATTAAACAAAAAGAATAATGCTGCTCTGAACATCTATCTCCCTGTCTCTGTGTAGACACAGGCATACATTTCTCTTGGGTACATACCCAGGTGGGGAAATAGATGGGGAAACAGTGGAAACAGTGTCAGACTTTATTTTTCTGGGCTCCAAAATCGCTACAGATGGTGACTACAGCCATGAAATTAAAAGACGCTTACTCCTTGGAAGGAAAGTTATAACCAACCTAGATAGCATATTCAAAAGCAGAGACATTACTTTGCCAACAAAGGTTCATCTAGTCAAGGCTATGGTTTTTCCAGTGGTCATGTATGGATGTGAGAGTTGGACTGTGAAGAAGGCTGAGCGCCGAAGAATTGATGCTTTTGAACTGTGGTGTTGGAGAAGACTCTTGAGAGTCCCTTGGACTGCAAGGAGATCCAATCAGTCCATTCTGAAGGAGATCAGCCCTGGGATTTCTTTGGAAGGAATAATGCTGAAGCTGAAACTCCAGTACTTTGGCCACCTGATGCGAAGAGTTGACTCATTGGAAAAGACTCTGATGCTGGGAGGGATTGAGGGCAAGAGGAGAAGGGGATGACAGAGGATGAGATGGCTGGATGGCATCACTGACCCAATGGACGTGAGTCTGAGTGAACTCCGGGAGTTGGTGATGGACAGGGAGGCCTGGCGTGCTGCGATTCATGGGGTCGCAAAGAGTCGGACACGACTGAGCGACTGATCTGATCTGATCTGATCTGATGGGGTTGCACAGAGTCAGACATGACTGAAGCAACTTAGCAGCAGCAGCATGGTAAGTGTAGGGCTTATCTGGTAGCTCAGCTGGTAAGGGATCTGCCTGCAATGCAGGAGACCCTGGTTCAATTCCTGGGTCCGGAAGATTCCCTGGAGAAGGGAACAGCTACCCCACTCCAGTATTCTTGCTTGGAGAATTCCATGGACAGAGGAGCCTGGCAGGCTATAGTCAACAGGGTCGCAAAGAGTCAGACACGACTGAGTGACTTTCACATGCTAAATGTTTGTGTAACATTGTAAGACACTACTATACAGTTATACAAAGTGGCTCTCCTATTTCTGCATTTCTACCTACAATGTATGAGAGTTCTATTGCTCCACATCCATGCCAGCACTTAGCACTGCCAATTCTTCTTCACGTTAGCCATGTAGCATTATCTCATTGTGGTTGTTCTTTTATTTATTTTTAGTTGAAGGATAATTGCTTTACAATATTGGTTTGGTTTCTGCCATACATCAACATGAATTAGCCTTAGGTGTACATATGTCTCCTCCCTCTTGAATCTCCCTCCGCTTCCCAGCCCTCCCCACTCCTCTAGGTTGTCACAGTGTCCTGATTTGAGTTCCCTGAGTCATGCAGCAACTTTCCATTGGCTATCTATTTTATACACGGTAGTGTATGCGCTTCCACCCTACTCCATTGTCTCACCCTCTCCTTCCTCCACTCTGTGTCCACAAGTCTGCTTTCTATATCTATGCATCCATTGCTCATTGTGGTTTTAACTGGCAGTTGTCTGGTGATGAGTGATGCTCAACGTATTTTCCTGCGTTTAATGCTCTTTCATATATCTTCTTTCGGAAGTGTCTGTTCAAATCTTCCACCCACTTTTCAGATGTGTTGTCTGTCTTCTTTTTATTGAATTTAAGAGAGAGAGAGAAAGAGAGACAGGGAGGTGGTCTGGGAGGAAGGGAAGGGGTATGTGTGTGTGTAAAATATACCTGGATACAAGCCTCCACCTTTGATTTGAATGCAGTGCTCAGCGTGCCCCAGTCTTATCTTTCTATCTTTTCTGGTTTCTCCCAGGGGACACTGTTGACCTCGCTAACACGGTCTGGGCACTTACTATGTAATAGCACTATTTTAACCCACTCCAGTGTTCTTGCCTGGAGAATCCCAGGGACGGGGGAGCCTGGTGGGCTGCTGTCTCTGGGGTCGCACAGAGTCAGACACGACTGAAGCGACTTAGCAGCAGCAGCACTATTTCAAGGGCTTTACATGTATTAATGCCTTTAATCCTCACAATGATCTGTCATCATTCCCCTTTCACAGGTGAAGTTGAGGTACCCAGAGGGTGAATAACTGCTGAAGTTCATGACTAGGAAGTGGGGGAGGAGGTCTGCTCGGGTGCTCATGCTATGGAGCACTTGCACTCTCCCACCCCCTTCTACCATTCCCTCCCAAATTCCTTCACTCTCTCCATGTCTGTAACCCCTGGAAGCTCCTGTTCTGTTCTCCATCACTGCATTCTCTTTTCAGGAATGTTGTACAAACACAATTAGACAGCAGGTAACCTCTTGAGCTGGCTTCTACCCAGTTCATCCAAGTTGCTGCACCTACCAATACCTTCTCCTTCTCACTGCTGAGTAGCTTTCTATTGCATGGGTATCAATAACACAGCTGGCTTATCCGTTCACCTGCTTAGGGCAATTCGGATTGTTTCCCACAGCAGCTATGAACATTTGTGTGCAGGTTTTTGTGTGAATGTAAGATGTCAGCTCTCTGTAGTAACTTGGGAGAAGGATGGCTGGATCACACAGATGTTTAACTATCTAAGACACCACCAGACTGTTTTCCAGGGCAGCAGCACCATTTCACCTCTTGCAAGTGATGCAGGCATGATCCGGATGTTCCAACATCCTCAAGGGGAGTTGGTATTGTCGGTACATTTTATTTTAGCTCGTCAAAGAGATGTGCAGGGCTTCACAGGTGACTCAGCAATAGACAATCCTCACTGGGCTTTCATTTGCATTTTTCTGATGGCTAATGATGTTGAACATCTTTTCATGTATTTCTTCACCATCTGTGTATCCTCCTTGGTGAAGCATCCATTCATGTCTTTCACCATTTTTAAATTGAGTTGTTTGTTTCCTTACTGTTGATGTAAGGCAGTGTATTTGTGTATTCGGATACAAGTCCTTTGTCAGACACGTGATTTGTCAATATTTTGCCAGCTTGCCCTTTCGGTCTCTTAACAGTGTCTTCACAGAGCAAAAATTTTTTTAATTTTGATGAAGCCCAAATTAATCATTATTTTTGGCTTATTTTTATTTTTTAAATTAGTTTATTTATTTTAATTGGAGATTAATTACTTTACAATATTGTGGTGGTTGTTTTATGGATTGTGTTTTGGTGGCAGATCTAAGAACCCTTTGCCTGATTTCAGACCAAGAAGATTTTCTCTTGTGCTTTCTTCTGAGAGTTTTACACATTTTACCTATGATCCATTTTGAGTTATTTTTATAACATGTAAGGTTTAGGTTAACCTTTGCATGTGGGTGTGTGCTAAGTTGCCTCAGTCGTGTCTGACTCTTTGCGACCCCATGGACTGTAGCCCACCAGGCTCCTCTGTCCATGGGATTCTCCAGGCAAGAATACTGGAGTGGGGTGCCGTGACCTTCCCCAGGGGATCTTCCTGACCCAGGGATCGAACCTGCATCTCTTAGGTCTCCTGCACTGGCAGGTCGTTCTTTACCACTAGTGCCTCCTGGGAAGCCCTTTGCTTGCATGTGGTTGTTCAATTGTTCCAAGTTCGCTTTTTTAAAAAGATTCTTCTATACTGAATTACCTCTGCACCCGTGAAAAAATCAACTGATCAAGTTTATGAGATTCAATTTCTAGGTTATCTCTTCTCTTTGTTCCAGGGACCTATGGAGCTTTTCTTTCACCGTAGCACTGTGTGATTAGTGTAGTTTTACAGTAAGTCTTAAAATTAATAATGTGATTTCCCCAGCTTTAGTCTTCTCTTTCAAAATCATTTTGATCATTCTAGTGCTATGCCTCTCCATTACATTAAAAAAATTATTTTTAGTTTATATTGGAGTACAGTTGATTAACAATGCTGTGTTAGTTTCAGGTGTACAGCAAAGTGATTCAGTTATACATATACATATATCCGTTCTTTTTTTTAAGATTCTTTTCCCATATAGGTTATTACAGAGTATTGAGTAGGGCTCCATGTAATATATGCTGCTGCTGCTAAGTCGCTTTAGTCGTGTCCGACTCTGTGCGACCCCATGGACTGCAGCCTACCAGGCTCCTTCGTCCATGGGATTTTCCAGGCAAGAGGACTGGAGTGGGGTGCCATTGCCTTCTCCGCCATGTAATATATGGTAGGTCCTTATTCATTATTTGTTTTATATATGTAGTGCATGTAGGCGCAGTTTTATCCAACTCTTTGCAACCCTATGGACTCAGCGCACCAGGAGCCTCTGTCCATGGGATTCTCCAGGCAAGCATACTGGAGTGGGTTGCCATTTCTTCCTCCAGGAGATCTTCCCAAATCAGCAAGCGGACCCACATTATAAACAGTAGTATGTATATGTTAAACCCTACCTCCTAATTTACCCCTTCCCTGCCTTTCTTCTTTAGTAACCATAAGTTTGTTTTCTATGCCTGTAAATCTGTTCCTGTTTTGAAAATAAGTTCATTTGTATCCTTGTTTTAGATTTCACATATAAGGTATACCATGTGATTTATTCTTTCTCTGTCTGACTTACTTCACTCAGTTTGACAGTCTCTAGGTCTGTCTATGTTGCTGCAATGGCATTATTTCATTCTTTTCCCACACTTTTTAAATGAGTATGTAAGAGACCCATAGGAATCAAAAGGTGGGAATGCAGATTCCGAAAGCCTGATGGCAGGGTCTAAATAAAACAGGACCTTTTGCAGGAAAGTATATAGGGTCAAGCTGGACAATAGCCACAATAGACTCTTGAGCAAACGTACTTCTGGGTAGTTCTTGGGGGGACAAGGAGGATGACAGATAAATTGGGCAGCTCCTCCTTCCCTGGGCATGAAGGTATCACTCTAGGAAGACCAAACATTAAAAAAGTACAGAGAATGACATGTGGACACAGGGGGGTGAGGGGAGAATGGGACAAATTGGGAGATGAGCACCAACATATATATATTACCATGGATGAAATATGTAGCTAGTGCGAAGCTGCTATATAGCACAGGGAACTCAACTCAGTGTTTTGTGATGACCTAGATGGATGAGATGGTGGGGGTAGGGTGGGAGGAACGTCAAAGAGAGAGAGGATACATGTATATTTATAGCTGATTCATTCTGTTGTACAGCAGAAACCAACACAATATTCTAAAGCAATTATATTCCAATAAAAAATTAAAGGTTTATGACAAAGGGGAAATATATACTCATCTGAATGCAGAGTTTCAAAAACTAGCAAGGAGAGATAAGAAAGCCTTTTTAAGTGAACAACGCAGAGAAATAGAGGAAAACAATAAAATGGGAAAGACTAGAGATCTCTTCAAGAAAATTAGAGATACCAAGGGAATATTTCATGTAAAGATGGGCTCAATAAAGGACAGAAATGGTATGGACCTAACTTAAGCAGAAGATATTAAGAAGAGGTGGCAAGAATACACAGAAGAACCGTACAAAAAAGAGCTTCATGACCCAGCTAACCATGATGGTGTTATCACTCACCTAGAGCCAGATATCCTGGAGTGTGAAGTCAACTGGGCCTTAGGAAGCATCACTACAAACAAAACTAATGGAGGTAATGGGATTCCAGCTGAGCTATTTCAATTCCTAGAAGATGATGCTGTGAAAGTGCTGCACTCAATATACCAGCAAATTTGGAAAACTCAGCAGTGGCCACAGAACTGGAGAAGATCAGTTTTCATTCCAATCCCAAAGAAGGGCAATGCCAAAGAATGGTCAAACTACCTCACAACTATACTCATTTCACATGCCAGCAAGGTCATACTCAAAATTCTTCAAGCTAGTCTTTAATAGCATGTGAACCAAAAACTTCCAGATGTACAAGCTAGATTTAGAAAAGGCAGAAGAATCAGAGATCAAATTGCCAACATCTGTTGGATCATAGAAAAAGCAAGAGAATTAAAAAAAAAATCTACTTCTGCTTCATTGGCTATGCCAAAGCCTCTGACAGTGTGGATCACAACAAATTGTGGAAAATTCTTAGATGGGAATACCAGACCACCTTACCTGCCTCCTGCGAAACCTATATGCAGGTCAAGAAGCAACAGCTGGAACCAGACATGGAACAATGGACTGGTTCAACAATATTGAATGAACTGGTTCAAAATTGGGAAAGGAGTATGTAAAGGTTATATATTGTCACCCTTATTTAACTTCTATGCAGAGTACATCTGCAAAATGTTGAGCTAGATGAATCACAAGCTGGAATTAAGATTACTCAGAGAAATATCAATAACCTCAGAGATGCAAATGACACCACCCTATTGGCAGAAAGTGAATAGGAACTAAAGAGCTTCTTGAAGGTGAAAAAGGAGAGTGAAAAAGCTAGCTTAAAACTCAACTTCAAAAACCTAAGATCACGGCATCCAGTTCCTTCAGTTCATGGCAAATAGATGGGGAAAAAATGGAAATGGTAACATACTTTATTTTCTTGGGCTCCAAAATCACTGCAGATGGTGACTGCAGCTATGAAATGAAAAGACGCTTACTCCTTGGAAGAAAAGCTATGACAAACCTAGATAGCAGATGAAGGTCTGTATAGTCAAAGCTATTGTTTTTCCAGAAGTCACGTATGGATGTGAGAGTTAGACCATAAAGGCTGAGCATCAAAGAATTGATGTTTTTGAATTGTGGTGCTGGAGAAGACTCTTGAGTGTTCCTTGGACAGCAAGGAAATCAAACCAGTCACTCCTAAAGGAAATCAACTCCAAATAATCATTGGAAGGACTGATGCTAAAGCTGAAGCTCCAGTACTTTGGCCACCTGATGGGAAGAGCTGACTCAATGGAAAAGACCCTGGTGCTGGAAAAGACTGAGGGCAAGAGGAGAAGGGGGCAACAGAGGATGACACGGTTGGGTGGTATCACTGACTCAATGGACATGAGTTTGAGCAAACTCCGGGAGACACAGAAGGACAGGGAAGCCTGGGGTGCTGCAGTCCATGGGGTCACAGAGAGTCAGACACGACTTAGGGACTGAACAACAACACATACTTGATTTACATTATTGTATTAGTTTCAGGTGTACAGTAAAGTGAATCAATTATACATATACATATATCCATTCTTTTTCTGATTCTTTTCCCATATAGGTTATTAAAGAATATCAAATAGAGTTGATAGAGTCATTATAAATCAGATAATTCTAAATTCTTTACAACTTATCCCATGAAAAGTTCTAATTCCCCTCCCTTGAAAACAGCTGGCCGACCTCAGCAAGTTGTATCTAGTGGGTTGAAGGTGGCAAAAGTAACCCTACCTGACTCCAAGACCAGGTACCAAGGGGACAAATAGCTCCCTCTTCTCCCCCAGCTTTTTCTTATAATGATCATCCTCAAACCCAATCACATGCCATGAGAAGGCCACACCTCCACCTCCACATAGAAAACCACTGTCCCAGCTGACAGCTAACATCCATACCAGCCATGAGCAAGTACATCTTCAGATGGTTCTGTCCATCATCCATCTCTCTATTTGTCTATCTGCCTGTCTACCTATCTATGTAACTATTCTCAGTCTTAGTTGCAGCACGCGTGATCTTAGGTTGCAGCATGGCAACTCTTAGTTGGGGATCTAGTTCCCAGATCAGGGATTGAACCTGGGCTCCCTGCATTGGGGCTACAGAATCTTAGCCACTGGACTATCAGGAAAGTCTCTGACCATCATCTTTCAATGGCTCTAGCTGAGACCACAAGGAACAGGGACAAGCATTTCCTGCCAAGCCCCATCCACCCTGGATAGCCATAAGCAAATTATGCCTTTGCATTAACCTTGTAAATTCTGGGGATACCCAGATAGTTAAAGCTTAAAATATGGGCTCACTGATGCCCAAGTTCCTTCCAGGTGGGAATTTCTGGCATTTCTTATCTGGGCTAACTGGTTCTACATTATAGGATGAGGCTGAAAAGAGAAACTGATAAAGAGTTTAGACGAGGTCTCCCAAATCTGAGTGTTATAAACCAAGCAGAAGAAACCTGTCTGAGAAGGTTTCCAGATTAGGTCTTCTACTTCCTTTGTAGCCCTTGAAGCAGAGGATGTGGTTGTGGAAGGAACTCAAATTTCACGTAGAACTGAAATATGCCAAATATGGGCTCACTGTCAATGTCCAGAGAGGCCACTGTGATGTGCAACGTTCAGAAGCAGCATCGGTCTTAAGTGTCCTCTACACGTAGAAGAGTCCTGTCCAGGCATGTGAACTTCCACAAAGAATAAATTAGAGTCTGATCAGCCACAGTAACCAAGATCTTATAAGAGTATTCCTGTCATGTAAATTGGTACAGCCACTATGGAAAACAGTATAATCTGAAATGAGACATGCATCCCTACGTTCATAGCAGCACTCTTTACAATCGCCAAAACATGGGAACTACCTAAATGTTCATCCACAGATGAATGGATAAAGATGTGGTGTGCATATACATACATACACACACACACACACAACGAAATACTACTCAGTCATAAAAAATGAAGTAATGTCATTTGGAGCAACATAGATGGGCCTAGAGATCATTATACTAAGTGAAGTCAAGTCATAATGAGAGAGATAAATACCATATGTCACTTACATGTGGAATCCAAAATATGACTCAAAGGAACATATCTACGAAACAGAAACAGATTCACAAACACAGATGGCAGACTTGTGGTCACCCAGGGGGAGGTGAGGAAGGGACTGGAGTCTGGGGTTAACAGATGCAAACTATTATCAACAGGATGGACAAATAACTAGGTTCTACTCTATAGCACAGGGAACTCGATGCAACATCCTGTGATAAACCATAATGGAGAAGAATATGAAAAAAAAAATATATATATATGTATAACTGAGACACTCTGCTGTACAGCAGAAATTAACACAACATTGTAAATCAGCTATGCTTCAATAAAATTTTTTAAAAATTGATGGAAATATAGAAAAAATGTGATGGGAAATACGTCAAAATATTAACAGTGTCTATACCTCTAAGTGGTATGATTATAAATCATCTTTGATTATTTCTTTAAACATTTCAGTATTTGTCAAGTATTGTTTTGGTGGTGTTTATGCACAAGAAAACATACCCCAAATTACTAGGATAAAATGGACATATCTACTGCATAAGACAGTATTGGGCTAAGGGTCTTCCATGGAAAATTAGGAAGAATTATTTGGAGAAAGAAGCAAGCGTAGCCAGAGAAGTTTGTTCTGTTGCTACTATTTTTTTCATTTGTTTTTTCCAGATAACTTTTTTTCCCAATGCAGCATGACATAAAATGAAAAGGGTTTTTGTTTGCTCACGTGCTAATTGCAACCGTACCACCTTTCGTGTGCTAAGAAGCTCTGAGACTTTTCAAAAGGGAGAAGCAGCAAATAGTGCAGCTCCAACGTGTTTTCAAAGGCACTTCCTGGGACTAGGGTTTCCTAGAATGAGTTTTGGGAAACCCTGGCGTTAAAGCAAGATTCATGTAAGGCCTGGGTCACCTCTCCTCATCTCCATAACCACCAGCATCCCTATACACCAAGGCAGCAGGGTTTGGGAGCACTGCCAGGTCCCGGAGCCTTCAGCAATTCTGTTTAAGAACAGAACATCAAGGGACTTTCCCAGTGGTCCAGTGGTTAAAATTCTGCCTTCCAATGCAGGGGGTGTGGGTTCGATCCCTGGTTGGGGAAATAAGGTCCCACATGCTGTGAGGTGTTGCCAAACATTTTTTTTTTTCTAAGTAGAAACGGTGACAGATTGTATTTTCTGAGATGGTTGGATGACATCAGGGATCAATGGACATGAGTTTGAGCAAACTGTGGGTGATAGTGAAGGACAGGGAAGCCTGGCATGCTGCAGTTCATGGGGGCGTGCTACAGTTCATGGGGTTGCAAAGAATAGGGCACAATAACAAAAAAGAGAGAGAGAATGTAATCTGTTGCGGCAGGGAAGTCACCCCACAGGGATCAAGACGGGTCAGGCTGGTGTCACACTCCTCTCTTAGAGAAATCTCTGCACTCTGTCTGCTTCCTACGGTGCAGCCCCCACTGAGACTGCTCTTTCCTCTCGAGATGTATCAGGGACATTTTGACTCTTAACCAGAGTTATCAGGAAATGTTGGGGCTTAAAGGGGAAGCTGGCTTCATTTCCTAGTGATTCTGACTTAATGGTTCCCTGAGGGGAGGATTTCACACAATCCTTAGGTGCTTGTCACCAAAACTCTAACGGGAATGTTTATCTGAGAAAAGGGCTGCGTTTTCAAGATAGTGAACTTCTGAGCATGCTTTTCAATTTAAAATAGATTGAGGGGACTTCTCTGGTGGTTGAGTCGATAGGAATCTGCCCGCCAATGCAGGGGACATGGATTTGATCACTGTTCCGGGAAGATTCCACATGTCTTGGAGCAACGAAGCCTGGGTGCCTCAACTACTGAAGCCCGCACTCTAGAGCCTGTGCTCCACCATAAGAGAAGCACCACAGTGAGAAGCCCGAACACCGCAATGGAGACCAAGTGCAAGCAAAAATAAAAATTAAAAAAAACCAGACTGGGTGTGTGGGGCTGCAATGTGCATACCGCTATATTTAAAATAGATAACCTTTATGTTTACCAGGGGAAAAGCTGGGGAGCGATAAATTGGGAGATTGGGATTGACATATACAACTACTGTATATAAAGTAGATAATTAATAAGAACCTACTGTATAGCACAGGGAAGTCCACTTAAAACTCTGTAATGACCTGTACAGAAAAAGAATCTAAAAAAGAGTGGCTATATGTCTATGTATAACTGATTCACTTTACTGTACAGTAGAAACTAACACACTATTGTAAATCAACTATACTTCAATAAAAATTCATTAAAAAAAGAGGTAACCAACAAAGACTTACTTTTTAGCACAGGAAACTTTGCTAAATATTCTGTAATAACCTAAATGGGAAAAGAACTTGAAAAAGAATAGGTGCACACATATATAATCACTTCACTATGCTGCTGCTGCTGCTGCTAAGTCACTTCAGTGGTGTCTGACTCTGTGCGACCCCACAGACGGCAGCCCACCAGGCTCCCCCGTCCCTGGGATTCTCCAGGCAAGAACTCATCATTAGCAAACACTTTCTTCCAACAACATAAGAGATGACTCTACACATGGATATCACCAGATGGTCAATGCCGAAATCAGATTGATTCTATTCTTTGTAGCTAAAGATGGAAAAGCTCTAGAGAGTCAGCAAAAACAAGACCTGAAGCTGACCATGTTTCATATCAAGAGCTCCTTACTGCAAAATTCAGGCTCAAATCGAAGAAAGTAGGGAAAACCACTAGAACATTCAGGTATGACCTGAATCAAATCCCTTATGATTATACAGTGGAAGTGACAACTATTTGTCAGCTCATCTAATCCCTTCAAGGGTTAGGTCTGGTAGACAGAGTGCCTGAAGAGCGACAGGCGGAGCTTCATAACACTGCACAGGAGGTGGTGACTAATCCATCCCAAAGAAAAAGAAATGCAACAAGGCCAAGTGGCTGTCTGGGGAGGCCTTACAAATGGCTGAGAAAAGAAGAGAAGCAAAAGGCAAAGGAGAAAAGGAAACATATACCCATCTGCATGCAGAGTTCCAAAGAACAGCAAGGAGAGATAAGAAGGCTTTCTTAAGTGAACAATGCAAAGAAACAGAGAAAACAATAGAATGGGAAAGACTAGAACTCTTCAAGAAAATTAGAGATACCAAGAGGAAATTTCATGCAAAGATGGGCACAATAAAGGACAGAAATGGCAAGGACCTAACAGAAGCAGAGGAGATTAAGAAGAGGTGGCAAGGATACACAGAAGAACTATATAAAAAAAAGGTCTTAAATGATCTAGATAAGAACAACGGTGTGCTCATTCACCTAGAGCCAGGTATCCTGGAGTGTGAAGTCAAGTGGGATTTAGGAAAGTGAAAGTCACTCAGTCGTGTCCGACTCTTTGCGACCCCATGGGCTATACAGTCCATGGAATTCTCCAGGCCAGAATACTGGAGTGGGTAGCCGTTCCCTTCTCCAGGGGATCTTCCCAACCCAGGGATTGAACCCAGGTCTCCTGCATTGCAGGCAGATTCTTTACCTGCTGAGCCACAAGGGAAGCCCGGGATTGGATTTAGGAAACATTACAATAAACAAAGCTAGTGGAGATGATGGAATTTCAGCTCAATTTCAAATCCTAAAAGATGATGCTGTGCAAGTGCTGCACACACCTGAAACTAACACAACATTTTTAATCAACTATTTTTTATTATGTTTAGTCACTAAGTTGTGTCTGACTCTTTTGCTCCAACATAACAGAAAAACTTTAAAAAATTTATTAAAATGATTGAAAGGGAGTTTAGGAAATTGCCCTTTATCTCCAATGCCCCCAGAAAGGTTCTGGGTCTCTGAGCTGGGATGGTCCCAAGTTTCTAGGTCTACCACGAACACATTTGTCCTGACAAGTCTTCTTGGCCAACCAAGGGACCCCACTAGGGTGAAAGCCAAGAGCCCCAAATGGAGGGAGGCACCTTTCCCGTCTCTGTTTACTGGGCCACAGTAAGAATTAGCATTCTGCCCGCAAGCACACTGCTCCTCTCCCCTTTGTTTTGAACACAGAGTCACTCATCTGGAAACTCCAGGCTAATAGAAATGAATTGTGTATCCTGATGCTGCTATGTTCTTGCAATGCCTGCTACTGCCTTCATCACCAAATAAAACAGACAGAAAGGAAGGCTCACTATTTTTTTACTGCCATTTCCCCCCGTGTGTGGGCTTCCGATGATGTACAGAACATGCAGTGAAGAGCCTATGAAAGGAAAGCCTGATGGGTGGGCTCCAATTGGGAATGGCAGTGTGCATCGCCTGGGGCCTTTTTTGTACCTTTTTTCTCACTCAGCACCAAGGCTGCACACAGGGGCACTAGCAAGTGTGCACAGAGCAGAACCTCTGAGTTCACTACAACCTTTATGGTGAGGGCCTGCCCTTCCTGTAAGACATACAGAATTTACATCCAGAGAAATGAAACAACAAGGTCAGTCTTTCCTAGTAACCAAGTTATCTCTCCACAAACGGGCACTTGGCTGAGAAAGCAGAGCTCACAAATCCTGATCATCATCCCAGCTCTGCTCAATACAGACCTCTTGGGGATGTTTTCTTTCCCCTCCATGCATGTTTTTCAAGGATGCTCCCAACCTGCTGAAAAGCTCCTAGAGGGCAGGGTTAGGCTCTGTATCCCTTTTTGTACCTTCCACTTGCCCCCAGGGGGGACAGAAAGTAACAATCAGCGTCCCACGACTGAAGTTTTTCCTTCTGAGAAGCCTGATACTGCAAAACTGCACAGAAAGGCCTCTTATTTATTGTTTTTAACTCCTCTCTCTTGCCTGCACCATTTCATTAGTGTTGAGACTAAGGGTTAGAGTCAAAGAAGAATAAAATGGTCTAGCCTGTGTTTCAGAACCAGCACTCACTCTGTGGTGAGAACCAGCTACTCTCGCCTGACACTCGTAATCCTTATTAACAAGAGGCCACAATAAGAATGAAATAATGCCCCTTGCAGCACCATGGATGGACCTAGAACTTATCATACTAAGTGAAGTAACCCAGAGAACCACAAATATCATATGATATCCCTTACATGTGGAATCTCAAAACATGAGACAAATGGACTTATTTACAAAACAGAAACAGGCTCTCAAAAAACAAACCTACAGTTACCAAAGGGGAAAGGGAGAGAGGGATAAAGGAGGATCTGGGGATTGATATATATACATAGTATATATAAAACAGATAAACAACAAGGTACCCACTGCATAGCATAGAGAACTATACTTAATACCTTGCAATAACTTATAAGTCAAAAGCATCTGAATAAGACAGATTTATAACGGAAAAAGACATATATAACTGAATCACTTAGTTGTATACCTGCAACAAACACAACACTGTAAATCAACTATACTTTAATTAAAAAAAAAAAAAAAACTAACATGGTTAGCAGACATTTGGTCTGTTCAAAATGTCCAGGGAGACGTTTGGTCATGCCAGAAGCTCCTTGATGTTTTAGTCCTGTCCAAAACCATTTGGCATGGACTAAATATGTTCATGGGTGTTATGGATAGAATCAAGGATAGAACCAAGCATCTTCTTTAATTGGAGGAAAACTGCTTTACAGCGTTGTGATGGTTTCTGCTGTACAAGGATGCACATCAGCCATAGTCACACCTATATCCCCTCCCTCTTGAGCCTCCCTCTCCTGTCCTCATCCTACCCATCTAGGCCATCACAGAGAACCAGGCTGGGCTCCCTGTGTTATGTAGCAGCTTCTCACCAGCTATCTATTTTACACATGGTAGTATATATATATATCAATGCTACTTTCTCCATTTGTCCCACTCTCTCCTTCCCTCATTGTGTCCACAAGTTTCCTCTCTGTATTTGCGTCTCCAATCCTTCCCTGCAAATAGGTTCATCAATATCGTTTTTATAGATTCTACCAGTTCAGTTCAGTTGCTGAGTCATGTCCGACTCTTTGCGACCCCATGAACCGCAGCACACCCGGTCTCCCTGTCCATCACCAACTCCTGGAGTTTACTCAAACTCATGTCCATTGAGTCAGTGATGCCATCCAACCATCTCATCCTCTGTTGTCCCCTTCTCCTCCTGCCTTCAATCTTTCCCAGCATCAAGGTCTTTTCAAATGAATCAGTTCTTTGCATAAGGTGGCCAAAGTATTGGGGTTTCAACTTCAACATCAGTCCTTCCAACAAATATGTGGGACTGATTTCCTTTAGGATGGACTGATTGGATCTCCTTGCAGTCCAAGGGACTTTCAAGAGTCTTATCCAACACCACAGTTCAAAAGCATCAATTCTTTGGTGCTCAGGTTTCTTTATAGTCCAACTCTCACATCCATACATGACCACTGGAAAAACCATAGCCTTGACTAGATGGACCTTTGTTGGCAAAGTAATGTCTCTGCTTTTTAATATGCTGTCTAGGTTGGTCATAACTTTCCTTCCAAGGAGTAAACATCTTTTAATTTCATGGCTGCAGTCACCATCTGCAGGGATTTTGGAGCCTAAAAAAATAAAGTCTGTGACTGTTTCCATTGATCCCCATCTATTTGCCATTAAGTGATGGGATCAGATGCCATGATCTAAGTTTTCTGAATGTTGGTTGAGCTTTAAGCCAACTTTTTCACTCTCCTCTTTCACTTTCATCAAGAGGCTTTTTAGTTCTTCTTCACTTTCTGCCATAAGGGTGGTGTCATCTGCATATCTGAGGTTATCGATATTTCTCCCGGCAATCTTGATTCCAGCTTGTGCTTCCTCCAGCCCAGCGTTTCTCATGATGTGCTCTGCATATAAGTTCAATAAGCAGGGTGACAATATACAGCCTTGACGTACTCCTTTTCCTATTTGGATCCAGTCTGTTGTTCCATGTCCAGTTCTAACTGTTGCTTCCTGACCCGCATACAGATTTCTCAAGAGGCGGGTCAGGTGGTCTGGTATTCCCATCTCTTGAAGAATTTTCCACAGTTTATTGTGATCCACACAGTCAAAGGCTTTGGCATAGTCAATAAAGCAGAAATAGATGCTTTTCTGGAACTCTCTTGCTTTTTCCATGATCCAGCGGATGTTGGCAATTTGATCTCTGGTTCCTCTGCCTTTGCTAAAACCAGCTTGAACATCTGGAAGTTCATGGTTCACATATTGTTGGAGCCTGGCTTGGAGAATTTTGAGCATTACTTTACTAGCGTGTGAGATGAGTGCAATTGTGTGGTAGTTTGAGCATTCTTTGGCATTGCCTTTCTTTGGGATTGGAATGAAAACTGACCTTTTCCAGTCCCATGGCCACTGCTGAGTTTTCCAAATTTGCTGGCATATTGAGTGTAGCACTTTCACAGCATCATCTTTCAGGATTTGAAATAGCTCAACTGGAATGCCATGACCTCTATTAGCTTTGTTCGTAGTGATGCTTTCTAAGGCCCACTTGAGTTCGCATTCCAGGATGTCTGGCTCTAGGTGAGTGATCACACTGTCATGATTATCTTGGTCATGAAGCTCTTTTTTGTACAGTTCTTCTGTGTATTCTTGCCACCTCTTCTTAATATCTTCTGCTTCTGTTAGGTCCATACCATTTCTGTCCTTTATTGAGCCCATCTTTACATGAAATGTTCCCTTGGGAGCTCTAATTTTCTTGAAGAGATCTCTAGTCTTTCCCATTCTGTTGTTTTCCTCTATTTCTTTGCATTGATCGCTGAGGAAGGCTTTCTTATCTATCCTTGCTATTCTTTGAAACTCTGCATCCAAATGGGTATATCTTTACTTTTCTCCTTTACTTTTTGCTTCTCTTCTTTTCACAGCTATTTGTAAAGCCTCCTCAGATAGCCAGTTTGCCTTTTTGCATTTCTTTTTCTTGGGGACGGTCTTGATCCCCGCCTCCTGTACAATGTCATGAACCTCCGTCCATAGTTCATCAGGCACTCTATCAGACCTAGTCCCTTAAATCTATTTCTCACTTCCACTGTATAATCATAAGGGATTTGATTTAGGTCATACCTGAATGGTCTAGTCATTTTCCCTACTTTCTTCAACTTAAGTCTGAATTTGGCAATAAGGAGTTCATGATCTGAGCCTCAGTCGGTCTTGTTTTTGCTGACTGGATAGATCTTCTCCATCTTTGGCTGCAAAGAATATAATCAGTCTGATTTCGGTGTTGACCATCTGGTGATGTCCATGAGTAGAGTCTTCTCTTGTGCCGTTGGAAGAGGGTGTTTGCTATGACCAGTGCGTTCTCTTGGCAAAACTCTATTAGTCTTTGCCCTTCTTCATTCTGTACTCCAAGGCCAAATTTAGCTGTTACTCCAGGTGTTTCTTGACTTCCTACTCTTGCATTCCAGTCCCCTATAATGAAAAGGACATCTTTTTTGGGTGTTAGTTCTAGAAGGTCTTGTAGGTTTTCATAGAACCTTAGATATGTGTTAAGATACTATATTTGTTTTTCTCTGACTTACTTCACTCTGTATAACAGGCTCTAGGTTCATCCACCTCACTAGGACTGACTCAAACCTGTTCTTTTTTATGGCTGAGTAATATTCCATTGTGTATATGCACCACACCTTCATTATCCATTCATCTGTTGATGGACAATCTAAGTTGCTTTCACATCCTAGCCATTGTAAATACTGCTGCTATGAACACTGTGGTACATGTGTATTTTTCAATTATGATTTCCTCAGGGTATATGCCCAGTAGTGAGATTGCTGGGTCATATGGTAGTTTTATTCCTAGTTTTTTTAACAATCTCCATACTATACTCCACAGTGGCTGTACAATTTACATTCCCACCAACAGGACAAGAGGGTTCCCTTTTCTCCACATCCTCTCCAGCATCTCTTGTTTGTAGTTTTTTTAACTTATATTGTTTGTAGATTTTTTAATAATGGTCATTCTGACTGTTGTGAGGTGATACCTCATTGTAGTTCTGATTTGCATTTCTCTAATAATTAGTGATGTTGGGCATCTTTTCATGTGTTTATTGGCCATCCGAGGATCAAGCATCTTCTAGACCAAGTATCTCTTGAACATTCTGGCCAGGACCAAATGTCCTGCAAGGGGCAGCACAATTCTAACCTCACCACCCTCACTCCCTCCCTCCATAAGAATGCATGAGGTTATGGAACTGGGCCTTCACTGATAGGCAATAATAAACTTTTAATAAATGCCAATGAATTGACCATTTAATATTGGCTTAAAGGAAGAGGTTCACATGAAAGCCTTTCTTCTTAGCATTCAGTCTATCAAGACATGGAGTGAGGACCTCCCTGGCGGTCCAGCGGTTGGGAGTCCCCCTGCCAGTGCAGGGGACACTGGTTCGCTCCCTTCTCCCGGAAGATCCCACATGCTGTGGGGCAAGTGGGCCTCTGCCAACTGTGCCGCTACGAACCTGCGCTCTACAGCCCCTGCTCCACAACTAGAGAAGCCACTGCCACGAGGAGACTGCACCACAATCAGAGAGTTGCCCCCACTCGCCACAACTAAAGCCCGCATACAGCAACGAAGACCCAGCATAACCATAAATAAACAAATAAAAGAAAAAGAAATGCACTGGGCTGTATTTTATGATAGTGCCAAGTGATAGAAACTTGTTTTCTTTGGAAAGTGATGGTTCCTACCCGCTCTTTTTGTCCCTACGCCTTGGACACGTGGGCGAGTCATGTCATAAGAAGCTGCCAGGAGTCCAGACTTTAGAAACTGATGCCTACATGTGAATCTCTGCCTGCCCCTGTCTGCCTTCTCAGTCTTGGGTTTCTTCAATGTAATGTATGTGTTGGTTACTTAGTCGTGTCTGACTCTTTACGACCCCATGGCCTGTAGCCCACCAGGCTTCACCATCCATGGGATTCTCCAGGCAAGAATACTGGAGTGGGTTGCCATGTGCTCCTCCAGGGGATCTTCCCTACCCAGGGATCGAGCGCAGGTCTCCTGCATTGCAGGCTGATTCTTCACCATCTGAGCCACCATGGAGCTAAAAATAACCTGTCAAGGTTTAGAGTTAATTAAATAAAATGCTGTAGACACATAGCGTGTGCCCTGTGTCAACTTTTCTTATCAGCACTGTGTACCCTGCACTGTGCTAGGGGCTTCCACTGAGCTCCATTTATTAATAGTTCCTCCAAAAACCCTAGGAAGAGGGTATGGCTATTGTTGTTCAATTGCTAAGCCATGTCCAACTCTGTGCAACCCCATGGACTGCAGCACAACAGGCTTTCCTGTCCTTTACTATCTTCAGGAGTTTGCTCAAATTCACGTCCATTGAGTTGGTGATGCCATCCAACCATCTCATCCTCTGCTGCCCCTTCTCCTTTTGCCTTCAGTCTTTCCCAGTATCAGGGTCTTTTCCCATGAGTCAGCTCTTCAAGTCAGGTGGCCAAATTATTGGAGCTTCAGCATCAGTCCTACCAATGGATATTCAGGGTTGATTTCCTTTAGGATTGACTGAGTTGATCTCCTTGCTGTCCAAGGGACTCTCAAGAGTCCTCTCCAGTACCACAGTTCAAAAGCATCAATTCTTCAGCACTCAGCTTTCTTTATAGTCCAACTCTCACAACTGTACATGACTACTGAAAAAACCTTTGTTTTGACTATATGGCCATTTACACCCCCATTTTACAGAGTAGGAAAATGAGGCTAAGAGAGGTTTAGTATAATAGCTCATCTAAAGGCAGAAAGTAAAAGTGGTAAGAATCAAAGCTGGGGTTGTCTGATTCTAAGCCTGTGTACTTCCTGCCACACTGCACTACTTCCTGGATGAAACACACACACACACCCCCCACAAAACCTTGTCACATTAGAGTTAAAAAGATGTGTTTAAGACTGGAACACAAGATGGTAAACTGTGTCTCATTATCCAGGGATCCAAATGTCTCTCAACCAAACTGTTTCTGTTTTGAGCACAAGGACCATGTTTTTACATCTTCCACTAAAGAAAATAGCATATCGTTCTGTATACACAATAGGGCGTGCAATTAATCCTCACTGGATTTACATGGAAATTTAAAGAAGAAAGTGGATCTGTGTCCTGGTTTAGAATACTCGATCAAACAATCCAAATACACCATGAATTCCCCAAAGCTTTGAAAACCTTGCCAAATATAGCTCATGTTTTCTGGAGACAAGAGTTCTGATCTGAAGCTCAACACTTCTACTAATCTCATCAAAAATATCAGGAGTGCAAACAATTCCTGTCAGGCCTCCAGGTGGGATTAGGGAAGGGCTTCCCACAGCTAAAAAATCCCACAGCTAGAGGCTTTGGAAGTGACACAGTTTTAGGATTGTGTTTATTTTGTCCTTTTTTCCCCCCAGGTGTTATGAAGAATACTGCATTATTGCTGCTATTCTGGCAAAGAGAACAGGGTATTCCCAAACGGTCTAAACCCGTTTCCCAATCTGAGGACGAGAGAGGGGTGAGGACCAGCAGCTTTGCTTCCCAGTGTCTGGGCTGGGAGGTTTCTGAATAGGCAATTTAGGGGAGTGGGTGCCCATGGCTCAAAGCAAATGGGGATGGGAATAAATGGAAACTGCATACAATTGGATTTATTTCTAAGAGTTTTCAGCCACGATTTTATTGAAATGTCTGTGATAACATCAGATGATCTCTGAGGATGGCAGACCCTAAATATGCATAATTCTTTTTTTTTTTGCAAACTTTTTATTTTGTCTTGGGGTATATCCAATTAACAATGCTGTGATAGTATCAGGTGAATAGCAAAGGGACTCAGCCACACAAAGACATGTTCAGTTCAGCTGCTCAGTTGTGTCCAACTCTTTGAGACTCATATGCACTGCAGCACACCAGGCTTCCCTGTCCATCACCAACTCCCAGAGCTTGCTTAAACTCATGCCCATCGAGTCAGTGATGCCATCCTGCATTTATACCTCTTCTGGATTGCGAGGTAAGCCATGTAGTAGAGAGACAGGGCTGAAACTGGGGGCCCAGAGGTGACATGAAAGATGATGATGGTGGGACTTTCCAGGTGGTCCAGTGGCTAAAACTCTGAGCTCCCAATGCAGGGGGCCCAGGTTCAGTCCCTGGTTGGGGAACTAGATCCCACATGCCATAACTAAGAGTTCACATGCCACAACTAAAGATCCTGAGAGCCACAACTAAGATCTATGGCAGCCAAAAAAATTAAAAAAAAAAAAAAAAATGATGGCAAAAGCCAAACTCCTGTGGACTCAAAGTCACATTAGGACACAGATTGGACCTGCCAGAGAGAATGAATTTGTTATCATGTGATGAGATATGTGTGTGGTCTGGGGAGTAAGAATAGAGTCTGGCGTTTAGGAAGGCTGTATTTAACTTCTGCTACAGCTTTAGGGTATCTGAAAAGTTGCTTAACCTTACTGGGCCTTAGTTTCCTCATCTGTAAAAAGGTACAGGGATGCACACCTCAGAGGTCTTCCCTGGTGGCTCAGACAGTAAAGCTCTGCTTGCAATGCGGGAGACCCGGGTTCGATTCCTGGGTCGGGAAGATCCCCTGGAGAAGGAAATGGCAATCCTCTCCAGCACTCTTGCCTGGAAAATCCCATGGATGGAGGAGCCTGATAGGCTATAGTCCATGGGGTCGCAAAGAGCTGGACATGACTGAGCGACTTCACTTTCACACCTCAAAGGGATGTGGAGGAGATGATACGAGATAATGCACAGAAACGTTCTTAGCCTGGTGCTGAGCACCCGGAAATGAACAGGGCACTCAGGACATGCCCAGTGCACGCTGGCCAGCACTGCTGACCTTGTCATTATCGCTGGTGGGAATAATTTGTAAATGTGCTCTTGTAAAATGTTCTTCATCTTCACATACAGGTGAGGCTTCCCAAGTGGCACTAGTGGTGAAGAACCCACCTGACAACGCAGGAGACATGAGTCGCGGATTCGATCCCTGGTTGGGAAGATTCCCTGGAGGAAGGCATGGCAGCCCGCTCCAGTTCTTGCCTGCAGAATGCCCATGGACAGAGGAGCCTGGTGGGCTACAGTCCATAAGGTTGCAAAGAGTCGGACGTGACTGAAGCAAGTTAGCACATGTAGCAAGTAATACTTCTAAAAAAAATAAGAAGAGTTTCTTGGTGTATTTTGCGGCTGATCCTAAAATAACATGAAAGGAGGGCAGGACAGAAATGATAACCCACGTGTTGCGTCTGAGAAAGTGGAAGCTTATCGGGTGAAGTGGCTTGCTGGAATCCAGCAGGTGGGGCAGGGTCAGCCAGGCATGTGGCTCGGGTCTCTGCTCTCTGTTCATAGCATCCTGGGAGTCCACCAAGAGGCCAGATGCCCCAGAGTGGAGAGCTGGAAGCCTGCCCATGAGACAGGGTGCCAGAACTCTACTCTAGTCTGGTCTGGTCTATTCAATTACATGTTGTTTGGGACCCATATGGATTTTACAACCCTTATAGGTGGTGGCCTAAGACAGCCATGGTGCCCAGTGCCAAGTGAAGGGCCTGTTAGACTCATCCGAGGAGTTCCTTAGGTTTAAATGGGATTCCAATGTTTAAATTGTTATTACACCCAGAGAGAACAAACATATGGATACCAAGGGAAGAAGGCAGGGTGGGATGAATTGGGAGATTGGAATTGGCATACAGACACTATTGATACTATGTACAAAATGGATAACTAATGAGAACCTGCCATATAACACAGGGAACTCTGCTCTGTGGTGACTAAACGGGAAGGAAATCCAAGGAAGAGGGGATATATGAATACCTATGGCTGATCCACTTTACTGTATACCTGAGACTAGGACAACACTGTAAAGCAACTATAATAAAAAAAATACACAGGAAAAGAATTTTAAAAATAAATAGTTATTACAGAACAACTTTCAAACAAATGGAAAAGCAGAGATTTAGAATATGCTGAGCCCCCCACAATCCTCACTCCACGCCAATCTGAGTTGGTCTACACTTCAGGCCATTTCCCGGCTCCCTGATTTTTTTAAGGAAATCTTTGGGAAATGAACAAACAGTACAAACATTCCCTGTGATTTGAGTCTCAGAGGTCTGAGTGCCTGGAGGTTTATGGTTCTCAAGGCTGCCCACCACCAGGCAAGATGGAAGGACAGACTCCCCTGGGGCCGCTGAACTGGGTGACCTCTGAGAGCTCCGTCATTTACAAGCAGAGGATTTTGTGGTGACAGTCGGGTGGCAGGCTCTGTGAGGGGAGGCGGACAGACCCTTCAGCTTTGCAGGTGTATTAGAGGTTGTTGGGGGGGCTTCCCTGGTGGCTCAGTGGTAAAGAATCTGCCTGCCAATGCAAAAGACATGAGTTCGATCCCTAATCTGCAAAGATCCCACATGCCAGGGGGCAACTAAGCCCATGGGTCACAACTACTGAGCCTGTGCTCTGGAGCCTGGGAACCATTTCTACTGAAGTCTGCATGCCCTAAAGCCCATGCCACACAACAAGAGAAGTGACCACAATGAGAAAGCCTCACAGCACAACTAGAGAAAACCCCGCACAGCAACAAAGACCCAGTGTGGCCAAAAATAAAAAAATAAATATTAAAAAAAAAAGAAGAGAGGGCTTCAGGGGCTTGAGGAGGGACCTGCCAGCCAAGTGGTGGCAGGAGGAGCAAAGAGGAAAGAGCCTGGAGGAGGGAGGCTTGTCCGCTGGGCAGGAGTGAAGACCGTCCTGAGACAGGACATTTCATGTCCGTGCAAGCTAATAATCTGTGGTCACTTACCCATCACCACCATCACCTGGGACCCGTCATGGGCAAGACATCTATTGTTCATCTCCCTTTCCCCAGAGCCTGGTGCAGTAACTGCCAACTTGGGCTGATTTTATGAAACTGATAACATCCGACTGGGCTGTACCTTCAAAATATCCACTTTATGACTCCTCATATACAGGAGGGATTCAATGAATGTCCACTAAGCATAGATACAGTTATAACAGCACTGATGTGCCAGCAACCAAGCTGGGGTTTCTGGTCAACCGAAAACCAGTGCCAAGCGGCCGGGATCCCGGCCAATGAGGAAGCTGAAACAACATACATGGAGGATCACAGCCCAGTGCGGATGGCCATTCCATGTCCAGTGTGAGCTGCTGATTATGCCCATTATTGTCCAGGGCCAACCGCTTCCCAACAGCAGAAGTAGGATTTGAACCCAGGCTGGCTTGGCTCCAGTCACGCCACCTGGCCAAGGAGTGTCCATCCTGGAAACGCAGTAACCAGAAGCCTTTAAAAAGAGGGCTGGGTCAACAGGGTCAGTACACGGACATGTGAAAACTACAAACAACTTGGCAGGTCCTAGACAATGAGTAACTTCAGGGTAAGGAACAGAATTGGGGTGGCTGGTATGAATTCTGGGGGCAGAGCATGCAGTATTTCATGGAGCGTGTGTTTTCCATCTCTGACTGCCTTTCTCTGCAGAGTGAGAACAAGCAAGGTTTAAATGTCTCTTACCTCTTTGCTCTGTCTTTCTCATCCTCATCCATTAGATTGTCTCTGCAGTTTTTCCTGCAAAAAAAAAAAAAACAAAAAAACAGATGATGACTGTCTGATTCTCAACCTTTCTCACAGGTCTTTCTGGTTGCCATCATTATTGTTGTTTTTGTTTAGTCCCTAAGTCGTGTCTGACTCTGCTACCCCATGGAATATAGCCTGCCAGGCTCCTTTGTCCATGGGATTCTCCAGGCAAGAATGCTGGAGTGGGTTGCCATTTCCTTCTCCAGGGGATCTTTCCCACCCAGGGATCCATCCCAGGTCTCCTGCACTGGCAGGCGGATTCTTTACTACTAAGCATCATTTTGGGCTGATCTGTTAAACCACATGAGAAGCCATAGCTTCTCAAACTTTCTGGTTCCAGCAACCATTTGCATGCTCAAAAATGACTGAGGACTCTGAAGAGCTCTTGTGTATGTGGGTGAAAACTGAGAAATCTTAAAGATACAAGCATGCTGTCCATTAGGCATCAGAGAGATGTAGCTGACAGACGTTAAGGAATTTCTGGAAAAGTCCACCAGAGGGACTTCCCTGGTGGCCCAGTGATTAAGACTTCGCCTTCCAATGCGGGGGGCACAGGTTCCATCCCTTGTCAAGGAACTAGATCCCACAAGCCTTGCAGCCAAAAAGCCAAAACATAAAACAGAAGCAATATTGTAACAAATTCTATAAAGACTTTAAAAATGGTCCATGTCAAAACAAACAAAAATAATAAAAAGAAAAGTCCACTGCATACTCACATGAGTAAATAGGCAGATGATAGGCCAACATTACAAAAATCGTTTTGACCTCATGGAACCCCCTAGTTCCCTAGATCACACATTGGGAACTGCTTTCTGGACCTAGCTCAAAGCAGCATCTGTTTATTTCAAGCCTTAAACCTGAAAGCTTCCCAAGACATTCTAAAGGAGAGCATTTATTTCTCTGTTCCTTCAATATACAAACTCCTCTTAGGCAGCCTGGAGGAATTGGGGCCCCAAATGAGTATAATTACTGTCCTTTTGAGTATAATTGCTTTACAATGTTTTCTTAGTTCCTGCTATACAGCAAAGTGAATCAGCCATACATATACCTACATCCCCTCCTTTTGGGGGTTTATTTCCCAAGTACGTCGCTATAGAGCATCGAGTAGAGTTCCCTGTGCTGTACAGTAGGTCCTCACTTTATACACAGTATCAATAATGTATATGTGTCAATTCCAACCTCTCAATTCATCCAAGCCACCCCTTCCGCCTTGGGGTCCACATGTTTGACCCCTACGTCTGTGTATCTATTTCTGCTTTGCAAATAGGTTCATCTGCACCATTTTACTAAATTCCACATCATATGCATTCATATATGACATTTGTTTTACTCTTTCTGACTTAATTCACTCGGTATGACAGTGCTGTGAAAGCATTTCCTTTGAGGTCAGGAACGAGACAAGGATGTCTACTCTCTCCACTGTTCTTCAACATAGTGTTGGAAGTCCTAGCCTTGGCAGAGAAGAAAAAGAAATAAAAGGAATCCAAATTGAAAAAGAAGAAATAAAACTGTCAATGTTTGCAGATGACATGATGCTATACATAGAAAATCCTAAAGATGCCACTGGAAAACTTCTGGTGCTAATCAATGAATTTGGTAAAGTTGCAGGATATAAAATTAATACACAGAAATCTCTTGCATTCCTATACACTAACAATGAAAGATCAGAAAGAGAAATTAAGGAAATAATTCCATTTATCACTGCAATAAAAAGAACAAAATAGCTAGGAATAAATCTATCTAAGGAGGCAAAAGACCTGTACTCAGAAAACTGTAAGATACTGATGCTGTCTTCTATTTTTTTTTTTTTTTTTTTTAAGGCACACAGATGTGAAAAGTAACAATCCAGGAACATTCTCGCAGCCCCAAATCATCAGAGATGGCCTTACCATCTGGGCCTTCACTTTCCCAGGCCACTCACTAGAAGCCTCTCAGGCTCTGACCAGGTGTCCTCTTCTCCACACAAGCCTGTGATCCTTGGAGCCACATTCCTGATTCCCTTTCCTTCACATGCCCCCCAGGGTCCCTTCTATCGCGGGGGCTCCCCCTCCAGCCAGCCCTCCATGCAGAAAGACTATCAGGATGTCCTGAGGCCAGAGTTAGGTGAACTGGAGCAGGAACACGAGGCAAAGTGTGATGGAGACACGGGCGGGGACCACGTGGAAATGAGTCACCGAGGTCCATGTGCTTCTCGTCTCCAAGCAGAGGGTCTGACGTCAGGACTCCAGAATCGACACTTTGAAAATGCACTAATGTTTACTCTTGAAATTCCAAGTTCTAGATCACAATATTTTAAATGAAAATAACTCATTTCATGAAAAAGACAGTATGAAGTTTTTTTAACAATGAAGTTATTTACATGCTACTTCCTCTAATCCAATATCATGTCTGTAAGCCCAGATCCCTTTATTTTTCAATTGGAAGATACTTGCTTTACAGTGTTGTGTTGGTTTCTGCTGTACAACAATGTGTACAGCTATAAGTATACATATACCAGCTATGTTGGAAAAAAAAAAAACCTATTAGTTGCTCAGTTGTGTCTGACTCTTTTTGACCCCATGGACCATAGCCTGCCAGGCTCCTCCATCCATGGGATTCTCCAGACAAGAATACTGGAGTGGGTTGCCATTCCCTTCTCCAGGGGATCATCCCGACATAGGGATCAAACCTGAGTCTTTATCAGCTATACGTATGCATATGTGCCCTCCTTCTTGACCCTCCCTCTGCTCCCCCCGACCCCGGCCCCGATCCTGCCCCTCTATATTGCCAGAGCACTGAGCTGGGCTCTCTGTGTTAAACAGTAGCTTCCCACTTGCTGTGACAAGAACATTAAAAGAAAGAATGATTAAGAAGCCAAGCTTGTTCATGAACACGGCTATAAAAATTCTAAACCAAACATGAGCAAATCCAATAGGAACATGTATAAAAATGATAACCTTAGATAACAATTCTTCACGGGAACAGATGAATCTTTGCTCTGAGATAATTTCGTTGTGTGTGTTCATCTGCTGTGAGCCCAGACACCAATCTGAGCCAAAGAGGAAAAGGAATTGTGCAGCCACAGCCCTGTTTACGCACAAGACCGGTTCAGCAGGCATATTTCAGTGATAGATTTGTGAGACACGCCATTCGGCAGTTGAGGCTTGTATCATAATTAAAGTGGGCTTAGCACATCTGCAAACAGGCATCTGCTTAATGTTTCCCATATGGAATCTGTTCAACGCTTTAAGACATGGAAAATGCGGTCCATTCATTTAATGATGTGCTACCCAGGTCTGCGCTCCGAGGAAAGGGGTGGCTGTCTGTGTGCCGGGGCTGTGAGTTAGGCTCCAGCCACAGGGAAAGGGTAAAAGTCTTGCCCTTTCCCAGCTGCCCCTGACAGAGCACATTCACAGGAGGATGTGGGCTTCAGTCTGCTTTGCTGAGGGTCTGAAATCCTGATTGGACAACTGAGGTTGCTTCGTCACACACAAAACTTCTACAAATGACTAGTCTATGGAGTCACAAAGAGTCGGACACGACTGAGCAACTAATCACACACACTTCTTTGGGGCCTTCATGTAGGTGGGATTATACAGGATTTGTCCTTTGGCAATGGGTTTATTTCATTCAGCATAACACTCTCCAGGCCCATCGTGTCTTGGCGTGTGTCAGAATCTCCTTCCTTTATAAGACTGAATCATATTCCACTGTATGCATAGACCACCTTCCGTTTACCCATCCTCTGTCCAGGGACACTGGGTTGCTTCCCCTGTTGAATATTGTGAGAAACATGTGGATCCCTCCCCTCTTGTATTTGAGTCACTCTTTCACTCCATGATGTGGAGGAGCCAGAGAAGCCCAAAGCGCACAGGGAAGAGGGCAAGGGGAAGAAGACAAGCCCCATGAGATCAGGTTAAAGGAACAACCGAGAAGTTAAAGGGGTGACAGCTACATTTCTCAGCTGTATAAAGAGTTTCCAACTTCGTTCTTCTTTTTCAAGATTCCTAGTTATTTTAGCTCTTTGCATTTCCATGGAAGTTTCAGAATCGACACTGTCAATTTCTATAAAAAATGGCTGTGATGCTTATTGGGACTGTGTTGACTAAAGATCAGTTTGGAAAAACTGATCTGTAGCAATGCTGAGGTTCATGCACGGAGCATCTCTCTGTGCAGACGCACCGAAGTGTTTTTACCGAAGCATGAAGATGACACCCACGTGCGATGTTCTACGATTCAATAGATACTCCCTGGGAGTCCTGGCTCCCATGGCACTTAGGTGGTGGGGGGCAGGTAGGGTAGAGGGGGCAAGCCACAAGCACATCAAGTGAGTGAACAGAGGGCCTGTTGCTGCTCGTTTAAGCCAAGGGCAGCATGATGGGTGGGGTTAGAGCGGGGAGACACCCAGGGAGACCAGCTGGAGCTGGCCTCTGCTCTGAGTGACACAGGAAGGCACTGGGGGTTTGGCTCAGACGACTGGCCTGTCTACCTACAGCTGTGACTTTTTTTTTAGATTTTTTTTCTTTTTTTTGATGAGGACAAATATTAAAAAAAATTTTTTTTTGTATTGAAGTATAGCCAATTAACAATGTTGTGATAATTTCAGATGAATAGCAAAAGGACTCAGCTGTGTGTATCCATTCTCCCCCATGTGAAGAGCTGACTCACTGGAAAAGACCCTAATACTGGAGAAGATTGAGGGCAGGAGGAGAAGGAGGTGACAGAGGACGAGATGGATGGATGGCATCACTGACTCAATGGATAAGAGTTTGAGAAAATCCAGGAGATAGTGAAAGACAGGGAAGCCTGGCAGGCTGCAGGCCATGAGGCCACCAAGAGTCGGACACGACTGAGAGTCTGAACAACAAGATTCTCCCCCAAACTCCCCTCCCATCCAGGCTGTGATGAGGACCATTTTTAACGTCTTTACTGAATTTGTTACACCACTGCTTCTGTTGTATATTCTGTCTTCAAGGCATGTGAGATCTTGCACCCCAACCAGGTATCAAACCCACCCCGCTTACATTGGAAGGCAAAGTCTTAATCTCTGGGCCACCACGCAAGTCCCCAGCTGTGGCTCTTAAAGAGCTTAATTATGTTGGCAGGTATGAAAGTGCCAGCACAAGCCTGGTCCACAGCAGACACTCAATGTCTGGTTCCCCACTTGGATGGCAAGGACTTGGTACAAAGTCCTTTACCCATTACCCAGGCCACGATGCCCAGCCCAGCTCCTTAGCCACATCAGGTGCTCGAGACATCCATGAGGAATGAAGGGGGGTGGGGAGGCACGGGGGAGGAGAGGAAGGACACCGCCAGGACCAAACCCTGTCTGAATTCTCAATACCGACTATACTAACTCACACAAGCCCCTCAGTGATCACGGTTAACCCAGGCACTTACAAGGTATGTCTGAAGGTACAAGCTATTGACAAAAGAGAAAATTCGCTTTAACCAGCACCTTCAAGAGAAACCAATGGCTCCCTTACCAACCCTCGACCACCACCAGCTTCTGGAAAGCCCTCGTCTCATCTCCATGCAGCTCTAAGGGTGGAATGGGCCACAGTCTCCACTCCTAAAGGAATCAGGAAGGCCGAGCTGCCCAGGGACCCTGGCTCTGGGGACAGAGCCTGCCCTGGGATGTGTATCCTTGAGTTGACCCATCACCTGCTAAGAATGTGTGGGCCTCTGACCACAGAGTCAGACCAACTTCAATTTTAGTTCAGACTCACTTGTTCCATGACCTTAAGCAAACCTCTGCAACTTCATGAGCCTGCTTCCCTCATTCTAATGGGAGGCCACCCGGTAGAAAACGTGTGAGACATAAAGGAGAGATGCCCGTGAACAAGGAGGGCCAGTGTGTTCCCCACAGCACAGAAGCATCAGGCGAGTCCTGTTCACCCACATCTGCCCCAGGTGATCACCCTGACCTCTATATTCCTGAGCCCCCCTCCAGCTCACCTTTCTCCTTGTCTGCCTTAATGAACACACTGCCCAATGAGAAGACCACCATAGAGTGAAGGGGGTCAAACCAACCTCAGGTTTCAGAGGGGGGCGCCCTTATCAGGGAAGGAAGTGCCATGGTGGGGGAAGGAAGCTTTTCCAGCCAGAGAACCAGACAGGAGCCCCCATCCCACCCCACCCCTCTCCAGAGACCACCTGTGGCTGCCAGCAAGCAGGGCTGTGGAGTCCCTGACTCATTTGTCCCTAGCACAAAGAGATCATCACAGTATCATCCATGACAATGAGTTAGCAGGCCAGCTGTAGAAACTGGTACTCAAGCCTGTCATAGGTCTTTGGGCAGAGCGGGGTTACCGTGCCTGCCCACTAGTCAGCGTCAAAACCTCTCTGTGTGTACTCATGGAAAACAGACAGACAGACACATACACAGCGGTGCTGCCTGAAGCATCCAGTGGGAATTCAATAGAACCTTAGGTCCTTCTGAGGAAGAGAGGGGAAGAGAGAGTGAAAGAAACACGGGCAGACATGACCGAGGATGCCCTCGATGAATATCTAGTGACTTTAACTGAACAGAACAACACAAATGAGGTCTGCAGATGACATTGCCATCACCTAGGTGAAATCTCTGCCTCCCAAGGCTTCATTCTCACTAACCCCTACTGCACCGGGGATCACAACTCTGGCCTTTGAACAGGGACCGGCAAGCGGCAGTGCTGCTTTCTCACGCCCCACCTGCCCTAGTCCCACGTGGGTCAGCGGGGAGGTGGGATTAATGCATCACACAGGGGACTGGGCCCCCCTGGGGACTGGCAGCTCACTCCCAGGGCTCCAAGAAGGCTGTGAACATCCTACACGGTAAGGTACGTCGTTCCCCTGAAGCAAGGGTTTCCTGTAAAGAGCCACCTGCTGAGTATTTTAAATGCCAGGCTTCCCTGATGGCTCAGATGGTAAAGAGAATCTGCGGGCTATGTGGGGGACCTGGGTTCCGTCCCTGGGTCAGGAAGATCCCCTGGAGAAGGGAATGATGACCCACTCCAGCACTCTTGCCTGGAGAATTCCATGGACAGAGGAGGCTGGCGGGCTACAGTCCATGGGGTCACAAAGAGTCGGACACGACTGAGTGACTTGACACTTTCACTTTTCATCCAATCTCTGCCGTATCATAGTGTGAATGTGCAAGGCTGTGTCAGTGAGCAGGTGCAGCTGTGTCCCAATAAAACTATTTGTAACAAGCTGGGAATGAGACAGAATTCCTAGAATCAGTGCTCAGACTTTCTCTTCAGTATCTTTTTAATTCTGAACTCTTTGTACAGCCAGCCTGGAGAGGCCCAGTGGGTCATTCTGCATCATGGTGAATTCCCCCTGAAATGGCTACCCTAAGCTTATTGCATTGCAAGGCCCATGTTTTTTTTAAAACTAAAATCATGATGTTTTCAAATTGTTGGAGAAATGGTTTGAATTACAGGCCCCGAGGTAGCTGGAAAATCTGAATATTCCTCCTCACTGTACCAACCAAACTTGGTGGCTTTCGGTTATTAAAAATAAAAAATACTGCAGGCTCACTTTGTTATACAACAGAAACTAATACAACACTAGAAAGCAATTATACTCCAATAATAAAATAAAATTTTTTAAAAAAGAAAAACTACTGCGAACAACAGCAAGTGGAAACCCAAAGATATCTTCCCGGTTGGCTGGGGCTTATTTGTTGTCAACAGCATGCGCGCCTTCTGCCTTCTCAGCCAGTGCCTGGCAAGAAGACCTTGTGTCGTCTTGGATTAACATCTGCATCTTCCATGTGGGAGCTCAGCAATGATTTTTCCTCATTATATTTAAGAAATAAAAAGGCTCTGAAAAACGGTCGTTGATAAACTGCGGTGCGGACTTGTCTTCCTTTGTCCTTTGGTGGAGGCTAGGAAATAATTTCTACATTTTAATTCTTCCTCTCCAGGCCATGTTGTTTTGGTTGCAATGATTCATTCACTGGGGGAAAAAATAGTTCTTATAAAGGAAATGGATGGTGCCAGCCTAGAGCCACCCACTCTTGCAACCCCAATTCTTGTCAAGCGGGGCCATTCTCAGCACCATCCCTCGCATTCTGCGACTTGGGAAAGTTGAAGTGGATGGGTCTACCCTTCACCAAAGCTCTCCCCACCCCTCCTGGCCAGCTGGTTGGGGCCTCACAGAGCTGGACTCCTAGGAAAAACCAAGGAAAGCCCCCCACTCAGTGAGGACCCGTGACCCTGTGACCCCCCCCGCCCCAAGCCTCTCTAAGGTCAAGGCTGAGGATTTATCTGCCTGTTAAAATCATGATGCTCCCTTCATGTTTTCCTTTTTCCAAGGGTCTGATGATTCATTATTCAGGGCAACAGTGACATAAACAATGAAGGAATGGAAGGGGAAAGTTAGAAACTTTGTCATTCAGCAAATGTGCAATGACATCGTTCAGTTAGCAAAGACTTTCCAAAAGAGAAAGCACAGCTAAACCTGGATCAAAGGTCATCCTAACATGACATGTGATTCTTGCAACCTTTGGGGACATCACTGACAATTCCTTTTAGGAGCTCCTTTCTAAAGAGTTCAGACTGCACAGCGTAAACCAGACTTCATGAGAGAATCTCATGGGTGACAGTGTGTGGTCAGGATGTGGACCACAGATGCCTATAAGAATCACCACGAGGGGAAAGGAGATTTGTGAGTCATGCTCGGAACTAAGTCAGTGAAAGCCTCTGTCGGGAGCTGCCACAGACAAACGGAAATGAATTCACAAACCGCTGCTGCAGCCCTGCACCCCCGTCCACCAGACAGTTGGTCCTCACGCTCCCTCGCGCCTGGAAGCGCTCAGCCTAACAGGCTCAAGTTTGCCAAGAGAGCCCAAGAAAAAGATGTCCTGAAATGAGAAGTCAAATTTGCTTTGAACGCCCAGGCTGTGGAGTTTGTGGTTTGATATTAGGACTTCAAATAAATAATGTTTAATAAAGGTACAGGATGCTTCTGTAACTGTTGCTGTTGTTCAGCTGCTCAGTCGTGTCTGACTCTTTGCAACCCCATGGACTGCAGCACGCCAGGCTTCCCTGTCCTTCACTATCTCCTGGAGCTTGCTCAAACTCATGTCCATTGAGTCGGTGATGCCGTCCAACCATCTCATCCTCTGTCATCCCCTTCTCCTCCTGCCCTCAAACTTTCCCAGCATCAGGGTCTTTTCCAATGAGTCAGCTCTGCATCAGGTGGCCAAAGTATTGGAGTCTCAGCATCAGTCCTTCCAATGAGGCAGGAAAAACTAGTTTGGAGCTAATGAGACCTAGGTTTGTGTGTCCTCTGGCCTCTGTCCTTCACTCAGCACTGTGGTCCAGACGGAACCTGGGAGTGATGACCTCATCTGTAAATGGAGGATGAGCCCTCACTGTCCTCCTAAGAACACATCAGGACGGCTCATCTGCATTTAGCAGAGAGCGGGCTGGGTGAGAAAGGTGAACTGCCCCCTTGCTAAGGCACAGTGAGCCATAGTGACCTTGGGATGAGGCCAGCGTCTTTAGAGCTGCAGGTAACTTACCGGCTGCTGCACACCTGGTTGGCACCGAGTAGCCTTATTGTGCATCGTCTTCCCTTTTCTCTCATCATTGCAATTATCTCATTTTTTTACAGTTTAAACAGAGAGCACTGCCCTCCCTGGAGAAGGCAATGGTACCCGACTCCAGTACTTTTGCCTGGCAAATCCCATGGATGGAGAAGCCTGGAAGGCTGCAGTCCATGGGGTCACTGAGGGTCGGACACGACTGAGCAACTTCACTTTCACTTTTCACTTTCATGCATTGGAGAAGGAAACGGCAACCCACTCCAGTGTTCTTGCCTGGAGAATCCCAGGGACGGGGGAGCCTGGTGGGCTGCCATCTATGGGGTCGCACAGAGTCGGACACGATTGAAGTGACTTAGCAGCAGCAGCAGCAACTGCCCTCCTGGCAAAGGCAGGGTGCTCCAGCCCACCACCTCTTCTCCGAGCCCAGGGGCCCCACAGAACACTCCCCTGACACTCCCAACTCTACCGTAACTTACTGTGTTCCTTTCACAGGTACCCCATGAAGTTAGACCATCCCACGCTCCCTCTGTCAGTTCCCGATGTACAACTCAGCTCAGCCCAGTTCCCCAGGGGAAGCAGGTGCTGCCTGGGGTGGGGTTTTCCCCTAAGATGGGGGAATGAAGGTCCATCCACACCACCTGGACACCTCTCCCCACCTGATGTGAGAGCCTGGGTTGATCTGGTGCTCATGGTTGGGAAACTGGTCATGGTGACTGATGCTCAGACCTGTCTGCGCTAAAAATAAAAAACAAACAAAAAAAACAGGTGGATGCCTTGAGCTCGGCGGTGTGTCTGCTGTGGGTCATGCTGCTCCTGACATGTTGTCCCCAGGGCTCTGGTCCCACTCAGCAGGGAGCAGCCTCTGATGAGGGAGGTGGTACCACCCTCCAGTGAGCAGCTGGGCTCGTGAGACGAAGGACCCATCACAGGAAGGCCCTGTGGCCACGGTCATGTTTTAGAATGCGCCACAGTTTGGTTAAAGGACAGTTTACAACAGGAACCATGTTGTCCCCTCTTGTGCCGGATGCTGCCCTCCAAATGTCCCCACGGCAAAGCACAGCAATGCCCGGAGTCTCCCTAGGGCTCCCCAGCAACATTGTGTACCCTGTCTCTCCAACCCTGGCCACCGCTGTGAAATGTACGCCAGGGTTTGCAGGACAGGTGGGTCGCAGGTAGCCCCTAAATGTCCCAGAAGCTGGCATTTCTCCTTAACACTCACAGATCCTTTGCACAAAGTCTAAAGAAAGGCCTGCCCTCTGGACATGAAGGGAAGATGAGGTCCAGAACAGAAGCAAACAGTACATCAGGCAGGAAACCCCCAGCAAACCACCTCTCTTCCCTCACCTCAGAGCGGGGACTTGAAGAATCTCTGCTGAGAAGACGCTGCCGTGGGCAGGACAGCCACGGGCTGAGACCCAGTCCTGTTCACCAAGCAAGCAGAACACTGGCAGGTCCAGAAACGTCTGGTTTTCACATGTTTAACAGTCAACCCGAAAGGATTGGAAAGGTCCAGTTTTATACCTTTGGGTTTTCACGGTGTAAGTTAATGGTAAGCTAGAGGACCTCCATCCTTACTCACATCCATCCCTGGACAGCAATCTCCGGACGTGACACCAAGTGATGCACAATTCACCCACCAGCCCAACACCCCTCCTACCTGAGCTCTGAAGCCCAACATGGAGGCGTCAGGGTGTTAGGGTGTCAGGGTGAAGGCAAGACATGACCCCTCCTCAGGACACTCAGCCAGGGCTCTGGGATGAGAAAGCACAGGCCCAGAATATTTTGGGAGGCATATTAAAAGATACTTGCTCCTTGGAAGAAAAGCTATGACAAACCATGGACAGCATATTAAAAAGCAGAGACATCACTTTGCTGACAAAGGTCCATCTAGTCAAAGCTATGGTTTTTCCAGTGGTCATGTACAGATGTGAGAGGTGGACCATAAAGAGTGCTGAGCACCAAAGAATTGATGCTTTCAAAGTGTGGTGCCAGAGAAGACTCTTGAGAGTCTCTTGGACAGCAAGGAGATCAAACCAGTCAATCCTAAAGTCAAACCAGTCAATCCTGAATATTCATTGGAAGGACTGATGCTGAAGCTGAAGCTCCAATACTTTGGCCACCTAATGTGAAGAGCTGACTCATTGGAGTAGACCCTGGTGCTGGGAAAGGTTGAAGGCAAAAGGAAAAGGGGGTGACAGAGGATGAGATGGTTGGATGGCATCGTCAACACAAGGGACATGAATTTGAGCAAACTCCAGGAGCGAAGGACAGGCAAGCCTGAAGTACTACAGTTCATGGGGTTGCAAAGAGTTGGACATGACTGAACAACATGTGCTGGGTACCTGATACATGAGTTAGTGACATAAACCCCAGGTAAAGCTAAGCTTCTGGTTTTCCCATGTCCGCTTATTCGATCATGACGATTTCATTCTACTTTTCTTCCCTGGATGACCCTAAGAGATACCATCCTGTGCCCACAAGCAGCAATGCAGGGACATGCAGCTAAGAATAAAATTATGACAGGCCATCATTAAAAAGTCTACAAGTAACAAATGCTGGAGAGGGCGCCGAGAAAAGGGAACCCTCCTACACGGTTGGTGGGAATGTAAATTCACGCAGCCACTCTGGAAAACAGCATGGAGGTTCCTGAAAACACTAAAAATAGAGCTACCATATGATCCAGCAATCCCACTCCTAGGCATATATCCAGAGAAAATGATAATTCAAAGAGATACATGCCTCCCTATGTTCACTGCTGCACTATTTACAGTTGCCAAAGCATGGAAATAACCTAAATGTCCATTAACAGATGAATGGATAAAGAAGATGTGATACATATATATATATATATATATATATGTATAAACACACAATGGAATATGTGAGTCATCAACAAGAATGAAATAATGCCATCTGCAGCAACATGGATGCACCTAGAGATTAACGTGCTAAGTGAAGACAGAAAGAGACAGGCAAATATCATATGATATCACCTACACCCGGAATCTAAAATATGGCACAGGCGAACTCACCCGCAAAACAGAAACGGGGTCAGACATAGAGAAGAGACTTGTGGTTGCCAGAGGGGGAGAGGGAGGGCTGGACCGGGAGGTTGGGATTAGCAGACACGAACTATGACATAAGAACAAGGTCCTTCTGTACTGTACAGCACGGAGAACTCTACTCAGTATCCTGTGATAAACCATAATGGAAAATGTGAACAAGAATGTCTATATATGTATACCTGAATTACTTCATTGTACAGCAGGTGTTAAACACATCATAAATCAACTCTACTGCAATAAAATACAACTTGAAAGTGAAACTTTTAGTGGCTCAGTCATGTCAAACTCTCTGAGACCCCATGGACTGCAGCCTGCCCGGCTCCTCTGTCCATGGGATTCTCCAGAGCTGGGCAGCCCTGTGTTTGGGTGCTGGCCCTAGGTCACCTCAGGCCTCAGGTCCTAACTCTTTAGACTAATGGAAAACGGGACAACCAGATTAAATCACGTTCCTCCAAAGATTGCCATCTGTACGACTCAGAAAGCTCCTTGCTCCGCCTGGCTCCTCTGGACAGTGCTAAACAGGCTTAGCCTTCTGTAGGCAAACAGGAAAAGTAGGTCAGCTCAGCAACACGGTTCTTGACCAGTGACGAACCAGTGGCACGAAGGCAGGGCAGCAGTGAGAGAGGGGCAGCGCCTCCCCAGCCCTCCTCCACCCAGGCCATCCCCTCCCGTGGAGGCTCTGGGCACCGCCCAGGGGGCTCAGACAGCCGTCGGGAACAGAGACCCAGGGAGTGAGGAAAACTCAAAGGAAGTGTAGAGAAAGTGGTTCTTGAAAAAAACCAAACTGCAGGAATAGCAACCCACTCCAGTGTTCTTGCCTGGAGAATCCCAGGGACGGGGAGCCTGGTGGGCTGCCGCCTCTGGGGTCGCACAGAGTCGGACACGACTGAAGTGACTTAGCAGCAGCAGCAGGAAGAGAACAGTGTATACTCTGACTTCCCTGCCTTCAAAGACAAAACCGTGGTGGAATAAGCTGCTTCTCTCACAGCTCTGAAGCCTGGGTGGAGGCTTCAGGGTGTCAGGGAAAAGGCAAGACACGACCTCTCCTCAGGACGCTCAGCTGGGTCTCAGGGTAAGAGAGAACAGTCCCAGAACATCTTTTGGGAGGCATTGTGCTGGGGACCTGGTACGTCATGGAAAGTTCAGGTGAAGCACAAACCACTTACTTCTAAAGGAAACCAACCCTGAACAGTCACTGGAAGGACTGATGCTGAAGCCCCAATACTTTGGCCACCTGAAGTGAAGAGCTGACTCATTGGAAAAGACCATGATGCTGGGAAAGATTGAGGGCAGGAGGAGAAGGGGACGACAGAGGATGAGATGGTTGGATGGCATCACCAACTCCATGGTCATGAGTCTGAGCAAACGCTAGGAGGTGGTGAAGGACAGGAGAACCTGGTGTGCTGCAGTCCACGGGGTCACAAAGAGTCAGACACAACTGAGCGACTGAACAACAACAAAAGCTCCGCTTCTCATTTTCCGATCGTGACTGTCTCATCCTATGCGTTTCCCCTGGATGGCCCTAACAGACACCACCCTGCACCCTGATAAATTGTGCCCTTTTGACAACGCACACGAACGCTGCAAGCCATCCATGGAAGAGGCTCCCTCCACCCTTCACTGCTGGTAACCACTGGGCACTCACTAGGGGTAAGGCTGGACTTGAGTCAGCGGTGCCAAGACCAGCGGGCCCCGAATCCCAGGCCGGAGGGCAGGCCCCGCAGTGTCCCTACGATGCCTGTGTTCAGTGAGGCTGCAGCCGCACAGATGGAAAGCCCACCCCTTTGGCCTCTCGGACTCAGAAGTTGGATGAAGCATCCGACAATGGGAGGGAGGCTCCCCCGAGGCCTGGGTGATCTAACCAACTTCCAGGTCCTGGTGTCTGAAGTCTCAGCACAAACCTGGAGGCTGATGCTGGGGTCCCCGGGCAGGGGGCCAGATCCTGCTCCCCAGGGCTCCCAGGAAGGACAGGGCGCCTAGCTCACCCCAGAAAAAGCTCACTGGTGCCCCTGGAGCAGGAGCAGACCCAAGTCAGCCTGGGGCACCCCAGAAGCTTCCCAGCAGAGCAGTGGCCCTGTGGCCCATGGCGACCAGGTCTGTAAATGCAGGTATGTAAGATGCTGGGCATTGTTTCCCCCATGTTTCATTTCTGTAACAGGGGCATCAGAAGGTTTTGTCAAGAATATTTTGAGATATGTCCACATCTAAAAACCCATGACTTCGGGAATGTTCGCCCAGACTCTTTCAGCCACGACCTTTTCTGAAAAGTTTTCTCGAGAACAGGGGCCAGAGCATCACTGGGCCTCGACACAGTCCCTCCTCCTCCTCCTGGCCCTCAAGTCTTTGTTCACATGCTTGTTCAGCACACATGCTGTGCCCTGGCGCCCCTTCCCCGCCCACCCTCCAACCAACAGTGAAGATCTGATGCATTCAAAATGTGACTGTGCTTTAACTCGCCAAGCGACCACAGGTAAGTCACTGAGCCTCTCTCTGCTCCAGCTCTCACCTTCACAGGGCAGCTGAGATTTAAGGACACAATAGCTGTCAAACACCTAGATGGGGAGCTTCGGAGTAAAAGGTCAAGGCAGGTTAGCTCAGATGGGTGGGATTATTAGAGCAATCCAGGAAGCCTTCAAAAGGTGCTGGCCCTTATCTCAGTAACAGATGCTAACCACGGACGTCAATTAGCTTCATTTTCAAATTCCAAACATATTTACCAGCTCCCAGGGAACCTGCAAGGCAAGCCCTTTCAAACATCCCTTGCAATCCAAAAGGTTCCCATACAGTGATATCAGCTTGCATAGCAGTATCTTCCCCAAAGAGCAGGTGATAAACAACATTTCTGTGAACTGAATCAGACTTTACGTGTGTGAGTGGCTCTCGGCCCACCCGCTTGAGGACCACGAGTCCCGCCCTTTCTTCCGGACCCTTCTGCAAAGTAAAGCTCATCACCACCTCTTAGTCTCCTTAGCAGACTATCACACACCTGGTTTCCATGAGGCCACAACTAACAACTTCTAAACTTTGAAATCCTGGGTAAAATGGGAGAAAGTTCGGATACTTTAAAAAATTTTTTAATAATTTATTTTATATGTTTAGCCAAATTTAGCAAAGGGGAGAGTGAAATGCTCTTCAAATCAGTAGACGATGTTAGTCCAAACTACTCTTCAATGCATTTATTAATCAATTCAGCTTTATCACAAAGCATGTTCCAATTACTTGATTACTTAACTAAGCAATTCAGTATATTTACTGGTGTTATACTCTTTTTTTTGTAGAGGCACTTTTTTTTTTTTAATTTTTATTTTATATTGAAGTATGGTTGGTTTGCAACATTGTATTGGTTTCAGGTGTATGGCCAAGTGATTCAGTTATATATATACATATATATGTATAAACGTTTTCAAATTCGTTTTCCACGCTGGGGTGTTTTTCTTTCTGGCTTACTTCACTCTGTATAATAGGCTCCAGTTTCATCCACCTCATTAGAACTGCTTCAAATGTATTCTTTTTAATGGCTGAATAATACTCCATTGTGTATATGTACCACAGCTTGCTTATCCATTCATCTGCTGATGGGCATCTAGGTTGCTTCCATGTCCTGGCTATTATAAACAGTGCTGCGATGAACATTGGGGTACTCGTGTCTCTTTCCCTTCTGGTTTTCTCAGTGTGTATGCCCAGCAGTGGGATTGCTGGATCATAAGGCATGTCTATTTCCAGTTTTTTAAGGAATCTCCACACTGTTCTCCATAGTGGCTGTACTAGTTTGCATTCCCACCAACAGTGTAAGAGGGTTCCCTTTTCTCCACACCCTCTCCAGCATTTATTACTTGTAGACTTTTGGATTGCAGCCATTCTGACTGGCGTGAAATGGTACCTCATAGTGGTTTTGATTTGCATTTCTCTGATAATGAGTGATGCTGAGCATCTTTCATGTGTTTGTTAGCCATCTGTATGTCTTCTTTGGAGAAATGTCTATTTAGTTCTTTGGCCCATTTTTGATTGGGTCATTTATTTTTCTGGAGTTGAGCTGTAGGAGTTGCTTGTATATTCTCGAGATTAGTTGTTTGTCAGTTGCTTCATTTGCTATTATCTTCTCCCATTCTGAAGGTTGTCTTTTCACCTTGCTAATAGTTTCCTTTGATGTGCAGAAGCTTTTAAGGTTAATTAGGTCCCATTTGTTTATTTTTGCTTTTATTTCCAATATTCTGGGAGGTGGGTCATAGAGGATCCTGCTGTGATGTATGTCAGAGAGTGTTTTGCCTATGTTCTCCTCTAGGAGTTTTATAGTTTCTGGTCTTACGTTTAGATCTTTAATCCATTTTGAGTTTATTTTTGTGTATGGTGTTAGAAAGTGTTCTAGTTTCATTCTTTTACAAGTGGGAGGAATCAACCTACCTGACTTCTATATTCTTATCTTCACCTGGGTCATGCAGTCTTCAGGCCTTAGAATATGCTAAATTCTTGAGTCCATGAAAAAAACTATCAGATTCTTTAGAACAGAACAAAATCATTATTCCAAGGCCACACTCAGATTTGGGAATGTTACAAACATAAACAGAAATACGTTTCATTTTCACAAGCTTGTTTGAGAGAAAAGGAAACCAACCAACAAATGAAACAAAAGGAGATGGTCTAGTTTACATGAAAATATTAAAAAGCTGCCTCATTGTTTTCAGAGGGAGAAGCAGTGCATATTTATAGTAATCCCTTCCTGCTTTCTTTCAGAATGAAAGAGTCAAGATCTTAGGCCATTTTTCATTAGGTAAAATGCAGTTCATTACTGAAAAGGGGGTGGCAGAGGATGGGATGGTTAGATAGCATCACTGACTCAATGGACATGAATTTGAGCAAACTCCGAGGAAGACCTGGGTTTAGTTTCTGGGTTGGGAAGATCCTCTGGAGAAAGGAATGGCTACCCACTCCAGTATTCTTGCTCGAAGAATTCCATGGACAGAGGAGCCTGGCAGGCTACAGTCCATGGGATAGCAGAGTTGGACACGACTGAGTGACTAACACTTTTTCTTTCCAGGAGATAGAGGAGGACAGAGGAGCCTGTTGTACTGCAGTCTGTGGGGTCCCAAAAGAGTCAGGCACGACTGGGTGACTGAACAACAAATATAAGTATTCATATATACAACTATAAAAAAAATAAATCTTTCTGAACTGTTTCTTCTAGAAATATTGTCTCTTTTTTTACCTATACTCACTGAACTACTCATTCAAAATGTTTTCTTCCTTCACATGATTTCAACTGTTTACTCTGCCGTGTTCCAGAGTAGAAGTCCAGTTCATGTCTATATCAGAATGACAGGCCAGCTCACACAAGTCCAGTTCATGTCTAGGTCAGGCCAGCTCACACTGGGAGTCTGTTCCTAGCCCTGCACATGCTAACATTGTGAGGCCATGAAAAATTAACAACAACAAGGCCTTTCTCAGCTACGATTTTAACAATGTGTGGCTGTGTGTGTGTGTGTGTGTGTGCGTGTGCGCCCACGTGCTCAGAAGTGCTGCATGGCAACACGATCAGGCGGCAGCGCTGAAGGATCTGTAGCATCGTGGGACCAAGAATCCCAGGGGCAGGAAGAGCACGTCCATATCAGAGGCAGGATTCTGACGAGCTGTACAAAGCACCTGCTTTCCTCTTTCTGTCGTCTCTTATCTGGGCTGCAGAAAAACAGATGCAACCAAGGCAATGAAGGAATGTTCTGTCTTCCTGAGGTACTGTTTGCTTTCTGATAAGCTCCTAAGTGCCCTCATATGCCCACAGGGAGAAGGCAAGAGCGTGACAAGGATTTAGAGAGGCAGGAACTGAATCCGGGAAGAAGAGACTCATGGAAACTTTAAAATACTGAAAAACATCATGTGTCTGCATGTGTGCTCAGTTGGGTCCGAATCTTTGCAACCCCGTGTGAAATGCAGCAGGACCCTAGGGAACCCACCTAGGGTGGAATCCACCATGCCCCCACCCCCACGTTCCCAGCCTGCCTTTTGTCCGTGGAAAACTTTAGTCGAATAATAAGTTTAATCAGAGAAATGAGAACATATAAAGAAAAACAGTAAAAGGAGCCCAAATAATCATAATGTAGTCCTTAAGCATCGTCCAGGAGTTCCTTGACTTCTCAAGGGCTCAGTTCCTTCTCAAGGGCTATAGATAATATTCGTAGCCATATGCTGTGAGCTGTCTTACAGAGACTGAAACCCCAGGTGGGAGAAATTAACTGCATGATGACCAGACTGTACCCACGACACAAGCTGCCACAGTTCGGGGAAATGACCTCAAAGCAATGGGAACAAATGGACCAAAACCACCAAGATGACACTGGTCAAACCACTGATGACCAATTTGGAGATGACTGTCAGAGCTGACTGTGCTGTTTCTGCATGTAGTTCCCCCCACCCCAACCTCTGTCTATAAAATCTCCTGCCCGACTGGTTGCCAGTGGTGGGGGGAAGTTGGCCTTTGGACAGATGTCTGCCACCCCTCCCCTCCAGTGGTCAGCATCTGAAAATAAAGTAAATTTCCTTTCCATCAACCTGGCCTGTTAATTGGCTTTTGGGCAGCAAGCAGCTGACCCCCACACACCTTTTGGTAACACACGGACTGTAGCCTGCTGGGCTCCTCTGTCCATGGCATTCTCCAGGCAAGAATATTGGAGCAGGTTTCCATTTTCTACTCCAGGGAATCTTCCTGACCCAGGGATCGAACTCGTGTCTCTTGAGTCTCCTGCATTGGAAGGTGGATTCTTTACCACTGAGCCACCAAGGAAGCCTGAAAAATATCATGGTTTTACTCAAAAGCTTCCCTGGTGGCTTAGACGGTAGAGTGTCTGCTTGCAATGCAGGAGACCTGGGTTCAATCCCTGGGTCAGGAAGATCCCCTGAAGAAGGAAATGGCACCCCACTCTAGTACTCTTGCCTGCAAAATCCCATGGACGGAGGAGCCTGGTGGGCTACAGTCCTGGGGGTCACAAAGAGTCAGACACAACTGAGTGACTTCTCTTTACTCAAAAGCAAGCATCCTGAAAGATGCCCTATGGGACTGTAGCCAGAGCTGGCTTGGAATCCAGAACCAGGGTCAAGCTCTCTCAAGTGCCTGCCTGTTTTAGGGGGACCTGGAGAGGGGGAAGGATGAACAGAGAGGAGTCTGGAGTGGGGGGGTTCCCATGGAACCAGGGGCTGCCCTCTGCCTCCCACAAACCACAAAATGCTGAGGGCTGCATCCACCCTCCAGGGCTACATAGGAAGACTGCTCGGTGTGGGAGGGCCTCCTCAATCAGTGGGCACGTGGAACCAAGAGGCTTCTGTGGACTCTGGGGTCGGCTCCGACACCCACAGGCTGGATGACCTCAGGCAACCTCCTGCTTTTCTTTCCAACTGTGGTTCCTTCCTTTGGCAGAATAAGAAATAACTTTGTAATAGAATACTGTATAAAATGTGGTCTTCTCCATGGAGACAACCTAAATACTCACTGACAGACGAATAAAGGAGAGTGGTGTATACAGATGATGTGGGTTTTCTTGAATGAACTTTTTGGCCAACACTCCACCCCCTCACATACACACACACACACACACACACACACAAAGTGGAATATTACGCAGCCATAAAGAGAGTGAAATAATGCTATACACAGCAACATAGACGGCCCTAGAGATGATACTAAGTCAAAGACAAATAAGATAATCACTTCTATGTGTAATCTGAAATATGACACAAACAAACTTATCTGTGAAACAGAAAGAGACTCACAGACACAGAACAGACTTGTGGCTATCAAGGGGGCAGTGGGGGTAGGGGAGGGGCAGATGGGGAGCTCAAGATTAGCAGATGTAAACTAGTATATACAGAATGGATAAACACAAGGTCCTACTGCACAGCACAGGGGACTCTCTTCAATATTCTGTGATAAACCAGAGCAGAGAAGAACATAAAAAAGTGTGTGTGTAAATAAAACTGTGGACTACAAGGAGATCAAACCAGTCCATCCTAAAGGAAATCAACCCTGAATATTCATTGGAAGGACTGATTCTGAAGCTGAAGGTCCAATATGTAGGCCACCTGATGCGAAGAGCCAACTCACTGGAAAATACCCTGATGCTGGGAAAGATTGAGAGCAGAAGGAGAAGGGGACGACAAAGGATGAGATGGTTGGATGACATCACTGACTCAATGGACATGAATTTGAGCCAGAACTCTGCTGCTAAGTCGCTTCAGTTGTGTCCGACTCTGTGTGACCCCATAGACGGCCTCCCACCAGGCTCCCCCATCCCTGGGATTCTCCAGGCAAGAACACTGGAGTGGGTTGCCATTTCCTTCTCCAATGCATGAAAGTGAAAAGTGAAAGTGAAGTTGCCCAGTCGAGCCCGACTCTTGGCGCCCCCATGGACTACAGCCTACCAGGCTCCTCCGTACATGGGATTTTCCAGGCAGGAGTACTGGAGTGGGGTGCCATTGCCTTCTCCTGGGATACGGTGAAAGACAGGGAAGCCTGGCATGCTGCAAGTCCATGGGGTCACAAAGAGCCAGACATGACTTAGGGACCACACAACAACAAACCGAAGTGATCAACATTTAAAGTCAACTATAATCACTAGATGGTGACTGCAGCCATGAAACTAAAAGGTGCTTACTCCTTGGAAGGAAAGTTATGACCAACCTAGACAGCATATTCAAAAGCAGAGACATTACTTTGCCAACAAAGGTTCGTCTAGTCAAGGCTATGGTTTTCCAGTGGTCATGTACAGATGTGAGAGTTGGACTGTGAAGAAAGCTGAGCACCAAAGAATTGATGCTTTTGAAATGTGGTGTTGGAGAAGACTCTTGAGAGTCCCTTGGACTGCAAGGAGATCCAACCAGTCCATTCCTGAAGGAGATCAGCCCTGGGATTTCTTTGGAAGGAATGATGCCGAAGCTGAAACTCCAGTACTTTGGCCACCTCATGCGAAGAGTTGACTCATTGGAAAAGACTCTGATGCTAGGAGGGATTGGGAGCAGGAGGAGAAGGGGACAACAGAGGATGAGATGGCTGGATGGCATCACTGACTCGATGGACGTGAGTCTGAGTGAACTCTGGGAGTTGGTGATGGACAGGGAGGCCTGGCATGCTGCGATTCATGGGGTCGCAAAGAGTCGGACCTGACTGAGCAACTGAACTGAACTGAACTGACACTTTAGCTTTTAAAAATGTGGTCTTCACAAGGTCCTCCTGTAGAGCACGTGGAATTCTGGTCAGTGTTATGTGGCAGCCAGGATTGGAGGGGAGTTTGCGGGAGAATGAATACATGTATATGTATGGCTGGGTCCCTTCACCGTTTACCTGAAACTATCACAATGCTGTTAATCAGTTATACCCCAAAATAAAAATAAAAAGTTTAAAGTAGGAAAAAAATGTGGCCTTCTGATTACTTGAGGATAGCAATTTTGCCTATGTGCTCTTCTGCATGTGAATTGCCTGCCCAGGTGTCCAGACAGGTGACAAGGAGATAGGGTGGGGAGAGCCTGCCTACAACAGAGCATTCTCTGTCCATGACTGTGCCATGGTGACCATCAGGGCAATCCATGCTAGTCTGCTCTGCTTTTAACTGTGCACATAAATCCTTAAGACTCTGGTGCAGGGGGTGCCTGGAGCTCAGGTCTGTGGCTCTCTGCTGGTGAGTCAGACGTAGCTCGGAGGCCTGCCCTTTGGTCTGTCAGATGCTGATGCTGTCAGCGGCAAGGACGGGGCCATGAACCCAGTCTCCCTGGGATCCCATTTGCGCCACCTGTGACCGAGTGTGCCAGTGGTCTGGCATAACCCCATCACCTTGGACTATATCTGGACCCAGTGGGTCTCAGTCTGGACTAGGATTGAACAAAATTAACCCGTCTGTCTGAAATGTATTAATAATATTGAAGAGGTAAAGTAGCAAGGGGCTTCCCTGGGGGCTCAATGGTAAGTAATCTGCCTGCCAAGCAGGAGGAGTGGGTTTGATCCCTGAGTTCTGAAGACCTCCTGGAGGAGGAAATGGCAACCCTCTCCTACCCCTATAATACTCCAATATTCTTAACTGGGAAATCCCATGGACAGAGGAGCCTGGCAGGCTACAGTTCATGGGGTTGCAATGGATTCTTCAGGCAAGAATACTGGAGTGGGTTGCCATGCCCTCCTCCAGGGGATTGAACCCACGTCTCTTATGTCTCCTGCATTGGCAGGCAGGTTCTTTACCATGAGCGCCACTTTCACAAGATAAGATGATAAAAAAGCAGGGACTTCCCTGGTGGTTCAGCGGTTAAGAGTCCAAGATTCCACACTGCAGGGGGCACAGGTTCGATCCCTGGTCAGGGAACCAAGATCTCACATGACCCACAGCTTGGCTCAAAAAATAAATTAATTAAAATAAATCAAAAACAAGAAAAAGCAGTCCAAAATGCTTTATAAATCAAGGTCTATAGCAGTGCTTCTCAGATGCCCATGGATACCCACATCACCTGAAATCTTGTTAAAGTGCAATTCTGAGCAGGTAGGTCTGGGTGGGGCTGAGGTTCTATATTTCTAAGCGGTGCCCCATGGTATGAAGCTGCAGGTGTATGAAGATTGCTGGGCATGAGTGGTGGGAGGGATGCTAAGTGTCACCTGCTTCTACCAAAAGCAGGCAGACACGGGGGCTCCTTGGTCTGGGACCCCAGGCTGTGCCTCAGACCGATGGTATTAACATTAATTGGCCACTAGGGCTGGGCCCTGCCCGACTCTACCACCCCTTCCCTGGAAGGGGTGATTCCCATGCACCCAGAACCACTGCTAGGGGAGAACCCCTGCTCTGGAGCCTGAATGTCACCCACAGCATCCCAGCCAGTGCCGTCCGTCTCCATGGAAACAGGACACACTACTCTCTCTGGCAGCCTCTGCTAGATCCTGTTAGTTGAACTTACTAGAAAATTCTTCCTGTTAAGCCAAAATACCTGTCCCCGCAAGCTCCAGGCCTTCTACTCATTAATTCTATGTGTTCAAGAGTGACACAGAATGACAGCCCTCAGATCAGACTATTATGTTTTAAATTGAGCTGAAATTCACTTAACTTCATTTAAACATGATCCACAACATTGTGAACATTTCAGTATCATCAAAGAGGCAAATTATTCCTCTCTACCCATATGTGCCCCAGAGATATTTTCTATTGACTTCCACAAAAAGATTTAGAGGGCCTTTTTCCTCTAACTAATTCACAGTCCCTTCCTTTTGTAAAGTTTAAAAATAAAATAAAATTAAAAAAAAAAAAAAAAAAATAAAGTGAAGAACTCCCTCTAAAAAAAAAAAAATAAATAAAATAAAAAAAAAAATCAGTGGTAAGCATTTAAAACCCAGGTTACATCATTTGAACTCAGAAAAATTTTAAACAAGTAAACACTTATAGATGGGTATCAACGAGGATCAACAAAAATCAACACCAACAACATTAGCAAAGATTTCTCGCAAACAAAGCAAGGCAGTTACCTTGACACTGTTGGTGGATCACTGAAGGAGCCTAATGCACATTTCAGATGATGTTTAAAGCCACGTGATCATTAAAGAAGAAATGAAGCAGCCAAATCTGTTCTTCTTTTTACAGTTTTACAGATAGCTTTTTTTTTTTTTTTTCCAGTAGCTGGTGGCTGTGGATCTTTCTCTTGTTTTCACCCAAAGTTGGAAAGATGAGCTACTAGTTTTCTGGGTTCTCAGCTGTTTTCAAAGCATGCCCATTTTGTCACAGGTGACCCCATCTCCTCTCGGCCTGCAGAACACTTGAGCAGGCATGAATATCAGGAAGACTGCCTCTCTTGCTCCCATCTCCTAGCTGAGCTCCTGGGTAGTCCTCTAGAGTCTCTCTTCCCCCTGCTCAGCCTTCCTTAGCATCTAGAGTCCAATGGCCACTGACCCCTGCACAGCCACTTGCTCTCAACTGGTTCCTGGAGACGGTCCTCTGGGGCTGCCCATCTCAGCTGCTGCCAGAGAATCTTCCGTGGACGCCAGGTAACTCTGAATCGTTACCACATTTTGCAATCTGTGTAGGAGTCCAGAGGGCCGTCAACGCACAGCGTTTCTGGGCTTAACTGTACCACCGGTTAACTGACAAATTCTGAAGTCCCCTGGCTGTAAGAGTTTTCACATTTCTCTGGCTTTCAGCCAGATTTAATAAATCCATTTTCCTTGGTCTCTGGTATTGTCCCAAGGCTCTTCCATGGTGGTTTATGGAGTAAAATCAGGAGGGTCCATCTACTGAAGATGAAGTTGAATTTAAGTAAATTGAAGGCACTCCCTAAGACATGTTAGGAAGATGCGGAACCAAGGCTCATGACATAGTCACCTCTGAAGGCTGGAGCAATGGTCACGGTACAGAAGCGTCAGGAGACGGGGCTGTGGGGCTATGTGAAGTGGTGAGACGGTGCCTGTAGCTGTTCTCGAATGAGAAGCTGGGAAGGCTCAGGGCTGCAGGGCCCCTCCCAGGGCCAGGGAGGCTGATGGGTTTTTGCGGGCCAGCCCTTGCGAAGCTGAGCTGTGTAGGAGAACAATCCTCTGAGCCAAACTGGTCCAGAAAGTTCTCTCATTTTATCTCTTTTATATGGAGCAATTCCCACAGTGATCACACACCTTCCTGGGGGCCTCCAGGAATGAAGTGAACATACCTGTGACCTCCACCTGGCGGCCCAGGGTCGTCAAGATGATCGTGACAAGGGATATTCTGGGAGCAGGCTCCTGGCTGGTGACTGAGTACAAAGTCAAGTGTCCCTGGAACTCCAAGCCTCTTGACTCTGCCATCAGCTTCTCTGGTCCCTGGGCCCCCTGCCCACCTTCGCAGCACTTGTTCCCTGAGCAGGTGACCGCCTCCTCCGATGCCGAGATCTCCGCCTGCCGGAGGAGCCCAGCAGGTGGCCCCGGGCCCTGGCTGTGTGTTCCAGATGGTAAAGAATCTGCCTGCAATGCAGGAGACCCGAGTTTGAGCCCTGGGTCTGGAAGATCTCCTGGAGAAGGAAATGGCAACCCACTCCAGTATTCTTGCCTGGAGAATCCCAGGAACAGAGGAGCCTGGCAGGCTATAGCCCATGGTGTTGCCAAGAGTCGGACATGACTGAAGCGACTAACACACTTCCAGGCAGGTGAGGCGGCCAAGGAGATGGATGTCAGGGCTGAGACCTGAGCTGTGCCAGGAGCACATGGGCTGCCTCTGCCCCAGTAACCACCCTCCACTCCCAACCACTCCGCCCCACCCACCACCCGTTTCAGCTCTTTACTCATTACCACTGATGAAAGCTGTGATTCCCAGGTCTCCCTTGGCAGTGCAACTAGCTGGAGAGCCACTAAAATACAGAGTCCCGGGTCCCTGAGAGATTCTGAGCCTCGTCAGGGAGCCAGGTTCGGAAGGAAGAGGCCAGGCCAATACCTGATTCCATGTGTTCCGAGGACTCAGCAGAAGGGAGGGAAGTGGAGACCCCCACTGACCACGTGTCCAGAGCAGTGGAGACACCCCTAATGGCCAGCCTGGGGCCACACACTTCTCCAGGCAGCACACTCTGGTCCGGCAAAAATGGCACCAGCCATGTGTGTGTGTGCTCAGCCCTGTCAGTCATGTCTGACTCTTTGCAAGCCCATGACTGTAGCCCTCCAGGCTCCTCTGTCCATGGGATTCTCCAGGCAAGAATACTGGAGTGGGTTGCCATGCCCTCCTCCAGGGGATCTTTTGGTTCAAAAACTTCCAGTGTACCAACTGTCCTGGGAAATGCTGAAAAGCACACCTGTGGCTCCAGTATGTCACTACAAGGACCAGATACCCAGATGATACCAGTGGACTGGCGATGCCCAGCTGACCCCAAAGGAGACCTCTCCCTGAGGTCAGCATCCCCCAGCCGGGCCCACTCTGATTCCCTCACACACAACAATTAGTATGGCAGATGCAGAGAAAGGCAAATAATTTGATTCACCAGAGTGTCACGGGAAAACAGGATTTATAGCATCACTGATGCTAAAAATAGCTCGAGCGCCCTCACTCCTGAACTTTCTGCACTTCACATGGTTTTAACCTGTCTCCATTTCCTTCTGTGGTAACATCATGCGGCGTGAAATGTGTTTTCTGCGGTATTTGATTCCATGTGGGTGTTTTTTCCTGCATCCGTCTTCCTTTGTGTTACTTCAAGGGAAAAACAGCCCTGGGAGAGCTTTTGTGCCGTCTGCTATTGTTCTGTATTTAAGGGGAAAAAAAGTATATGCTGCTAAGACCAGGCCAACTGGCAAATTCCCTAAGCTTTAAATCTTTGTTAAAAATGCCAAAGTAAGTGACCCCTGGTCTACAAAGCCAGCAGAACACAGCCCTGCCCACACTTCCAAGTCTCAACAAGTATAGACCCTTCCAGGGGTCCCACAGGCCTGAGTCTGTCCAGCCTCAGGAAAGGGGCTACCCCTGGTCACCCTTCTGAGAACCTACATAATGAGGTTTCGTAACCACACCTGCATGATCCCCCCAATGTCGAGGGTGTGTGATCTCAAGCTTTCTTTCCAATTGCAGTAAAATGTACATAACATGGGGCTTCCCTGGTGGCTCAGCAGGTAAAGAGTCCGCTTGCAGTGCAGGAGGCACAGAAGATGTGGCTTCGATCCCTGGGTCGAGAAGACCCCCTGGAGGAGGGCACGGCAGCCCACTCCAGCATTCTTGCCTGGAGAATCCTCATGGACAGAGGAGCCTGGTAGGCTACAGTCCACAGGCTTGCAAAGAGTCAGGTCAGACACAACTGAAGTGACTGAGGACGCACGCACACATACATAACATAAAGTTCACCATCTTAACCTTCAAGTGCACACTTCAGCGGCATTAAACACATTCACGATGCTGCGTCACTATCACCACCAACCATCCCCAGAATTTTTTCAGCACCCAGAGCTGAAACTCTGTAGCCATTAAACACGAATTCTCCACCCGTCCCCCCAGCCGCCTCGGGCAGCCACCGTTGTATCTTCTGTCTCTGCGAACCTGACAAACTCAGGAACCACACAGAAGTGGGATTCTGCAACACCGTCCTGCTGCGTCTGGCTTCTCTCACTCAGCACAATGTCTTCCTGGTTCATCTGTGCTGCAGCACGTGCCAGAACTTCCCTCCTTTTCATGGCTGCGTAACATTCCCACGCAGGCAGACATAAAGAAGAGACTTTTGGACTCAGAGGGAGAAGGAGAGGGTGGGATGATTTGAGAGAGAGCATTGAAACATATACATTACCCACGTGAAACAGATAGCCAGTGAGAGTTTGATGTATGACACAGGGCACCAAAGCCAGTGCCCTGCGACAACCTGGAGGAATATGGTGGGGAGGGAAGGGGGGGTTCAGGTGGAGGGGACACATGTATACCTATGGCCGATTCATGGGATGGATGGCAAAAACCATCACAATATTGCAATAATCCTCCAATTAAAATATATAAATTTTAAAAAATATTCCATGTATCTGACACACATGCTTAAGTTTTTGATTCTACAAATGATGAAAATAATTCTTTTCAACCTGCCAACATATCTAGGATTCCATACTCAGTCTCAATAGCTACAATTTTAATAGACAAATTATCCAGCAGAAGGCTCCCCACACAGTCACAAGGGTCCATCCACTCCACCCCCATCCCCCTCCCTGGGGCCATGGCCTGGAACCTGGTATTAGAGCAACTAAAATTCTAGGTTAGGAGCCAGTCTGTGGTTCTGGGCATTCTCTGCCTTGACCACACCACAGGACTGTGAGAAAGCTTGCAGAAAACTGATGTCTTACTTTATTTTTATCTTTGAAGATTGTGATTGATGCATAAGAATTCCCAGTCTCCCTGGTGACGCAGAGACCATGTCTCCAGCCTGGGTGACGCAAAGTGGAAGACGATGTCCACATCCTCCTTGGGCCGAGCAGCTGGACGGTGGATGTGGCATCTGTGGCAGACCAGATGGCGACCCTCAGCCTTCACAGAACGCCAATTAACTGTATATGGTTCTATGCCCAGACATCTTGGACCACCCTCTGCTAAAGTCAACTAAAACGAAGGATAAAAGAAGGATTAAAGAACATATCAGAGTTATCACTGAACCGATAAGACAACAGGAGTCTGTGCAGACCAAACACACAGTGGAGGCTGGGGTCCTGGGAGTAAATGAGGCTGAAGCTAAGTTCTCCCAGGAGGCGAACCCCGGCAATGTGGAGCATTGATGCGATGCTGTGCAGGTCGAGACAGAAGGACAGCGGCACCCTGTCCATGTTGGGACCCACTAGGAGACCCTTACATGAAGCTTGATCTCAAAGCAGGGCTCTAATCCGCGTGGATGGGAACAAGAGGGATTACACAGCATGGACAAGAGGGCTTCCTTTTACAGCGCCAAGGAGAAAAATAATCTCCCCCAAAGAGTCATAACCAGGAGACGGCCTTCAAACAGATTTCAGGCCCTGTGTGGTTTGAAAATCCCCAAGAGAGAATTTCAAGTAGTTTCGAGTTGACGGGACTCATGTGCCGAGTACAACAAACACAAATCCTCTTCAGAGGAAAGTAGCTTTAACTCAAGCTTCAAAAACATTTCACAGATTGAGCTCCAAGGAATATAAACCCAGTCGAAACTCACAAGGTGTGCAAGGAAAAAGGCCACATGTAGAAACAATAACCAGCAAAGTCAGATGTTTTATATCAAAATGATTTCAGATATTATCCAGCATTTCAGTGCTCCTAACAGAAGATTTTGGGCTTTGCTGGTGGCTCAGATGATAAAGAATCTGCCCGCAATGCAGGAGACCCGGGTTCGATCCCTGGGTCAGGAAGATCCCCTGGAGAAGGAAATGGCAACCCACTCCTGTCAGTATTCTTGCCTGGAGAATCCCATGGACAGAGGAGCCTTGCGGGCTATAGTCCACGGGGTGGCAAAGACTTGGACTCCACTGAACGACTAACACTTTCACTTTCAACAGAAGATTTGGGGCAACCATTCCAAATACAACTCATTGCAGGGTGACTAGATACCACACTAGTTAAAAAATGACTCAATCTGTAAACCTGATGTTACCAAGAGAACAAGAACTCTTTTCATCACTCATACTCAGCTCCCTCAAAGCAAACAAGAAACAGTATCAAAGCTACACCAACCAAAATGATGACTGAGACCCTAGAGGAAAGGTGTATTTCATCCAGAATTCTGATGGATGATGACTTATTGCTGTCTAGAACGTAAATAGCATGGGACCAAGAATCTTTGTTTTCTTTACCCATGTATCAGTGTCTGGCACATTTTGGCACTCTGTTCATATGTTTGAATGATGGGATGCTTGTGCTCAGTTGCTCAGTAGGGTCTGACTCTTTGCGGCCCCATAGACTGTAGCCCACCAGGCTCCTCTGTCCATGGGATTTCCCAGGCAAGAATACTGGAGTGGGTTGCCACTTCCTCCTCCAGAGGATCTCCCCAACCCAAGGATCGAGCCCAAGCCTGCTGGGTTGGATTGAACCCAACTGCTCCTGCATTGGCAGGTGGATTCTTTAACCCCTGAGCTGCCTGAGAAGCCCAAACGATGGGGGACAGACATGAACAAGAACGATACCCTACCACCTGGTGTCTTCTTGCCTCCCCCTGGGGCACTGTGATAACCCTGCACATTTTGTGGTGTGTGCTCTATTTGGCAAGTGAGTAGCCTAGTCATCCTGCCTGTAGGCTCAGACATGATTTTCAAAAAGAAAGCACACAGCATCTGTGTTCATCTCAGTGTGCCAAGTTAACTCTGAGACTGCTGGACAAAGAGATTCCTTGATGGAAATATCTGGGACCTGTGAATGTGGGTAAACTTTGCTGGGAAAGCAGAAAGTAGGCTGGGTACAGGGAAAATGAACTCAGCTCCACTTGCCTAGTGTTTTGCTTCCAGGGAGGGGAATGAAATCACACGGTAAACAAGTGACTCATGAGTGGCCTAGTCTTGACAAACTGGAGCATCCAAGGAGAAAAGCAGATGATGGACAAGAATACTTCGCACTGACCACCTGTTCTCTTGCATCCTTTCTGGCCTCGACTCCTTTGTTATGCTGCTCACTCCAGGTCCAAAATTCTAGCCGCAACTGATGGCAGAGCTCGCTTCCAGCTGAGTGTATGTTTAGACAGCAGGAAATGAGGAGAGAAATGGTCCATTCACAAGGTGAAGAACTGAGTGTGAATGTGGATGGGGGTGTGGATGGGGGAACACTGGGGAGTAAGGCTGGCGGGTGGAGCTGGAGTCAAAGTCAATGAAGAAGCAGGAATAAGCAGTTATCGGGCCCAGAGTCCAGGCAAGCACTTGGGGAGGTCAACAATTCTAGCTGGCAGCAGCTCAAGGTCCCCCTCTGCAGCTCCATGTCTGGCGTTTCAAAACTGACAAAGTCTTGGTCCAAACGGGAGATTCTTTATCCCCCCAAATGCCAGTGGCCCTTCCTGGACAGACAGCCCTTGGTCAGCTGAGTCACGCAGAAGCATGACTTGGAGCATGCTGGTTGAAGGGTCAGTCAACAGCAACAAGATCCCTGGAACGGCCTCCTTTTTAAATTCTTCTCTGAGACAGGGTCTAATAGTTGGGGTTTTGACTCAGGCTCATCTGTTTGAGAGTTCCCCTTCTGATGGTAACTGGTGTCACAGTGGTGATCTGTGTGACCAGGTTACCCAAGCCAAGCAGAAATGTCATACACAGTATAACAGGTCAGTGGTCCCTGGTTAGGGAACCAGGTGAATCATGTGAGCTGCCCAGAGGACAAGAGCAGGTCAGTAGAACCTTCACACCATCCTGTGTCCCCAGGACAGAGGGGAGTTTGAAAGCGTTGAAAAGATCCCACCAGCTTGGGCAGACAGCACAGTTCCTCTCAGGGACTTCCAGCACCTTGGCACAAAGAACAGATTTTGTATTGAGTTTAGGGTTCGTGTGTGTGTGTGTGTGTGTGTGTGTGTGTGTGTGTGTGTGTGTATCCTGGTTCAATTAATTACTCTATATTAGCAGTTTTCAAAGAGGAGATCAATGACCCCTTGGGTGCTCATGATCTTTTCAAGGGGTCCACAGAGTCAAACCCTTTCATGACAAACCTAGACAGCATATTAAAAATCAGAGACATTACTTTGCTGACAAAGGTCATTACAGTCAAAGCTACAGTTTTTCCAGTAGTCATGTACGGATGTGAGTTGGACCATACAGAAGACTGAGCACCAAAGAATTGATGCTTTTGAATTGTGGTGTTGGAGAAGACTCTTGAGAGTCCCTTGGACAGCAAGGAAATCAAAGCAGTCAATCCTAAAGGAAATCAACCCTGAATATTCCCTGGAAGGACTGATGCTGAAGTTGAAGCTCCAATCCTTTGGCCACCTGATGCAGAGAGTCAACTCATTGGAAAAGACCCTGATGCTGGGAAAGATAGAGTGCAGGAGGAGAAGGGGGTAACAAAGGATGAGATGGTTGGATGGCATCATTGACTCAATGACTCAATGAGTCTGAGCAAATACCAGGAGATAGTGAAGGACAGGGGAGCCTGGTGAGCTGCAGGCCATGGGGTCGCAAAGATTCAGACACAACTTAGCAACTACTGAACAACAACAGAGTCAAAGCTATTTTATAATAATACAAAGACATTAATTGTCTTTTTCAATATCATTTTCTTAAGAGTGTGCCATGGACTCTCTCAAACAATATTAACAGCTGATACCTCCTTTTAGTAAGTCGGACAATAAAAAGATTTGCAAAAGCTCAAACAATATCACTCTCTTACTCAGTTATATCATTTTGGGAAACATAATTACCTTATTCTTATGTTATAATGCAATGCATTTATCACTGCTATTTTTAACTGAGTTAAAAATTATTTAAAATTTTTCTCAGTTTTAATTTCAAAGATGGTAAATATCCATGGATACAAACCACATAAACAAAAACTCTGAGATGCTCACTAGTTTTTAAGAATGTAAAGGGAACCCAAGATTCATAAATCTGAGAACTGCTACTCTATATTTTCACCAAATCCTGGTTACAAGCCCTGACAGTTACCTGAAATAGCCATCTCTTTACAACATAAGGTAGTGCTGTGCTACCTTTTTTGACTATGCAGATGAACGAGCAATATAAACGGCACAGCAACCATTTTTCAATGTCATTTCCCTTCTGTCTCAGAAATGGCTCCGTAATTTTAAAGCCAGACACTTCACACCTGTGTTCTAAAGCAGGGTTCTTATGGAATTATTTATTCCAGGGAGTTGTTGGCTGGTCATATGGGAACATAATTCTCAACTCATCACCATTAGATGCTATAGAGGCTTTATTTATATCTTCCTAGGAAGCAGATAATCTTACTATATCACAATATTTGGGGAAATATCCAGGAGATTTATGCGCAATTCAGATATACCCCTAATATGTTATCTTGATGGGCTACTGGTTCTAGGATTTAAGGTAACTTGATAATTACTCAGACAACAACCACATGATGTTGAGTTGACATTCAGATAAGCTCTCATTCTTCTTTTCATATTTTATTAGGCATAATAACTACCCACAAATCAACAAGCCAGAAAAGATAAAAGGTACTCCATATGTGCCCTGAATTATTCATAACTTCCAAAGAAATATGATGCTAAGTCATAATAATATAAGAACCAAATTCCCACTAGAAGCATCTAGCTTCTGATATTTCAAGTGCAATACATATCCCTTCTTGACAACATCTCAGCAAAGCATTTTCACAGTGTAGCAGAAACATTTTCATTCATTCACTTCAGGCAATTCCTCACTGCTGTGTTGTGTTCAGGTTAGATTAGGCAGTGTGACAAATTAAGATGTGCTGTAGGTCCAGAGTGTGTCTTCAGGAAGGGTAAAGTCTGTGAGAGAGAGATGCAGGCAATGACGATGCTGCAAAGCGCAATCTAGGGAGTTCTGTAAGGATTAGATACTTGCATGCGTGCTGTTGCTTCAGTCGTGTCTGACTCTTTGCAACCCTGTGAACTGTAGCCCGCCAGGCTCCTCTGTCCTTGGAATTTTTCAGGCAAGAATACTGGAGTGGGTTGCCATTTCCTCCTCTGGGGATCTTCCCAACCCAGGGATTAAACCTATGTCTCCTGAGTCTCCTGCATTGGGAGGTGGGTTCTTTACCAACTGTGCCACCCGGGAAGCCCCAAAACCAGGAGGGTGAGCTGTTACCACCCTCCTGGTATTAGCAAAAGCCATTAGAGCTCACAGCTATGTGAACTCTTTCTACTTGCCAGAGTCTCTCCCTCTGAGACACAATGAGTAACCCAGGAAGGGGCTTGTGGGTAAGCACATGGAGTTTTCATCAAACCAACCCACCAACAAACCTATGAACCCACCAACCTAGCCATCAACCAACCCACCCACCAACCAACCCAGCCATCAACCCACTCAGCTATCAACCAACCCACCCACCAACCAACCCAGCCATCAACCAACCCACCCACCAACCAACCCAGCCATCAACCAACCCACCCACCAACCAACCCAGCCATCAACCCACTCAGCTATCAACCAACCCACCCACCAACCAACCCAGCCATCAACCAACCCACCCACCAACCAACCCACCCACCAACCAACCCAGCCATCAACCAACCCAGCCACCAACCAACCCAGTCACCAACCAACCCACCCACCAACAAACCCAGCCATCAACCCACCCACCCACCAACCAACCCACCCACCAACCAACCCAGCCATCAACCAACCTACCCACCAACCAACCCACTCACCAACCAACCCAGCCATCAACCAACCCACCCACCAACCCACTCAGCTATCAACCAACCCACCCAGTTATCAATCAACCCACCCACCAACTAACCCACCCAGCCATCAACCAACCCACCCACCAACCCACTCAGCCATCATCCAACCCTAACTAACCAACCAACAGACCAACCCACCAACCAATCTATCAACCAACCAACCAGTGGTGGTTGCTTCCTGCATGAATAAGACCAGTGTGGCTGACTAGCAAAGTCACATGACTGTGTTCTTTGATGAGCTACAAATGAGTCCCTCCTGCTCCCCACTCTTGTTTTGGGTGTGTGTGTGTGCTATTTCAGAGTATGCTTTCAGAGGCATCAGGACAACCAGACGTGCTCTGAATGAGTCAATGTCCCAGCTAGAGAAGTGAGTGTTATACAGGTCCTTCCTTGATAGAGAGGACGCCACCCCATCCCAAGGCCCTGCTTACTCCCACCCCCACCATGACCCGGTAATACCGTCTCACTGACAACTCGACAAGCAGCTGTTACTAGTTACTAATGCTGCTAACAGGCAGCGTTAGGAGCAAGTCATGAGGGGCCCAGACAGCAGCCTTTTCTTGGGTGGTGCGGCGACAAAATTGGATCTGTACACAGTGACTCCCATAAAGGGAGGCTCCCAAGAAGGGTAAATGAGGCACTGCCTGCAACTCTCCCCACAGATCTCCCAGTCAAACTGATATACTTAGAAACCAGACCCCACACACAGTTCAGGTGGCATGCACAGAGGCAGTGACTCTGTGACTTGCTGGAAAAAGAACGACGTGAAAGAAAGTATTAGTTGCTCAGCTGTGTTTGACTCTTTGTGACTCCATGGACTATAGCCTGCCAGGTTCCCCTGTCCATGGGGATTCTCCAGGCAAGAATACTGGAGTGGGTTGCCATGCCCTTCTCCAGGGGATCTTCCTAACCCAGGGATTGAACCCCGGTCTCCTACAATGCAGGCAGATTTGTTAGTGACTGAGCCATTAGGGAAAAAAGGATGTCTGTGGACAATGTAAAATATCTGAGCAAAATAGGAAAACCTCCCTCCTAGTCTCCCAAGGATTCAGGAGGGTCACGATAAGGACATGTTGGAATAGTTGATCACTGGGCCATGGGCTGCATCCCCAGGACCCCCTCCACCACTACACATTCTCCATGGACCACTGTCTGGCCACAGCACCGGCCATAGCCTTCCAGCCAGGCTGCCAGCTTGCTAGGCTGCAGTTAATGCCAGTCCTTGATTTTTAAAGTAAAATTTAACTTAAGAGGAGCTGAAAGTTTTCGATTTCACTTTTCAGACAAAAGTCAACCTTAAAAGCAGCCCCACGAACATCAGTCAAGCAAGCTGTTTCTGATTTAGAGACAAAAATAACTCCATAAACATTAGCAAAAATGCCAAAACAAACAGCATCTGTCTCCGCTGGGATGACTGAACTTAGTGCATGAAAAGCCAGCTCCCTGCCTGCGGTCTGAGGAGCAAGTCTTGGGTGACAAAACCACCACGTGTTTGCGAATTAAGCATCTATGCAGTGATAGGTCTGACACTGGCCTCCCATGGTTGGCAGGCAGCCTGCTTCCAGTATCTTCCTTTCACCCTCTGATGGGTGGTAGTAAAGTCATGATTAGAGTCTTCTTATTAGGGATTCTTTACATTCTGCTTTTCAGTAATCCCTTGTCAAGCTTAATTTTAAGAAAATGTGTTTTTTGACAGCAATCATTTTAGGTACTGCATATATTCACATTTGTTCTTGTTGTTCAGCCACTAAGTTGTGTCCAACTCTTTGCAACCCCACGGACGGCAGCAAGCCTGGCTCCTCTGTCCTCTACTATCTACTGAAGTTTGCTCAAATTCATGTCCATTGAGTCAGGGATGTTATCTAATCATCTCATCCTCTGCCACCCCGTTCTCCTTTTTAGTTTTTTAATTTATTTCCTCTTCTCCTTTTGCCTTCAATCTTTCCCAGCATCAGGGTCTTTTTCAATGAGTTGGCTCTTTGTATCAGGTGGCTGAAGTACTGGAGCTTTAGCTTCAGCATCAGTCCTTCCAATGAATATTCAGGGTTGACTGCCTTTAGGATTGACTGGTTTGATCTCCTGGCTGTCCAAGGGACTCTCAAGAGTCTTCTCCAGCACCACAATTTGAAAGCATCAACTCTTTGGCACTCGGCTTTATTTATTGTCCAACTCTCACATCCATACATGACCACTGGAAAAAACATAGCTTTGACTATATGAACCTTTGTCAGCAAAGTGATGTCTCTACTTTTTAATACACTGTATAGGTTTGTCATAGCTTTTCTTCCAAGGAGCAAGAGTCTTTTGTGGCTGCAGTCACCATCCACAGTGATTTTGGAGCCCAAGAAAATAAAACCTGTCATTGCTTCCACTTTTTTCCCTTTCTATATGTATGCATATGTGTACACAGACACACAGATGTTCTTTTTCCCCCCTTAATACGTATATAGTTCAGTATAGAACCCTTAACACACAAAATGTGACATCTACTATGCATGCCTTCCCTGGTCTCTGGGGGTCAGGCTGTCACCAGTAACTGCAGGGGAGGAAATCTGTTTATACTCCTCTTTTTTGATAAATGGATCAAAGGCCAGTTCAGAAAACAGGCGCTTGGGCTTTGAACCATGTTGTGAAAATGCCAAGCGCTTGCAGAGAGAAAGAGGCAGATTGGAGCCTGAGGGAGACGCCGAGGCAACCAGAAAGCCCGGATTCAAAGCCTACCCATGAGGCCCTCAGACATGTGGCCAAAATTCCTGAGTCTCGGGTCCACTGCTCCAGCCCAGGCCTCTCGCCTGAGTCCCAGGCTCCCGTGCGCAGTTATCTCCTTCCCTGGTTTCCAGACCCAGACAGCAACCTGTGCGTGATCTTCGGGGCTCAAGGCAGCTCCTCCCCTCCCTCCTTCCTTCCCTCCCTCCTTCCTTCCTTCTTCCTCCCTTCCTTTCTATCTCTATTGAACTTGTTACAACATTGCTTCTGTTTTATATTTTGGGTATTTTTGGCCCCAAGGCAACTTGGGCTCTTGGCTCCTCAAGCAGGGATGGAACCCACACCACCTGCATTGGAAGGCAAAGTCTTAACCCCTGAACTGCCAGGGAACTCCCCCCATCTTTCCTATTCCAGGAAAAGGTACCTCCATTCTTCTCCTGGGCCACTCCCCATATCCTGCCATCAGCTGTCAGTTCTAGCTTTAAAATCTTCCTTCCACCCATCTGCATTTTCCACCTGTACTGTCATGATCTTGCCAGAGCCCCCAGACTGAGCGACAGTCGAGTCTTCCCCAGGGCTGCCCCGATTCTCTTTTCTGTCCCTTCACAGCAGCCCTCAAAGACCTCCACAGTAATATTTTTTAAAATGCCCGTCGGATCAGGCCAATCTGTGGCTCAGAGCCCTTCAGTGGGATGCTCTTGGCTCAGAGGCAGCAGAGAAAGGACGAGGTGGGCCTGCAACAGCTTATCCTGCCAGAAAGTAAGACGCACTCAAGATCGATGGGGACACGTGCAAAACCACCTCCGGAGGTTCTGGATCAAACCTGGGGGCAATATGAACAGCCAAACTGTAATTTACTGGGACTTCCCTGGTGGTCCAGTGGCTAAGACTCTGCACTCCCAAGGCAGAGGGGGCCCAAGTTCAATCCCTGGTCAGGAAGCTAGATCCCACATGGCACAACTAAGAGTTCACAGGCTGCAACCAGAGACCCTGAGCGCTGCAATGAAGATCTCAAGTGCCATGGCTGACACCCAGTGTGGCCGGATACATAAATAAATGTTTATAAAAATAATTGTGACCTGGCGCTCTGCGACAACCTAGAGGGCTAGGATGGGGGGCAGGGGTGGATGGGAGGGAAGCTCAGGAGGGAGGGGATATATATATACTTATGGTTGATTCACTTTGTTGAACAGCAGAAAACAATGCAACATTGTAAAGCTATTATCCTCCAATAAAAAAACAAATTTTAAAAAATGTACATACAGCACATATAAAGGTCAATGCTACATTAAAAAAAAAAACTGATTTACTGAGTAAAACAGGAATCCCTGAAATCTTACTGATTCAAAGGAATGAATGAATGAGTGAATAGGGAGAAGAAAAGCTCCTCATCCAAGAAGACTGCCAACTCCTACCACTCCCAGGTGGTGCAGTGGTAAAGAATCCACCTGCCAATGCAGGGGACGTAAGAGACGTGGGTTCGATCCCTGAGTCTGGAAGATGCCCCTGGAGGAGGGCATGGCAACCCACTCCAGTATTCTTGCTTGGGAAATCCCATAGACAGAGGAGCCTGGCAGGTTACCATCCCCAGGGTCGCAAAGAGTCGGACACGACTGAAGTGACTCAGCACACGTGCACGATATCAGTAATTAGGACTCTTCACAGTACAGAGAAGATGGCTTAAAAATAAGTCAAGACTAATTAATTTTACATAAGAGTCACCCTGGGGCCTCCTGTGAGAGCTGATGTTAATGATGTATTTTCTGTAATTAATCTCTATGCGCATCCCGGGGTTCCCATCACCTTCTCTAGAATGACTCCTGGATTCTGGAGCCTCTTTCTCCCATTCAGCTACCCCCATCAGGTCAGCCTTCCCCCCAGACAAAGGGAGAACAGAGAGAACCAGAAACAGCTGCCTACACAGTTAAATCTTAGTGTGACCGCAGTTTCTTTGCTTAGAGGAAATTAAGTAATTAACACATGCAAAAGCATATTTTGGAAATAGGAGGTTCTTCTCTGTATTTAAAAAAAGTCTAAAGGGGAGGACAAAATGGAGACAGACAGTATTTAATAAACAGAAAGGCAAGAGATTCAAGTTCAAAGACTACCACCACTTGGTAGCCCGGAAGATAACATTCTCTCTCCAGATCTTACTTTCTCTAGGTTGCAGGTTTTAAATGTGGACAGCACCCTGGACCCTGGAAGACAGAAGCTGAGGCCAGTGACCTGCAGCTTTTATGGTGAGAAGTACTGTCAGCTGCAGCCAAAGCTTTGAGAGGTAGCAAAGGAGAGCACATAAGCCACCTCCCCATAACTTAATCCCCACCTCCTGTCCAAAACTGCAAACATGGGTTTTTGTTCAGTGGCTAAGTCATGTCCGACTCTTTGCAACCCATGGACTGCAGCACGCCAGGCTTTCCTGTCCTTCACCATCTCCCAGAGTGTGCTTAAACTCATGTCCATTGAGTCGGTGATGCCATCCAACCATCTCATCCTCTGTCGTCTCCTTCTCCTCCTGCCCTCACTCTTTGCCAGCATCAGGGTCTTTTCCAGTGAGTTGGCTCTTCACATCAAGTGGCCAAAGTATTGGAGTTTGAGCTTCAGCATTAGTCCTTCCGATGAGTATTCAGGGTTGGTTTCCTTTAGGATTGACTGGCTTGATCTCTTTGCTGTCCAAGGGACTCTCAGGAGTCTTCTCCAACACCACATTTCAAAAGCATCAATTCTTCTGCCTTCAGCCTTCTTTATGGTCCAACTCTTACATCTGTATAATGGATACTGGAAAAACCATAGCTTTGACTAGACAGACCTTTGTCGGCAAAGTGATGTCTAAATGGGTCTAAATGGGATATATTGACATGCTTATCAAAGGATGTTCCTCCCTCAGTAGGTGAAAGGGTGCCCTGTGATTGGATCTGGATAGCTGACCTGGGTTCGTGGGAAAGGCAGGCAGAGAACACAACACCGGGAACTTCTGCTCCCAAAGTGGGTACCAGCTTAATGAATCACTTCTTATCACCTGAGCAAATTAACTATGTGTTTAATCCAGGAGAAGAAAGATGAGTAATAGCAAGCCAAATAAACGTGTGTCACTTAAAAGATATCCTAACTTACAGTCTTGCCTGATTTTTATTTGTTATTCACATATCAGAGGGAGAATTATCTGAACTCTATTGCCTGCCTGTCCTAGAGAAAACATTCCAAAGAACCCAGACAGACCTGGATCCACTTTTTGTTTGTTTTGTTTGGGAATCTATTTCTCTCAATATGTCAAAGTCAGGAAAGCTCCTTAATATTGCTTAATTAAGTAGGGATCTTTAATCCATCTAATCAAAATGTATCACAGGAAGATATAATAAGTAAAACATGCTTGGAGAGGGCTTCCCAGGTAGCAACAGTGTTAAAGAACCTGGCTGCCAATGCAGGAGATGTAAGAGACTTGAGTTCCATCCCTGGGGCAGGAAGCTGCCCTGGAGGGGGAAATGACAACCCAGTCCAGTATTCTTGCCTGGGAAATCCCATGGACAGAGGAGCCTGGCGGGCTACAGTCCATGGGGTCGCAAAAGAGTTGGACACAACTTATCGACAGAGCATGCACACAGCCTGGACCCCTCCCCGTATCCTCACCTTCTCCATTCCGGTTGAGCTATAAGAGGCACTGTATGTTTTCTGCAAAGGGTTTGGGGAAAATCAGCTTCAAGTCACTGATTCACCAGATGTGAACGAAAACAGGCCGGAAATGACCTGGTTGTACTATTGTACTCCCAGAAGGCCGCCCAGTGCCTGAGCAATAGCCGGGGTGGGACCGCTTGTGAATGAAGTGGATGGGTGGAAGGATGGAAGGATGCATGGATACAGGGAGGTAAGAGTGAGACCTACAAGCAGGCAGAGAGCTTCCACTGTGATTGAACTCTAAAATATCTTCTTACATCTGGATTATAGGCTAAATGCAGAGATTACACACTAAATTACAGAGGTGACTCAACAAAGGAGGTTAAAAAATCAGCAAAAACAAAGCAACTCAGAATGCTAGTGTTTTGCTCTTGTTGTCGTTTGTTTTTCTATTTTTCGGTGGGATCTTAGTTCCCCAACTGGGGATTGAACCTGTGTCCCTGCAGGGGAAGCTCAGAGTCTTAACTGCTGGACTGCCAGGGAACTCCCAGGGGAGACAGACTAAACCATTTGGGAGACTTCTGTCTGCAAATCATGAAGGGTAAACAATGACTTACTCACTAAAACCCCCAAACATTCAAATAGGCAGCACACATTGAAGTTTCAGGAGATAATTTCAAGGAAAATAAAACTACCAGTGGGTGGTGAGTTTAAGGATTAACTGCTATTCGCCACATGAACCCCGCCCCCAAGATAGAGAAAGAACAACAGTTTGCAAGTGTCATTTAGAGGAATACAACATGAGCCACCTCATCATTTAAAATGTCTAGTAGCGAAGGGGGAGGAGCCAAGATGGCGGAGGAGTAGGACGGGGAGAACACTTTCTCCCCCACAAATTCATCAAAAGAGCATTTAAACATCGAGTAAATTCCACAAAACAACTTCCGAATGCCGGCAGAGGACATCAGGCACCCAGAAAAGCAGCCCAACTCTTCGAAAGGAGGTAGGAAAAAATATAAAAGACAAAAAAAGAGACAAAAGAGGGAGGGACGGAGTTCCGTCCCGGGAAGGGAGTCTTAAAAAGAGAGAAGTTTCCAAACACCAGGAAACCCTCTCACTGCCGAATCTGTGCCGAGCTTTGGAAGCACAGAGGGCAACATAAAAGGGAGGGGAAAAAAAAAAAAAAATAAACAATTAAAAATCGCGGATTGTGAGCCCTACGGGAACTCCCCCAGCGGAGAAGCAGCGCAGACGCCTGCACACGGCATTAGCAAGCGGGGGCTGGGCAGGGAAGTGCGGCACGGGCTGTGTCCCTTAGAGTAAGAATCGGGCCGAATGTCCTGAGCGCTATCTGAGCGAAATAATTTGGGCTAGCAAACCAGACTGTGGGATATCTACCACGCGAAAAGCCAGCCCTAACCTAAGACACCGCCAGGCCCGCGCACAGAACAAAGGACTGAACAGAGATAGCCGGCTGCAGACCTCCCCCTCCGGTGACAGGCAACCAGAGCCGGAAGGGGGCAATCGCAGCCCCAGAGAGACACTATCTATAAAACTGTAAGCAGGCTTCTGTGCTAACTAAAACTTCTTGGGGGTCTGGACGGTCAACATCTGCCTGAGAAGGTGCGCCGGTTTTACACCCAGATAACCGAGTGGCGGGGAGGCGATAAGTCGCAGCATTGGCGCCCGCCAAGCACCTCATCGCCTGAGCTGCTCGACCTGGGAAGAACACAAAACGCAGGCCCAACCGAGTCTGCGCCTCTGAGGACTACCCGAGTGCCTGAACCTGAGCGGCTTGGACCTGGGAGCTCAGTCCAGGGCCGGCCTCTGATTGTTCCCGGCGGAACAACCTAGAGCCCAAGCAGTGTGGGCAGGGAGGTTACACGCGCCGTGAGCGGGGGCAGACCCAGTGTGGCCGAGGCACTTCGAGCGCACGCCAGTGTTATCTGTTTGCAGCATCCCTCCCTCCCTCCCCACAGCGCGGCTGAACAAGTGAGCCTAAATTAAAAAAAAAAAAAAAAAAAATAGGGTCCTCCACCGTCCCCTTTGTGTCAGGGCGGGAACCAGACACTGAAGAGACCAGCAAACAGAAGAAGCTCTAACAGAGGGAAACGCCTTGGAAGCTACATGCCATAGATTAAAACCCTGTGGTTACTACGGATTACATAGGAAGGGGCCTATAGATCTTGAGAAATATAAGTCGGACTAAGGAACTGCCAAAAATGAACTGAACCCACAATACTCACAACAAAACCAGAGAAAGACCTAGATATATTTTTACTATTTTTACGATCAATCTTTCTTTCTTTCTTTTTTTTTTAATTAAAAAAAAATTTTTTTTAAGTCCTCTATTGTCCTTTAATTTTCACTTTTATAACTATTACTTTGCAAAAAAAAAAAAAAAAAAGACCCTATTTTTTTTTTTTTTTTTTTTCTTCTTCAGCAAACTTCATATATATATTTTATAATTTTTTGACCGTGGTTTTTTTTTTTTTTTTTTCTTTTTTCTTTTTCTTCTTTTCTTTAACATTGCATTTTTGAAATTCCAAACTCTACTCTAGATTTTTAATTTTAGCCTTTTGATATATGTTATCAATTTGTACCTATAGTTTTTTTCATAATTGCTGTGACTTTTTTTTTTTTTTTTCCTCTGTTTCTTTCTCTTCTTCTTTTATATAACATCGTATATCTGCAATTCCAAACTCTACTCAAGATTTTTAATTTATGCTTTTTGGTATTTGATATCAATTTGTACCTGTATTTTCTTTATAATTTTTGCGACATTGTTTTTGTTGGTTTGTTTGTTTTCTCTCTTTATTTTTCTTCTTCTTCTTTTTTTTTTTTTTTTTTTAACGTTGCATTTTTGAAATTCCAAACTCTACTCTGGATTTTTAATTTTTGCTGTTTGGTATTAGTTATCAATTTTGTACCTGTAGTTTCTTTATTACTTTCACGACCTTGTTTGTTTTTCTTTGTTCGTTTTTTCTCTCTTTCTTTTCCTTCTCCTTTTCATTAACATCGCATTTTTGAAATTCCAAACTCTACTCTAATTTCTAATTTTTGTTTTTATGTATTTGTTACCAATTTTGTACCTTTAAGAAGCCAATCTTCAGGACCCATTTTTCACTAGTGTACGAGATTACTGGCTTGACTGCTCTCTCCCGCTTTGGACTCCCCATTTTCTCCACCAGGTCACCTGTATCTCCTCCCTAACCCCTCTCTACTCTACCCAACTCTGTGAATTTCTGTGTGTTCCAGACGGTGGAGAACACTTAAGGAACTGATTACTGGCTGGATCTGTCTCCCGCCTTTTCATTTCCCCCTTTTATCCTTCTGGCCACCTCTGTCTCCTGCCTCCTTCTTCTCTTCCCTGTATAACTCCGTGAACATCTCTGAGTGGTCCAGTTGTGGAGTGCACATAAGGAAGTGACTACTGGCTAGCCCACTCTCTCCACTATTGATTCCACCTCATCTCATTTGGGTCACCTCTAACTCCCTCCTCCCTCTTCTCTTCTCCATGTAATGCTGTGAACCTCTCTGAGTGACCCTCACAGTAGAGAAACTTTTCATCTTTAACGTAGATGTTTTATCAGTGGTGCTGTATAGAAGGAGAAGTTTTGAAACTACTGTAAAATTAAGACCGATAACTGGAAGTAGGAGGCTTAAGTCCAATCCCTGACTCCAGGGAACTCCTGACTCCAAGGAACATTAATTGACAGGAGCTCATCAAACGCCTCCATACCGACACTGAAACCAAGCACCACACAAGGGCCAACAAGTTCCAGGGAAAGACATAACAAGCAAATTCTCCAGCAACAAAGGAACACAGCCCTGAGCTTCAAGATACAGGCTGCCCAAAGTCACCCCAAAACCATAGACATCTCATAACTCATTACTGGACATTTCATTACACTCCAGAGAGAAGAAATACAGCTCCATCCACCAGAACATCGACACAAGCTTCCCTAACCAGGAAACCTTGACAAGCCACCTGTACAAACCCACACACAGCGAGGAAACGCCACAATAAAGAGAACGCCACAAACTGCCAGAATACAGAAAGGACACCCAAAACTCAGCAATTTAAACAAGATGAAGAGACAGAGGAATAGCCAGCAGATAAAGGAACAGGATAAATGCCCACCAAACCAAACCAAAGAGGAAGAGATAGGGAATCTACCTGATAAAGAATTCCGAATAATGATAGTGAAATTGATCCAAATCTTGAAATTAAAATGGAATCACAGATAAATAGCCTGGAGGCAAGGATTGAGAAGATGCAAGAAAGGTTTAACAAGGACTTAGAAGAAATAAAAAAGAGTCAATATATAATGAATAATGCAATAAGTGAAATTAAAAACACTCTGGAGGCAACAAATAGTAGAATAACAGAGGCAGAAGATAGGATTAGTGAATTAGAAGATAGAATGGTAGAAATAAATGAATCAGAGAGGATAAAAGAAAAACGAATTAAAAGAAATGAGGACAATCTCAGAGACCTCCAGGACAATATTAAACGCTACAACATTCGAATCATAGGGGTCCCAGAAGAAGAAGACAAAAAGAAAGACCATGAGAAAATACTTGAGGAGATAATAGTTGAAAACTTCCCTAAAATGGGGAAGGAAATAATCACCCAAGTCCAAGAAACCCAGAGAGTCCCAAACAGGATAAACCCAAGGCGAAACACCCCAAGACACATAGTAATCAAATTAACAAAGATCAAACACAAAGAACAAATATTAAAAGCAGCAAGGGAAAAACAACAAATAACACACAAGGGAATTCCCATAAGGATAACAGCTGATCTTTCAATAGAAACTCTTCAAGCCAGGAGGGAATGGCAAGACATACTTAAAATGATGAAAGAAAATAATCTACAGCCCAGATTATTGTACCCAGCAAGGATCTCATTCAAGTATGAAGGAGAAATCAAAAGCTTTTCAGACAAGCAAAAGCTGAGAGAATTCTGCACCACCAAACCAGCTCTCCAACAAATACTAAAGGATATTCTCTAGACAGGAAACACAAAAATTGTGTATAATTCGAACCCAAAACAATAAAGTAAATGGCAACGGGGTCATACTTATCAGTAATTACCTTAAACGTAAATGGGTTGAATGCCCCAACCAAAAGACAAAGACTGGCTGAATGGATACAAAAACAAGACCCCTGCATATGTTGTCTACAAGAGACCCACCTCAAAACAGGGGACACATACAGACTGAAAGTGAAGGGCTGGAAAAAGATTTTCCATGCGAATAGGGACCAAAAGAAAGCAGGAGTAGCAATACTCATATCAGATAAAATAGACTTTAAAACAAAGACTGTGAAAAGAGACAAAGATGGTCACTACATAATGATCAAAGGATCAATCCAAGAAGAAGATATAACAATTATAAATATATATGCACCCAACACGGGAGCACCGCAGTATGTAAGACAAATGCTAACAAGTATGAAAGAAGAAATTAACAATAACACAATAATAGTGGGAGACTTTAATACCCCACTCACACCTATGGATAGATCAACTAAACAGAAAATTAACAAGGAAACACAAACTTTAAACGATACAATAGACCAGTTAGACCTAATTGATATCTATAGGACATTTCATCCCAAAACAATGAATTTCACCTTCTTCTCAAGCGCACATGGAACCTTCTCCAGGATAGATCACATCCTGGGCCATAAAGCTAGCCTTGGTAAATTCAAAAAAATAGAAATCATTCCAAGCATCTTTTCTGACCACAATGCAGTAAGATTAGATCTCAATTACAGGAGAAAAACTATTAAAAAATCCAACATATGGAGGCTGAACAACACGCTGCTGAATAACCAACAAATCACAGAAGAAATCAAAAAAGAAATCAAATTTGCATAGAAACGAATGAAAATGAAAACACAACAACCCAAAACCTGTGGGACACGGTAAAAGCAGTCCTAAGGGGAAAGTTCATAGCAATACAGGCACACCTCAAGAAACAAGAAAAAAGTCAAATAAATAACCTAACTCTTCACCTAAAGCAACTAGAAAAGGAAGAAATGAAGAACCCCAGGGTTAGTAGAAGGAAAGAAATCTTAAAAATTAGAGCAGAAATAAATGCAAAAGAAACAAAAGAGACCATAGCAAAAATCAACAAAACCAAAAGCTGGTTCTTTGAAAGGATAAATAAAATTGACAAACCATTAGCCAGACTCATCAAGAAACAAAGGGAGAAAAATCAAATCAATAAAATTAGAAATGAAAATGGAGAGATCACAACAGACAACACAGAAATACAAAGGATCATAAGAGACTACTATCAACAATTATATGCCAATAAAATGGACAACGTGGAAGAAATGGACAAATTCTTAGAAAAGTACAACTTTCCAAAACTCGATCAGGAAGAAATAGAAAATCTTAACAGACCCATCACAAGCACGGAAATTGAAACTGTAATCAAAAATCTTCCAGCAAACAAAAGCCCAGGTCCAGACGGCTTCACAGCTGAATTCTACCAAAATTTAGAGAAGAGCTAACACCTATCCTGCTCAAACTCTTCCAGAAAATTGCAGAGGATGGTAAACTTCCAAACTCATTCTATGAGGCCACCATCACCCTAATACCAAAACCTGACAAAGATCCCACAAAAAAAGAAAACTACAGGCCAATATCACTGATGAACATAGATGCAAAAATCCTTAACAAAATTCTAGCAATCAGAATCCAACAACACATTAAAAAGATCATACACCATGACCAAGTGGGCTTTATCCCAGGGATGCAAGGATTCTTCAATATCCGCAAATCAATCAATGTAATACACCACATTAACAAATTGAAAAATAAAAACCATATGATTATCTCAATAGATGCAGAGAAAGCCTTTGACAAAATTCAACATCCATTTATGATCAAAACTCTCCAGAAAGCAGGAATAGAAGGAACCTACCTCAACATAATCAAAGCTATATATGACAAACCCACAGCAAACATTATCCTCAATGGTGAAAAATTGAAAGCATTTCCTCTAAAGTCAGGAACAAGACAAGGGTGCCCACTTTCACCATTACTATTCAACATAGTTTTGGAAGTTTTGGCCACAGCAATCAGAGCAGAAAAAGAAATAAAAGGAATCCAAATTGGAAAAGAAGAAGTAAAGCTCTCACTGTTTGCAGATGACATGATCCTCTACATAGAAAACCCTAAAGACTCCACCAGAAAATTACTAGAACTAATCAATGACTATAGTAAAGTTGCAGGATATAAAATCAACACACAGAAATCCCTTGCATTCCTATACACTAATAATGAGAAAACAGAAAGAGAAATTAAGGAAACAATTCCATTCACCATGGCAACGGAAAGAATAAAATACTTAGGAATATATCTACCTAAAGAATCTAAAGACCTATATATAGAAAACTATAAAACACTGGTGAAAGAAATCAAAGAGGATACTAACAGATGGAGAAATATACCATGTTCATGGATTGGAAGAATCAATGTAGTGAAAATGAGTATACTACCCAAAGCAATCTATAGATTCAATGCAATCCCTATCAAGCTACCAACAGCATTCTTCACAGAGCTAGAACAAATAATTTCACAATTTGTATGGAAAAACAAAAAACCTCGAATAGCCAAAGCGATCTTGAGAAAGAAGAATGGAACTGGAGGAATCAACCTACCTGACTTCAGGCTCTACTACAAAGCCACAGTTATCAAGACAGTATGGTACTGGCACAAAGACAGAAATATAGATCAATGGAACAAAATAGAAAGCCCAGAGATAAATCCACGCACATATGGACACCTTATCTTCGACAAAGGAGGCAAGAATATACAATGGATTAAAGACAATCTCTTTAACAAGTGGTGCTGGGAACTCTGGTCAACCACTTGTAAAAGAATGAAACTAGAACACTTTCTAACACCATACACAAAAATAAACTGAAAATGGATTAAAGATCTAAACGTAAGACCAGAAACTATAAAACTCCTAGAGGAGAACATAGGCAAAACACTCTCTGACATACATCACAGCAGGATCCTCTATGACCCACCTCCCAGAATATTGGAAATAAAAGCAAAAATAAACAAATGGGACCTAATTAACCTTAAAAGCTTCTGCACATCAAAGGAAACTATTAGCAAGGTGAAAAGACAGCCTTCAGAATGGGAGAAGATAATAGCAAATGAAGCAACTGACAAACAACTAATCTCGAGAATATACAAGCAACTCCTACAGCTCAACTCCAGAAAAATAAATGACCCAATCAAAAAATGGGCCAAAGAACTAAATAGACATTTCTCCAAAGAAGACATAAAGATGGCTAACAAACACATGAAAAGATGCTCAACATCACTCATTATCAGAGAAATGCAAATCAAAACCACTATGAGGTACCATTTCACACCAGTCAGAATGGCTGCAATCCAAAAGTCTACAAGTAATAAATGCTGGAGAGGGTGTGGAGAAAAGGGAACCCTCTTACACTGTTGGTGGGAATGCAAACTAGTGCAGCCACTATGGAGAACAGTGTGGAGATTCCTTAAAAAACTGGAAATAGACATGCCTTATGATCCAGCAATCCCACTGCTGGGCATACACACTGAGAAAACCAGAAGGGAAAGAGACACGAGTACCCCAATGTTCATCGCAGCACTGTTTATAATAGCCAGGACATGGAAGCAACCTAGATGTCCATCAGCAGATGAATGGATAAGAAAGCTGTGGTACATATACACAATGGAGTATTATTCAGCCATTAAAAAGAATACATTTGAATCAGTTCTAATGAGGTGGATGAAACTGGAGCCTATTATACAGAGTGAAGTAAGCCAGAAAGAAAAACACCAATACAGTATACTAACGCATATATATGGAATTTAGAAAGATGGTAACAATAACCCTGTGTACGAGACAGCAAAAGAGACACTGATGTATAGAACAGTCTTATGGACTCTGTGGGAGAGGGAGAGGGTGGGAAGATTTGGGAGAATGGCATTGAAACATGTAAAATATCATGTATGAAATGAGTTGCCAGTCCAGGTTCGATGCACGATACTGGATGCTTGGGGCTGGTGCACTGGGACGACCCAGAGGGATGGAATGGGGAGGGAGGAGGGAGGAGGGTTCAGGATGGGGAACACATGTATACCTGTGGCGGATTCATTTTGATATTTGGCAAATCTAATACAGTTATGTAAAGTTTAAAAATAAAATAAAATTTAAAAAAAAAAAAAAAAAAAAAAAAAAAAATGTCTAGTAGCCACATTTAAAAAGTCAAACAAATACAACAAACTAGTGAGTATAACGAAAAAGCAGCAGACTCACAGGTATAGAGAGCAAACTAGCAGTTACCAGTGGGGAGAGGGGAGGGGTGGGGGCGAGAAGGGGCCAGGGGGATAAGAGGTGCAAGTTATTTATGTGTAAAACAAGCTACAAGGATATACTGTACAACACGGGGACTATAGCCAATATTTTATAAGAACTACAAATGGAGTATAAACCTTTAAAAATTCTGAATCGCTATATTGTACACCTGCAACTTATATAATATTGTACATCACCCATACAGCACTTTGGAAAAAGTAAAATGAGAGAGGTCATTTTGATCATATACGTTGTTGAACCCAACATACAAAATATTATCATTTCAACATGTAGTAATTCTTTTAAAAGTTACATGCTTTTTGTCCTATTAAATCTGGGACAGCCGGGATACCATTTACAGTCACAGCACATAGTCCGGACTCACCACGTCCTAGGGGCTCGAGAGATGCAGGCCGCTGACGGCCACATACCGTCAGCACAGGTCCAGGAGGACAGACGGACAGACTGAGCGTCACTTGAGGCCGCGGGGTTGGGGTCTGCCTCTCTATGGGGGTTCAGTCACTCTGGCTTCTTACTTCCTTGGGGTTCCTGCCCCGTGGGTTTTTTTTTAATTAATTTTTATTGGAGTATAATTACCTTGCAATGTTGTGTTAGTTTCTGTTGTACAGCAAAGTGAATCAGCTGCGTGTAGACGTAGATCCCCGCTTTTTTGGATTTCCTTCCCATTCAGGTCACCACGGAGCACTGAATGGAGGTCCCTGTGCTGCACAGTAGGTTTTCATTAGTCATCTAGTTCACACACAGTGGTGTGTATATGTCAACCCCAATCTCCCAGTTCCTCCCCTCTCACCATCTCCCCTCGGTATCCATAAGTGTGTTCTCTACATCTGTGTCTCTATTTCTGCTTTGCAGATAGGTTCATCTGTACCCCTGGGGTAGGCAATGGGAACCCACTCCAGTATTCTTGCTTGGAGAATCCCCATGACAGAGGAGCCTGGTAGGCTACAGTCCATGGGGTTGCAAAGAGCTGGACACCTGAGCGCCTAAGCACATGTACCACGTTTCTAGATTCAACATGTAAGCATTAATAGGGATTTTTCTCTTCCTGACTTTGTCATTCTGTATGACAGTCTCTAGGTCTATTCAAGCATCTACCAATCCTGCCATGTGAGTTTTGTTTTTTTTTTTTAACAACTTTATTTATTTATTGGCTGTGCTGGGTCTTCACTGGGGCTCGGGGGCTTCTCTAGCTGTAGCATGGGGGCTCAGCTGCCCAGCAGCATGTGGGATCTTAGTTTCCCAGGATTCAAACCCATGTTCCCTGCATTGGAAGGTGGATTCTTTACCACTGGACCACCAGGGAAGTTCCATGCTGTGTGGTTCTGATGAGGCTTAATTCATAGTGCCTAACCCCTGACTCCCAGGCTGAGCCTGTGACCCTGGCTTTCCAATCAAAATTCACGCCACTGCCATGGGCTAAGAGACGGGCACATGACCAGGTCAGGCCAATCAGAATCCTCCTCTGGGACTGGTATCCAGGACCCAGAAAGAATGGCTTTCTCTCTCCCCTGGGGATGCCTGGGTGTGATCTGAGGGTTCTCCGCATCCCAGGGAGAACCTGTCTAGGATGGGAGTGCGAGCAAGCCCTGTGGCCCTGATTTGGGGATCTTTCTTATGTGAATTCTGCATCTATCCCACATCCTTCCAATACTTGCTCTCATTTGCTCCACATAATTTGAGTGGTATTTTAGCCACTCTCAACAGACAGTCATGATCCAGGCCAAGCCACAACTCTGGCCCAGTGCCACATTCTCCCACCACGCGCCAAGGGTCAGCTCTAAGATCGCATCCCAGGCCAAAGAGGGCCCAGTGGCCAGACCCCACGTGTCTACGTCTTCCTTCCTTCCCCTTTCCCTGCATCCTGCCTCAAGAAGCAGCGTGGCATCCTGGTTTGCCTTTCCACTACAGCCTCCCACTGGCCTCCTCATGAACTGTGTGAATAGCCCATTCTGAAGCACTGGCCTTCTCGAATTAGCCGAGCACAAAAGGAGACTGTTCCAGGCCAAAGGTTATAAACACAAAGATGACAATCCCTCCTCTGCGTGGCATGGGATTTGCACAGATATGCTCAGCATGACAGCAAGTCTGGTCACCAGGAAGCGATGACCTGCCATGTAGGTACCTGGTGAACAGCCTCTGGGGGGACTGTGGGGATGAAGCCCAGCCTGGCCTTGACCCCATGGTAGAGGATGATTTACTGAGAGAATTCCAATAAATGTAAATTGAAGTTGACACCTGATGCGAGTTTTGCTACGACGAATTCTGGTAGAAACCATCATTAAGCCAAATACTTATTCACGCTCCCTCCAGATTAGTTTTTATCCTTTCCCAAGCAAGTTTCAGAGAAAGCTGAGGGCCTTACCTTCAGGCACTGGATCATTTGAATCCCACAGGTAAAGATGGGGATCTCTTCTCTCTGCCCCACACGGCAGAAGGCATTTATAAGACAGGTAATTAGAATTCACAGATCAGATTACTCCTGTTCCTTGTAGGAAGTTCTACGAGCTAACGAATGCTTCAACGTGCTTAATGTTTTAAGGGATATGCAAAAGTCGTGAGTGAAATTGCCATTAGTCATTACTGTTTTTGCATCACTGAACTCCTGTGCCAGGAACCAGCGCTAACTAACCAGGAGGCTTCTGAAGAGAACAGACCACAAATGGATGCTCTTGCTGTCCTGAACATCATCCTCCTTCAGATGTGAAGAGTAGGGCCATGAGCAGGACCCCGGTCTCCCCATGGCATCTGTAATTTGCGGGTCTGAATGTCCTCCTCACTATGTCCCCTCACAGGTTCCCACTTACTTACTTGAACACGATGACAGGTTTGTGGGTCTGATGGGCTACCATGCGCTGCCCTGAGATCTCTGAAGTTGCAAACATCTGTCCAATTAGGTTCTGTTCTGACACTGGTGGGTAGAGACCCATGGGAAAAATTCTTGCCTCCAAACGGCCAGAGGATCCCTTCCTGGTAGGTGGGTGCGGGGGTGGGGGGTGGATGGACGGGAGGGAGTCCACAAAACTCTTTCTTGCTAAGAAACCTAAGGCAAGTTATCTACCCTGCCTGAGTCTCACTTTCTCATCTTCAAAGTGGGAGCACAACTGTGTCTCCCTGGTTCAGCTGCCAGGAAGGGCCACCTGAGGTCACTCTGGAGAACTGCCGTCTCCACTGGCCTGCGGGCAGCAGCTCATCCCATCCTTATTTTCCTTCACCTAGGGTTATTTTTGAGGGTGTTCCCACCTCCTCCCCTATAAATAAGATTGTGAAGAAGTGAAGTGTTAGTTGCTCAAAGAGTTGTGTCTGACTCTTTGCGACCTCATGGACCTGGCTCCTCTGTCCATGGGATTCTCCAGACAAGAATACTGGAGTGGGTTGCCATTCTCCAGGGGACCCTCCAGATCCAGGGAGCAAACCCAGGTCTCCCGCATTGCAGGCAGATTCTTTACCATCTGAGCCACCAGGGAAAGCCCAATATAAATAAGATTACTCACTCAAAAACCAGAAGGGCTGCAGCGCTGCAATGCTTGCACCTGGACACACCTATCCATGAGCAACAAAACACCAAAAACCGCATGGGACTAAAAATAACTGCAGTTGGGACAAATTCCGGGCAAAAGATACAGAGACCGAAAAACCCAACTGCCAATTTTGAAGAGCCTGGAGCAAAAGCAGGGTACTGGGCATGCCCCCTGCATACAGTAACGCCTAAGGGGTGGGCAAACCACCTAAGCCACTCCTCCAGCCTGACCGCTGGACACACCCCCACTCTCACCCCATATAAGGAACAGTTCACCCCCACTGCGCCCAGGGAGTGAGCAAGCAAGGGACCCTGTTGTTTTATTCTTGCTCCCCTTGTTGCAGCAGAGGCCCGAGTTAGTAAGTCTTGCCTGAATTTCTTGTCTGCCCACTTGTCAGTTGCTATTGACTGGGGAAGAACCCTGGTCCATAACACAAGGACCACCCCACTCCCCGCCCCGCCAAGATAATGCAAGACCCCCTGAACTGCCTCCTCCATTGACTTGCAAGCAGCAGGTCATCACTTCTTCACTCTCCTTCACTGAGGGTCATTTTTGAGGGTTCCCACCTCCTCCCCTATAAATAAGAATACCCATTCAAAAACCTGGAGGACCCAGGAAAGTAGAGAAATAAAAATCAATTCTTCCATGGATTCATGACCCATGATAACTGCTATGAACATCGGGCATTTCTTTTCCTAAGCCTGGATGCATTTTACAGAATTCAGATCACGCTGTGGCTGTCACTTGGTAGAGTTCTTTTCTCACTTAACACGATTTGCGTTTTCCCATGTTACTCTGTCATCCCCAGAAATAATCCTTGTACTAGCTGCATTTTATTCCACCCAGTGGTTTCTCAGGGTTGACTGAACCACACCCAACTTTCCAGACATTTCGGTTTCCAGCTTCTTGCTAACACGACCACACTGTGGTGAGCATGGCTTTTCTTCAGTGGAGCTTATTCCCTTAGGAGAAGTTCTAGAAGGGCTCAAGGTGTCAAGATGTCGATTTCTCTTGACTCCTCCTACAGGGGGCTTTCCTTGCATTCATCTCGTGACACCCTTTTCACCTCCCTGGGGATTATCTTTTAGCGCTTTCTGATAACTTGATTGAGGAAAATGGTCTTATGTTGCTTTGCACTTCCTCAATTCTCAAGGGACATTTTCCTGTTAACCATTCCTCTTTTGTGGCTCTTTTTTTGCAGGGCAATGAACCCCTTTAGTGCACTGGAAATTGATGGAAGCATTTGGCAGACGATGGGAATCTACATTTTTAATTAGTGCTGATGCAAGTGTTTCTTGGGCCAGAACTGGAAAAATTTTGGATTAGAGGGTTAGCTTTAAAATCTCTTCCTCAGGTTTTCCTTATACTGAAGATTTCATTCTTGACTGCAAATATCTTTTCCAGATGTATCCATCTTTACATTTTTATTACTTTTTAATGAAGCACAGGAGTTCAAGTCATATCTGTCAATATTTTCTTTTGCAATTTCTTTTTGCTCTTCTCAGCTTAGAAATTCTTTACCCTCAGAGCTTTGCAAGGGTTCCTTTTTCTATTTTTCACCTGCTTTTTGAAAAAGTGTCACTATTTGGAATTGAAGTTCGCTATTTAGGGTAAAGGGAGGAGATCAATGTTGAATTTTGTTTTCCAAAATGTCTAATGACTGTTAGTAAAACTTTGATGGAGGCTAAGGACTTCCCTGGTGGCACAGTGGATAAGAATCTGCCTGCCAATGCAGGAGACATGGGTTTGATCCCTGGCCCAGGAAGATACCGCATGCCAAGGAACAACTAAGCCCATGTGCCAAAAGTACTGAGCCTGCGCTCTTGAGCCCGGGAGCCACAACCAGAGAAGCCATCACAATTAGGATCCCGTGCACTGCAACTGGAAAAAGCCTGTGCAACAACAAAGACCCAGCACAACCAAAAAGAAAGAAAGAAATTTTTAAAATGTGATGGAGGCTAAAAGAGGCATCAAGAGACATAGAGGGAGGGACAGATTATTCTGTGTAGGTGAGAGAGAGCGTGGTTACAAATTTTGAAAGACAGAATTGGAAGCTGACATCCTCCTTGTACCCTGTGCTGACGGTGGGGCCTCTGATGCAGGTAGAACCCTGTGCGCTCCATCTCGCCTACCTCTCTCCAGGTTTTCAAAACTTTTTTGTCCTGAACTTGGACTTCCTGATAGCTCAGTTGGTAAAGAATCCGCATACAATACAGGAGACCCCAGTTCGATTCCTGGGTCTGGAAGATCTGCTGGAGAAGGGATAGGCTACCCACTCCAGTATTCCTGGGCTTCCCTTGTGGCTCAGCTGGTAAAGAATCTGTCTGCAATGCGGGAGACCTGGGTTCGATCCAGGAGACCTGGGTTCGATGCCTGGGTTGGGAAGATCCCCTGGATAAGGGAAAGGCTACCCACTCCAGTATTCTGGCCTGGAGAATTCCAAAAGAGTCGCACAAGACTGAGCGGCTTGCACTTTCACTTTTCTTTTTAGCCTTGAGAAAACTCCTGGTATCCAAAGACTTCTGCAACCTTGCTTGAAAGCAAAGTTAACCATTTAACAATTTTGATTTCTTTCTGCATGTGACTTGGAAATGCATTCTAATACCTAATCATGCTTCTTAAAGATAGTCTGTTATATTAGCTATTATAAAGTCATGTTTATCACTTTCTAAGAATCTTGTGGTTTGAATGACAGAGATTTTTAAAGCTGAAGAGACGCTCAGGATCATCTACCTGTAGTTTAGTCCCTATGAGGAAACTGATGCCCAGAGACATACAATGTGCTGCTCAAATTCCTGCAGCATATGGTTGCAGATGGTAAAGAATCTACCTGGAATAGGGGAGACCCTGGTTCGATCCCTGGTGTAGAAGATCCCCTGGAGAAGGGAATGGCAACCCACTCCAGTATTCTTGCCTGAGAAATCCCATGGACGGAGGAGCCTGGCGGGCCACAGTCCATGGGGTCACAAAGAGTCGGATACAACTGAGTGACTAAGCACAACACAATGGGAGATGGGGCTGGAATTCACCGCTGGCCTCTGCTTACAACTATCCTCCCCCGACTGACTTGCTGCCGTCATCCCCTCCTTTCCAGAACTTATTGGTGGTTACAGTTAAGCAGGAGGTGACAGTTTATCTAAAGACACAATTTATGGTCTTTTAATTACTTTTGTCGACATGCTCAGCTACACAAAACCAAAATACCCAACTACCCTCCAAACCAGAGAAAGGACAGCTAATGTTCAGCTGACACACCCCATTAGTCTAGAAGAAATGCTTCGGGAAGAATCCACCGAGAAAGATGCATCATGTAACAGCTGATGGGGAAGGAAGCTGCCTATGTTCCTCTCCCAGTAGGTCTCAACACTCAGCTTACACTTAGGTTAAAATGTACAGGAAACTCATATTCCTGACAACCGTGGCAAAGGCTGTCAGATGCCCCGCCACAGCTGGCCCTGTATGCTGGCCATCTGCCCGTCCACGGACTTGTGGCAGAACGACTCAAGGAAGAGAAGGGGTATCGGGGTGATTTGGGACAAACAACAACAAGCTTTTCCCCAACAGAATTATTTTTTTTTAATCAGTATCCAGTCTAAAGTTAAGTAGAGGGACTTCCCTGGTAGTCCATTGGTTCAGAATCCACCTTCCAATGCAGGGGACACAGGTGTGATCCCTGGTCCGGGAACTAAGACCCCACACGCCTCAGGGTAACTAAACCCTCGGACAAAGATTCCAAATGACGCAACAAGGATCCCGAATGCTGCAACTTTAAGACCCAATATAGCCAAATAAATACATAAATACATATTTTTTAAATGTTTTAAAAAATAAACTAGAGAAAGTCTTATTGGACAAAGGAGCACCTTTCTTGACAGCATGAATGTTAAACTAATTCCCAGCTCTAATCTACATGCTCACTGAGTAGAATAAACTGTCTCCTTAGGTGTCTCCAGTTCTATGATCTCCGATTATACAAGTAACTCTCTCAAACACCCACGTATTTAAGCAAAAGATCACTTTTCAACCCCTGGTGGCACATGTGTACGCCTATTATTCTCTAGGATGCTTTTGAAAAATAGCATATGCTGTAGATATGGAGACGACCATGTTAAGGTGACCTGGTTTAGCCCTTTGCCAAGCTGCGGAGGGGGAAATTTAAGGCTCTGGAAATTCTCTTCACTGTCTGTTGAGTTTCCTTGGAGCCCAGAATGGCAATGACTCAAGCTCTGATTCAGATCTTGACCTTTCCCTTTTACTCGAAGAACTTTTCATGGCATTTCCTTCTCAAGTAAGATGCAGATGTTTCTTCTACAATATGATCTATGTGATCCTGAAAAACTGCACCCTATGAAAAACCAGGGCTTATGAAGAAATAGGGTGGGCACTGACCACTGAGGACCCATGGGACTTACTAACTAGAATCTTACAAAATTGACAACAATCCTTGTAAGAACGGAAGCCCAGCGTTATCTCCTGGGCCTATTGGAGGCATCATGGCTATACAGTCTTCCTCCCTGAACTTGTGCTTCCTTCTTGGGGGAGCAAAGTCCTCAAAGACATTCACTTCGGAAAGAGACTAGATCATCAAAATTTAAAACTCTGGCCTGGGGTCCCTTCTCTGTAAGGCTTTGTTTTCCTTCTTGTGGGCACAGGAGGACACTTCTTCCCACTGTCTTTATCTGCGCTTGTAACTCCCCAAACACAGCAGGAAATGAAGTGGTTCTTAAGCTACTAAATCAGCCACTTCTTGCTCCAAAAGAAGGCATTTCTACACTATTCTTGGCTTTTTTCTAAAGGTCTTCATATCCTACTAAGGCTTTCTCATTCCTCGTGAGATCAAGGCAGCACAGTAACACACTGGGGAAAATCTCACACCAGCCAACTTAACCTGTGAGACCTACAGACATCACACCTCACTGAGGAGTCATCCATGAGCTCGTTGGATTAAAATAAAATTTTAAACATACTTATTTATTGTGATAAAAATATGTAACATAAAGTTGACCATTTCAACCATTTTTTTGAGATGTTTTAATGCAAAGAGTCGGACAAGACTGAGCGACTGAACTGAATGTTTAAAAGATGAAGAAAGTTAATGTCTTTTTAGTTAATGCATGTAATAGTGCAGAATTAATTCTGGTCACTGTATTCACATTTATAAATTGTGTTCCTTTCTTTTTTAAAGCCCTTTTTATTTTGCATTGAATTATTGCCAATTAACAATGTTGTAACAGTTTCAGGGGGATGGCAAAGGCACTCAGCCATACATATACATGTATCCGTTTTCGCCCACACTCGCCTCCCATCCAGGCTGCCACATAACACTGAGCAGAGTTCCCTGTGCTATAGGGCAGGTCTTTGTGGCGGTGTAACCATTTTTAAGTGCACAGTTCTGTAGTATTAAGTATTTTGCCACAGTAAAAAAATAGTAAGTGTGCCAGAAACTTATTTTAAAAAAAGAATTCCAAGATAAGAAGATGATCCTCAATTATTTTTATTACCATCATCCTCCCTTTTTTCATTTGTCTTTTCTCAGATTTAGGTCTAGAAATAGCAAAAAGCAGCAGCAACTATAACTATATCTGTGACACTTCAGCCAAATTTCAAGAAAAGGTCGAATGATCATTATTTCTTAGACTTCAAAAGCTTGAAGGTTTCTGAGCTAAACACATGAATGGTAAATGTTTCTTTACCTCTCCAAATTTATGTTTTAGGGAAAAACCAGAGAGAAACTAAATGCCTTTATACAGTGCAGATGGAACCTTTTAGGGTCAACACAGGCTTATGGTAGACGTCTGATGTGCTCAGTCACTCATTCATGTCCAACTCTATGACCCCACAGACTGTAGCCCATTAGGCTCCTCTGTCCATGGAATTTTTCAGGCAGGAATACTGGAGCGATTTGCCATTTCCCACTCCAGGGGATCTTCCTGTCCCAGGGATCGAACTCGTGTCTCTTGCATCTCCTGCACTGGCAGGAGGATTGCTTATCACTAGCACCACCTGGGATGGCTGAGGTCGAAATCATGGCTGTGTGACCTCAGGCACGACCTCAGACACGTGGCTGAACCTTTCTGGTCCTAAGTGTACAAACTATAAAGTGAGGGTAAAATGAGAAATAAATGAGTTAATATTTTTAAAGCATATCCAACAATGAACGTCATGGACTAGTCCTCCCTAAATAGCTAACTATTATTATTGAAAGGCCACGATCCACCAACAAAAATATTTCAGGTAGAGAACCTGTTTATTTAAAGCATTTTCATTTTGTGTGGCTGAACTTCCAAATACTTATTCCCAGAACTCACAAAAATACTTTAAATAACTTAAAGACATGAACAATTGTTGTTCTTTCAGTGATAAAAATAAATACTCTTTTTCAACTTAAGAAAAGGCTTATTGTTATTCTTGGTAGTCAATGGCACAAGAGTTGTTATTAGGAGGGAAAAAAATCTTGACAGCTTTGACTTAACTCCTACACTCAAAGGATGTCATTTAATTTAAAAGTGCAAACACACACAAAGGCAAGGGAACAGATGCCTTTTAAAACCATCCCCTCTTCAAAACCTCCAGATGTCTTTCAAAACCTTACATAATATTTTTAGAGTTTCTTTATAAACTTGCATACTTTAGGCACATTTGATATAAAACGATGTTATAATAGCCTGAAAACTTTTTTTCTTAAATTCTAGAAAAGTCAGAGATCCCAGGATTGTCTTTGCTATCCACGATGTCACCACCTAGGAGTTTTCCATAAATGCCAGAGCAAAATTCCATCAAATATATAAACAAAAGAGCTTGCACGGGGGAGCCACCTTAGAGGGCCCCACACAGCCGCCAGCAGCGGCCATGGCACTGAAGCCTGGCCTGGACTCCGCTAAGCCACTGGGGATAAAGCCATCTTTTTTAAGCCAGATAAAGCACCCAGAGTGGGGAGGTCACGGCATCAAACTCCATGGCATTCTGGGAGTGGCAAGAAATTGACTAAAGAAGGAGGAAATTGCTAAAGAAGGAGGCAATTGCTAAAGAAATCCCAGAGCTATCTAAAATACTCCATTCCTGGTCAGAGAAACCTCTGCCAGTCAGGACTGAGGGCAGGGCTGAAATGACACATAGAGAATCTTTTATTCTCAGAGGCATCCTTGGATGATGAAGACAACCGGTCACTACCAAACATGAATTAAAAGCCAGAATGGGGCTGGCCCTGCCTGATGAACAGCAAGCCCATCCTTGCCTCTCCAACCAAAGTGGCATGAGGTGGATGAACACATTTCCATGAAAGGGTGGGCCACTGCCCTGGAAAATGGCACAGCTGCAGAACCATACGCAGTCACAGGACAGTCATTCCCTACTTCCCAATTATATATGTAACTTTCCTGCAGCGCATCAGTGTGAGTTCTCATTCATCTAGAGTTGGAGCAACTAGAAGTTCCTCTGTACTCATCAAGCATGAGAGTTAAATGAAAAGGAAAGATATTACAGATTTGTTTCAAAATGGACCTTAGGGACTGAGTGCATCCACATGATACCCAACATCTTTTACCTATAAAACCAACAGGAGTCATGCCGAACAGGACTCAGAAGCATCAGCTCCTCTGCCCCAAGTGGGCAAAGAAAGGTGAGCTTTTTAGGAGAGTTTGTGCATATCTATTGCTTCAAATTCTCAGAAAAACTGGTGTTCCAAGTATGAAATATGTTTAAGGAGAATATCAAAATACTTGCTGCTCCTCATACAGCTCAATATCAGGAAAACAAACAGCCCAATCAAAAAAATGGGCATAAGACTGAAACAGACATTTCTCCAAAGAAGACATGTTGTCCAATAAACACATGAAAAGATGCACAAAGTCACTATTATTAGAGAAATGCAAATCAAAGCTACAATGAGGTATCACCTAACACCAGTCAGGACGGCCATCATCAAAATGTCTACAAACAGTAAATGCTAGAGAGGGAGACGAGAAAAGGGAACCCTCTTGCACTGATGGTGGGAATGTAAATTGATCATCATTCTCTTTGCAACCCCATGAATTGCAGCACACCAGACCTCCCTGTCCATCACCAACTCCCGGAGATCACTCAAACTCACGTCCGTCGAGTCAGTGATGCCATCCAGCCATCTCATCCTCTGTCGTCCCCTTCTTCTCCTGCCCCCAATCCCTCCCAGCATCAGAGTCTTTTCCAATGAGTCAACTCTTCACTTGAGGTGGCCAAAGTACTGGAGTTTCAGCCTCAACATCAGTCCTTCCAATGAACACTCAGGACTGATCTCCTTTAGGATGGACTGGTTGGATCCCTTGCAGTCCAAGGGACTCTCAAGAGTCTTTTCCAACACCACAGTTCAAAAGCATCAATTCTTTGGCGCTCAGCTTTCTTCACAGTCCAACTCTCACATCCATACATAGACCACTGGAAAAACCATAGCCTTGACTAGACAGACCTTTGTTGGCAATGTCTCTGCTGAACTGAACTGAACTGATGGAGAACAGTATGGAGGTTCCTTTAAAAACAAGGAATAAAGCTACCATATGACCCAGAAACCCCACTACAAGGCATATACTCTGAGAAAACCATAACTGAAAAAGACACACGTAACCCAGTGTTCATAGCAGCATTATTTACAATAGCCAGGACATGGGAGCAACCTAGATGTCCATCGACAGATAAATGGATAAAGAAGATATGGTACATATATACAATGGAATATTACTCAGACACAAAAGGAATGAATCTGAGTCAGTTGAACCGAGGTAGACAAACCTAGAGCCTGTTATACAGAGTGAAGTAAGTCAGAAAGAGAAAGACAAATATTGTATATTAACACATATCTATTCCAATCCCAAAGAAAGGCAATGCCAAAGAATGCTAGAACTACCACACAGCTGTACTCATCTCACACGCTAGTAAAGTAATGCTCAAAATTCTCCAAGCCAGGCTTCAGCAATATGTGAACCGTGAACTTCCTGATGTTCAAGCTGGATTTAGAAAAGGCAGAGGAACCAGAGATCAAATTGCCAACATCCGCTGGATCATCAAAAAAGCAAGAGAGTTCCAGAAAAACATCTATTTCTGCTTTATTGACTATGCCAAAGCCTTTGACTGTGTGGATCACAAGAAACTGTGGAAAATTCTGAAAGAGATGGGAATACCAGACCACCTGATCTGCCTCTTGAGAAATCTGTATGCAGGTCAGGAAGCAACAGTTAGAACTGGACATGGAACAACAGACTGGTTCCAAATAGGAAAAGGAGTTCGTCAAGGCTGTATATTGTCACCCTGTTTCTTTAACTTATATGCAGAGTACATCATGAGAAACGCTGGACTGGAAGAAACACAAGCTGGAATCAAGATTGCCGGGAGAAATATCAATAACCTCAGATATGCAGATGACACCACCCTTATGGCAGAAAGTGAAGAGGAACTCAAAAGTCTCTTGATGAAAGTGAAAGTGGAGAGTGAAAAAGTTGGCTTAAAGCTCAACATTCAGAAAACGAAGATCATGGCATCAGGTCCCATCACTTCATGGGAAATAGATGGGGAAACAGTGTCAGACTTTATTTTTTCGGGCTCCAAAGTCACTACAGACAGTGACTGCAGCCATGAAATTAAAAGATGCTTACTCCTTGGAAGGAAAGTTATGACCAACCTAGATAGCATATTCAAAAGCAGAGACATTACTTTGCCAACAAAGGTTCGTCTAGTCAAGGCTATGGTTTTTCCTGTGGTCATGTATGGATGTGAGAGTTGGACTGTGAAGAAGGCTGAGCACCGAAGAATTGATGCTTTTGAACTGTGGTGTTGGAGAAGACTCTTGAAAGTCCCTTGGACTGCAAGGAGATCCAACCAGTCCATTCTGAAGGAGATCAGCCCTGGGATTTCTTTGGAAGGAATGATGCTGAAGCTGAAACTCCAGTACTTTGGCCACCTGATGCGAAGAGTTGACTCATTGGAAAAGACTCTGATGCTGGGAGGGATTGGGGGCAAGAGAAGGGGACGACAGAGGATGAGATGGCTGGATGGCATCACTGACCCAATGGACGTGAGTCTGAGTGAACTCCGGGAGTTGGTGATGGACAGGGAGGCCTGGCGTGCTGCGATTCATGGGGTCGCAAAGAGTCAGACACGACTGAGCGAGTGATCTGATCTGATCTGATGGAATCTAGAAAAATGGTACTGATGAACCTATTTGCAGGGAAGGGATGGAGACACAGATGTAGAAAAGGGACTTGAGGACCCAGTGGGGGAGGGAGAGAGTGGGACGAATGGAGAAAGTAGCATCAACATATATACACTATCATGTGTAAAGTGGACAGTTGGAGAGAAATTGCTGTATAACACTATAACACAAGGAGCCCAGTCTGGGTGCTCTGTGATGACCTAGAGGGGAGGGAGGCAGGAAGGGAGAGGCTCTAGAGGGCTGGTTTGCCTTGTTGTATGGCAGAAACCAACACACCATGATAAAAATTAAAAACCAACCCGCCCCCCAAATACTTGCTGCTCTGAGTCTCCAAGCATCCTAGGCTCCTCTGAGTACCAAGCCTCTTCACCCCAGCCCTGTGGGGGCCCACCCTCAGGGGCACCCCAGCACCTGGCACAGTGGGAACCTGTAAATGCTGGGTGAGTTGAGTAGTTAAACTACTTTATTGACTATGGACCTAAGGACACAAACCATACATTAATTAGGTCAGAACTAAAGGAAAAATTTGGGCTTCCCCTGTGGTTCAGTGGTAAGGAATACGCCTGCCAACACAGGAGACGCGGGTTCAGTTCCTGGGTTGGGAAGATCCCCTGGAGAAGGAAACAGCAACCCACTCCAGTGTTCTTGCCCAGAGAATTCCATGGACAAAGGAGCCTGGTGGGCTACAGTCCATGGGGTCACAAAAGAGTCGGGCACAACTTAGGGACTAAACAGCAACAAAAGGAAAGATGAGCTGGCAAGGCTCTGCGCTTGCATATGGGGAGGCTGGCATGGCCTTCTATCTGAATGGCAAGGCCGTCTCCGGCCGTGCCAGGTCAGGCAGGCCACTTTTTCGTTCTTCTTCTGGGGGCATCTGACCTCCTGAACCATCCACTTCTGTCTCCCCTTGGAAAGGTAGGACACTGAAGTTGGACCTGTTTAGTTCTGGAGCAGCTTCTCAAGGCTCTGTCTTCCCACAGGTCCAAACAAATCACTGATGATAAAGGAAGTTCTGAGAGCCAAGCTCAGCCACACAGGAGTCCTTCATAAGTCCATCCATTCTCCTTTGTAAGGGGATCCTTTAGACGCCTTTTTATAAATGACACCTCTTCCTTAAAGGGAACAAACTTTTTTTTTTAATTAAAAGAAGTTAATATTAGAGCTTGAAAAGCTTTTGAATTAATTTATTTTCCTTCTTTTTCTTGACATAAGCATTAACAGAAAACATGGCTCCAGGCCATATCAACAATGAATAAAATGCCATATATAGAATAAAATAATCTCAAACATACCAAATACTTCACATTGAAAACATTGTTAACATTTACCTGCACTGTCCAAGGAGAAGGCAATGGCACCCCACTCCAGAACTCTTGCCTGGAAAATCCCATGGACGGAGGGGCCTGGTGGGCTGCAGTCCATGGGGTCGCTAAGAGTCGGACACAACTGAGCGACTTCACTTTCACTTTTCACTTTCATGCACTGGAGAAGAAATGGCAACCCACTCCAGTGTTCTTGCCTGGAGAATCCCAGGGACGGGGGAGCCTGGTGGGCTGCCGTCTATGTGGTTGCACATAGTCAGACACGACTGAAGTGACTTAGCAGCAGCAGCAGCACTGTCCAAACACCTTCCCATCATAATGTCAGTGATTATCTCTTTATCTAGATATGTATTCCCTATCCACCACTCCAACCCTCCAAATGAAATCAGTTTGGCTGTAACCTGGTGTGTGTGTGTGTGTGTGTGTGTGTGTGTGTGTGTGTGTGTGTGTGTCTTTATAACCGAAGATTAAAGCTGAAGCAAAGCAGAGACTTTGGACTTTGATCAGAAAACGTATTAAATTCCCAGATGAGGCTGATCAAAAATGGAAACACCAGGACACGCCAGCATTTTTTCACTCCTTTCATGAACAGCTTGGGGCAGAGCCATTTCATTAGGCCTGTACTTTACTGTTAAAGAATCCAGCTATTATTGGTAAAACTTGGCTATTTACTGCTGTCTGGGTCTCTTTGGTAAAAGAAAGAACACTGGTGAGGCCATCTGGAGCCACCTGGAGCCTGTGTGCTGAGCCAGCTCCCTCAGTCCTCAGTCACGTCCTACAGACAGGGACTCAGGGTTCTCTGGGCCTGCAAAGCACCCATTTACACGGGCTGCCTGTCAAACGGTACAAGGTCTAAGATGTTGCCCACTCCCAGTTCTGTGCTTCATATACATGAACACTGCAGGATCACGAGGCAGCCAGGGCCAGGAAGAGGCACTCTGCTGATACACACAGACCACAGCCAGAGTGTCCACCCTGCAATGTCCACCCCCAGACCCAAATTCCAGGACACAGTGATGAGAACCAGTGGGAACTTCCTGTACATGCAGATGATACCCCAGAGATGTGGGAGGGGAAACCAAGGATTCTGTCTACTTATGTGCGCTTCCCTCTGCCTCTAGGAAGGAGGCAAAGAAATCTTTGCTCCCTTGAGATGGGAGGGAAAGGACTTTGGGTTCTTACCTTGACCTACAGGAATGTAAATAAAATATCTCCAGGAGTCAGAGAGTCTCCTGCGTCTGGGCTTTTATGACCCTGAGATATTTCCCATCTCTTTGGGCATGTAAATACCCAGGGAGACCACACGCCAGTTTTCCTGGCACCTGCGGGCTTAATCCTGTGTGTGTTTGTGTGTGTGTGTGTGTGCACGTGTATGTGTCTAGGTGCTGTTCTGCAGGGTCAGTCTGAGTATTGACCTAGTCACCAGTCACTGGTCGAGCCTCCTGTCCCCTACACAGCCCTGTGCCAATTCCAGCCATGCAGGTGGAGATCATGCTTTCTTGCTTTCTCCAAACTTTTGATACTTTTCCCAACATTTTCATGGGTCCAATGGCCCCAGTACAGACGTTCACTGTAGAGAATGGCATAATGACAATCAATGGCATGGCTTGCTTCCTGTGAGCCAGCACAGCGCTAGGGCCTCTGCTTATAGCATCTCAGCTAAGCCTCAGAACAGCAGCAAGGAGTAGGTACCACTTCAGCCTCTCAGCTAAGCGTCAGGATAACAGCAAGAAGTAGGCACCACCACATCCCTATGGGTCACAGGAAGAAAGGGAGGATCTGGGTTTCAGCCACTTTCCTAAGTTGCACTTAGCTGGTCAGAAGAGCTGGATTTATATGCAGGCAGCCCACACATTGGGCTTCTCTGGTAGCTCAGCTGGTAAAGAATCCACCTGGATCGATCCCTGGGTCAGGAAAATCCCCTGGAGAAAGGATAGGCTACCCACTCCGGTATTCTTGGGCTTCCCTGGTGGCTCAGGCAGTGAAGAATCTTCCTGCAATGCAGGAGACCTGGGTTCAATCCATGGGTTGGGAAGATCCCCTGGAAGAGGGCATGGCAACCCACTGTACTATTCTTGCCTGGAGAATCCCCATGGTCAGAGGAGCCTGGCTGGCTACAGTCCACAGGGTCACAAAGAGTTGGACGTGACTGAGCAACTAAGCCCAGCACAGCCCACACACTAACCCCCTGACTTGTAAGCACTGTGTTCACCCACCACCATCACCCACCCGCCGTGCATCTATTTGACAGAAAGTTCATTCATTTCATTCTCCCATGTTTTAACTAACATGGAATCAGACTGCCTTTTGTCACGTGCTCTTTCCACCCAGCCTGTGCAACCTTCTCTGATGGATGTGGTTCGCAGTGCTCCTTTTCCCACCACAATGGGACACGTGACTTCAGAGGCACCCAATGTTCTCTGAGATATCAGATCTGGGATTCGAGGTTCTAACCCACAAAGTCGTGGGAACATCGGGCTGGAGAGGGTTAAGACAAGAAGAAAGTCTGTAGAGGAAAGGTTGGGGTACAAAGTGAGAAGATAGAGGATTATGTTTTGAGGAGCCAAGGTCTGTGAACAGAGGGGCTTAGCCCTTAGATGAGGAGGGCACTTCTCAGGTGGCTCAGCAGTGAAGAATCCACCTGCCACCACAGGAGACGCAGGAGACATGGGTTCCATTCCTGGGTCAGGAAGAAATGGCAACCCACTCCAGTATCCTTGCCTGGAAAATCCCATGGACAGAGGAGCCTGGCAGGTACAGTCAACGGAGCCGCGAACAGCTGGGCATGACTGAGCGACTGAGCACGCATGATAAACAGAGGCCTAGGGGGTGCAGGTGACAAAGTTCAAGGGTGGGAAGGTACTATGGTCAACACACACCCCCACGGCCCTGCCACCCAGACATGAGAAGCCCTTTGGGAAGTTGTTCAAATAAAGAGGCATTTCGTCCTTCATCCTGAGTGAGCCCTGTGCTTTTATCTGGAAGGAAGTCGGGTGTCAGCAGCTGCCAGAGCGTAGGTTCCAGAAGTGAAAGTGACGGTCCGTGTCCTGCCACTGCCTGTCCCTCCCTGTTCCCGGCAGCCCGGGACTCTGACACCCTTATCTGACGGTCACAAGCAGATTGTGTGGCGCCCAGAGAGATAAGACGGATCTGGGGTGAGGGTGGCCTTCCGGGCTGCAGGCCTCCCCGCTCCCAGGACTTCTGGGCAGTGACTGCCAGCCGAGGCTAGGGAAAGCCTCATCCTTGCGACTGCCTGGATTTCAGCTGAGAAGCAACAGCCTCAGGTCTCAGGGAGAAAGGGAAGTATGGAAACTTCTGGAAGGGTCAGCAGGTCGGCCAAGCTGCAGGACCCGGGCTCTTGGAGCAGGGAGAGTCCCATTTGCTTTCGGAACCTCTAATTTTCATATGGAAAAAGGTGAGTTACCTTGTGCTGGATGATCTTTGAGGCCCTGTCTCAGTCTGCTAGGGCTTCTCTGGTGGCTCAGCTGTAAAGAATCTGCCTGCAATGCAGGAGCTGCAGGAGACATGGGTTCGATCTCTGGTTTCAAAGATCCTCTGGAGAAGGGAATGGCAACCCACTCTGGTATTCTTTCCTGGGAAATCCCATAAACAAAGAATTCTGGTGGGCTACAGTCCATGGATCTCAAAGAGTCGGACACGACTTGGTGGCTAAACCCACTACCACTCCTGGGTCTATAACAAATTCTGCCATGGGAAGAAAGTAACAGGATCCTTCCAGGGTGATCAGAGCTCAGCCCCAATTCCCCTGGTCAACCCTCTTCAGGGAGGGATGTATATATGTACATATGTATAGCTGATGCTCAATATAGTACAGCAGAAATTAACACAACATTGTAAAGCAATTACATGCCAATTTAAAACGTAAATAAAATTGCATGAAATTACATTTAAAAAAAGAAAACTAAAGGTCACAAGAAACAGCACATCACATTTATCATGGTGACATGTCCCACATATCCCATAAAATCTTAGATTTCATGGGAAGACACAGAGTCTATTTGACTTAGTTTGAATTTTTGGACACCAAAGGTTATCAGGCTACCTTATTCTTATAAATGGCAAAAGCTTTCAAAAGCAAACTGCAATGCCAATCAACTGCCAAGACATCCTAAGTGTCTGGCATCTATAGTCGAAGGATTTCACTTTTTCCCATGACGTTAGCTTTCAAGAGAACACTGGCCTATATTGTGTTTTTAATTGTTAGCATGTACCTTGTGTGTGGGGAAAAAAAAACCAACCAACTAAGTACTTCATTCAAAAAGCAATCACCTTGAGGCTGGCATGTACCCCAGCTGGAAGTGGGGAAGCTTGAATGACAAGCTGGTCACAGCAGTGAGTAATAACAGTATTAAAACTTTTCATTTTTATGGAACTCTTTCATAAACATTCTCTTCTCCTGGTTCTCCCCATTCAGTATCAATGCTGTCGTTTAGTTGCTAAGTCACGCCCAGCTCTTTGCAATCCCATGGACTGTAGCCGCCAGGCTCCTCTGTCCATGGGATTCTCCAGGCAAGAATACTGGAGGGGGTTGCCATTTCCTCCTCCAGGGGATCTTCTCGACCCAGGGATCGAATCTGCATCTCCTGTTTGGCAGGCAGATCCTTTCTCTTCCCTGAGCCTTCAGTACCAACGCCTCCCTGTTAAGATGAAAAGATGGGGCTCTGGGCTGTATGTGGCTTGCCTGGGTCAGCTGGCCACCGCGACTGTGTCAGGGTGTCAAGACTTTCTGCTACTGGCCACAAACTGTCTTCATGAAGTCAGTGTCAAAAGATGCTGACTCACCATACAAAAGAATGAAAGAATGCCATTAGCAGCATGGATGGGCCTAGAAATGGTCATACCAAGCAAAGCAATCACCCAGAGAAAGACAAATGCCATATGGTGTCACTTACCCATGGGATCCAAACTAGGACACAAATCAACTTATCCATGAAACAGATTCACAGACAGAGAGGACAGACGCCTCTACCCGCCAAGGCAGGTAGGGACGGGTGGAGTGGGAGTTTGGGATTAGCAGCTACAAACCACTATACACAGGATGGATAAACAACTGAACCCTAAGATCCAGCACAGGGAACTCTATTCAGTATCCTGTGATAGACCATGAAGGAAAAGCAAGAATATGAGCAAGAGTCTGTATGTATGTATAACCGAATCACTTGTTGTACACCGGAAACTCATATGGCATTATACATCAGCTATGCACGAATAAAGACGAAAAAGCAATGCCGCTGACCCGCACAGCGATGACCACACCCACGCTGCGATCTAAAATCGGGTCATAGGTCAGCGCTGGCACGTGGGAGGAAAAGGTTTCCGGCTTCCATAGGTGTCTCATATAAGCAGACCACAACACACATATAAGAGCTGCCAGGCGGAGCTGTTAGAAAACACAAACACAAAAAGAAAAAAGAGGAAAAAAAAAAAAAAAAAAGAAGGAAAACACAAACACAGCCTCAAGTGAGTTCATCCTAAGGAAGCCGCCCCACGACCCGGTGGACTAGACTCTGCTGCGTAACAAAAAGACAAGAGCACAGACACGTGGTGCCCATGGAAAGCAGGGGTTTGGCCCATAAAAGCAGAGGTTAGCCAGCGGACCACTCTGCACAGCTGACTGGTGCACACTCAGCACAGCTTCAGAGAAACTAGGATCACAAAAGGAACTATTCTTTGTAAAATGTAGTGGGCTTAGTTGCTCAGCCATGTCTGACTCTTCGCGACCCCATGGACTGTAGCCCATCAGGCTCCTCTGTCCATGGGGATTCTCCAGGCAAGAATACTGGGGTGGGTCCCCATGCCCTCCTCCAGGGGATCTTCCCAACCTAGAGATTGAACCCAGGTCTCCTGCATTGCAGGCAGATTTTTTATCATCTGAGTCACTGGAGAAGTCCAAGAATACTGGAGTGGGTAGCCTATCCCTTTTCCAGGAGATTTTCCTGACCCAGGAATCAGGGTTTCTGCATTGCAGGTGGATTCTTACCAGCTGAGCTACCAGGGAAGCCCCCATAAATCCCCAGGCCTTTGCAGTCGAGGCCCAGGGAGATGAGCGGAGAAACAGACCACCCCCACCCCGTAACTCCACATGAACCAGTGGCGCAGGTCCTCCTACAGAAATGGGCAGAAATGGGATGGACATCTTGCTGTCCAGACGTGGGTGTCTGCTCTCAGAGCACGAGGGATGGAGGCCCTAGCCAAGAAGGAGAAAGACCTGCCAGGGCAGATCCAGCCTCAAACACCTCCCAGGGAAGCACCTAGACACTCAGGATGAAGATGAATGAGTTGTTGCCCACAGGTGGGAAGAGGACCAAAAGATGCCAGGGGCCCCTGTGCAGGAAGCTGGGTGCTGCTGCGTTTCTTTGAACACTGTTGAGCCAACCACATCTGCTGTATTTAGCAGCCAGGAACCAACATCAACAGTCCTCTCTTGTTTCTCCCACTGAGCCTCCTGATGGCCTATCTGCTGGCCCTGCGGGTGGTGTGGAGTGCAGGGGGCTCACACACCAGTCAGAGCTCTGGCTCAGTCACGAAAATGACACTCATGCATGTGGACCAGGGCAGTGATTTGACCACTGGGTCCTAACCGAACTGTTAGAGAGTGAAGGCTGCAGCCCTGCCTGGAAGTATCCTGTTAGTCACCCAGGAGCAAGTGAAGGGCTCGGGGCTCTGGGAACGAAGAGTCAGCATGCCGAGGGGTGAATGACAGCCACGAAGGTGAAAAAGTGGACCTGAGCTAGTGGAGAAGGCAGGGCCAGGCTGTGAGGTGCAGGGGACGGGTCTGTGCTCATCAAGACCACCACCTTCATTTAACTCTAAAATTGAGGGCTCTTGTGATTCCCCTGGACAGTGTCTCCAAAAGTGGAGCCTCCCCAGTTCCAATCAAAGTGAAGGCGAGCGACAGTCAGAGGGTGGAGGGTTTTTTCCGAGATGCCACCCTCTGTTGGTAAACCTGGTGTTTGGGAGTGAACAACAGGGATTGGGGGCAGGAGGAGAAGGGGACAAGATGGCTGGATGGCATCACTGACTCGATGGACGTGAGTCTGAGTGAACTCCAGGAGTTGGTGATGGACAGGGAGGCCTGGCATGCTGCGACTCATGGGGTCGCAAAGAGTCGGACACAACTGAGCGACTGAACTAAACTGAACTGAACGGATTCTCCGAGAGAGAGTGGAGGGGTGACAAGTGCTTCCAGGATCCTGGGACCACAGAGAGCAGGGCCACCTCGCCCTCTCAGTGTTGAGAGCTGAGAGCCACAGGCCAGAGTGGACACATCACGGGGAAGACCTAGAAGTGGCTGAAAAATCGGAAGCTCTCTCACCCCAGATGACATCAGTTTGTCTTGAGCCATAAATCCCAGATATTTTTATCAGCCAAGGGCTCCACAAGTTTGGAACTAGGAGAAACTTCTCTAGCTGTAGAGATCGTAAAACCTCTACAAAACTGCCATGCAAATTTGCTGTGAATGGGTTTGTCTCTCTGACCATCCCTGCAAAAGGGAAGCAAGGAGAGACCACAGAAATAAAATCCTGCCTGACCATGAAGAAAACCTTGGCGAGGTCAAGAGTAATCTCTGCTCTGGAGGAACTGACAGTCCAGAGCTACCCAACAACTCATTCTCGGCAACACTCCAGCCTCGCCACAAACACACACCAACGCTGGGGGTTTTACATTTTCTTACTAGTTTTATTCAAACATGATCTCCAGGGAAACAGATATCTTATGTAGTTAATGATGATGACCCCAGGGGCCATGTCTTTTAATTTGTTGATTCCATCCTTTTTTCTTTTTCTTTTTTTTTTTTTGAGGAATTCTCTTTTATTTTTCACAGTTTCCTTTTTAAAAAATTTCATGCTGGAGTACAGTTGATTAACAATGTTGTGTTAGTTTCAGGTGTACAACAACAGTGATTCAGCCATACATATACGTGGATCTTTTTCTCTTCCCATTTCAGTTATTACAGAGGGTTAACAGAGTACTTCAGCCATGAAATTAAAAGATGCTTGCTCCTTGGAAGAAAAGCTATGACCAACCTAGACAGCATATTAAAAAGCAGAGACATTACTTTACCAACAAAGGTCTGTCTAGTTAAAGCTATGGTTTTCCCAGTAGTCATGTATGGATATGAGAGTTGGACTATAAAGAAAGCTGAGCGCTGAAGAATTGATGCTTTCGAACTGTGGTGTTGGAGAAGACTCTTGAGAGTCCCTTGGACTGCAAGGAGATCCAACCAGTCCATTCTGAAGGAGATCAATCCTGAATACTCATTGGAAGGACTGATGCTGAAGTTGAAATTCCAATACTTTGGCCACCTGATACAAAGAACCGACTCATAGAAAAGATCCTGATGCTGGGAAAGATTGAAGGCGGGAGGAGAAGGGAATGACAGAGGATGAAATGGTTGGATGGTATCACCAATGCGATGGACATGAGTTTGAGTAGGCTCTGGAAGTTTGGTGATGGACAGGGAAGCCCGGCGTGCTGCAGTCCATGGGGTCACAAAGAGTTGGACACGATTGAGCGACTGAACTGAACTGAAGCAGAGTTTCCTGTGCTATACAGGTCCTCGTTGATTACCTATTTTAAATATAGCAGTGTGTATATATCAATCCCAAACTCCCAATCTATCCCTCAACTCTAACCCTTCCCCACAGGCTTTGCCTTTTGTGGACAGTGGGCTTCCCAGGTGGCACTAGTGGTAAGGAATCGCCTGCCAAAGCAGGAGACAAAGAGACTCAGCTTTGATCCCTGGGTTTGGAAGATCCCCTGGAATAAGAAACGGCAAAACATTTCAGTTTTCTTGCCTGAAAAACTCCATGGACAGAGGAGCCTGATGGGCTACAGTCTATGGGGTTGCAAAGAATCAGACGCATATGCATGCATGCACACACACACACACACACACACACACACATGGAGGTGTTGATGCAACAGATACACGATTTGTTGGATCAACACAGTAGCCTGATGGATTCTTCCCTGTCTCACTCCAATCCACCTCCTCACAAAAATGTCTTGGGTGGCTCAGCAATGTCTGACCCTCCCCCCACACTGTCAATAGCCAGGCTGACTGTTCACACAGTGACATGAACACACTGATCATGTTGCTTATTTCTAAGTAGGCTTTAACCTTGCAGAATGAAATCAGAGGAAAATCGAAGCTACCAAGACTGAAATTGAAAAAGTACTTGGATTTTCTAGTTAAAGACAGATCTGAATTTCCCTGAAACGGGCTATTACTGACAGTACCTCCAAAGACCCATAGGCCCACTGGAGGACTGATGATTAGGCACCAGACTTGAAATGGAATCACCCTGTCCCTGGGAACTTCCTTGAAACATTAGATTTTCTTCTCTGCATTAAGGTGGGAAAATGTGACTAGCATGTCATATGAGTTTCATCCATCCCATTTGCTTTCCTCTCTTCTCTTACAGAACTGGAAAATTTCATACAGCAAACTCATATTTCAGCTATGCTTCATGCAACGCATGAAATCTTTGTTTAAATGACTACTGTTTATTCACTGAACAAACGCCTATCAGAGTTAAAAACTCTGTGGATCCCAGAAATAACAAAGCTTCTTAGAAATGCTTGGGCATGACAACCTAGAGAGGTGGGATGGGGTGGGAGGTGGGAGGGAGGTTCAAGAGCGAGGGGACATCTGTATACCTATGGCTGATTCATGATGATGTATGGCCGAAGCCAACACAATATTGTAAAGTAATTATCCTCCAATTAAAAATAAATTACAAAAACAAACAAACAAACAAAAAAAAACAAAAAAAATAAATTACGAAAAAATTTTTTTAAAAAGAAAGATGCTTGGGCAGCCCACCATCTGTCTGGATTGAGAAGGGTCTGGAAGTCTGGAAAGGGTCTGGAAGGGTCTGAAGGGTCTAGAAAACTAGAAGGCTCCTTCCAGTTTTCTTGGAAATAGATCACTGGAGGAGTGTGTCTCCTAACACCACTTTAGGACTCTCTGTAGATTACAGCAAGGTTAATTATGTCTAGTCAGTTTTCATAGCCTCCATCTCAATATTCTCTTGTGTGTCTTCATAAGCCAATGAAACACTCCAACAAAAATTATCATGGGCTATTATGTAGCCATTAAAATTACATATGCATTTAATGTTCAGTGATTTGGATTTTGGTTAAGACCTGGCTTCCCAGGTGGAGCTAGTAGTAAAGAATCTGCCTGCCAGTGCAGGGGATGGGGGTTTGATCCCTGGGTCAGGAAGATCCCCTGGAAAAGGGAATGGCAACCCCACTCCAGTATTCTTGCCTGGAGAATCCCATGGACAGAGAAGCCTGGCAGGCTACAGTACATGGGGTCTCAAAGAGTTGGACACAACTGAGCATGTAGGCTTAAAACATGGGGATACGGCATCCTTCAACACTGTTTCAGCCATCTACCTGGCAGCATCTATCAGTCTTTCAAAGAGGTATGGCTCTTTACCCAGGAATACTCCACTAGTAATCCCGGAGGAAAATCTGAAATGTATCTGAAAATATACAGATCAGGAAGTTAACACAATGTTCATAATAGTCAGGAAGTAGAAATAAAGTCATGGTTCCCTGGGAAGCAGTCCTGGCCTTACAAGGAGCTGAGAAGGGAAAGCAAAGGAGAAAAGGAAAGATATACCCATCTGAATGCAGAGTTCCAAAGAATAGCAAGGAGAGATAAGAAAGCCTTCCTAAGTGACCAGGGCAAAGAAACAGAAGAAAACAATAGAACGGGAAAGACTAGAGATCTCTTCAAGAAAATTAGAGATATCAAGGGAACATTTCATGTGAAGATGGGCTCAATAAAGGACAGAAATGGTATGGACCTAACAGAAGCAGAGGATATTAAGAAGAGGTGGCAAGAATTACACAGAAGAACTACACAAAAAAGATCTTAATGACCCAGATAACCACAATAGTGTGATCACTCACCTAGAGCCAGAGATCCTGGAATGCAAAGTCAAGTGGGCCCTAGGAAGCATCACTACAAACAAAGCTAGTGGAGGTGATGGAATTCCAGCTGAGCTATTTCAAATCCTAAAAGATGATGCTGTGAAAGTGCTGCATTCACTATGCCAGCAAATTTGGAAAACTCAGCAGCGGCCACAGGACTGGAAAAGGTCAGTTTTCACTCCAATCCCAAAGAAACACAATGCCAAAGAATGTTCAAACTACCGCACAACTGCACTCTTTCCACATGCTAGTAAAGTAATACTCAAAATTCTCCAAGCCAGCCTTCAACAGTATAAGAACTAAGAACTTCCACGTGTACAAGCTGGATTTAGAAAAGGCAGAGGAACCAAAAATCAAATTGCCAAAATCCACTGGATCATAGAAAAAGCAAGAGAATTCCAGGAAAACATCTGCTTCATTGACTACACTAAAGCCTTTGACTGTGTGAATCGTGGAAAATTCTTAAAGAGATGGGAATACCAGATCATCTTACCTGCCTCCTGAGAAACCTGTATGCATGTCAAGAAGCAACAGTTAGAACTGGAGATGAAACAACAGACTGGTTCAAAATTTTGAAAGGAGTATAACAAGGCTGTATATTGTCCCCCTGTTTATTTAAACTTATATGCAGAGTATATCAGGTGAAATGGATGAAGCACAGCTGGAATCAAGGTTACTGGGAGAAATATCAATAACCTCAGATATGCAGATGACACCACACTTATGGCAGAAAGCAAAGAGGAACTAAAGAGCCTCTTGATGAAGGTGAAAAAGGAGAGTGAAAAAGCTGGCTTAAAACCCAACATTCAAAAAACAAAGATCATGGCATCTGGTCCCATCACTTCATGGCAAAAAGATGGAGAAACAATGGAAACAGTGAGAGACTTTATTTTCTTGGGCTCAAAAATCACTGCAGTTAGTGACTGCGGCCATGAAATTAAAAGAAGATGCTTGTTCCTTGGAAGAGAAGCTATGACAAACCTAGACAGCATATTAAAAAGCAGTGATATTACTTTGCGGACAAAGGTCTGTACAGTCAAAGCTATAGTTTTTCCAGTATTCATGCATGGATGTGAGAGTTGCACCGTAATAAAGGCTGAACACTGAAGAATTGATGCTTTCAAACTGTGGTGCTGGAGAAGACTCTTGAGAGTCCCTTGGACTGCAAGGAGATCAACTCAGTCAATCCTAAAGAAATCAACCCAGAATATTCACTGGAAGGACTGATGTTGAAGCTGAAACTCCAATACTTTGGCCACCTGATGCGAAGAGCTGACTTATTGGAAAAAACCCTGATGCTGGGAAAGATTGAGGGCAGGAGAAGAAGGGGATGACAGAGGATGAGATGGTTGGATGTATATGAATTTGAGCAAACTCCAGCAGATGATGAAGGACAGGGAAGCTTGGCATGCTGCAGTTTTTGGGATCAAGAAGAGTTGGACATGACTAAGTGACTGAACAATAAGAAATAAAGAATGATAAGTGTTTAACAATAGGGAATGGGTTAAATCAATTATGTGTTAGCCTTACCTCTGAGTGCGACTCTGTAACCTTTAAAAAGAATAAAGTAGATATAAAAAAAATGACCCCCCAAATCTCATGACACACACACAAAAGTCACTAAATAAAATGTGCAAAATGAATTATGTTAGTTTGAAAAGAAAATGTACATACACGGTATACACGTAAATGCAGTGAAAATGAGTAGCAGATTACACCCGCATGGTTAGCAACAATCAACTCTCCAACAGGGAGGAGAGCTGAGGGATGGGTCAGTTAGGATGCTTTTGGTTACAACTATCAAAAAAATCCAACTTGACCTCCTTTAAGAGGTTAGGAAGGTCCCAAATCAGAGCTTCCTCTTGGGTAATTCAGAAGGTCAGGGGCACTGTAGAGGCCCCATTCTTCACCTTTGCATTCTTTGGCAGGTCAGCTGGGACCTGGCCCAGCCCGTTCTGTTGGCTGACAGCTGCCCCACTTACAGGCATTGTGTCCAGAAGAAAAAAAGTGGCTGGTTCCTCCTACATCTCTTTTTAAGAGTCAGGAAAGCCGCCCACTAAGTTACCCTCATGTTTGATTGATCAGGAGGGCCACCTGCTCACCCTAAGCCAATCACTGGTGGGACTGCAGGCCCACCAGCAGTTGCTCAGCCAATCAGGATTCACCCCTGAGACACGTGGAGGAGAGTGGACCCCTGAGCAAAATCAAGTTTCTACCAGACAAAAAAAAAAAACACTGGACAATAAAGAAGGCAGAGTGTGGAAGAATTGATGCTTTGGACCTGTGGTACTGGAGAAGACTCTTGAGAGTCCCTTAAAAAGCAAGGAGATCAAACCAGACAGTTTTAAAAGGAAATCAACCCTCAATACTCATTGGAAGGACTGACGATGAAGCTGAAGCTCCAATACTTTGGCCACCTGATGCAAACAGCTGACTCACTGGAAAAGACCCTGATGCTGGGAAAGATTGAAGGCAGAAGGAGAAGAGGGCAACAGAGGGTGAGATGGTTGGATTGCATCACTGACTCAATGGACAGGAACTTGGGCAAACTACAGGAGATGGTGAGGGACAAGGAAGCCCTGCATGCTGCAGTCCATGGGGTCAAGAAGAGTCGGACACGACTTGGTGACTGAACAACATTAGTAGGGCCAGAGGGTGAAGGGGATCTTTTTACTAGAAGTGGTTCTGGATTGTGTGAAATTTTTATAAGATTATATCATTTTTTAATTTAACATTAAAAAAAAAAACATTTTAAAGCATAGAAAAAAGAATGAAGGGTAATACACCTTGAGACTGGGTAATCTCCATTTTCTTCAATCTTTTCTGTACTTGCCAAAAAATAAATATACATTTAAAACAGAAAAATAATAACATTTACAGTGTTCTCCAGTTCTCAATATTATGAGTCTCACAGGGTACAGAGATTCCTCCTGAGATTGGCCTGTACGGGTTTTGGTTCAGAAGAGGCTGGAAGGATCACTCAGGTGGGTTCAGTCACCTGCTTTCCTTTAGTGGGGCTTGTGTCCACGGGAAGCCCAGATGGTTTTCAGGGACCCGGGATATAATCCTCCGTGGTTTCAGCAAAGCATCAACACCCACAGAGTTGGAACCCTGGGTCCCGCCTCTGCTCTGGTTTCCATTTTAAGTATTCCCCGACACTTCCCCCCTTATCATACCCCCTTCATGGCCTTGGATTCAATCACTAGTCCTTCCCTCATACACATCACAGGGCCACAAACCTGTTGCCGTTCTCTTGCACTTGGTTTTCAAGGTTTATTTTGGCGGAGCATGGAGTGGGAACGGGAACAGAGAAGTGGTGGAGGCATTTTGAGGGCCGCCCAGTTTGCATGCTAAGTCACTTCGGATGCGTCCGACTCTTTACAACTCCATGGACTGTAGCCCTCCAGGCTCCTCCATCCATGGGACTCTCCAGGCTCTAAGAATACTGGAATGGGTTGCCATTTCCTCCTCCAGGGGATCTTCCTGACCCAGGGATCGAACCTGTGCCTCTTACATCTCTTGTACTGGCAGGCAGGTTCTTTACCATTCGTGCCAACTGGGAAATCCAGATGACTTCCCCTAAAGTCAGGGTGAAGGAGACTTCTGCCTTGGAACATCTGCCTTCCCCAGAAGTCAGGAGGAAGTAATCAGCTCAGAGCATGAAGTATAATGTGCTGGGTGGCGAATTCCCACTCACGCTGCACTGCCTTCAGGGAACTCCCACTAAACTGAAGAGGGCCGATGGATGGCTCTGACCCTTAAAAGGGCCCAGCAAGGGACACACCAACGCCCTTCCCTCCGAAACATATTGTTAAGGCGTGCCTGGTTACCACCAACACCAGTCGGTCTTGATCAACAGAATCTACAGGGTGAGTACCGGGAACAGCCTCAGGTAAATACATTGCTAGAAGGGTACCAGCAGGCTCACCAGAAGCCAGGGTCCTGCAGAAGAGTGGAGAAGTGGGTGCTCCTCATCATCCCATTTTGCATCCATTACCTTGCACGGCTGTCCGCGCTCTAGCCCCGGGCCGGGTTCTCTCCTGCCAGCCCTGGGTTTGCTGATTAACCAAATGGAATCTCTAATTGGTGAACTACGTGCAAAAATATTTTTAGGAACCTCTTCTTCCTCCATGCCTAGCAAGCCTCTCCTCTCCCATCAGCAGTAATAAAAGCAACCCCACAACCCACTCCAGTATCCTTGCCTGGAGAATCCCATGGACGGAGGATCTAACAGGCTACAGTCCAGGGGGTCAGAGAGAGTCAGACACGACTGAGTGACTAACACACACTTTTCTGTTATTCTGATGTGTCTCCTTCACTGGTCATCCTACCTACCTTGATGAGGTAAGTGTTATTCACACTATTCTTCTAACCAGGACACTGAGGCTCAGGAAGGTTAAAGAAAAAGTTGTCCCAAGTCACACAGTAGCTGAGCAGGAAGGCTATCCCAGATCTGTCTGATTTCAGTATTTGCATTTTATTTCCTGGCGAGTCAGAGAGCTTCTCATTCAAAGAAAACTAGAGGTCAAGGGTGGCCAGCGTGGGAGCCCTACCAGAAAAAACCTCTTTCCTGGGCCCCTCTCAGGCCACCACCACACTGAAGAGGAGTGTCCCGGAGCCTCAGTTCAGTCTCGAAAGACTCTCTCTTTCTCATTGCGTCAGTTCCTGGAGGCCAGGGAGGACCCATGTTCTTTCTTTTTCTATCACCTGGTCCTCCTATGCAGTAGATGCTACACCGGCTGAATTGGGTTGAGAACATTCCAGAACCTTCTAGAGTGTCATAGTCTCGGGAGCACGTGGGAGCTTTTAAGAAATGCAGGCTCTCAGGTTCCAACCTAGACCTGCTGAGTCAGCACCTGCCCTTCACAAGGTCCCCAGACAATCAATGCTACTCTACACTGTAAAGTTTGACATACCATCTTCTGCACCCTCCTCTTTTTTAATACATTTTTGTTTTGCTTTGTTTCACATCAACATAGAAGATTAAACTCTGGTTTCTATTCTGAATCATCTTATGGAAAACCACACATTGTCTTATGACCCACAGAAGTTCAAGTGATCTCTGAGGGAACTTCCCCTAAGAGATTGCTTACAATGCCAAGTGGTCCCCAACCTCAAAGAATTCAGTGAGAAACAGTAGTGCCTTAAAGACTGCATTAAAAACATGCCCCCTTTAAACATACATTCACATTTAATAAGTGTTTATTTAGTGCTCTAAGGTGCTATTAATCATCTTCAGATTTAAACTAGAACTACTCAGAGTTAAGTACCCCATTAGCATTCAGCAATTTCTACCCTTTGGATAACTGTCATCCACAAGTCAGCTTGTTTCCTACATCTACTTATCATTGAGCATCAGTGATGAACAAGGCCTCCTAGGGATGAGATGCTGGATGGAATATGAACGTGGTCTCCTATCTTTGCTACACATAAGAGTAAAGATCAGGAACCTGCTAGTCAAACACTTCTGTAAGCAAGTAACGTGTATCACTACTTAGATGCAAAATTCCATCAGATGCTTCTTTAATGCAGCCAATTAGACCGTGGCCCTAAGAAAGCCAAGAATACAGTGTTACTGGGCTATTTTCAACACCTCACAATCTGACCTCTCTTGAGAAAGAAATGCCTCTCTGTGCCTGAGATCAGGCAAGGGACAGTCAGTGCTCGGATCACCATGGAAAAGCCGACTTTTCATGGAAAGAATAAAATATATGCTTGTTTTAAAAAACAAGAAAAAGGACTTAGCCCTCTAGAAGCTTAAGGTTCAAAAAACAGACTTCTGAAAAATGACCATATATAGGTATATGGAGGACCATATAAAGGACCATATAAAGATATAAAGAGCATATGCATGCATTGTTATTTTAATCTGAAAGAAATCACTAATTTTGAATGTGTAACCTAAAAACTAGTAGCAGTAGTAACAGTCAGCTATAAAGATTACCAAGAGTTAAAAAAGACTGTTCCAAAAAATAAGATGAATTCAACTTCATCATTACATATAACAGATGATATGTGTCATTTTACACTATTTTTATTATTTTGTTTATCATTTCATTATTACATAGCCAGAAATAGTAAAAAGGGCCCAAACTCTTAACAAGAATCAAATAAGCTTAAAACAATTGTTATTTTCTACAGAAAGATGAATTCTTGAGCCACCATCTGAACACTCACTTCCAATCAGGGAATTTTTTTTTTCAACATGCTAATTAGTGATGCCTCACTTGGTTCTTTTCTGGGCATGTTTAACTCTTTGGGAGGTAACATTTTATTTGTAACATATTTCCTCTAGAATATATTCCCTTCTCTGGCCTCCATGGGAGTCACTATGGGGAGCAGTGAGAATCAAACTAATTTTACATCTGCTGCAGTGGGACAGATCAGCAAATAAATATATGCATCGATTTCCAAGGAGAAAATGGCTAAAAGCAGCATATTTATAATTCCTCTAAGCCACACTTCGCATCTCTCTGTGAGACGGAAGACGATTATTGAAAGCCTTTGCTGTGTACACTTTATTTTTAACTAAATCTTTAAGTAGACTGCTGAGAAATGCCAATACTTCTACCAGTCCTGCTTTAGCTGTGCAATCAAACAGATCGTTTGCTTTTGCAAAATAGTGATCCAAGCCTGAATAGCTCTTTTAAACATCATATTTATTGCAGTTATTTTAAAATACATTTCGGGGTTAATTTTTGGCAAACTTCTCCTTTAAGAAATCTTCTGGACAGAAAGCCAGAGTTAAACTTGCCCTTGAATTTTGAACTTGCACCTCCCAAGGAAGAACAATTAAAACTAGCTGTGTTTTTAATGCACCTCATAATGAGTTGGTCAGTTCACTGATCAGGGACTGAGTTAGTTTGTGTCTCCTAGACAGAGGGATAGACAGAGCTGAACCCTGCCAGGAACTGCCTTAGAACTAATTAACTGCAAAGTCCAAACGGGGAAAACCCTCCTATTAAGGAAAAAAATGGTTCCGGTTCTAAATGATCAATTATGACCAGTTCGTCTCTGCTAATTAAGTTAATTTAATAACTACTCCATATTTTGCCGTAAAGAAATAGGCCAATCAATATAATGAATCAAAGGAGTAGGCATTAAACACCAAACTCACCGAGTTCTCTCTTTCCAGACCCCTTTTGAACACCTGTTGAACCCAGGGGCTTTCAACTTTGCGAACTAAAGCCTCCTGGATACAACCGTGGCAGCTTTTAGACTTTCTGGAAGTGCGTGTGTATTTTTAAGGTTTCCATCTTGCTTAATCAACAGAGCTGGTTACTAATTATTTATGAATCATGGGGCTGAAAACAAACTTTCTTACCTTAAGCAGTTAAGGAGTGCCAGATAGAGAAGAGGGGTTTGTTTTTAATTTGGCCTTTTGGTACACCTCCCTACACCCAGGTTACCCGCCCCGTGCGGATCTCTGGAAAGGTCAAAGGTAAGCCTCCTTCCTCGGCTCGGGGGAGGGAGCACACCTCCCAACAAAACAACGCGCTGGCATCCAACCTGGGGAGCAAGGCGGCGAGCAGGGCCGGGCTACGCGTGTCCAGGATGCAGGCTCGGCACCCATTATGGCCCGGAACCAATTCCAATCTAGGGACCCGCTGAGATCGTGGGCCCGGGGCGCTCATGCCACCCTTTCCGGGGGTCCCCGGCGCCCCACGCGCTGGAGAGCGCGCGACGGGGCTCAGGGAAACCTCTGGGCGACCTTCGAGGCTGCTACCAGGGCACGGCCTCCACCCACCCCGACGGTACTCTCTGAGCACCCCGGATCGGGGTGTCTCATCCTCTGCCTCCTACGGCGAGACGCACACGGACACTACCCGCCCGGCCGCCGCCGCGATCCCGCAGGACGCGATGTTCCCGCCGCAGGACCAGGGGCTGGGGGTGGGGACCCAACCGCCCTGTGCCCCAGGCCCCCGGCGAAGCGCAGTCCCGGGCCGGGGCGTCCCTCCTCGCTCCGTGCGTCCACCGCGCCGGCAGGCAGGTGATGAAGTCCCACGAACCTGCGCGCGCGCGGCCTCCCATCTGGGGGCCCCGCGTCCCGGGGCTCGGCCCTTACCTCGGAGCGGGCCGGGGCAGCCCCGCGGGGCCGGGCGCGGGCTGGGCCCGGGAGACGCGCCTCCCGCCGCCGCTGGGAGCCGAGGCGGCGAGCGGGCGCGGCGAGCTCCTCCCGGGCGGCGGCGGGAGGCGCTGCTCTCGCTGCTGCCGCCGCCGCCGCGGCTGCGGGTCTCAAAGCTACGCCGCCGCCGTGCGTCCCTAGGCTCCTGCGGGAGGCCGGCTGCTCGCGCGGCAAACTCTTCCGCACGCAGAGCCGGCGGGGAGAGGAGCCGCCGCCGCCACCGCCGCCGCCGCCGCCGCCGCCTCTTCCTCCTCCCCCGCCCTCCTCCCGCCTCCTCTTGGTCCTCCTCCTCCTCCTCCTCCTTCCCTGCGCTCCCGCGGCCGCAGCCGGCCGGGTCTCTCCTGGCCGCAAGCCGGGCCCTGGCCGCGACCCAGCCTGGGACCCGCACCCTGCGCTCCCTACGAGCAGATGGACCCCTGGACCCACCTCCCACCCGCCAGCTTCCCTGAGCGGCGGAGACACCCGCGCCCAAGGCCTCCACCGCAGGGCGGCTGCCGGGGACGCGCGGCATGGTCCGGCCGAGGGTGCGGGGCGGGGACGGCGTGTGCTTAGAGGGGAACTGTCCGAAGGAGAGGCCAGTGGAGGTCCCGTTCAAGTTGTCAGGGGGGGTGGCGGGGAATCGCCCTCCCCTGCGCGCTGCCACCCCGCTGTCCAGTGCGTTGGGGGGCCAGTGCGCCACCGCGGCCCCCAGCACGCCGTCCTCATGGGGCAGCCCTGCGCGCAGACCACTGCGCTTTCCCGGAGAGCTGCGGGCGGGGATCGGGGAGACGCCGGCGAGCGCAGAGGACCGCGGCGCCTGCTGGGGAGGAACGATCACTGTTTCTTCCGAAGCGAACGTAGCCGGTCCGGAAAATGGGTCAAGGATGGAAAGGAGCCCCTCCTATAGGGCTTGGGGGCCGCGGCCAGGAGCGCGCACCCGGAGCTCCAAGCTGCGGCTCCCTCCCCTCCCCCGCTGCCCTCCTCTCCTTTTGCACCAGTGCAGGAAATGTTCCACTGACCTACATATTTTTCCAAACATACGTGACCTTTTTTTTTTTTTCCCCTCTGTGGGAGGAGACAGGCGAGAATCCAAAAAAAAAAAAAAAAGAAAGAAGCTGGAGCAGTGCGCGCGAGAAAACAAGGAGGCATTCAGCAAGGCTCCCGCAAACAGCGAACACAGACACGTGCGCATAAACAGTCAGGGGAGCCCGGAGCCGCTGTTGCAACCTCTGCGGGGCTCCAAGACAGAGTCGGTGGGAAATAAAGACCACGCGCCCCGTCGGGGCCCGGAACGGTGTCCCGGCTCCTCTAGACTCACAAACCCCTGTTCATCCTAGGCGCCAGGGAAGAAGCCCCAAAGAGGCGATAGGTTCCCCATCCCCGCGAGGTCACCCCCAGGACATCACAGAGGCATGTTGCCTGGCGCAGCGCTCGGCGCCCAGCTGCCTTTTTCGGATGTCCCCGGGTCCTTTGTACAATTAGAGGAAAGTGCCCCCACCAGTCCTGTCCCATCACACTATCTTCCCAGGCCTCTCAGAACATCAGATGGGCCCCCCACTCGGTTCCAGGGCCCTGGCTTTATTTTCTCCGAGCTCAAGACAAACCCTCTCCAGCGCAGACCCGACCCACAGCGCCTTATTTGGGCATGCAACTCGGCACTGTCAATTAGATCAAAACGTTCACACAGACCTCCCTTTTCCCCCCTGTAAAGTAGGTCATTCTCTTTATTTCCCACTTGCATTATTTTTGTCTAATTCTCCTCCTGAAAAATAATCAGCCCTCAGGAGCTTTGCGCATCCTGAGAAGCTGTTATTCTTAGCCTTGTAGGGCTTTTCAAGAAGGAGGAGGAGGCATTTGGCACGTTGTGGTTTTGAAGTCCCTCCCTTTCCAAAAGGAGAACATTTGAAAACTTTATGTTGCTTTGTTTCTCTACCCCCTCCCTTTCCTTCGGGCAAGTAGGTTTCACCCTGCCCTTACTGTGAGGCTATGACTAATATCTACTAAAGGATAAAGTTCTGTGCTCTTAACCGGATTTAATGCAGAATTTAAAGTCACCTCCCTTCCTTTCTTGCTTTGAAAGAGATTTCAGCTCCCTCCTCCTTCTCCCTTTTGGGAACCAGCTGAACCATCTTTAAATGATCTTTTAGAAAACAAATGAACTACAGAAATAATCCAGCAGGCGCAGCTGCCCCACCGTGCAGCAGGTATTTTTGCTAGGGTCTGTTTTCACCTGTTGCCTGGTAGGATCTCCCATTAAATGTGTGGCTCCTGCCTTCTGATCATGGAGATATTGTATATGTTGTTGTACTCACTCCAGATGCCATCCTGTCTCCTAGTGTTAATTCCACCTGTCTGAGCATAAAGGGGAGTGGATCTGCAGCAGAGAACCCAGTCAGGACCCGAGCAGAGTTGAAGAGGGACATTTACCTCCTGTTCATTCTCTGCACTTGGCACTTCAGTTCCTTTAACTGGCATTTCTTGAAGGCTTGTCAGGAATCAGGCTGGGCCTGTCCTGTGAGCAATGGAGGGAAACTTGACAGCTGTTTATGTCTGTACAAGAAGGGTTTACAATGTGGAGGCAGGGATAAAGAGGAGGCCGATAGGGTGAGTGCCATAAGACCTAGTGACCTGCGTTCGAGAGAGGGAATAAGGATGGGCTTCCTGGAGGAAGTGACATTGCTGTTAGGATTTTTCATCAGCCAGATAACAAAGTCACATTGGCTCATAATCTGCGCATTATTCAAAATGTACAGCCTAGAGCAAAAGAAACTATTGCAAAACCACATTGTCAATTTGGGGAAATTCTCAAGTCTCAGATGGTTCGTCCTTTAAAAGGACATGGATTTATTAATGAATGAATGTTGCAGTGATACATCCAGGAACCCCAGCTAGTTTTCAAAGAATGACTATTTATGGGTGGGAGGGAGAGGAAATGATTCATTCTAGTTGGTTATATCAATCTTTAAAGGTAGCAGAGAAACTATCTGAAGTTTTTGCTGTCTAATCAGATATTCTTTTCTCTCATAGAAGTTGTGGCATATCCTGATTAAAAATATTTAGCTGATTAAATTCTCAAAATATATACAGTAGAAGTATCTGTATATGGTGCTACGCACAGGTGAGAACATGTGGATGATTACAAGAGTTAGAGTACTAGCTCAAATCTGGGACCGATATTAGTACATGCAGTTGTGCATGTGCTCAGCCGTGTCTGACTCTTTGCGACCCCATGGAGCCTGCCAGGCTCCTATTTCCTTGGGATTCTTCAGGCAAGAATATTGGAGTGGGTTGCCATTCCATTCTGCAGGGGATCTTCCCAACCCAGGGCTTGAACCCATGTCTCCTGTGGCTCCTACATTGGCAGGTGGGGTTCTTTACCAGAAGCACCACTCCCTAGACATATAAAGTCAGTAAGTTAAACTCACACTTCAGGAGAAACACCAAGTACAGTGTTCCATGCTAGATGATATCATCACATTTTGGGGGACTAATTGTAAGATAGAGGGGCCTTAAAAAAATTTTTTTTAATGAATGCCCAGAAGCTGTTTTATGGATTTACATCTCTGAGTAGTAGTTTTCACTTAAAATTTAAAAAAAGAAACCACAATTCTATGCATCACTGAGTAGAATAATGTGCTAGGGAAGAAGATTTTTACAACTGAGGCAGAAGGGGAAGTTGGGTCAGAATGAGGATGAAGAGACCTCAGAGCCCATAACTGGAAATCAAATACTCAAAGGCCAGGGCTGATGAGCACCCAGAGAAGGATTCAAGAATGTCCACCTGCATTTGAAATGCCAAGGTTAGAATGTGAATGCCTTGTTTCTGCAGAAGCTTCATAGCGAGAGCAAAGTGCTGGGTGGGATTCAGGCACTGCAGTAGGCTCAACCGAGGATACTCCCAGGAAAGAATCCAGGCCTTGTGCAACTTGCCTGGGAGAGTGAGGACTGGACCTGGCATTGCTGCCTGTTAGATCATGTGGTTGGCAAACCTAAGAACGAAGTAAGATTTCCTTACAAAGCTGGCGTGGCGGGCCCAGGGAGAAATCTGGGCTGGCGGAGTCTGGAGGTGACAAAGCCTCAGCTAATCCCTGTAGTTGACTGCAGCGCTTCCAAGGACCACAGGAGGAAATGGTGTGTGTGGGTGCGTGCAAACACCACACACACACATCCTCCGGAAAAAGACGTGGGAAGACTGTTGATAATATGGGCACTTGAAAATAATCTTTCCTTATAGTTAAGCACCCCAAGAAGTCCCTTCACACACATAGTCTCAAAGTTTGATTTTGCATGTGTGCTAAGTCGCTTCAGTCGTGTCCAACTCTTTGTGGCCCTATGGACTGTAGCCTGCTAGACTCCTCTGTCCATTCTCTAGGCAAGAATACTAGAGTGGGTTGCCATGCCTTCCTCCCGGGGATCTTCCCAACCCAGGATGAAACCCGAGTCTCTCCTGTCTCCTGCATTGGCAGGCAGGTTCTTTACCACTAATGCCACCTGGGAAGCCCAAAAGTTTGATTTTAGGTTCCATTTCTCTCCTAAGGGGATCCTTTTTAAAAAAAAAATCTTTAATTTTAGAGCAGTTTTATTGTTGTTCTGTCACTAAGTTGTGTCCAACTCTTTGCAACCCCATGGATTGCAGCACACCAGGCTCTGGAGTCTGCTCAAATTCATTTTAGAGCAGTTTTAGATTATCAGCAAAATTGATCCGAAAGTACTAAGTTCTTATATAGTCTCCAATCCCCTCCACCAGCCCCCAATCAACATTGCCCACCAGAGTGGTACATCTGTTCCAATCCACGAACCTCCACTGACACATTGTTAACACCAGATTTATAGTTTTCAGGGTGTCCCTGGTGGCTCAGATGGTTAAGAATCTGCCTGCAATGAGGAAGACACAGGTTTGACCCCTGGGTCAAGCAGCTCCCCCGGAGGAGGAAATGGCAGCCCACTCCAATATTCTTGCCTGGGAAATCCCATGCACAGAGGAGCCTGGTGGGCTACAGTCCATGAAGTCACAAAGAGTCGGACATGACTGAGCGACTAACACTTAGAGTTTACATCAGGGTGGACTACTGGTGTTATACTTTGGTGGCTTTAGATGGATGTATAATGACGGGCCTTTGCCATTATAGCATCAAACAGTATTTTCACTGCCCTGAAAACCCTGTGTTCCGCCTGCTCTTCCCTCCATTTTCGCTAAACCCTGGCAATCACTGATCTTTTTACTGCCTCCATAACTTCGCCTTTTCAAGAATGTCACATAATTGGAATCACACAGTACCTAGCTTTTCATATTGGCTTCTTCTTAAAATGAACTTAAGTTTTCTCCATCAGCACAAAATAATATTACGTTGTCTGGGTGAGTTTTTTAAACTGGTATTTTAGGGACTTTCCTGGCAGTCCAGTGGTTAAGACTTCGCCTTCCAATGCAGAAGGTTTGGGCTTGATCCCTGGTCAGGGCCAACAAAAAACCAAGAAACAGAAGGCATATTGCCATATTGTAATAAATTCAATAAGAGACTTGAAAAAATAAGCTGACATTTTAGTAAACAGTGCTTTCTGTAATAACAGGTAACATTTGTCTAACATATGCCAGGAATTTACGTGACCTCATTTCAGAAGGCCCTATAAAAGAGTGATTTAGGATTTCCAAGCAACAGAGAAGAAATCTGACTTCCGCTCAAGGTACCTTCAGGGTGTTGGCAGATACGTGGCAGAGCAGGGTTTGATCCTTGCTTGAAGACTGCTGCTCCCGTGGTCCTTCCTCCCACCAGACCTAGCTCTCGGCTGTGTGAGATGCCAACACAAGGATATTTGTGGCATCATTCACTCCCCATGAGATCTTGCTGGATAAAGAACTGGTGCCAAAGCAGGCATGTACTGCTCAGTGGATGTGCATTTCTTGTCTCCGTTTTCCCTTGTTCTCCTCTCAATACATCAGCTATTAATATATCTTTACTCCACTCTTGAATCAGCTCTCTTCCAAGCACTTGAAATAGAAATCCAGGATGAAGGCTTGGGGTTGGCAAAAGAGCGACACTTGGTCCTGATAAGCCACAGAAAGAAAGAAACTCACTGGGCCGATACGTAGTATTATTGGCATATCGGCCTCTCACCAAGGGCAGGCCCTGTTTGACTTTGGTGACGGCCTGGATGGGAGTGGCCTTTGGTCAACATATGTGGTCTTCACACCAGCTCTAGGTTATACAGGTTGGGAATGAAAGCAGACTCATCCCGTGAAAGTGAGTTTGAGTGACAGATAAGCTTCCCTCACTTGGCCCATGAGAGGGGGACCAGGGTGGGCCAGCAAGGTGGAGGCCTTGCTCAACTGTTACGTCTGGTCATCCTTCTGGTTACATCAGTGGCCAGGGATGTAGCCTTTCTCATTGGAACTAGATTTTTTTTTTTTTTTTTTTTTTTGTAGGGGGGAGATGCTCAGCTCAGATTTGCTCCCAGGAAGTTTTTAAACAACCCAGGTGGTGCGAGTGGTAAAGAATCCACCTGCCAATACAGGAGACCTGGGTTGGGAAGATCCCCTCGAGGAGAAAAATGACAACCCATTCCAGTCTTCTTGCTTGAAAAACTTCATGGACAAGAGGAGCCTGGCGGGCTACAGTCCATGGGGTTGCAGAGTTGGGCATGACTGAGCACCACACACCGTGCTACATAGTACACACCTTTCCCAGTCTGTAGAAGTGGTTAGCCTGTGCAAGATGGGGAAAGGAACAGTGGCTTCAAAGCACACAGAACAGTGAATGGAGGGGAAGTCTTTTGTGTACAGGGTGTCAGGAGCTGGAGAAAGGAAGGCGCTGGGGCTGCAAATGTGGGTGGGCTGTAAATGAGCCAGAAGGAATGGGGGGTGTTTCTCAGCTCCTGCAATTAGCCGAGTGGATTTCAGAAGCAACTGTAGAGTCAGAGCTAAAGCACGTACAGGGTGGAAGCAATCACTTCCGAAGGGATGGGCCCACTGTTGAGACACATGCTTCTCCAACCTGTGTGGGAAACACCCTCTAAACAGGGCAGAAAGACAGCTGTGTTGACACACAAGCGGGCACTGTCCTTCACTGTTCTCAGCTCATGTCCCAGTGAACTCCACTAAGAGATCAAACCAGTCAATCCTAAAGGAAATCAACCCTGAATATTCGTTGGAAGGCCTGATGCTACAGCTGAAGCAAGAATCCTTTCTTTGGCCACCTGACGCAGAGAGCCAACTCATTGGCAAAGACCTTGATGCTGGGAAAGATTGAGGGCAGGAGGAGAAGGGGGAGACAGAGGATGAGATGGTTGGATGGCATCACCGACTCAATGGATGAGTTTAAGCAAGCTCGGGGGATAGTGAAGGACAGGGGAGCCTGGTGCGCTGCTGCCTATGGGATCACAAAGAGTTGGACAGGACTTAGCAACTGAACAACAACAAACAAGAAGAGGTCATTTAATGTATTTGTTATTTAGTTGCTAAGTCGTATTCAACACTTTTGCAACCCCATGGACTGTAGCCTGCCAGGCTCCTCTGTTGATGGGATCTCCCAGGCAAGAAAACTGGAGTGGGTTGCCATTTCTTTCTCCAGGGAATCTTCCCAATCCAATGATCAAACCTGCGTCTCCTGCATTGGCAGGCAGACTCTTTACCGTTGAGCCACGAGGGAAGTCCCTTTAATGTATTTACATGTGTCTGTTTAAAATGGGCATTTTCAGCTCATTTCTCAGACTGATTTCCATTTCTGTCTCTTTTTAAGATTCTCTGACTTGGGCGCAATGCTGTTCGAATAGTTAAGTTTCTATACTAACAGATGCATAATCATAATCTACCACGTACTTTGCCCAGGAAGAACATGTAGTGATCCGAAATTCATTACACAGAGTTCACTTGAAGTGAAAAGCTAATGATAGAAAAATGTTCTCCAAGGATCTATTTATAATCCCTCCCAAGTAGGCAGAAGAGATGCGTTTCCTGTATGGACAAGCGTTATTTTCTCAGTATGCTTTGTTACAAGGTTTTGGTGAGAAAGCAGCTTTTCTCAATGGCTTTGGTCTAACACTTGCATTGCCAGTGAACACAATTCTTGAATAAAGACAACCTCGTTCGATGTTTTTGAAATGTGCCATTGCTTGTCTCTCTGGATTTCTTCCTTTCAAGGCAAAGGAGTGTTTGCCCTGAAATTATAGATGCTTTTATGGTGGCAATGGGGCTTGACTGTATTTTTGCATTCCAGAAATTTCTAACTAAAGCTATTGTTGTTGCTGTTGTTTAGTCACTATGTCGTGTCCGAGCTGTGAAAAGAAAAGAGGCGAAAAGCAAAGGAGCAAAGGAAAGATATAAGCATCTGAATGCAGAGTCCCAAAGAATAGCAAGAAGAGACAAGAAAGCCTTCTTCAGCGATCAATGCAAAGAAATAGAGGAAAACAACAGAATGGGAAAGACTAGAGATCTCTTTAAGAAAATTAGAGATACCAAGTGAACATTTCATGCAAAAATGGGCTCGATAAAGGACAGAAATGATATGGACCTAACAGAAGCAGAAGATATTAAGAAGAGGTGGCAAGAATACACAGAAGAACTGTACAAAAAAGATCTTCACGGCCCAGATAATCACGATGGTGTGATCACTGACCTAGAGCCAGACATCCTGGAATGTGAAGTCAAGTGGGCCTTAGAAAGCATCACTATGAACAAAGCTAGTGGAGGTGATGGAATTCCAGTTGAGCTATTCCAAATCCTGAAAGATGATGCTGTGAAAGTGCTGCACTCAATATGCCAGCAAATTTGGAAAACTCAGCAGTGGCCACAGGACTGGAAAAGGTCCATTTTCATTCCAATCCCAAAGAAAGGCAATGCCAAAGAACGCTCAAACTACCACACAATTGCACTCATCTCACATGCTAGTAAAGTAATGCTCAAAATTCTCCAAGCCAGGCTTCAGCAGTTTGTGAACCGTGAACTTCCTGATGTTCAAGCTGGTTTTAGAAAAGGCAGAGGAACCAGAGATCAAATTGCCAACATCCGCTGGATCATGGAAAAAGCAAGAGAGTTCCAGAAAAGCATCTAGTTCTGCTTTATTGACTATGCCAAAGCCTTTGACTGTGTGGATCACAAGAAACTGTAGAAAATTCTGAAAGAGATGGGAAAATACCAGACCACCTGACCTGCCTCTTGAGAAATCTGTATGCAGGTCAGGAAGCAACAGTTAGAACTGGACATGGAACAACAGACTGGTTCCAAATAGGAAAAGGAGTTAGTCAAGGCTGTATATTGTCACCCTGTTTATATGCAGAGTACATCATGAGAAATGCTAGAATGGAAGAAACACAAGCTGGAATCAAGATTGCCAGGAGAAATATCAATAACCTCAGATATGCAGATGACACCACCCTTATGGCAGAAAGTGAAGAGGAACCCAAAAGCCTCTTGATGAAAGTGAAAGTGGAGAGTGAAAAAGTTGGCTTAAAGCTCAACATTCAGAAAACGAAGATCATGGCATCCGGTCCCATCACTTCATGGGAAATAGATGGGGAAACAGTAGAAACAATGTCAGACTTTATTTTTCTGGGCTCCAAAATCACTGCAGATGGTGACTGCAGCCATGAAATTAAAAGACTCTTACTTCTTGGAAGGAAGGTTATGACCAACCTAGATAGCATATTCAAAAGCAGAAACATTACTTTGCCAACAAAGGTTCATCTAGTCAAGGCTATGGTTTTTCCTGTGGTCATGTATGGATGTGAGAGTTGGACTGTGAAGAAGGCTGAGCACCGAAGAATTGATGCTTTTGAACTGTGGTGTTGGAGAAGACTCTTGAAAGTCCCTTGGACTGCAAGGAGATCCAACCAGTCCATTCTGAAGGAGATCAGCCCTGGGATTTCTTTGGAAGGAATGATGCTGAAGCTGAAACTCCAGTACTTTGGCCACCTGATGCGAAGAGTTGACTCGTTGGAAATGACTCTGATGCTGGGAGGGATTGGGGGCAAGAGGAGAAGGGGATGACAGAGGATGAGATGGCTGGATGGCATCACTGACTCGATGGATGTGAGTCTGGGTGAACTCCAGGAGTTGGTGATGGACAGGGAGGCCTGGTGTGCTGCGATTCATGGGGTCGCAAAGCTTTCTTTTCGCAAAGACTGCTGCTAAGTCGGACACGACTGAGCGACTGAACTGAACTGAACTGAGACTGCAACTTGCCAGGATCCCCTGTCCTCCACTATTTCCAGGAGTTTGCTCAAATTCATGTCAGTTGAGTTGGTGATGACATCCAACCATCTCTTCCTCTGTTGCCCCCTTCTTCTCCTGCCCTCAATCTTTCCCAGCATCAAGATCTTCCCAGGTGGCACTAGTGGTGAAGAATCCACCTGTCAATGCAGGAAATGAAAGAGACACGGGTTTGATCCCTGGGTCAAGAATATTCCCTGAAATAGGAAATGGCAACCCACTCCCATATTCTTGCCTGGGAAATCCGATGGAAAAAGGAGCCTGGCGGGCGACAGTTCATGGGATCACAAAGAGTCAGACTCGACTGAGCGACTGAGCAAAGACACCCTTTGAGGGTGGTTTTCTTACTATCCCCTTTGACAGATGATGGCCGAGAGGGGTTACATTATTGCACAGGTACCGCCGCTAGCAGGGAGCAGGGCAGGATGGCAATGGGGGCCTCCGCTGCCCACGCCGACGATTTGACCACCCTGCATTTCTGCTGGCCCTGGACACATTCACCCAGGTGACTGATGAGAATAAGCCCCTTCCTCAAGATTTCTCCCCATTTTCCTATTTCTTCATTTCTTCCCTTTCTCTCAGTATCTTCTGGTCATCTCTTCTTTCTCGCTCTCACTCTCTACCTCCGCCCTCCCCCTGTTCCATGGAAATGAACTGCTTTAAAGTATTCTATCTCATCTTTAACTTTGTTCTCATTTGGTGCTTCATCAGAGTCCAGCCTGGCCAAATCTGAAGCATAGAGCTGAGCCAATACCTGGTGACCTCAGGTTGTGTTGAGAGCCAATTGGCTTGACTGTGGTCTTTAGAGAAAGCAAAACTGGCAGGGAGGACCATTAAGTTAATATGCCTTTTACCCAAGAGGGGGACTTGTGCTGTATAAGGTGGGGTCTGTAGGCATTGTTTGAACTCATAGGGAGCTGGAGGGCTAAGGTCTAAAATACTAACCTGAGCCAACCAGTCAAGAAATCAACATTTGTACTCTAAATTACGGAGAAGGCAATGGCAACCCACTCCAGTGTTCTTGCCTGGAGAATCCCAGGGACGGCTGAGCCTGGTGGGCTGCTGTCTATGGGGCCACGCAGAGTCGGACACGACTGAAACGACTTAGCAGCACTCTAAATTAACATAAAATATGAAGACAGTGCATGAATGGCAAGTATAAAACATTAAGGAAAAACAACTGAGAGCTTAGAAATAAACCCTCACAATTAAGTTTGGTTGATTTCAACAAGGACGCCAAGACAATTCAAAGGGGAAAGAATAGTCTTTTGTAACAAACCATTCTGGGACAATGGAATCAATACACAAAAGAATGAAGTTGGACCCCTACCTCACACTATATATAAAACATTAGCTTAAAATGAATCAAATGCATAAAGGTAAGACTTAAAACTATAAAACTCTCAGAAAAAAACATAGGGGTAAATCTTCATGACCTTGGATTTATCCAAGGATTCTTAGCTATGACACCAAAACTACCAGCAACTAAAGGCGGGGGAAACAGACAAGTTGGACTTCATCAAAAGTAAAAACGTGTGATGATGCTATCAAGAAAGTAAAAGGACAACCCACAGAATGGGAGAAAATATTTGCAAGTCATGTATCTGATAAGGGACCTATATCTGGAATATAATATTTACAGAAACTCTTGCTGCTGCTGCTAAGTCGCTTCAGTTGTATCCAACTCTGTGCGACCCCATAGACGGCAGCCCACCAGGCCCCACCATCCCTGGGATTCTCCAGGCAAGAACACTGGAGTGGGTTGCCATTTCCTCCTCCAATGCATGAAAGTGAAAAGTGAAAGTGAAGTAATTTTTAAAAATAGTCAAAGAATCTGAATAGATTTTTCTTCAAAGAAGATACATGCATGGCCAGTAAGCAATGAAAAGATGATCCACATTCTGAGTCATTTGAGAAACGTTAATTAAAGCCATAGGAAATACTATTTCATACTCACTAGATTAAGGAAAGTTATGACCAACCTAGATAGCATATTCAAAAGCAGAGACATTACTTTGCCAACAAAGGTTCGTCTAGTCAAGGCTATGGTTTTTCCTGTGGTCATGTATGGATGTGAGAGTTGGACTGTGAAGAAGGCTGAGTGCCGAAGAATTGATGCTTTTGAACTGTGGTGTTGGAGAAGACTCTTGAGAGTCCCTTGGACTGCAAGGAGATCCAACCAGTCCATTCTGAAGGAGATCAGCCCTGGGATTTCTTTGGAAGGAATGATGCTAAAGCTGAAACTCCAGTACTTTGGCCACCTCATGTGAAGAGTGGACTCATTGGAAAAGACTCTGATGCTGGGAGGGATTGGGGGCAGGAGGAGAAGGGGACGACAGAGGATGAGATGGCTGGATGGCATCACTGACTCGATGGACGTGAGTGTGAGTGAACTCCGGGAGTTGGTGATGGACAGGGAGGCCTGGCGTGCTGTGATTCATGGGGTCGCAAAGAGTCGGACACGACTGAGCGACTGAACTGAACTGAACTGAGATTGGCTATTATTTTTATTTTTGCTTTTGAACTTTTAATTTTATATTGCGGTATAGCTGATTAACAATGTTGTGATGTGATAGTTTCAGGTGAACAGAGAAGGGACTCAGCCTTACATATAAATGCTTCCATTCTCCCCCAAACTCCCCTCCCATCCAGGCGGCCAGATAACATTGAGCACAGGTCCATGTGCTATACAGCACTTCCTTGTTGGATATCCATTTTAAATATAGCAGCGTGTACATGACCATTCCAAACTCCCTAACTTTCCCATCCCCCTGGCAACCATAAGTTCATTTTATAAGTCTGTGATTTTTACAATAAAACAAAAAATAAAGATAAAAAGGTGTTGGTGAGAGTGTGGAGAAATTGGACTGCTAGTGGGAATGTAAAATGGGGCGGTCTCTTAGGAAAACAGATGGGCATTTCCTTATAAAGTTAAACATAGAGTTACCATTTGATCCAGCAATCCCATCCTAAGTATATGCACAAGGAAAATGAAAACAGATATGTACACAAAACCTTGTACATGAATGTTCATATGAGGATTATACACTACAGCTCAAAACAGGAAGCAACCCAAATGTCCATGAACTGATGAGTGGCTATGCAAAACGTGTTCTGTCTATGTAACAGAATACTATTTGGCAAGGAATAAGAACGAATGAAGTGTTGACGCATGCTATGACTTGGTTGAACTTTGAAAACATTTTGCTTAGTGAAAGAAGGCAGTCACTAATGACTAATAACAGAATTCCATGTATATGAAACTCCAAAACTGGCAAATTTCTAGAAATGGAAAGCAGATATACTTGCCTTCTGTAGGGGGCATTTGAGTTTAAAATATCATGGATAAAGAGTACAGGTTTTTCAGGGTGATAAAATGTTCTAAAATTGATCGTGGTAATGACTATATAATTCTGTGAATATACTAAAACCCACTGAATTATACACAATAAGTGGGTTAATTGTACTGTATGTGAGTTATGTCTGAGTAAAATTACTAAAAAAAGAAATGAAAAAAAAATCCATTAAGGATATATGCCTAATTCCTCCTTCTTCAAGCCTCATCCATCCAATTAGCATCTTGCCTTCTCCCCACCATACCCCTCCCCCTTCCCTCTTCCTACACATCTTTCTGTGGCCCCAGAAGTGACCAAGGCCCCTAAGGTTCTCTCTTGCTCTTTTCCTTCTTTCTTGGGAGAATCCAGTTCTGTGGTTCTTATTTCAAAGCCTTTCAAATCTTTATCTCAGGTTCTGACAGCTCTCCGCCCACGTTGCCAACTGCCCGCCGATATTTCTGTGTGGGTGTCTCCCACTAAACTTGCCTCAAACCAACTTGATTCTTTCCTTTTCCCTTTCTCCCCACCCCACATCATTCTCCCAGCTGCCCTAGTCCTATGAATGATATGACTTTTCTTCTGCTTACCTGCACTTGAAAATTGAAGTCTGTCCTGAAATGCTTCCTCTCTCATCTGCTCTTGTCATTCAGGGACTGAGCCTGATGGATGCTCATTTCCTAGTATTTCATTCCCTCTTCTTGTCTTCCCTTGCCTGCTGTCTCTTTCTTCTGTGGTTCAGCCCAATTTAGGAGGGCTCACTCGCATTCTAACTATTCTAACTAGCCAGAAATAAGTAAAGAATATGAGTCACAGAAGGAAAGGAACCTAGTCATGACCCAAGGAAGGGCTTCAAAACTCTGCCCTGAACTTCATGCAGGAGATTTTGCAAGAGAGTTGGACGAAAGAACTTGAAACCCAAGGGCCTGGAGAGAAACCCATTAATTAATAAAGCAGTTCATCGTGGGGAAATTGACACATATGGCCCAGGGTAAGGGTTTAGAGAGCCTTCTAGTCTTAGGCCAGTGGTCATGGGGACATCTAGACCAGTGGTGCATGTGTATGCAGTCACTAAGTCGTGTCTGACTCTTTGCGATCCCATGGACTGTGGCCCGACAGACTTCTCTGTCCATGAGACTTCCCAGGCAAGAATACTGGAATGGGTTGCCATTTCCTTCTTCAGGGGGTCTTTCCGACCCAGGGATGGAATCCACATCTTCTTCTTGGCAGGCAGGTTCTTTATCACTGAGCCTCCAGGGAAGCCCAGACCAGGGGTGGACATACCAAAATATGTCTGTGCTCCTTGGTAATCAGCCACTGTGCTGAGCCCCCTGACTGCCCCGACAAGAGCCCTGTGGCTCCCAGGATGGCCTGCAACTTCCCGCCACACAGAGATCCTGAGAAGCCCTGCAGGTGGCCATGCTATCATGTAGAGTCGGGTGGCTCTGACTCTTCAACCACCTGGCTTCAATTTCAGTGTTTTCCCATGGCCGCCAAACCCAATCCACACTCCTTGGCATGCTCAGCACCCACCCACGTTAACCTGATCGCAGCCTAGCTCCCTGGTCTATTTTCCGTCACTCCCTACACTGCATTCCCCCCTGTTTATGACTTGTGCTATTCCTGCATCAAATTCTGTTTTTGCCTTTTTCTCCCCACTCTGCTGAAATTCTTTCTCTCCAACCAAGGTCTTGCTCATATGCTACCAAAAAGTCATCCCCGAGGCCTCCTTCCTCACTGATATCGTCAGGTACATAGAAAAATTATACTGACATTTACAAGCAGTCAGGAAGCAACAGTTAGAACTGGATATGGAACAACAGACTGGTTCCAAATAGGAAAAGGAGTATGTCAAGGCTGTATATTATCACCCTGCTTATTTAACTTATATGCAGAGTACATCATGAGAAACGCTGGGCTGGAAGAAGCACAAGCTGGAATCAAGATTGCCAGGAGAAATATCAATAACCTCAGATATGCAGATGGCACCACCCTTATGGCAGAAAGTGAAGAGGAACTAAAGAGCCTCTTGATGAAAGTGAAAGAGGAGAGTGCAAATGTTGGCTTAAAGCTCAACATTCAGAAAACGAAGATCATGGCATCCGGTCCCATCACTTCATGGCAAATAGGTGGGGAAACAGTGGAAACAGTGGCTGACTTTATTTTTCTGGGCTCCAAAGTCACTGCAGGTGGTGACTGCAGCCATGAAATTAAAAGACGCTTACTCCTTGGAAGGAAAGTTATGACCAACCTAGACAGCATATTAAAAAGCAGAGACATTACTTTGTCAACAAAGGTTCATCTAGTCAAGGCTATGGTTTCTCCAGTAGTCATGTACGGATGTGAGAGTTGGACTATAAAGAAAGCTGAGCACCAAAGAATTGATGCTTTTGAAGTGCGGTGTTGGAGAAGACTCTTGAGAGTCCCTTGGACTGCAAGGAGATCCAACCAGTCCATCCTAAAGGAGATCAGTCCTGGGTGTTCATTGGAGGGACCGATGTTGAAGCTGAAACTCCAATACTTTGGCCACCTGATGCAGAGAGCTGACTCATTGGAAAAGACCCTGATGCTGGAGAAGATTGAGGGCAGGAGGAGAAGGGGATGACAGAGGATGAGACGGTTGGATGGCATCACCGACTCGATGGACATGGGTTTGGGTGGACTCCAGGAGTTGGTGATGGACAGGGAGGCCTGGTGTGCTGCAGTTCATGGGGTCTCAAAGAGTTGGACACCACTGAGTGACTGAACTGATATATATTTCTTACATATGCTATATATGCATTTTTATATGTATATATTTTATATTTATTTTATATATTTTATGTATTTATTACATATATTACTATATAGAGCTGAATGTATTATTTTTTCATGTTTAGTTGATAACTGTATTTATTATTTACTGGCTGTGCTGGGCCTTTGCTGCCGTGCAGGCTTTTCCCTATGAGGCAAGCTGGGGCTGCTCCAGCTGCAGCGTGCGGGCCTCTCATCGCAGTGGCTGCTCTAGATGTGCGGGCTTCAGCAGTCGTGACACATGGGCTCAGCAGTCGCAGCTCACAGGCCAAACAGCTGTGGCACCCAGCTTAGTTACCCCACGGCACACGGGATCTTCCCGGCCCGGAGATCCAATCTGTGTCTCTTGCATCTCCTGAATTGGCAGCTGGATCTTTACCACCGAGTCACCCGGGAAGCCCCTAATTGAATATACTATTACAATCAATTTTTTAAAAACTGCATACAGCATATTTTATTTTTTAAATTTTTATTTAGTTGGCTGCTCTGTACAACATATGGGATCTTAGTTCCCTGACCAGGGATTGAACCCACATCCCCTGCCTTGGCAGCACAGAGTCTTAACCAGGTAATGCCTATATTCAATTTTTATAACCCAGTATCTTCCAGTTGTTATAAGGTTACTTTGGATGTAGTAAGCAAAACAGCTCTGCTTCCCCAGCCACTAGTCTACCCTGTAGCCAACCACACAGCCCCATGGCTGTCTGTCCTGTCTACTCATCTACTGTACGCTGATGGCCCCCAGGTGGGTGACTCTAGCCTTACACATCCCTCTTTGTCTTTGGCAAAAGAAATATCCTGGGTCTTAGCTTTGGCAGGGAAAGAATGGCATCCCAAAGACACAGAATTCACAGCCTTTCCTGCCGCACCTCGTACTTAAATGTCTCATCTTAAATTAAACCTCATGTGCTTCGGGATGTAAGCTGCACTATGTCTGAGAGTGAAACATTTTATTTCAACAACTTCTTCTATATATATATATATATTTTTTTTTTTTTTAAAGTAGGGACTGTTGTAGCTTTCCCAAACTGACAGAAAGGATGTTTCATGTAAAAATTAATACCCCGTTGGAAGAAGAGGGGGGAAAAAAAATCCCAACACATTCTCAGGGGTTTCCAAGTGGATCACAGCTCATATTTTATATCCTAGACACCGAGCTGAGGATCTTAGAGTTTGTTTAGGTTCAATGACCTGTTGCAGCATCTCAGGGTCAGAGGAGTCATGGGTGACTTCCTCTCCTAGGGATCCCTACCATTGTTAACAAGATAAATGGAAAAGACCTGCCAAGCCCTGGAAGCATAGAAAGAAAATAAGGCCGATTTCAAGAAATGAAGCTTGATTTAAATCCTGACTTGTACCCCCACCGCTCGCTGCCTTCTCCTCCCACTCCCTGACAGTCAGATCTGGGAGAAGGTTACAGACACTGCTGGGAAATTATAGTTATCCAGCCCCTTCATGCGTGGGGCCTGGGCTACCCACCAGGGCTTCTGGAATAAAGAAGGAAAGCTTCCATCTGAGCGCCTGAACCCATAGGATGGGGCCTGCATGGGTGTGAGAGCCGGGCCCCGGATCTTGAGCTGAATTTATATCCTTCCTTTTGCAAACTATCAGCGTGCTGCCCCTTCCAAGAACATGAATATTCACTCTGCCATTAATGGGAATGCTATTCCCACCGCCAATGGGAGGAAAAATGCCCAGAAACATGTTTAATGAATTTTTTTTTTTGATGCTTGAACATAACTGCAGTGATTTCCTGCTTCCAAAAAGGACATGTTGATAACTTTTCCATATGGTAATTTTCTGTTCTGATGGTTAGTGGCAAGGCCATTTTTAATACTAAATTCCTAACGGTCAGCAGAATTTTGTCCAGTTTTCAACTGGGAAGACCCATTAAGTTTTCCTAGAGGAAGTCGTTATTTCTTCTCTATTCAGAGTGAATAGACATCTTTGTCCCCAAACCCAGAGTCGTCTCATCTTTTCATATGTCATGACAGACGGAAGGTTACAGACCTAAGGCTCCCCCCCGACGGGCATGTCGTTCTCACGTCCAGAGACACGGGCGGGAGGTCCACTCGGGTTACCTTCTGCAATAACACTCTGTCTGCGTCGTCAGGGCAGACACTGCCAGGCTGAGGACAGAACTCTTTTTTCCATGCAGAGAGCGATCTCAACGCAAGCTAGGCTCCCTGCCCCGCAGGCTGTCTCACACAACTTAAAAAATTAAAACTGCCTGTCCCCTAAAAATATCAAAGAAGACGCTTTCAAAACTTATTTAGTATCTCTAGCCTTTCCTCCTGTGGCTGGCATCGACAGCAGAAGAAACTGCAGGGACCTACTTAACAGCAATAAGGCAGACGATTGTAGAAATGGCATTAGCTATGGAAATAACACAAATGTGGAGGTCTGACGAGCGCCTATGTGATTTACAACTCTCACCCATTGGAACTGTGAACTTTCATTTATAAAAGGCACATTGCCGCCTGAATGACCACCTCATATAAAAGGTAAATGAAAACCAGCCTTTTCAGATGCTATTTTGTGCAACCCTTCATTTCTGTGACCTCTTTCTTTCCCACTTGCTTCTGTGAGTTAAACTATTTTCAACTTGCAGGCTGAAGCAAATGATGCCTTTTTGAAGTCTTGGGTTTATTTACTATAAGTCTCCTACACATGAATCTTCAAATTGCAAACTTTCAAAGATGCAAAGTGCATTCACTGTCTAATCATGTAAGTTAGTTCTTGCGTCTCATGTATGTGCATCCTCTGCAAGTGATTGTGCTTTTGTGTACTTTACTGCTGCTGCTCTTGTTCAGTTGCTCAGTGGTATCTTGGTCTTTGCAACCCCATGGACTGCAGCACACCAGACTTTCGTGTCCTTCACTGTCTTCCAAAGTTTGTGCAAACTCATGCCCATTGAGTTGATGATGCCATCCAACCATCTCATCCTCTGATGCCCCCTTCTCCTCTGGCCCTCCATCTTTCCAGCATCAGGGTCTTTTCTAATGAGTTGGCTCTTGGCATCAGGTAGCCAAATATTGGAGCTTCACCTTCAGCATCAGTCCTTCCAATGAATAATCAGGGTTGATTTTCTTTAGGATTGACTGGTTTGATCCCCTTGCTGTCTATGGGACTCTCAAGAGTCCTCTCCAGCACTAGAGTTCAAAAGCATCAAATCTTTGGCACTTAGCCTTCTTTCTGGTCCAACTCTCACATCCATACATGACTAGTGGAAAAGCCATAGCTTTGATTATATGGACCTTTGTCAGCAAAGTGATGTCTCTGCTTTTTAATACCTGGTGTACTTTTCTCCTGGAACTAGGATTGAGAAAGAATTGGCCTAAGAGGTCTTTAAAAAGAAAAAAAAAATGATGCACTGTATCCCAGCCTTCTCATTCCTTCCAAGGAAATTTCTCTTGGAGCTTCAAAAACATCACAGGCATCAGAATGGAATAAGAGCCTGTGGCAACTCCAAGGCTTTGCCTGATGAATCTCTGGTATTTAACAAAAAAAGCCTTTATTTCATCGTCCAAAGAAGCAGTTCTATCCAGCCTCCAATCCAGAACCAACCTTGATTTCCTTTGCCATCATCCTCCTTATCACTGTCTCCAGAACACTAGAAAGGACCTAATTTCCTGGCCACTCTTGCTAAGTACCACATATGAGGACAAGAACATGCATAAGCTTTTAAGAGCTTATCACTACAGACACATACACAGAGTGTAGGTTATGCTTGACATATAAAACCTATTTCTGAGAAAAAATCAACTCACATGTTTAAGGGGAGGGAAGTGGGAGGGGGGTTCAGGATGGGGAACGCATGTACACCCATGCTGATTCATGTCAATGTACAGCAAAAACCACTACAATATTGTAAAGTAATTAGCCTCCAATTAAAATAAATTAATTTTTTTAAATGACAATACATAGCTTACATTGTTAATATAATATAGAAAAGCATAAGAAAGAAAAGAAGTCCCTTTATATATACATATGTATGTCAGTCTTAGTCGCTCAGTCGTGTCCAGCTCTTTGCAACCCCATGAACTGTAGCTGGTCAGGCTCCTCTGTCCATCGAATTCTCCAGGCAAGAATACTAGAGTGGGTAGCCATTCCCTTCTCCAGGGGATCGTCCCAACCCAAGGATTGACCCTGGGTCTCCTGCATTTCAGGCAGATTCTTTACAGTCTGAACCACCAGAGAAGCCCATATATATATGTTTATACATGCACAAATACATATGTATGTGTATCTACACATGAGATTCAGACAGTATAGAAATAGAAAGTCAATAAAATACAAAAGTCAGTCTTCCCTTTCTTTTTCAGGTCTTTCTCCAACAAAATAACTATTGTGAACTTGTCTTGATTCCTCCCAGAAATTAAAGAACTACACTTATATGTGTCAATGCCAGCTCCCACACTCACATGTACATATTTTACAGAGGGGTCAAAATATGCAGACATACTACAAATAACAAATGCTGGAGAAGGTGTGGAGAAAAGGGAACCCTCCTACACTGTTGGTGGGAATGTAAGTTGGTGCACCCACTATGGAAAACCGTATAGAGGTTCCTCACAATACTAAAAAGAGGGTTACCATATGACCCAGCAATCCAACTCCTGGGCATATACCCAAACTTTAATTCAGAAAGATACATGCACCCCCGTTTTCATTGCAGCACTATTTACAATACCCAGGACATGGAAACAAGCCAAATGTCCATCAATAGATGAAAATGGATAAAGAAGAGGTGGCACATAGAGACAATGGAATAGTACTCAGCCATAAATAGAAGGAAATACTGCCATTTGCAGCAGCCTGGATGGAACTAGATATTGTCATCTGAGTGAAGTCAGTCAGTCAAAGAAAGACAAGGGTCATATGATATTGCTTATGTGTGGAATCTAAAACATGGCACAGGCAAACTTATCTGGGAGATGGAAACAGAGTCAAAGACGTAAAGAACAGATTTGTGGTTGCCAGGGGGGAGGGGAGTGGGGAAGGGATGAAATGGGAGTTTGGAATTAGCAGATACAGAGTATTACATATAGAGTGGATAAACAAGAAGGTCCTACTTCTTCATCTAAGCCTAATTACCTCTCAGATACTCCACCTCCAAAAAAAAAGGTCCTACTCTATAGCACAGGGAAATTCAGTATCATGTAATAAACCATAATGGAAAAGAATATGAAAAAGAATATATATATATACACAGTGTATGTATGTGTATGTATATATAACTGAATTACTGGGCTGTATAGCAGAAATTAACACAACATTGTAAATCAGCTATATTTTGATAAAATAAATACATAAAGACTGGCTTTTTCACATAATATGTGTGGTCTCAGCACATGCAGACACACTCCCTTCTTTGTCCTGATTGCATAGTATTCCACTGTATGGGGTAATGGGGGTGAACTGCATCTCCCCCTAAAAGATACATTGGCATCCCACCTCCTAGTAACTTAGAATGTGAAACAGGGTCTTCACATTGACCATCAAGGTAAAGTGAGGTCATGAGGGTGGGCCCTAATCCAAAATGACTGGTGTCCTTAAAGAAAGGGGACAGAGACAGTCACAAAGACCACCGTTAACAAGAGGCCTGGATGAGATCCTTCCCTCTTGGCTCTCGGAAAGAACCAGCTCTGCCAATACCTTCACCTTGGATTTCTAGCCTCCAGAACTGTGAGACAATAAAATTCTATCATTTAAGAAAACCTAGTCTATAATGAAGTGAAAGTCACTCAGTTTTGTCCGACTCTTTGTGACCCTATGGACTGTAGCCCACCAGGCTCCTCTGTTCATGGGATTTCCCAGGCAAGAGTACTGGAGTGGGTTGCTGTTTCCTTCTTCAGGGGATCTTCCTGACCCAGGGATTGAACCTGGGTCCCCTGAATTGCAGGCAGATTCTTCACTGCCTGAGCCACCAGGGAAATCCCAAAAGTCTATGGTATTTCATAATACAGCCCTAGGTGGTATATCAAAATTTGCTTTACTAGTTCCTTTAAAAGTTAGTTTGGTTCCAAAAGAATGTTTTTAATGCAGTAGGTAATTGAAACAATCCCTTCCAGTAAATTCCTTCTTGAAGAATGTACAATTCTTTTATGGGTAGGAATATTTAACCATTAAATTTTTGGATTTAATTATGTGCATTTTAGGGCTTCCCAGGTGGTGCTAGTGGTAAAGAATCTGCCTGCCAATTCAAGAGACATAGGAGACACAGGTTCAATCCCTGGGTCGGGAAGATCCCCTGGAGGAGGCCATGGTAACCCACTCCAGTATTCTTGCCTGAAGAATCCAATGGACACAGGAGACTTGTGGGCTACAGTCCATGGAGCCTCAAAGAATTGGACACAACTCAAGTGACTTAGCATGCATGTATGCATGTGCATTTTAACACACCAAGTTTTCTTAAAGTGAGCTCACCTATAAACAAGGTGTCCATCCAGGTAGACCAGGTGTAGCTATAGAGATTTTCTACCTCACAGTGAGGCCATGAGTACAGGAGAGTCACCAGACATGATTAGGGATCTTTTTGTTGCAAGTGACAGAAGCTCCCCTTGGACTAGCCTAAGGGAAAGGGAAATTAATGTTGAGGATATTCTGCTGCCCTGGAAGATTTCAGGATAGTTGAGCCTCAGGGAAAATCGGGATTGGTATCCAAGACACCATCCAAGCCCCTTCTGCTTTAGTCTTGCTCCTTTCTACATATTCCATCAATTCCCTCTCCCTTTTTGAGATCAGCTTTCCCTACTTTTGTGGCCAAGATAAAGTCTGATTGTGAAAGGACTCTGAAGATAACCAAGATTAAAAAGTCTAAATAACAAAAGTTGGAGAGGGTGTAGAGAAAAGGGAAACCTCCCACACTGTTGGTGAGAAAGCAAATTGGTGTAGCCACTATGGAGAACAGTATGGATTTTCCTCCAAAATCTAAAAACAGAGTTGCCATGTGATCCAGCAATTCCACTCCTGGGCAAATATCTGGAAAAACTACAATTCAAAAGGATACTTTAACCCCAATGTTCATTGCAGTACTACTTAAAAACAGTCAAGACATGGAAGCAACCTAAACGTCTACTGACAGATGAATGGATAAACAAGACGTATCTACAATGGAATAGTACTCAGCCATAAAAAGAATGAGATAAGGCCATTTACAGAACATGGACCAGACCTAGAGACTATCATACCAAGCGAAGCCAGACAGAAAAAGACAAACACCAGATGATATCACTTACCCGTGGACGCTAAAATATGACACAAATGAACTTAGTTACAAAGCAGAAACAGACTCCCAGACATAAAAACAAACTTATGGTTACCAAAGGGAAACGAGCGGGGAGGGATAGATCAGGGGTTTGGAATTAGCAGATACAAACTACTCTGTATAAAACAGGTAAACAACAAGGTCCCACTGTGCAGCACAGGCCACTACATTCAATGTCCTATTAATAAACCATAATGGAAAAGAACAGGAAAAGGAACAGTTATGTGGATGTATAACTGAATCGCTTGATTGTATACCAGGAACTGACATGACGTTGTAAATCAACCACACTTCAATTTCTGAACAAAAGAAAGGGCTCTGGTGGGCTCAGCTCGGGTCAGGCTCGAGGGTCAGGACCCACATGCAGCCGTATCATGGGTACTAACCAGAGTAAGCTGGGAATGGTAGGAGTGGTGTGGTGGGGGGGACACCTCCCGGTGGAGGAGGTTTGGGACACACTCTTGCCTGGGGGTCCTGGGTCGACGGAACCTTCCTGTGTGCGCTCAGTCGTGTCTGACTCTGTGCGACCACATGGACTGTCGCCCTCCAGGCTCCTCTCTCCATGGGATTTCCTAGGCAAGAACACTGGAACATGTTGACCGTTTCCTACTCCAGGGGCTCTTTCCAACCCAGGGATGGAGGGTCTCCTGCAGTGGTAGGCGCAGTCGTGACCAAGTGTGCTACTTGTGCCCCATAGAATCGTCCCGAGAGGAATTTCAGCAGCGCCATCATTCGGAAAAGACCTAAGCCTTCATCCTGCCCATCTGAGGGTGCTGGGCAGCTCCTTGGACCCACGCAGAGGTGCTCTGCCCGTGTGGAGTCCACCACGCACCTCCCTCCCCAGACCCGTGAGCTGTGCCATCCTTCCAGGCAGAAGTGGAAGGCAGCAGAAACAACTGCCAAACCAAGGCTGGGTTCTCGCTGCAGGAAAATCTGGGCTATGGCAGAGGCTCAGCGCCTGCCAAGCGAAATACCAGTTTGGAGATGTCGCTGGCGTGCAATTTAAAGAATAACTTGACTAGCACTTGAGGTTATTTAGAAAAATACCTTCGGTCACGTGCTTTCCAGTATGTTGTGTGGGATGAATCATCCGTACCCAGCCCAGAGCGAATTTAATTACAATCCCCTCCCATGTTGCTTCTTTTAAAACTTGACCTTCTTTACTGGTTGCTATTCAAATTCGGCAAAATATCAACTTGTTTTTTTCTTCCTTTCTTTCTTTGAAGCCAAGGAGGAACATTCTAGAACGGAACAGATTCAGGCAGGGAGAAGGGACCCAGCACCCAGGGAGAAGCCTTGCAGGATGGCTGTGAGAACAGATTACCTTTCATTACTGAGAACATGGCATTTATCTGCGAGAGCTATAACATAACTTGTGCCATCAACTGTACCCAGCTTGAAAGCAAAACCAAACATCTAAGGTATCACAAACAGAATTGTTTTTTAGTAACCGGAAAAGATTGTGCCAGCCAAGCAGGCTTGGTATATGTGCTTCTAAGTGGGGGGGTCACTGTTCACACCCAACCCTGGGGTTCTGTGGTGGCTCAGATGGTAAAGAAACTGCCAGCAATGAGGGAGATGCAGCTTCAATCCCTGGATCGGGAGGATCCCCTGGAGGAGGAAATGGCAACCTACTCCAATATTGTCGCCTGCAGAATCCCATGGACAGAGGAGCCTGGCAGGCTACAGTCCCTGTTGTCGCCAAGAGTCAGACATGACTGAGAAACGAACACTTGGCTTAGTATAAACAAAGAGAAATCTGCTTTTCCAAATCCAGGGGTCCTTGCTCGTTTGTGTGGTATTTGGAGAACCACTCCTGCCAGGGAGGTTTCCTCTCAAGCACACACCCAGGGCAGGATGCCTCGGGCTTGTCTGAGCACTGATGCGTCCAGTGGGTTAAACATGCCCCTCTGCTCCCAGTCCTAATGCAGCTGCTGCTTCTCAGCTCTTACAGCGCTCTTACAGCTCTGAGACCAGCAGCAAAAGACACAAACCCTCTGCATCCGAGTCTCCTCCTTAGATAAATGGAGACCAGCATAGGAATCCCCAAACTGTAGAGCTGATGTGCTGGTGAAATGAGATCATCAAGGTGCCTGGTACACAGGAGGGGTTCAACACACAGGAGTCTGTTCTGTAGTCACATAATACTCAGTTCAAACCAGAACCGAGCAAGACTGGCCACTAAGTGGAAGGCAAAGTCTTTTTGAAAACGTATATAAAGGTTTTGGCTGGGCTGGGTCTTCTTTGCTGCGTGTGGGCTTTGTCTGGCTGTGGAAAGCCGGGGTTACTCTCTGGTTGCAGCGCACGGGCTTCTCACTGCAGTGGGTCCTCCTGCTGTGGAGCCCGGGTTCTCGGGCACTCGGGCGTCAGCAGTTACAGCACGTGGGCCCAGTGGTTGTGGTTCCCGGGCTCTAGTGCGCAGGCTCGAGAGTTGTGGCCCACGGGCTTGGTTCCCCACGGCATGTGATATCTTCCCGTACCAGGGACTGGACCCGTGTCTCCTGCACTGGCAGGTGGATTCTTCACCACCAGACCACCAAGGAAGTCCAAAGGCAGAGTCTTGCAGCCATGAATCGCAATAGCATTTCAGGCTTGTTGCCTGCTTTCCACTCTCCAGGCTGCCACCCCTGATGCCTCATGTCATCTTTCAGTGGCCCCATATGATGGCAGGGGTGGGTGAAGACCCTCAGCCTCGTCTGTGGGGAAAGCAGCAGAGGCTTAGACGAACTTCATGGCACACCCCAGGTGAGGGAAAAGCCAGCCCGGGCTGGTACAGCCTGGGCCAGTACAGCCTGGGAAAGCATGAGTGACGGCGTTGAGCACCACCAGCCACAGGGCGGGGGGCGTTAGGTTTGCAGGGCGAGAGCCCCACCCAGAGCAGGTGCCCAGCGAGCAGCTTCTTCACTGATCCTCATGCCCCCGAGGCCTGGCTTGGGCTGCTCGCCACATCACAACCGAGAAGCTAGTGATCAGCCTCCATAGCTTGTTACTGTGGTTATTTTATCTCAAGGACCAGAATGGGTTGAATTTGTGATTTAACAGACAGCCTCCAAAGAATCTACCCTAATGCGGAAAACCCAGGTTCAATCCCTGGGTCGGGAAGATCCCCTGGAGAAGGAAATGGCAACCTACTCCAGTATTCTTGCCTGGGGAATTCCATGGACAGAGGAGCCCGGTGGGCTACAGTCCTTGGTGTCACAAAGAGTCCGACACAACTGAACAACTAACACTTTCACTCCCTTTCACTTCATCATGAGACCAGAACCCGGGCCAGAGGCAGGAGGAAACTCTGGAGTAAACACTTGGGCAAGGGACTTCCCTGGTGGTCCAGTGGTTAAGAGTTCGACTTCCAATGCAGGGGATGTGGGTTCGATCCCTAGTTGGGGAACAAAGATCCTATGTGCTGCAACTACTGAGCTCATGGGAGCTGTGTAGCCTCAGGCAAGCCCCTTAACTTCTCTGGACTTCAATCTCTGCCTTGTGGGGAGAATACCGTTGTCAACTGCACAGGGTTATTGTGAGGCCTAAATGATACAGGAGAGGCTTATCACAGTTTCCAGAACAGGATAATGGCTTTAAAATGTTTCACAGTATTAGAATATTTTTTATACCTTCACCATATCTTGAGGCCATTCAGATGGCTCTTGGTTTCTGACCAGAACAAAGCAAAACATGGGTATGACGGATGATCCTTTCCCTTCGAGGGATTCTTAGAGGAACATCATAGTTTCTAAGGCTCGGTTCCCAATGGCCACCACTTCTCCTGGAAAGAATGAGTCTAGTTATTTAGCAGTATTTTTCTGACAGTTGACTTCCTCTCTCTCAAAGCACTTGGAATTCTATTTTTGTGTTTAACTGCAGTTAGAGTGCTTCCATTAATTTCCATATGGGCCCTTCAGTGAATTGACAGTGTCTGTGGAAGCCAGACTTTCCTAAAAGATGGTCATATCTGCCAAGGTCTTTTATTTATTGGCCCCAACACTCCGTTTTTGACCAGTGAAATTTTATTAACTCTTTCAATGCTTAGTATTTGTGATAGAGTCCATGATCTAGGTAGCATTTGGAAAACCAGAGGCCTTAAGAAATGAAGCAGGACTTCCCTGGTGGCCCCGTGGTTAAGAATCTACCCGTGGGCAACAGAGACGCAGACAGAGAGAACAGACCTGTGAGCACAGCAGGGAAGGGTAGTGAGGGACGAGCTGGGAGAGCAGTGTGGAAATATACACACTACCATATGTAAAACAGACAGCCAGTGGGAATTTGCTCTATGAGTCAGGGAGCTCAAATCAGGTGCTCTGTGACAGCCTAGAGGGGTGGGAAGTGGGAGGGAGACTCAAGAGGGAGGGGACATGTGTGTACCTATGGCTGATTCATGTTGATGTATGGCAGAAACCAACACAACACTGTAAAGCAATTATCGTCCAATTAAAAATAATTCAACATTAAAAAAAAAAAAAAAGAATCCACCTGCCGTTTCAAGGTTTGATCCCTGGTCTGGGACGATCCTTCGTGTTGCACAGCAACTAAGACATGGGCCACAACTATTGTGTGTCCTCTAGAGCGTGTGCTCCACGATAACAGAAGCCGCCACAATGAGAAGCCCACGCGCCGCAACCGGAAAAAGTCCGGGCAGCAACCAAGACCCAGCACAGCCAAAAACAAATAATAATTAAAAAGAAAAGAAACGAAGCAGTTCACTAGGAACGGCCCAGGCCATAGCCTTCCAGAATCACTGGACCTACAAAACTTCATGCCTGCCTCCCCTCATTAGAGACATCAAGACCCCTTCATCCATTTTTCTAATCTCCCTGCCTCTAAGATGAGTCTTTCCATCAAAGCGGTGATGAAAACATTTCTTTCCATCACAGAATTGAAACTTATTTTAACAGTAGACTTTTAAAATGTATTTGGTGAAATAGGATGCAGAGATTTGTCAAAGGGCATCTCTTTCAGCTTGTTATACTCTCATTACAGCTTCCGCCCTCAAACCGTTTTATCAGAGGAGCGATGTTCCCTTTGAGTAATAGAATTGAGTACCACCCTTTGACAGCCCAAACTATCATCTTTCAGATGACAGATGAATGCCTGAATAAGAAGAATGAATTTTTCTAATGTTGTTTCCTGATCAGGATGGAGGAGCCACGTTCTCTCTCCCAGGCTATTGCATCTGCCTTCTAGCAAGTCTCACTCATTTCTGTCTCTCCACTCCTCCTCCCTTCTGATGTATCATCTACTCAGAAGCCAAGATGAGCTTTCAAAAAGCAGAGCCGATGCTCTTATAAGAACTGTTGTTGGCTTCTTCCACACCAGGATAAAATCTGACCTCCTTAGCACGCCTTGGGGGTCTCCAGAGACCTTCCTTCTTTAGCTCTCAGCCATGTGTCCGTTTCCTGCCCACTGGAGACACTTTCTCTCCCAGCCTCCTCCCATCCTCAGTATGGCTACTTTCTGGACCAGGAACACCCTCCCTGCTGTTCTCCACCTTTTAGGTCCAAGCATGCCTCACATCCCAACTCCAGCACCACCTCATCCTTCCCCTTCCTCTGGGGGGTGTCATTCCCTCCTCTCTCTGAAGCACTCCTCAGGCTGGGCCGTAGACACGGAGCAGACAGACAGTTGACCTAGAATTCTGGGCAGGGCGGCCACAGCAACACTGTAAAGAAAGCCGAGAGCATCTCTAGCTACTTCTAACCTTTCCTTTGCTATCACAGAGTTTGCTGTTCTTTCTTTTTAGGTCATTTGTTGTTGCTGTTGTTTTAGTTGCTAAGTTATGTCCAACTCTTTTGCGACCCCATGGACTGTAGCCTGCCAGGCTCCTCTGTCCATGGGATTTCCCAGGCAAGAATACTGGAGTGGGTTGCCATTTCCTTCTCTAGGGGATCTTCCCGACCCAGGGATCAAACCAGCATCTCTTGCATTGGCAGGTGGATTATTTACCACTGCACCACCTGAGAAGCCCCTTCTAAAGGTTGATTTCCATTTATGGTTATTACAAAACATTGGCCATATTCCCTGTGCTTTTCACTCATTTGTTGCATTTGTTTGGATTCCACACATAGGGGATTTCATACAGCATTTTTCTTTGTCTGTCTGACAAAGCATATCCTCCAAATCCATCCATGGCTAAGTAGCATTCCATTGTGTGTGTGTGTGTGTGTGTGTGTGTGAATAAACCACATCTTCTTTATCCATTCATCTGTCGATGGACACTTAGGTTGCTTCTATATCTTGGCAATTATAAATAATGCAGCTCTGAACACTGGGGCACATGGATCTTTTCAAATTAGTGTTTCATTGTTTTTTTTTTTTTTTTTTCTTTTCTGATATATACCCAGGAGAGGAATTGCTGGGTCATACGGTAGTTATATTTTTAGTTTTTTGAGAAACTGGAGCTGGGATTTGAACCCTGTAAGTCTGGCTCCCAAGCTCCTGTTCTCAACCCCTTCCCACCAAGGAGGGGACCTAAGCCAAGAGTGTTGCTCTTCTTGAGAACTATTGACAGGATGGGTGGCACTGATTCAGCCAGAACCTTCCTCCTCCTCCTTTTCTCCTTAAGCGTGAATTAGTGGACTTGACTACGTGTCTGCCTGGCGGGATGCACTAAGGTGGAATGAGCTTGCTGATTGCCTGTCCAAGAAGATGAGAAAACCACTCTGCTGGGAGAAGTTTCATCTCACGCTCCATCTCCATTCCTCGTTCATGGTTAATCCTAAAATCCTGGGGAAACTTTGTGAAAAGTTTCCATCAATTCAAGTGAACTCTGTTCACACAGGATGGTCACATGCCCCTCTCTTCTATTCATTTCTAACAACTTTCTCAGGTTAGAGATGCCCAATTTAACAGAGAATAAATTAGCAGCCCCAAATAAATCTTGAGAAAGCATAGAGAAAATGCTCCCTTGCTGCTTTTGGCAAATCAAATAAGCCAGTGAGCTCATGTTCTTAGAAGAATCTCAGTTCTTAGAAACTCTCCCCATCATCAACTTTGAGGACAATTGCAGATTAATTAAGTGAATGGGAAGAGGTAAATACCAGAGAGCATTTTGCAAAGATGGCTTGGTCTGTGTTTTAAATTGAAACCACACAGATGAAAAGGCTCATCTAAGTGGCCAGTTCATCGAGCAGACTTCTTATTTGTATGTGTGGAAGACCCAAGAGCCAGGTCCACGTGGCTGCTAAGAGCCTGGCCACAAGGAGAAGATGCTCACTGCTCAGTCTCTTCCAGGGGAGGCTGAGACGTGAAGACCCAGTTCCTTGTTGTTTATCTTTAAAAAAGTTTTTCACAATGTAATAAAGCAACTGACAAAGAATTAATCTCAAAAATATACAAGCAACTCCTGCAGCTCAATTCCAGAAAAATAAACGATCCAATCAATAAATGGGCCAAAGAACTAAACAGACATTTCTCCAAAGAAGACATACAGATGGCTAACAAACATATGAAAAGATGCTCAACATCACTCATTATCAGAGAAATGCAAATCAAAACCACAATGAGGTAACATCTCACGCCAGTCAGAATGGCTGCGATCCAAAAGTCTACAAGCAATAAATGCTGGAGAGGGTGTGGAGAAAAGGGAACCCTCTTACACTGTTGGTGGGAATGCCACTATGGAGAACAGTGTGGAGATTCCTTAAAAAACTGGAAATAGAACTGCCATACGACCCAACAATCCCACTGCTGGGCATACACACCGAGGAAACCAGAAGTGAAACAAACACATGTACCGCAATGTTCATCGCAGCACTGTTTACAATAGCCAGGAAGCAACCTAGATGTCCATCAGCAGACGAATGGAAAAGAAAGCTGTGATACATATACACAATGGAATATTACTCAGCCATTAAAAAGAATACATTAAAAAAAAGAAGAAAAAGAACACATTTGAATCAGTTCTAATGAGGTGGATGAAACTGGAGCCTATTATCCAGAGTGAAGTAAGCCAGAAAGAAAAACACCAATACAGTATACTAACGCATATATATGGAATTTAGAAAGATGGTAACAATAACCCTGTGTACGAGACAGCAAAAGAGACACCGATGTATAGAACAGTCTTATGGACTCTGTGGGAGAGGGAGAGGGTGGGAAGATTTGGGAGAATGGCATTGAAACATGTAAAATATCATGTATGAAATGAGTTGCCAGTCCAGGTTCGATGCACGATACTGGATGCTTGGGGCTGGTGCACTGGGACGACCCAGAGGGATGGAATGGGGAGGGAGGAGGGAGGAGGGTTCAGGATGGGGAACACATGTATACCTGTGGCGGATTCATTTTGATATTTGGCAAATCTAATACAGTTATGTTAAGTTTAAAAATAAAATAAAATTTAAAAAAAAAAAAAGAAAAGAAAAACACCAATACAGTATAATAACGCACATGTATGGAATTTAGAAAGATGGTAATGATAACCCTGTATGCAAGACAGCAAAAGAGACACAGATGTATAGAACAGTCTTTTGGACTCTGTGGGAGAGGGAGAGGGTGGGATGATTTGGGAGAATGGCATTGAAACATGCATATTATCATATGTGAAATGAATTGCCAGCCCAGGTTCAATGCAGGATACAGGATGCTTGGGGCTGGTGCACTGGGATGACCCTGAGGGATGGGATGGGGAGGGAGGTGGGAGGGGGGTTCAGGATGGGGAACACATGTACACCCGTGGAGGATTCATGTTGATGTATGGCAAAACCACTACAGTATTGTAAAGTAATTAGCCTCCAATTAAAATAAATAAATTTGTATTAAAAAATAAATAAAACTTTTTTCACAATGTAGAATCTATCATCTTAGCCATGTCTATTTTTTTTAGCCATTTCTATTTTTTAATTTAATTAATTAATTTATTTTTTGCCATGCCTTGTGGCCTGTGGGATCTTAGTTCCCCCCTCAGGGGTTGAACCCACACCCCCTATATTGGAAGGGTAGAGTTTTAACTGCTGGACCACCAGAGAAGTCCTGTCTGGGTATTTCTTTTTGATTAAGTTGTTTTCCACTTTTAGGAAATCTTCTCAGCATATGTGAGGGTCAGTCACCTTTAGTTAAAAAGGCTGGCTGGGCAGCTGACTCAAGAAGGTCCAACCTTGGGTGGTTATGGCTGAGTCAGTTGGGCAGAGCCCCAGGGTCCTCGCTGAGCTTTGTGGAAAAGGGTCCTCTGATTTTCCTGTGCAGGGAAGCCAGAGAATGGACTCTGGGACAGTATAGAGTGAATTTGGCCAAGAATGGACTGCCTCAGAGGCGACGGAACGGAAGCCAGGTGTGAGATTGCTGGCCTCCTGCCTTGCCTGGGGCTGGCTCGCTGCGGGGGCTGCCTGCATTGTCCCAAGGGTCTCTGGCCTGACACTGGAGCTGAAAGACCCCTTCCCATTGCTCTGCGGCTAGGGATGTGCTGGGGCCCAAACTCCAGTGCCTTCGGATGCTCTTCCTCCCAAAGGGACCCAGTGTGGGAGCTTTGGTCACTACTTAACTGTATATTATTTCCGTTTCACTCTTACTGACTAGCCATGAGGAAGAGATTTGCTATGGCATCACAGGTCTCCTTTTCAAACTTTACTTTCCAACTTTAAAAGTAAGAAACAGGGACTTCCCTGGTGATCCAGTGGCTAAGACTCCATGCTCCTAATACAGCGGGTCCAGGTTCAATCCTTGGTCAGGGAACTAAGATCCCACATGAAGAAACTAAAAGTTTACATGCTGCAATTAAAGATCCCACGTGCGACAACTAAGGCCGGATGCAGCCATACAAATAAAAATAAATATTTAAAACCAACCAAACAGCAACAACAACAACAAAAATGCACACTTAAAGAAAAATAAAGTGAGAGAGAAAGTGCCAATGTCAGTCTGGCAAGTAGCTTGGGCCCAAGATGAGGCAGTGGCTCCCTGCTCACTCAGGAGCTCTGTGACTCTTCGGAAAATTCAGGTGACAAGGTTTATAGACACAGAGGCAGGCAGCTTAGGCTCCAATACCTGACCCAATACTCACTAGTTGTGCCTGGGCCACCCATTGAAACTGTCAGATGCTTACTTTCTTTAGATGCCAAACAGGGATGAAAGCACACACCAAGTTGCTTCAGTCATAACCGATTCTTTGCAACCCCATGAACTGTAGCCCACTAGGTTCCTCTTTCCATGGGATTCTCCAGGCAAGAACACTGGAGTGGGTGGACAGTCCCTCTTCAAGGGGATCTTCCCAACCCAGGGACCGAACTTGCATCTCTTATGACTGATGCATTGGCAGGTAGGCTCTTTACCCCTAGTGCCACCTGGCAGTGCCTGAAAACACATATCCCACAGCTCTCTGGGGCAGAATACAGATATGGTATATATTATTTAAATGATTTACTTACTTCTAAATTGTTTTTGAGTATAGTTGCTTTACAGTCTTACATTAGTTTCTGCTGTACAGCAAAGTAAATTAGCCATACATATACATGCATCCCTTTCCCCTTGAATTTCCTTCTCATTTAGGTAACCACAGAGCATTGAGTAGAGTTCTCTGTTCTATATGGAGTTATTGGAACAAAATATAATAATGCAATTAATGCTTTCATTAATCATTTATTTTATACCTACTAGCTTCCCTGGTGGCACAAGCGGTAACGAATCTATCTGCCAGTGCAGGAGACACGAGTTGGATCCCTGGGTCGGGAAGATCTGGAAAAGGAAATGAAAACCCACTTCAGTATTTCTTGCTTGGAAAATTCCACGGACAGAGGAGCCTGGTGGGCTACAGTCCACGGGGTTGCAAAGAGTTGGACATGACTGAGCGATCACGCACAACAGCAACAAGTAGCGTATGTAGATGTGGCATATTTTAAAATGCTTTGAAACTACAAACAATCATTCAGATACAAACAAGAGCTCATTGGAGCTGAAGACTGTTTGCAACATATAACAGAGGATGATACAGTCCCTGTATGTGGAAATCCAATCATTGCAACCCATTTCTCAACTTGCCATCAGTCTCTGACAAGGCTCAGGATTTTATGCAGCCTGTACTGCAGACTGAGGATATAATACCACACTTTTCATGTAACAGGCACCAAACGGCCACTTCTTTCTTTGTGTGATTGATGGCAAGTCATATGCAGGGACTGTCATTCCTACATTCGTTTATTCTATAAATATGATGAATCGCTTGCTCTGTGGCCCCCATGGATTTGATTTTACAAAGTGAGCAGCACTCATCGAGCCCTTGTAAGTCTGCGCAGGAGGGCATCTCCAGCACCCAGCACGTGCACACCTGTGCCTGACTAATAACAGATCCTGGATCTGACAGATGAAAGGACAAATCAAAGGGCCAGCAACTGTCACTCTTTGTCTTCACTGATGCTTTTAAAGTCTTCCTAATCCTTTTGGCTAAAAAGCCAGCGAAGTTCAGAGAGTTTTTGCAAGGGACGCTCACCATTGCCAGTGATCTTGATGTGTTCACTGGATACTTTAGCAGCTTAATAGGCCAAATAATTTATATTTTGTTCCAATAACTTGAGAAGTAATACAGCAAGAGGGGTATTGTTTGGGGGAAGTAGAAAAGTAAATTATAGAACGAACTTGACTATGGTATTGTTGACATGTTGGTCCTTATATTTTCTTCAGTAATAGATAATTCAGTCTTACAGCTAATCAAATAATTAGAAGTTAGGAATGATTGCTCTCTAGGTCAATGGAGAGAAATAAGTATCACGTTTATGGAATTTTGCCTCCTCTATTGTTATGAAGATAGAACACCTCTTTAAAATGAGTGTGCCAGCACTGTGATTTAGAAACAGATTTTAAGGGAAGAAGGAGCTGAATTCGTGTCATTTTGTTTTGTTTTGCTAATGTCATACTGATTTTTAAATGCAAAACCATTTAATGTTCAGCGTCCATGATGGATGGACACTACTGAAAGTCTGAACTTGGAGGCCCTTCACAGGCCTGTGGTCCTGATGCCACAAATTGGCCACAAAGGTTCAGTTTCATGACAGGTAGATCATGGGTGAGGTAATTGATGGAAATTGATGAAAACCAGAGCAGAAACAGGTCTGAGGAGAAAGACAGTTTGGACTTGGATTAATGATGCTGGAGGAGACCCTTTTGATGCCCAGCACGAGTGCATGAGTGAACACTAGGGAGCAAAGTGTGTCTGGACATTCTTAAGAGTCTAGAGCACAGGTTGGCAAGGTTCTGTAAAGGCCAATAGTAAATATTTCAGGCTTATGGATCATAGGATAGCTATAGCAGCTCTGCCACTGTTGTGCCAAGGCAGCCGTGGATCACGCGAATAATGTGGGCATGGCCATGTCCCAACAAAACTTTATTTTAAAACGTTTCAGTTGAGTGGGAGTTGGGGGGAAAGGAGAGGAGGGTGAGATCTGTCCAGTGGGCTGCAGCTTGCTGACCTCTGCTCTAGACTCTGGGGAATGAATGAAATGAAATGAGTGAACATGTAGGGTAAACAGCATCTAGAAGAAATGCTGGGAAATGCCTATTTCCAAGAAGAAGGCAGAGAAAGAGCAGGAGAAGGAAAGAGAAGCATCTCCAGAGGAAGGCGGGGAACCAGAGAGCAGAGTGCCTGAGAGACAAGAGGCTGGCATATCAGGGAGGAGGTGTGTGCTGTGATGTCACAATACTGCCAGAAGTTCACTGGGATGAACAGTGAGCAGAGACTGCTGGAATCCGTTGGTAGGATGACAGTTCTAATTTTTGAGAACGCAGTTTTAGGGGAGGGATGGGCAATTAAGCCCATTAAATGCAGGTGGTTGTCAAGGTAATGGATGGGAAAGTGTGTAAGATAGTGGGGAGAGAGAGGGGGAAGCCAGGGAGAGAGGGGTTTTCAGTCTAGGATAGATAACTAAATTGGGAAAGCCAAAGGGAAAAAGCCAACATGTTAGCTTTTTCAGGACATCAAAGAGAAGCAATCCTGGTTCAGCAAGTCCTAGAGGAGATGCACAGCAGACCACAGGAGAGAAAGGAAGGGAAGCCAGGCTTGTGGGGTTTTACTCTGTAGTAGGTGCTGCTGCCAAGTCGCTTCAGTCGTGTCCAACTCTGTGTGACCCCATAGACAGCAGCCCATCAGGCTCCTGTCTCTGGGATTCTCCAGGCAAGAACACTGGAGTAGGTTGCCATTTCCTTCTCCAGTGCATGAAAGTGAAAAGTGAAAGTGAAGTCGCTCAGTCGTGTCCGACTCTTTGTGACCCCATGGACTGTAGCCTACCAGGCTCTTCCGTCCATGGGATTTCTCAGGCAAGAGTACTGGAGTGGGTTGCCATTGCCTTCTCCGTAGTAGGTGCTAGGCTGGGCCCTATTAATCCCCACCATAAGGAGATCAAACCAGTCAATCCTAATAGAAATCAACCCTGAATATTCATTGGAAGGACTGAAGCTAAAGCTCCAATACTTTGGCCACCTGATGCAAAGAGCTGAAAAGACCCTGATACTAGGAAAGATTGAGGGTGGGAGGAGAAGGGGACAACAGAGGATGAGATGGTTGGATGGCATCACCGACTCAATGGACATGAGTTTGAGCAAACTCCAGGAGATGGTGAAGGACAGGGAGGCCTGGCGTGCTGCAGTTCATGGGGTCGCAAAGAGTTGGACATGACTGAGTGACTGAACAACAACAACAAACCTCATTATAGTGGCGCAAAATAGATACTTGCTTCGGACTCAGCTAGAGGCCACCCGGCATCACTGCTCCCTGCTTCCCTAGTAATAATCTCCAATCGTCTCAGATCCGCAATGCACCAGCAGGACACTCACCTTGTCACACACCTGTGCTGCGAGGAGTGCCCCGACCCACATCTCAGCAGTGTCATCTGGGAAGGGCTCAGGGTAAGGTATTACTTATTCTGATTTTTTAAAAACACAGTCACAGCTGGCATGTGGCCTTTGCCCTTTGCCCACCGACTCAGAGCCTGGAGGCTCAAACTTCATGCACCGGTGAAGCAGGAAATGGGAAGGAGCCTGGTTATCGTAGCAGTGGCCCCAGTGCAGCCTCTTTATCCCTGGACTGCTTTTTAAGTGAGAAAAATAAACCCAGGTTTTGTTTCCTTTGCTTCCTGTTACCCGGGGTCGATGCAATCTTGCCCAGCATGACTTTCTGTTTCTTTCTAATGGAAGGAGTGGGCTCTGAGAGCTGAAGGAACTTGAGCAAGGCCAATCACAGCCCTGAGACTTTGGGAGTGTGGCCCTGGACCAGAAGCATCAGTATCTCCCAGGAGTGGTTAGACACACAGAGCTCAGGGCTTCACTCCAGTCCTACTATATCGGAATCTGTTCCAACAAGCTCTCCCACTGATTGGCATGTGTTGTGGTTTGAGAAATGTTGACCTGGACAATCAATAATAGAGTCTGGATTTGATCCCAGGCCTGTATGCTTCTAAAGTCCACATTCTTCTTCTGAAATAAGAGGGGATGACATGGATGTCTTCTGTGAGGTTATGCTGCCTTTGGAGGCAGAAGGAAAGGAAGCTGGGAGAAGCTAGGCAGAGGGCCTCAGTCTTCCCAGGATGAAAGGAATGTTAGGATATTCATTGCTAAGCAGAATGCCCACCTGCTGTGTGTACCGTGCGCCGAAGGAAAAGATCATCTCTGCCCCCAAGCAACTCAAAGGTAGTGAGACTGTGGACACCAGACCACCTACCTTAGAATCCTATCGGCACTTGTGAAAATCACTCATCTCTGTCCTCCCTAGACATAATAGGAGTGAAATCTAGACGTCCGCATTTAAAACTACACTCTGAACCCACTCCATTCTTGCCTGGAAAATTCCAAGGACAAAGGAACCTGATGGGCTGCAGTCCACGGGGTCCCAAAGAGCCGGACGTGACTGGGTGACTCAGCACACACGCACTGGTTGATTCATAAGCATGCTTTGTTGGATATGTCCTAAAAGATGGAGGGGCAGGGTGGCACAAAGGCTGTGAACTTCCTGAATGGGGGCCTCTCTGAACGGTGAGTCTGTCTTCCAACCATGACTCAGCTTTCCTGGCTCATGATGCCTACAGAAAGGTTAAACAAACATCCACACCATCCGAACTTTTCAAGTCCTCGCAGAGAATATTGACCAGGACGAACCAGCAGCAATCCCCCACCCACCCAAGACCTCCCAGAGGCATAAATCGACACTCCCCAGTACAGAAGTCCAGCTAACAAGGAGACCACCTCACTGCACTGTTATTCAGACGACGTTTCATCACTTTATTACAAAAAGGACCCATGGGGATCAGTGTCAGATGTCTGAAGCCAAGATTGATGACACCCAGGATATTCCACAGCTTTTGGAGATGCAGACACTCTGCTTTTTGATGCCCTGTAAGAGCAACTTCTATTAGATTTTCCCCTGACCCTCCTTGACACTTCTTAGTTACATAGAGACTCAGACTAACATCAGAATCTAACTTTTGTGGCCTTTACATTGGAGCTGGGGCTGGAAAGATGAAAAGCAAGTACTTGAGCTCATAAAATCTTTTCCTTTTTTTTTTTTTTTGAGCTCATAAAATCTTGAGCATATGAACTAAAGAGAAGGAACAGCACCACTGTCCTGGTGCACGTGCCACCTGGCACTGGGGCAACCACGTCAGCCTCTCGGGGGCCACTCTCAACCCTATGGGTCAATGCTCCATTCAGCAGAGAGCCTGTGTGCAGCTCTCCAATAATTCTCCTTTGCAAGCCAATCCTACAGCTAGAGATGATCATACTAGGTGAAGTAAGTCAGACAGAGAAAGACTAATGCCATATGATGTCATTTGTATACGGAATCTAAAATATGACACAGATGAACATATGTATGAAACAGAATCAGAGATACAGAGAACAGGCTGGTGGTTGCCGAGGGGGTAGGGGTGGAGAAGGGGTGGACTCAAAACTGTTGGGATTAGCAGATGCTAACTATTATATACAGGATGGATAAACAATAAGGCCCTACTGTATAGCACAGGAAACCATCTTCAATAGCCTGTAATAAACCAGAATGGAAAAGAGTATTTAGAAAAAGAATGTATGTATATGTATAACTGAATCACTCTGCTGTACAGAAATTAACACAGCATAGTAAATCTACTATAAAAAAAAAAAAAAGAAAACAAAGCTAAGCCTTTTGATATGGGCTTCAGGGTTCATCTGGCCCCTGGTCACTCTCTGACCTCATTTCTGGCCACTGTCCCCTCAGTCACTGTGCTCTGGCCACAGTGACCTCTCTGCACTTTAATTTCAGGGCCTTTGCACTCACAACTCCCTTTGCCCAGGATGTCCCTCCCCCAGCTCTTTGCATGGCTTCCTCCTCCTCCTTTTCACTCAAGGCTCAGCCCAGCTCTTACCTCCCCCAGTGGCCTTCCCTTGTGCCAAATGCCTGTCTCATAGCAGACACTCACAATGTAATTTGAACGAATGAATTGCTATATAAACACTGATGTGTGTGTTTTGGAGACACGGAGAAGGCAATGGCACCCCACTCCAGTACTCTTGCCTGGAAAATCCCATGGACAGAGGAGCCTGGTAGGCTACAGTCCATGGGGTCGCTAAGAGTCAGACATGACTGAGCGACTTCCCTTTCACTTTTCACTTTTATGCATTGGAGAAGGAAATGGCAACCCACTCCAGTGTTCTTGCCTGGAGAATCCCAGGGACAGGGGAGCCTAATGGGCTGCCGTCTCTGGGGTCACAGAGAGTCGGACACGACTGAAGCGACTTAGCAGCAGCAGCAGCAACTCTTAGAGCTTGTTAATAAGATGACTTGCTGATGATGTATGAGTAGGAGGACCACAGACTCTCCTGTTCCAACGTAGATACTCAAGACTAAAAGGAAGATCTCTTTATAATTATACCAAGTCTCTGGATGGGACTTGAATTATAATATGCTGTATTTGCCACCCTTACTTAACAGAAAAACTAGCTTTAACTACTCAGGCCACAAGCCAGCACAGGGACACTGCACTGAATAGTCGGCCCAGGGAAAGCCACGGTGATTGCACTTCCCTTGCAAACTCAAGGGGACCATCTGCGGTTTCCCTGTAGTTACTGGCAAGTCTCAGAAATGTATCAACCCCCACAGCAGGCCTCCTAGGAAGTAGATCGCTTCCCACGTGGAGAGAACTCTCCAGTTTACAAAGCTCCCACACACGTTCTTATGACTATCTCATGATACATGATACTAAAGTGGTGATTTCACTCCTGGGCTACAAATGAGGGAGCCTAGGGTCTAAGGACGGAGAAGGCAATGGCACCCCACTCCAGTACTTTTGCCTGGAAAATCCCACGGACGGAGGAGCCTGGTAGGTTGCAGTCCATGGGGTCGCTAGAGTCGGACACGACTGAGTGACTTCACTTTCACTTTTCACTTTCATGCATTGGAGAAGGCAATGGCAACCCACTCCAGTGTTCTTGCCTGGAGAATCCCAGGGACGGGGGAGCCTGGTGGGCTGCCGTCTATGGGGTTGCACAGAGTCGGACATGACTGAAGCGACTTAGCAGCAGCAGTAGCAGGGTCTAAGGAAGTCGGGTGACCTGAAATGAGGCTGCAAGAAACATCGTCTGTCTGTGTCCTCTCATATTCCCAGCATCACTTGTGTTTCTCCTGCAGGAAACTACAGCTCTCCACCTGAGGGCCATGGCAGGTCGGCCTCAACCAAAAGACAGGATTTGGTAGAGAAATATGCCAGCTTCCTTGTCCCCTGTTGGGGACAGTTCCAAGGTACCTCCCAGAGACCCCAGAAGGACTGTGCCCCTGGTGCCCATGGTGGTAACTGTTCATTAAAATACCTCATATTGACCCAAAAAGCCATAAAGTAATAAGTGTTGGAAAGGATGTAGAGAAATGATCACTTGTGTTCTGTTGGTGGGGATAAGATGGTGCAGAGGCCCTTGACAACACTATGGCAGTGCCTCAAACAGTTAAGCACAGAATTAACCACATGGTCCAGCAACGCCAGGTATGGGAAGGTTCCCAAAAGGGGTGAAAGCAGAGACTTGCACAGACACCGCATACGTCTATTCACAACAGCATGGTCCCAGCTAAAACTCGGGAGCAACACAAACATCCTTTGGTGGATGAGTGGAGGACAAAATGTGGCCTATTCATACAGTGGAATATTATTCAGACTTTAAAAGGAAGGAAATTCTGACTCGTGCTACAACGAGGAAGAACCTTGCAGACATCATGCAAAAGGTGAAATAAATCACACAAAAAATGATGAATACCTTATGATTCCACTTACATGAGGAACCTAGTTTAGTTAAAATTATAGAGACAAGAGACTTTCCTGGTGGTCCAGCGGTAAAGAATCTGCCTTGCAATGCAGAGGACTTGAGTTCAATCCCTGGTCAGGGAACTAAAATCTCTGACCATTCAGGAACTAGTGCTTCACGAGCTTGCCTGCTGCGACAACAGAGTCCACGTGCTGCATCGAAAGATCCCGTATGACTCAACAGAGATCCTGAGCACTGCAGCTAAGACTCAATGCAGCCAAACAAACAAACAAAACTTTAAAAAGTATAGAGACCAAAAGTAGAATAGTGATTACCATGGGGACGAGGAAGGAGGGGATGGGAGATGATTGTTTATGGGTATAGAGTTTCCGTTTGGAATAAAGAAAAATGTGGAAATGAGTAGAGGAAATGTTTGTGCAACAATGTGAATATACTTATGATCACCAACTGTACACTCAGCAAGGGTCAATTTTATGTTATGTATATTTTACTACAATAAAAAAAGAAGACTGAAGAACAGACTTATGGACACGCCGGCAGGGGAGGAAGGAGAGGGTGAGATGTATGGAGAGAGTAGCATGGAAGTATATACACTACCATATGTAAAAGAGATAGCCAATGGGAGTTTGCTGTGTGACTCCGGGAATGCAAACTGGGGCTCTGAGACAACCTAGGGGGGTGGGATGGGGTGGGAGGGTCCGGAGGGAGGGCACAGGGGTATACCTGTGGCTGATTCATGTTGGTGTATGGCAGAAACCAGCACAAGATTGTAAAGCAATTATCCTTCAACTAAAAAGAAATAAATTTAATTATTAAAAAGAATAAGAAAAAAAACCCCACCTTACATTGGTTTCCTTCCATGACCTGTCTCACTTTTCACAGAAGTTGTTGTGCTTAAAGCCGGACTCCATGTCTGCTTGGTGGGAAAGCTAACCTATAATAAGGTTAATAAATGGTAGAGTTAGGATATGAACCCCAACCTTCAACCAATCTTTAGGCATCAAGTTCCATGCTCTTTAGAACACAGGAACTATCCTGGTACAGCATCAATAAAATAGGCTTTAACAGTTCAAAGCCAACATTTTGAGACTCTGCCTTGTTCCATGAAGCCCCCTTCACTAGTTGTAAAATAAATCTCTTGGTTGTATGTGTGCTAAGTCACTTCAGTCGTGTCTGATTCCTGGCGAGCCTATGCGCTGTAGCCCGCCAGGCTTCTCTGTCCATGGAATTCTCCAGGTAAGAATACTGGAGTTGAGTTGCCATGCACTCCTCCGGGGATCTTCCCCACCCAGGGATCGAACCCATGCCCCTTGGGTCTTGTGCTTTGGTAGTTCTTTACCACTAGTGCCACCTGGGAAGCCCCTTGGTTGTATAGGAGAAAATAAAGACACAGCATGTATTTTTTTTTCAATGACTAGAATCTAGTTTGCATTACTATATAATTCCACCTGACCTTTCATATGCAATCAGCCACTTTTCTTGAAATATATAAGGAAGAAAAGAGTTTTTTAAAAGATTTGAGAAAATAATTTTACTCAAGCTATATATGGATTTTGAACTTTGTTTCGTATTTCAGAAATATTTAAATCTTGAGCATTGCAAATCTAACTCTGGTCTCCTTCAGAGAAATATAACATGTATTCGTTTCTCCCCACAAGTGAGGCAGTCCCTGCTACTGCTAAGTCACTTCAGTCGTGTCCGACTCTGTGCGACCCCATAGACGGCAGCCCACCAGGCTCCGCCATCCCTGGAATTCTCCAGGCAAGAACACTGGAGTGGGTTGCCATTTCCTTCTCCAATGCATGAAAGGGAAAAGTGAAAGTGAAGTCGCTCAGTTGTGTCCGACTCTTCGTGACTCCATGGACTGCAGCCCACCAGGCTCCCCCGTCCCTGGGATTCTCCAGGCAAGAACACTGGAGTGGGTTGCCATTGCCTTCTCCAGAGGCAGTCCCTAGGCGGCCATTTCTGCCTTGTGTCTTCTGATGAACGCAGGTGAACGCAGACACAGGTAAAAGCCTGCTGTTCTAGAGTGCTGACCCAGGACAGCAACGTGGGGGCCGTCTTGTCTACAACCCACGGGGCATGCCTTGCTATCAGGGGACTCGAATTCTGAGATTTAAAATCCGCATTCTTCAAGTCATGAGTACCAATCTATGAGTGGCCCATTACCTCATGTCTCTGAGTGAAATAGAATAGAAGTCACTAGGGCTCACAGTAAAGTTGGTATTGTTTTATGGAACTTTCCTATTTCTTTCTCTGTATGTGGCACTGGATTATTATATAAAATGTGTTTCATGTAAGTTTTTGGGAGGAAGGAACTGAAAGTCACTGTTCAAAAAAGTCTTTCCAATCACTTATATGTGGAGTCTAAAAACCAGCTCAAATGAACTTATTTACAAAACAGAAACAGACTCACAGATATGGAAAATATACTTATGGTTACCAAAGGGGGATGGCAGAGGGAGAGGGATAAATTGGGAATACGTGATTAACAGATGCACACTGCTGCTGCTGCTGCTGCTAAGTCACTTCAGTCGTGTCCAACTCTGTGCAACCCCAGAGACAGCAGCCCACCAGGCTCCACCATCCCTGGGATTCTCCAGGCAAGAACACTGGAGTGGGTTGCCATTTCCTTCTCCAATGCATGAAAGTGAAAAGTGAAAGTGAAGTCGCTCAGTCGTGTCTGACCCTCAGTGACCCCATGGACTGCAGCCCACCAGGCTCCTCCATCCATGGGATTTTCCAGGCAAGAGTACTGGAGTGGGGTGCCATTGCCTTCTGCAAGATGCACACTACCATATATAAAATAAACAACAAGGATTTCCTGTCTAGCACAGGAAATCTTGCTTCCCTGGTGGCTCAGTCAGTAAGAGAATCCACCAGCAACGGAGGATTGGGAGACCCGGGTTTGATCCCTGGGTTGAGAAGAACCCCTGGAGAAGGAAATGGCAACTCACTCCAGTATTCTTGCCTGGGAAATCCCATGAAGAAAGGAGCCCTTTGGGCTATAGTCCATGGGGTCACAAAAGTTAGTTAGTGACTAATCCATCGTCACTACAGAAAATCATATTCAATATGATTAATACTGATCACAATATGTCTGTAATAAACCATAATGGAAAAGAATCAAAAAAGAATACACACACATATATGTATAGCCAAATAACTTTGTGGTACTCCTAAAACTGACACAAAACTATAAACACTTTGACAAAAAGAAAATCAATCTTTGATCTCTATCAGGAGGGCTCCTTTGACCACTTACTTTGAGCATCACGTGTTTCCACCCCCTCCTGATTCCTTAACTTTCTTTCAACCTGTTGGCTGCACATTGCCATCATTCTGTCCTAAAAATGAGAGAGGAACCAAGCTCCCACAGCCCCTTGGAGCCTTCCGAGGTTGAGTCTATTGCCAAGACAATGAGTCATTTACTCAGAAAGCAGCCAATTATTTCAGCCATGCAAATAAACAAACAAACACCACCGACAACAAAAGCCGGCTTACTGGGTCTGTGTTTTCAATTTTCTGACACTTATTTGACAAGATGCTCACCCAGCCATTCATTCCTCCTGTGAATGAATGGAGAGGTCAGATGATTAAACCCATGTCAACAATAATACACTGAATGAGACATTGCACAGCGATGAGTCTCCTTCTTGCTCGGAAAATGCACAGGTTTGCACCCATATACACACTCAATAAAACACAAACACTCAGCCAGAAACCAGAGACTTGGGACGGATTTTGAGGCTGACCACTTGAAATACTATTTCTTTGAAAAACAAGCTTTTGAAACCCACTCGTCCTTCCAAGTTCACCTGGCCCTTCAGAAACCCCTGATCTTACCCACGTCTTAGAACCGCCCCCCCAACCCACCGCTTTCTTCTCCAGGTTGAAATAGCCTCTTGCGCTGAGGGGTGTCTGTTCTACACCGAGCAGAGTGACAATTAGGTTGCTCAGTGTCATTTCATCAGTCTGGGCCTGACTCTAGCCCAGCCTGTGTCTCAGCTCTGATCAAATCAGCCACTGGCAGTTATGTCTGCTTTAACTTGGGACACTGCGGTCACTGTCGCTGATGCAATACCAGTCCAGAGGGGATTTAAGGACTGGGAGGTGGGGTCAGGGGCCATGGTGCTCCTTCATCACTCCTAGGTCTACCACAGCATTCTCCATAAACCATTGGTCATCATCACAATCACACTTGGCACAACCCACTTCATGTTACAGCGTTGTCACACTGGGTTTATAATTCCTTGCCTGTGTGTCCACTTCCCAGAAGGCTGTGAGCTCCTTATTACCTGTCTACTCTTAATGCTTAGAACAATACTTGCATACCACAGAGAGTTAACCAACAATTGTTGGAAGGTCAGGCTGGATTATTGCACTGGAACCAACAAAACAACATTTTATGGTAACAAAATTAAAGAATATTAGAGATTAAAAAAAACACCTCAATTGCATAAATACAATATGGGGGAATTCTTGGTTTGGAAACGGTTTCTGTGAATAAAGAATGAGGGTTTCTGTCCTACACCGGTGACTTTTAACTAATGGAATGTGGTAGTTCCAGGGGGCTGAGAGTTCTCCATCACTAAAGATAATCAAGCAGAAAATATGATGAAACGAGGGATCCTATGTTACACAAGAGAAAGAGCAGTTCCCCATGCAACCTGTTGAAGCGGTGATTATTTCTTAGCTGGAATGGCCTTTTCGCTTCAGATTCTTTCCTTATGGAACACAGGGTAGGCCCTAGTTATTGTCTCCCCAGCATCCATTCCTCTCTTCCATATTTGCAGATTTCTTATTTGACTGCGGAGCCTAATCTCCCCAATTCTTCAGGGTGTTCAATAATTGGCTGAATCCTGACATGGCCATTCTCCTTATCAGTGATTGGTTTAGGCCAGGACATGTGACTCAACTCTGGCCAGTGAGATGAAAGGGAAAGATTTCTGGGCGTAATTCCCTCCTCCCTGAGAAGGATGGCAGGAAGGCATTGTCTCTTCTCCCTCTGGATGCTCCTGGTTATGACTGAGTGACTTGGAAACTGCAGCAACCTCTTTCTCAAGTGAGCTATGCTGAGTACAACCCTCACGTCCTGAGAGTAGGGGAGCAGTGGGACAGAAAGCTGATGCTGAGGCATCTTTTAAACAAGATAATAAATTTCCTTGTTGATCAAGCTCTGTTGAGTTGGGTTTCCCGTTGCTTGCAGACCAAGTATCCCAACAGATACACAGGACATCTTACTAAATTTCCATATATTCCATATATCAGGTTAGTCTTTCCATATATTTCCAGGTTAATCTTTATAGAAGGCAATTTTGATCTTCCTACATCTGATCAAAAACCTTCATGCCCCACCCCAATTCCATACACTAAAAATAAACTCTTCAAGATCAAGCTTTACTTTCCAAGATCATTTGTTTCCTATCCTCCAGTGAAGTTTCACTTCCTGATGTTTTATCCACATGACCTGCAGTTTACTGCTCCTGCAGGGGGCTCCCATCCTGGGATCCAGCCACGTCCCTTCCATTTATTTTTGCTTGTTGAAATGTTGTCTCCAAAGAACCTTGCCAGATCCTCTCTTTTCCATGACACATTTTATGGTCAATATATATATATTTTTCAAATAGTCCCCTATTTGCTTTGGGTGCCTTTGTCTTGGCACTTACCCTATTCTGCCATATGGTACAGTTATTTGTGTGCCTTTCTCAGTCTTGCTAGTACTCTGTGAGCCCTGGGGGCAGAGGCCATGTCTTACTGCTCATCTCAGTCTGTCTATCTGCTCCCAGTGTGATGTTTCATACCGAGTGGAAGCTCAAAACCACCCAGATGAATGCTGCAGGAAGTGGAATATGAAAGACCCTTCTCAGTTCTAAAATTCTCTTGGTTTTATGCCATCAGCTTTTTATCTGTTGAGTGCCTTTTTCTTAATGGTCAAGAAGAGAATCATTATAACCTCTAAGTTGTGAATGGTTTCAGCTGAGTTTGAATTCATTGGGGACATGCTTTGTTAATTCCTGCTCCATTATATTCTATGCATGGCTAATCAGGTAAATGATTTAAAGTTCCTAGGCTTCTGTTTCCCATCTCTAAAATTAAGGATAACAATAGTTACCCCATAAGATTGTTGTAGGGACGAAATGAAACAAGTTCTGGGTAGCAGTCCCTTCTGAGTATTCACTCACGTCCATTCTTTTTCCTTCTGGTTTAGCCCAGATAATCTTTCAGTTTTAGGAGACCAGGGTCATCCTCAAGCTCATTGGCTTGTCCCACTCCTCTTGCCATGGGTGGATTTAGGCTTGGAGATGAATTTTGGCTGATGTGATATCAAAGAACATATGCTTGGGATATTTGCGGGGGGCGGGGGGGGGGTTCCTCATTCACAGGAAGAGGTGAAGAGTTAATATTTTCTTCCACTGGGTGTAGTCATCTTGAGAACAAGTCAGTTCTGTTATGATGGCAATGGGGAGCCTGGGGATGGCAAAGGGTGGGGATGGCTCTGATGTTGTTGAGCAGCTGAATTAGCCAATGCAGGGCTACCCTACCTTGGGACATCTATGATATGAGAGCGTAAATATTCTTTATTACTTACGTCATTTACAGTTTATTATTGCAGTCAAAAGCATCTTTATTGTTTGATTATGAAGCACATGTTTATACTCTAAAAATATAAAACTGTACTCCATTTAGTCCTTATAATTCCTAGGTGAGAATATCTGAGAAAATTGGAAAGGATGATACTTAACTAAATTAAAATAGACTTGAAAAGATCAACCTTTATAACTTGACAATGCTTTTTTTTTTGCAGAGCTTGTTGATTGTGAATTAGAAAATCAGTCAGAGACAAAGGATAGAATAGGTGATAAATGTAGCCCATATGGTGCTATGAGAAATATTTGAAAAACAAAGAGAAAATACAAATAAACATGAAGCTTAACTGCACACCAATATTATCCACTGGAAATTGTGTCTTGTTAAAACTCCAGCATGTTTTACAGGACGTAACAAAAATAGAAAAAATCATAAAACCAGAAGAAAGAAAAAGGGAGATTACTCTTTACTCTTAGATTGGTGATTGGGGCTTATTGAATGTTAACAAGCTCAGTTTTGTTTTTTTGTTTTGTTTTAAAATCAATGGACAACTTTTGAATAAAAGAGGCTCTTGAATGCTCTCTAGAGAACCCCTAGGGTCAGTAGAGAAAATTTCTCCCCCCGGTCAGCTTCTGGATAAACAAAAAATAAAAGCAAATACTATGGGCTCGCTAAGCAAATCTACCCACATTGGAATTATGTTGTAATCATCTCACAAGTATCTGCAAGGCTGACTTGACATTGCAAAGGACCGTCAAAGTTGCTTACAAGTTAGGTGTACATAGTTTTCCCCCAAAATCAAAGTTCCCTCTTTGGCCCTCAGTGAGACCTGGAGTCTGGGCCATGAATGCAAAACAGGGCATTGCACCTCATTAGTTGATCCCAAGGACTTGAAAACTGGGATGCTGTGGGTCTTGTAGCCCTCTCACTGGGGAAAGCGATACCCATTTCTGATTATTTAGCTAAGAGTTAGCAGATAATGCCTGAAGGACCCAGGAGAGCTGATAGCCCAGCGTAGGACACTCCCATCTTCCTCTGAACCATCATGGAAATGTCAGGTCCCTGGTCCAAGTCTGAGAGGTCATCTGTTGGGGGAGGGATGAACTCACTGGTTTGGACAAGGGCAGGCCACTTAACTGGTTGAGGTGAGCTTTCCTTGGCTACAAAATGATGATAACTGCCCCCGCTGACTGCCTGGGACACTGGGAGGCACAGCACAGACAAGGTGCCCTTGGACTTTCTCAGGAGTGGGCCGTGTAATGTGCCTGGTTTCCTGGGCTCCCTTGCTCCTGCTTCCCAGTAGCTAGGGGTGCCTCCATCCACTCTCATCTCAGCCTCAGGACTGCCCTTCCCACTGGGGAGCGATCAGCTTACATATACTTAAGCCCCCTTGGCTCAGGACCCGTCTGAGACTTGGCCTCCAGAGTCCCAAGTAACCCCAGGGAGCTCCTGCCAACTCTCTCCACTGACAGCATTTTCAGAAGCTGCCACCTCCTAGGTCCACTGCCTGAACTTCTAGGCGACTGGTCCTCAGCAGGAAGCAGCAGCAGACCTCATGCCTGCAGGCTGCCCACACGTCTGCCTGCAGCATCCTCCTGGGAATCACTCCTTCATCTCCAGTTCCTCTCCTTGGTATTTGCCCCCACCAGTCCTGGCACTCCCCTTGCCCATGGAGAGATGGAGGGACCTCTGGGGAACCCAGGCAAGGGGGATCCCACTGCAACAAGCAGCCTGGCCCAGGAAGCCTCTTTGTCCCCACAGGCCTAAGACTCCATCCTTCACCCAGAGGCACTTCAACGCCTGGGCAGCCCCAGCATGCACCTGCTAAATCAAACATCAAAATAACACCTCAGAAAAATCCATCATTGGAAGCACAGCCCTTACAAGTAGGCCAGGAGCCCTTGTTAAATGGAAACGGTGTCTGCCTACTGAAATACGAGACGTAACTATGAACCAGTCTCCAAACAAAGCGCACAACATTCCCAGAGCACAATTGAACACCACTCACTGTGAATCAACCCAGAAGCAGAAGAATTGCCTCTTGAGTAAGAAAAAAAGACCGTGGACTCACCTTGAGATGGGACTTGCCAGGTGGCACTGGAGGTAAAAGAATCTGCCTGCCAATGCAGGACATGTGGGTTCAATCCCTGGTCAGGATTGAGAATCCCTGGAGGAGGGAAAGGCAACCTGCTCCAGTATTCTTGCCTGGGAAGTCCCATGGACAGAGGAGCCTGGTGGGCTGTAGCTCTTGGGGCCACAAAGAGTTAGACACAACTTAACAACTGAGCACACATGCATGCAGCCTTGAGATAAACCAGGGGTCGGTGTCATCCAACGAGAAAGCTTCCTGAAATGTTTCAACCATTGACCTTAAACTTCCTCAGGTCGGGGCGGGAGGCTGGTCCCAGGCATCCATGTTGGGCTAACAGCAGTCAGAAAGGGCCTTTATGTGGACACTGACTTCATGTCATTTAATTAAAGATAACTTTCTTTTCCCCTGAGTTTTCTCTCTACGATGCCTCTCTTCAAGCAGCTGGCATGTCTCTGTGTAGGAACCATGTCCTTCAGAGGAGCTGGGGGCCAGAGGGTCTTTGGGGGCCCGCCTCTGCCCCTTGGTTCACTCCACAAGTGAGGAGTAGGGCTCAGCTGGACCCAGTGCAAAATCCCCCGCGGTCACGCTGCTGCCCACCTTATCATTTCAGCAGGAGTGTGGCCGGATGCTGTTTATCACAGAAAATGAAAAACACAGAAAAACACCAAAAGAAAAGTCCCCTGTAACTCTACTGTGCAAAGATAACCACTGTAGGTGATCACACCTATCCCTCTAGAGCTAAAAGCAACATTTTAGAATTTAAATGGGGCTTGTGCTAAATATTCACAGTTTATCCTGTTGCAGAAAAATTGGTAGTATACTTGAGAAAAATGTCTCATGTCCTTAACCTCCTACAATATGACTTTCAATGGTAGAAAACAATGAAAGTAGCTAACCCACAGCGAACGCGTAATGCGTTCCACTCTCCCCGAGGCTTAGAGGCACAGAGACGTTAAGTACTTACCCAGGGTTGCACAGCTGGGCGGTGGCAGGGGCAGGAGAGAGCCCAGCCAGTCTGGCTTCAGGACTCGAGTTTCCAGTCCCTCAGCTGCAGGGCCACGCACCGTGTTAATTGATTTAACCACTAGTGGCTGTGACTAGTTAGGCTATTTATAATCCTCACTCTCATTAACAGTGATATTAACAACCTGTGTAGACAGGTTTGTCTAACTCTGATGATTCCCTGAGCAAAAATTCCTAGAAGTGCAACTGCTGAACTGACTCTGAAAAGCTTTTTGTTCTGCATGTGCCGAACTGTCTTCCACTCCTCAGTGCAGACAGCCTGAGCATGTCCTGGTCACTCACCCTCTGAGCTGAGAAGGCAAAACTGGTCACTCCTGCAGCTTCCTAAGATCACCGAGCGTGTGCTCTCGGGAGCCAGTTCTAGAAGAAGTCACGTGTGTGTGCGCGCGCTAAGTCTCGTGTGTGTGCACTAAGTCGTTCAGTTGTGTCTGACTCTTGGTGACCCCATGGACTATAGCATCCCAGGCTCCTCTGTCCATGGGGTTTCCCAGGCAAGAATACTGGAGTGGGCTGCCATGCCCTCCTCCAGGGGATCTTCCCAGCCCAGGAATCAAACCTGCATCTCCTGTGACTCCCGCATTGCAGGTGGATTCTTTACCGCTGAGCCACAGGGAAAGCCCATAAGGCACACACTCATCCTTTCAGCCCATTCATTCAATAAGCCAGGCCCTCAGGATATAAAGACCGGCGGATAAAGGCCTGTAAACAAACGCGTGTATCAGACTAATGTGCCGATGTCAGTTGAGGTTTTACCTGTGTCATTCCCTAAAAAGACATTATCTTAGTTAGATAGACACTGTTGTTCCCATTTTCCAAATGAGTAAACTGAGGCTTGAAGAGCCTACTTTGCCCACTTGCCCTCTGGAAAGCAGCACTATGAGAAACTCAGAGTTTCCCAAATGGGTCTGAGTCCCACACTCTGTGCTCCTAACCACTGCCCAGTGCCTCCTGGGGCAGGCGGCGCTGTGACGGACGCAGGGGTGAAGGGCAAGGTGGGGACAGGAAGGAAGGAGTGGCGTCTGTGAGGAGCTGGGAGGGCAGCCGGCGGGAGCCGTCTAAACAAAACCTAGAGGTCCGGAATGACCTGGCAGGCTCTGCAGCGGAATTGTAGGTGGAGGGTGGGGTGGGATGATGCTGAGGGCGGAAGCGGTGAGGGGAGAGGGGTCAGGCCCCAGGCCCCGTTGTGTGCTGGGTCCGCTGATCACTGTTCACTGTGTGCTCAGGCTCCAGGCATCACCGAGGCCTGTTTCACCTGGGAAATTCCACACCACACGTGTGTATGTGAACACAGGCAGTACAGGGAAGTGTGGCTGGGTGGGTCACATAGGGCTGCCGTGCGGTGCAGGCGAGGGGCTGCTCTGAGCCTCTCCACGTCTCCTTTCCTTCCCTGTGAGGCCAGCTTTCATCCTGAAGTAGGGTGACCGTCTCCAGCCTGGCTTGAGGGGGATGCTCTGCTGTTAGCTCTGAACGTCCTGCGTCCTGGGAAACCTCTTAGTTCTGGGCCATCTGTGGGAAAGCCACTTTGGGGCTCAGGAAACAGAACAGCCAGCTTCAGAGGCCCGTGGGTCTGGGTTGGGGCGGTCGTGACCAAGAAGCAAGTGGCTGGTGTTGGTGCGGTCAGATTGGGCCGGATGGGGCAGGCCAGGCCTGAGCGGAAGCCCCAGCATTGGGCTTCTGGAGGGCTGGCCGCTGTATGTCCTGCACCGTCTCTGCAGTGCGGGCGCCCTGCCTGGGGCAGAAGGGTGCCCGGCAAACATGAGGGCCAGACGAGGAAGAGATCGCCGGGTTCCACACGACTGTGATCTTGACAACTGCTTTGCCATCTGCCTGTTGGGTCTCCCGGAGTCCCAGTAGGGGCTTTTTAGTTCCCAGTGGCTAAGGTGCACCTCAAGCACCCTCTCCTGGGCCCCGAGTGTTTCCCACCCCACCCCACCCCAGCCTGCACAACCTCACTGAGCTGTCCTTCTCCCAGGCTGGGCTGCAGAGACCTGCAGCACCCCAAAGCAGCTTCCTTTTCCTTGCTGTGCTCCAGAAACAGCAAAGAATAAAACATAGCAGTGTCTCTGAGAGAAAGATGAGTAACCTTCCACCCTGGAATGGGAAAGGGGTCAGACCAGCCATGTGGAGTCACTGCTCAGGGATCAGAAGAAAAGAAGGGAGATGCGAATCTTATTGAACTGTTTTATTAGTAAACACAGCAGGGATTGATATCTAAGCTAGTTTTGAATGTTCACGTCGTATTGGAAACAAAGCATTAGACTGTCAGTTCTTGCCTCTCCATGCATCTATAACATTAGGGTCTTTGGGTGAAGCTCCCATACCTGCTCACATACCTGCCGGAATGCCTGGAAAAGCTCCGCTCACTGACTCGGCTGAGGGGAGCGATAGGAGCTCTGGGGGTGGAAAAGCAGTTAGATTTGCTTTATTTTGCCTCATGTGGATTTCCCAGGAAAGCATGGGCAGATAGGAAAATGTGACTGGGTTTATTTTCTGTACCCTCTTAATAACCCTGCCTGTTGGACTGTTCATCAAAATTTTTTCTTGATACCTAGAGTGCAATTGCTGGGTCTTCAAGTAAGTACATGTTTACAAGAAATTGCCAAACTGTTTCTCCACCCTTGGTGATGCCATTTTACATTCCCACCAGAATATAGGGTGGATCCATTTGTTCCATCCATTGCTGCCTCAGAAGTTACTACAACCCCAAAGGCTTAAAACAATGCATTTATTATCATACAGTTTGTACAGGTTGAGAATTTCAGCACTGTTGAGCTGTGTGCTTTGTTTCAGGGTCTCTCATGGTTAAGGGGAAACCAGGGGCTCATCTGAGGCTTGACTGGGGAAGGATCTACTTTCGAGCCCATGTGGTTGTTGGCAAGATTCGTTTCCCTTGTAGGGGGGGGAAGGTGGGGGGCGGAGGTGAGACTTGAGCTCTTTGTTGGATGGTGGCTAGTGGCTATACTCAAAGCCTTTGCCCCCCGGGCATCTTCCCATGTAGGCTTCCTTTATCAAATCCAGCAGAAGTGATGGTCATCAAGATGGAAGTACAATTTTATGTAACATAAACACAAGAGTGACCCCCCCCCCATCACCTCTGCTGTTTCTATTGGAGGTAGGCAAGTCATGGTGTTACCGAACTGGGGTCTGGCAGCTCAATGCTCAAAAGCCATTAAAGAAGCCAAGTTGGTGGAAAGGAAATTTTGATTTATTTTCTATGCTGGCAACTGGGAGATGAGGGGAAGGCAGACGCCTGTCCAAAGGTCTTGCCCCTACTGATAGTGGGCAAGAGCTTTTAAAGACAGAGGGAGGTGGCTACATGCAGAAACAGCACAGTCAGCTCTGACAGTCATCTTGAAGTTGGTCTCCGGTGCTCTGACCAGCATCTTGATTGTTTTAGGTACAGTTAATCTTCAGTTCCAGGTTGGTTTGTTTCCATTTCCTCGAGGCCAGTTGTCAGAGCTGTGGCAGCTTGTGCCATGATTAGTCTGGTTATCCTGTAGTTAACTTCTTCCACCTGGTGGGGGTTTCAGTATTTATGACAGTCTCAGGATATGGCTGAGAATATCATCTATAGCCCTTGAGAAGGAACTAAAGGCCCTTGACTGTGCTTAATGACCACATTATTATTATGTGGTCTCCTTTAACTGTTTTTCTGTATTTTTCTCACTTTCTCACTTCTCTGATTAAAATTATTCTTGGGCTAAAGTTTTTTCACAGACAAAATGTAGACCGAGGACAAGGGGGCTGGCAAGGCCCATAGGGTCCTGCTCCATTTCAATAGATCTCACCTATACTTAAAGGGAGGGGAATACCTAAGGGCATAAACACCAGGAAGCAGGGGTTACTGGGAACCATCTTTAAGTCTGTCCCAGTTCAGTTCAGTTCAGTCACTCAGTCGTATCGGACTCTCTGTGACCCCACGGACTGCAGCAGCAGCCAAACAGGAGATGGCAAGAGAGAACATCAACATTTTAGGAATCAGCAAACTAAAATGGACTGGAGTGGGTGGATTTAACTCAGATGACCATTATACCTACTACTGTGGGCAAGAATCCCTTAGAAGACATGGAGTAGCCGTCATGGTCAACAAAAGTCTGAAATGCAGTACTTGGATGCAATCTCAAAAACGACAGAATGATCTCTGTTCACTTCCAAGGTAAACCATTCAATATCACAGTAATCCAGGTCTATGCCCTGACCAGTAATGCTATTCAGCTCATGTTGAATGGTTCTATGAAGACCTACAAGACCTTCTAAAACTCACACCCAAACAAGAAGTCCTTTTCATATAGGGGACTGGAATGCCAAAGCAGGAAGTCAAGAGATACCTGGAGTAACAGCAAATTTGGCCTTTGAGTACAAAACAAAGCAGGTCAAAGGCTAACAGAGTTTTCGCAATAGAATGCACTGGTCATAGCAAACACCTTCTTCCAACAACACAAGAGAAGACTCTACATTTGACATCACCAGATGGTCAATATCAAAATCAGATTGATTATATTCTTTGCAGCCAAAGATGGAGAAGCTCTATAGAGTCAGCAAAAATAAGACCGGGAGCTGACTATGGCTCATGAACTCCTTATTGCCAAATTGAGACTTAAATTGAAGAAAGTAGGGAAAACCACTAGACCATTCAGGTATGACGTAAATCAAATCCCTTACAATTATACAGTGGAAGTGACAAATAGATTCAAGGGAATAGATCTGATAGAGTGCCTGAAGAACTATGGACAGAGGTTTGTGACACTGTGCAGAAGTCAGTGATCAAGACCATACCCAAGAAAAAGAAATGAAAAAAGGCAAAATGGTTGTCCAAGGAGGCTTTACAAATAGCTGAGAAAAGAAAAGATGGGAAAAGCAAAGGAGAAAAGGAAAGATGTACCCATTTGAATGCAGAGTTCCAAAGAATAGTAAGGAGAGATAAGAAAGACTTCCTCAGTGATCAATGCAAAGAAATAGAGGAAAACAATAGAATGGGAAAGACTAGAGATCTCTTCAAGAAAATTAGAGATCCCAAGGGAACATTTCACGCAAAGATGGGCTCAATAAAGGATAGAAATGGTATGGACCTAACAGAAGCAGAAGATATTAAGAAGAGGTGGCAAGAATATACAGAAGAACTATACAAAAAGATCTTCATGATCCAGATAACCACGATGGTGTGATCACTCACCTAGAGCCAGACATCCGGAAATGTGAAGTCAAGTGGGCCTTAGGGAGTATCACTATGAACAAAGCTTGTGGAGGTGATGGAATTCCAGTTGATCCTAAAAGATGATGCTGTGAAAGTGCTACACTCAATATGCCAGCAAATTTGGAAAACTCAGCAGTGGCCAAAGGACTGGAAAAGGTCAGTTTTCATTCCAATCCCAAAGAAAGGCAATGCCAAAGAATGCTCAAACTACCGCACAGTTGCACTCATCTCACATGCTAGTAAAGTAATGCTCAAAATTGATGAAGCCAGGCTTCATCAGTATGTGAACCATGAATTTTCAGATGTTCAAGCTGCATTTAGAGGAGGCAGAGGAACCAGAGATCAAATTGCCAACATCCTCTGGATCATTGAAAAACCAAGAGAGTTTCAGAAAAACATCTACTGCTTTAATGACTATGCCAAAGCCTTTGACTGTGTGGATCAAAATAAACTGCAGAAAATTCTGAAAGAGATGGGAATACCAGACCACCTTACCTGCCTCCTGAGAAATCTGTATGCAGGTCAGGAAGCAACAGTTAGAACTGGACATGGAACACAGACTGGTTCCAAATAGGAAAAGGAGTATGTCAAGGCTGTATATTGTCACCCTGCTTATTTAACTTGTGCTGCAATTCATGGGGTCACAAAGAGTCAGACACGACTGGGCGACTGAACTGAACTGAACTGAGAGTACATCATGAGAAATGCTGGGCTGGATGAAGCAGAAGCTGGAATCAAGATTGCCGGGAGAAATATCAATAACCTCAGATATACAGATGACACCACCCTTATGGCAGAAAGCGAAGAAGAACTAAAGAGCCTCTTGATGAAAGTGAGAGTGAAAAAGTTGGCTTAAAACTCACCATTCAGAAAACTAAGATCATGGCATCGAGTCCCATCACTTCATGGTAAATAGATGGGGAAACAATGGAAATAGTGATAGACTTTATTTTAGGGGACTCCAAAATCACTGCAGATGGTGACTGTAGCCATGAAATTAAAAGACGCATGCTCCTTGGAAGAAAAGCTATGACCAACCTAGACAGCATATTCAAAAGCAGAGACATTACTTTGCCAACAAAGGTCCATGTAGTCAAAGATATGGTTTTTCCAGTAGTCATGTATGGATGTGAGAGTTGGACTATAAAGAAAGCTGAGCACCAAAGAATTGATGCTTTTGAACTGTGGTGTTGGAGAAGACTCTTGAGAGTCCCTTGGACTCCAAGGAGATCCAACCAGTCCATCCTAAAGATCAGTCCTGAATATTCATTGAAAGGACTGATGCTGAAGCTGAAACTCCAATACTTAGGCCACCTGATGTGAAGAACTGGCTCATTTGAAAAGACCTTGATACTGGGAAAGATTGAGGGCAGGAGGAGAAGGAGACAACAGAGGATGAGATGGTTGGATGGCATCACCAACTCAATGGACATGAGTTTGAGTAAGCTCCAGGAGTTGGTGATGAACAGAGAAGCCTGGTGTGCTGCAGTCCAGTTCAGTTCAGTTGCTCAGTTGTGTCCGACTCTTTGTGACCCCATGGACTGCAGCACACCAGGCTTCCCTGTCCCTCACCAACCCTCAAAGCCTACTCAAACTCATGTCCATTGAGTTGGTGATGCCATCCAACCATCTCATCCTCTGTCATCCCCTTCTCCTCCCGCCTTCAATCTTCTCCACCATCAGGGTCTTTTCAATGAGTCAGTTCTTCATATCAGGTGGCCAAATTATTGGAGGTTCAGCTTCAGCATCAGTCCTTCCAAAGAATATTCAGGACTGATTTCCTCTTGTGCGCACCAGGACCCTGTTATGATAACAGGACTTCTGTTAAGTCCGTCTGCCACACTCTAAATCCTTGCCAATACTTGCCAAAATCAATCTTTTTAATTTTAGCTTTTTGAATGGGCATGATCTGCCATATCATTGTGTTTTTAATTTATATTTTCCTGATTTCTAATATGCTGACCATCTTTTCATGAGCTTATCTGCCACCTGTACATCTTTTTTAAAAATGTATGTTCCAAATCTTTTGCTCCCATTCTTTAAAATTGAATTCTCTTTCTTTGTTATGGGAGTTTATTTATCTGGTCAGGAGATAAGTCCTTTGACAGAGTTTCTTGTCACATTTTTATCACAATCTTCAGTTTGCCTATTCATTTTCTTAGAGTTAACTTTTGAGTTGAAGTTTTACATTTTGATGTAAATGTCTCAATTTTTGATGTAGAGTCTCAATTTTCCTTTTTACGGTTATTGCTTTCAGTGTCTTTTCTAAGAAACTATTCTCTACTCCCAAGTCAGTAAGATATTCTCCAGTATTTTCTTCCAAAAGATTTATAATTACAGCTTTTACATTTAGGTCTGTGCTCCATTGTGAGTTTTATTATGAGCTTATTTGTGCTGGGAGGAAGAGGTTGAACTTCATTTTTTTCCTCATTATGAAAATCCGGTTGTTCTAGACCACATATTAAAAGACTTTTTCCTATTAAATAACCTTGGCTTCTTTATTAACAACTAATTGATATGTGGGTATATATTTAGATGCTCTTCTGGCTCTATTGGTCAATGTATCTGTTCTTACATTGATGCCACATTATCTTGATAACTGTAAATTTTATAGTAAGTCTTTAAATCAGGTAATATAAGTACTCTAACCACTTTTCACTTTCATGCACTGGAGAAGGAAATGGCAACCCACTCCAGTGTTCTTGCCTGGAGAATTCCAGGGACAGGGGAGCCTGGTGGGTTGCTATCTATGTGGTCGCACAGAGTCGGACACGACTGAAGTGACTTAGCAGCAGCAGCAGCAACCTTGTTATTGGCTTTTCAAAATTCTCAGGATAATCTAGATTCTTTGCATTTCTATATAAATTTCAGAATTACATAATTTTGCAAAAAGAAGTCTGTTGAGAATTAGGGATTGTATTACGTCTATAGATCAATTTGAAGAGAATCGCCATCTTAATGAGTCTTTCTTCCCACGAAAGTGCTATAACTATCCATTTATTTGCTGTTGTTCAGTCGCTAAGTCATGTCAAACTCTCTGCGACCCCATGGACTGCAGCATGCCAGGCTCCATGGGGTTTTTCCAGCCAAGAATATTAAGAGTGAGTTGCCGTTTCCTTCTCCAATCCATTGATTTAGGGGTTCTTTGTTTTAGCAGTGCTTTATGGTGTACAGTGGATATTTCTTTAAAATATTTTATGTAAATATATCCCTAACTACTTCTGATTTTTGGTGGTACTATAAATAGCATTATTTTTAAACTTCAATTTCCAGTTGTTGCTAGTATATGGAAATACGATTAATTTTGTTTACTAATTGTAAATTTTATCCAGTGATTTTGCTAAGCTCATTCAGTTCTAATGTCCTTTTTGAAGATTCTAAAGATATTCTTCGTATACAAATATAGTGTCTCCAAATAATGACAGTTAAGCTTCCTTTCCAATCTGTGGGCCATTTATATCTTTTTCCTTTGCCTTACTACACTGGCTTTGACCTCCAGTAGGATGTTGAATAAAAGCACTGAACTTGGACGCGCTGCCTTGTTCCTGAACTTTGGAGGGCAGCATAGGTTTATTCATCACTTCTCTTATGATAATGTTAGTTATAAGCTTCTCATAGACCCTTTTATTAGGTTTAAGACATTCTGTCCTGTCCCTAGCTTTCTGAGAGTTCTTTCATAACTGGGTTTTAAATTTTGTCCAATGATTTTCCTGAACCTATTGGTGTTTTCATTATTTTTAAGTTTGCTCTTATGGTGAGTTATATTGATGAATTTTCCAATGTTAAGTGAAACTTGCATTCCTGGGATAAAACCCAATGGGTCATGATGTGCTATTTTTATATAGTTGGAATTTATTTTCTAAAATTGTTTAAGGATTTTTTAAATTGATGTTCATGAATGATGTTTACCTGTAATTTTCTTTTCCTGTAAGATAATGCTGCCTCCATGGAATAAGTTGGAAAGTGTTCCCTTCTCTAATTTCTGAAAGAATTTGAATAGGATTGGTGTATTTCTTCCTTAAATGTTACAGAAAATTTGCCAGGCAAGGCATCTATGACTATAATTTTCTTTCTGAGAATGTTTTAATTATGAATTCAATTTCATAAATACATATTTAATTCTTCAGTTGTTTCTTTCCTTTTTAATACAGTTTTAGTATTTAATGTTTTTCAAGGAATTTTCTCATTTTATTCATATTGTTGGGTTGACTGGCATAAGATCACTCATATAAATCCTTTTTTCAAAACAGCTTCTTTGAACTATAATTACATGAAGTAAATTGTGCATATGTAAAGTGTAGAATCTGATGTTTCAACACACCTATAGCCCTGTGAAATCAGTGTAGGGTTAGTTTTTGCTCACTATGCAGGCAAGACCCTTTGAGTATTCTATCCAAAGCCCTCTCTGTTATGGGGTTTTCCTGTCTGGTGAACAGATGCTAGTCCTGATCTTGTATCAGCTCCAGGTAATGCTCCCCCTCCTCCTTTCAGGCGGCTCCTTCTCCAGCCTTAAACATTTTCACAGGTCACTCAGTGCACTGCTCACTAACTGATGGGGATCCGAGCCTCTCTTCATCCAGCGCTCGTTCCTCTAGCATCTGTCCCGTGGTCTCCAGCCACATTCATCTCCCTGGACGGTTGGCTTGGTCTCCTCTACTCAGGGAACACTTCATTCATTTCCTGTCCTCCAGGGATGCCTATCCTCTGTTGCCTGATGTCTAATGCTTGAAAACCATTGTTTCACGTATTTTGTTTCATTTTTCATGTTTTTTCATGTAGGAGGGCACGTCCAGTACAGTGTTTCCTGGGTTTTGAATCTCTGCTATGGGGTACAAACATCTTTAGTATGGTTAAGTCCTCTCTAGTATTATAAAAGTTAAGTAAAATGACCCGTTTATCATTTTGAAACATTTCTCTTTATCCTTGGTTAATGTGTCTGGTTCACGAATCTGCTTTGTCTGACATTAACAGAACCACTCCAGCTTTCTTATGGCCAGTGTCTACATGGTAAAAATTTTTCTATCCTTTAACTTCTGACCCACCTCTTCCTTATATATACATGTTTGTGTGTGTGTGTGTTTTCTTCTGGAAGATGGCTGGGTTTTTTTGTTTGTTTGTTTTAATTCAGTCTCATGTTTTTGCTTTTAATTGGAGTATTTAGACCAGCCTTTTCTAATAGAGTTTTGTGATCATGGAAATGTTATAAATGGTATGTCCAATATGCTATGCTAGCTCGGTGGCTATTAAGCACTCAAAGTATTGATAGTGTGACTGAAGAAATAAGTTGTTGATTTTATCAAAATTTTAATTAAAAAGCCCGTGAGGCTAGTGTTTAATATATCAGACAGCATAGGTGTAGGCCATTTATGTCTAATGTAATTATTGATACGGTTGGGTTTAAGTTTACCGTATTGTCTGTTTTCTATTTTGGGCTCTTTTTAAACAATCACTTATTTCCTTGCCGCATGTGGGCTTCTCTCTAGTGTGGCACACGGGCTTCCCACTGCAGTGGCTTCTCCTGCTGCAGGGCACAGGCTCTGGGCGCGTGAGCTCAGTAGTTGGGGTGCATGGACCCAGCTGTCCTGTGGCATGTGGGATCTTCCAAGACCGGGGACTGGATTGGGATCCCTTGCACTGCAAGGTGGATTCTTAACCACTGGACCACCAGGGAAGCCTCTGCTTTCTATTTTAAATAATATTTTACACCTCTTTCTTTTTTCCTCTTTTCCACCTTATTTTATATCAAATATTCTTTATTATTCTTTTATTATCTCTACCATTCATTTAGCAATATCTTTTGTTCTGGGTGTGTGTGTATGTAGAGTTTATCATATTCATCTTTAACAATAAAGGCCTACCTTTAAAGGATATTTCTTACATATAAGAACCTTACAAATATACTTCCGTTTCCCCTCCCATCTCTTGTGCTATTGTCACGTATTTTACTTCTATATTATAAACCCCACAATATATTCTTATTATTTTTGTTTTAAGCAGCCAGTTATCTTTTAGGGAGTTTTTTTTTAACTGAAAAAAAATATTTTACTTACCCGGAAAAAATATTTTTTACCCATATTTTAAATATTTAAAATTTCTATTGCTTATTTCCTTGCATAGATACAAGTTTCCATTAAATATCATTTTCCTTCACTTGAAGAACTGTATTTACCATTTCTCATGATACAAGTCTGCTGATAAAGAAAAACTTTCATTTGAAAAGTCTTCCATTTTTCCTCATTTAAAAAATATTTACTGGGCATATAATTCTAGGGCAATCATTTCATTGTTAAATGTTTTGCTCCATTCTCTTCTGTTTTTTTCAATTTCTTCCTAAAAATCTAGTCACTCTTACTTTTTGTATGCATTTAAAATGTCTTCTTTGTCTGTATTCTTTTAAAATGACCTCTTTATGACTAGGATTCAGGAATTTGATTGTGGTGTGATTTAGTATGGTTTTCTTAGCGTTTATCCTCCTCCTTCAAGTTCGTAGCTATTCATGAATTTCTGGATTTATAGTTTTAATAAAATTTGAAAATATTATTTCTTCATAAATTTTTTCCTTTTTCCTTCTTTTTGGGGATTATAATTGCATGTATGCTAGACTTCATGATTTGTCCCAGAAGTCACTGATGTTTGTTCACTTTTAGACATTTTGGATAGTTGACTTTGGTATGCATTCATCTTCAGGTTCATGCATCTTTCTTCTTCAGTGTCTAATCCACTCCTACTCCCTTCTGGGCTAGGAGGAGGTACTGTGTGAATGCACAGAGATGGGAAGAACCTGGAGGACTCCGGGAACCACAGGGTCCAGGGTAGTCTCACCACACTCAGTTTCAGCTCAGTCCACGGAGAGGGAAGGTCTGTATTCTGCTTGGCTGCATGGATCCCCTGTGGGAAATTTAACTGGGAATGTAGCTATTTCTCAACTGTGAACTTTCTCCCCCTAGGGTCAAATCCTCCTTTTTGTAGCACATCTTTCCATCTCTCCCAGAGGCAGCCCACTACTCTCATCTAATTAGAAACATCTCCAGGTTCATACAATGGTAGAGCTGGCAGCCAGCCAGCTCCCACCACAAAACAGAGCTGCTTAATCTGACTGCTGTGAAAGAAGAAATTCAGGCTACATGAGAGGACAACAGGAAATGCCCTTCACCAAGCCTTTTGTGCTGATATCCTTGGGATTTGAATGAAATTAGCAATTGCTTAAAGACTTGTGTTCTGATCATTTCTATCAATGTACTTTATAGTGATGAATTTTTAAAAAATTCATCTTGAGGATGAGGCAAATGTAATGTTTTTTACTCAATGTGCAAATCACTTGAATGTTGCTTCCAGATGACTCTACCTTAAATTAACCATTCATAATTTTCCTGCAAAAAAAAAAAAAAAAGTAATGTGAGGCCAATGACCTTCCAGAAAAAGTGAATTACTGCTATCTTGAGACCTTTCAGCACCTATACTAAATAAAGCTTCTTCCTTGGTGGCTCAGAGGTTAAAGCCTCTGCCTGCAATGTGGGAGACCTGGGTTCGATCCCTGGGTCGGGAAGTTCCCCTGGAGAAGGAAATGGAAACCCACTCCAGTATTCTTGCCTGGAGAATCCCATGGACAGAGGAGCCTGGTGGGCTACAGTCCACAGGGTTGCAAAGAGTTGGGCACAACTGAGCGACCTTACTTACTTACTTACTTACTTACTTAGAGAAATGTATGACTCCATGAAGGGCCTTGTTAAAGATACAACAGTATCCAAATCCTCATAACACTGAGCCTCCTATGCTAACAGTAAACTAGTCGGGAAGACCAGATCAGCGCGGCCCACATCTCTGTTAGTTCTCAAATCTAGTCGCTACTGTTGTTGTTGAGTCACTAAGTCATGTCCCACTCTTTTGCAACCCCCTGGACTGAACCCGCCAAGCTCCTCTGTCCATGGGATTTCCCAAGCAAGAATTCTGGAGTGGGTTGCCATTTCCTTCTCCAGAGATCTTCCCAACCCAGGAATTGAACCTGACATCTTTTGCACGTGTCTCCTGCATTGCAGATGGGTTCTTTACTGCTGAGCCACCAAGGTACCCCCTCAAAATCTAGAACTTAGAACTAAAGCTAGAGAAGTGTGCCTTACTTTGTGCAGTCAATCTTTCCAAGAAAATGAATTTTTCTTTCTCTTTCTTTCTCTCTCTTTTTCTTTTGGTAAGAACCAATCATTTTCAGTTAGGCATTAGGTGAACAATATATGTTTAATAAATTCATTTGAATTGGTACTATCATGAATGAACCATTCTATCACAATGGACAACATAGGAGGAAACAAAATATAAATTTTATGATCAAGTACTTGGGAAGGTTAAGCTAACAGCCTTGACAGCCATAGAAATTAAGGGGTTAGTGGCAGGATGCTGCTTAAAGGGATTTTCCAGGTAGGGTAGAAATTGAGAGCACTCTGGAGCAAGGAGACCTGGGCTCCAGATTTGCCAGTTACAGGTTAAGGGGTCTTTGCAAATCATTTAATATTCTAAATTTGTGGCTTCTCCCTTTGTAGAGTGGTTACATTTGTCTAATATGTGGTTGAGAGAATTGAATACTGCAACATATGCAATGATTCTTTATAAACTGTAAAACTCAGTTACTACAGAAAGGGGCCAGATTTCAATGAAGCAGAGGCCCTATGGGCTGGTGTCACCAGAGGGGAGGTTTGGAAGCGGACAGCCTGCTGTTTGGTTGGACCTTGGAGAGTCTGTGGACAGATGGAGGACAGAGCATTCCAGGCTACAGGGGGAGAAGGACTGAAGGGTCCCCACTGCTGGGAAGCAGTTTGCTTCTCCCTTGGAAATGTTCCTAGTTTTTTCTCTATCGTGACCACTTTTGTCTGAACAGCAGCAAGAAGGGAGACAAGACAGCACAGCATCTGGACCATCCCTGTCTGTGGGCAAGAGGTGGTCTGTGATTGGTCTAAGGATGAAAACTGGATCTAGAGCGGGTGGCCCACAAACTTGAGGTCACATCTAATCACTTGGGAGCACTGCAAGAGCACCCCGTCTCCATCCTGGAGCTGCACCAGAGCAGACTTTCTGAAAATGTGAGGGCTTGAGTGTTGTTGCTTTTTAAAGATCTAGACGTGATTCTGATGAACCACAGGGTTGAAAACTGCTGTTCAGTTCTTGATCTGTGGATAGAGAAATCCATCTTAGTGAAAACAGCCTGCCCTCCATTAGGTTGGAATAGGTAACTGTTTGCAGAGCTCCCCAAAGGGGACCACTTGTGCTCCCGAGAGAGGTGCCAGAAGATCTGAAATCTGGTTGGCGTACCAGAGACTTCTGTCTCCTGCCCTGTCCTCAGAATCCCAGGTTTATGCACCTGCCCTGGCAGTGCAGGGCTCTGGCAGGTACAGGCTTCGTCCACACTCAGTGATGGTGCGCACACCACCTGGAGCGGGGCGCCTGGCACAGCTCACAGGGCGGTGCACTGCACAGGCTCTCCTGCACGAGCCCGAGTGTCCTCACTGCCCGCCCAACCTGCCCAGCTTTCTGCATGACCTGCAGAACCACGGGAGGAAACTGAATCCAAACATCCCCAGGCATGTCAGAGCTGCTTATTACTAACAGTGTCTCTCTCCATCCATCTTAATTTCATCAGTTCTATTGTTATTTTAAAATTTTGGTTAGTGTCTGTCGCCCCCACTGGAAAATAAGCTCCAGGGTTGCAATCATCTTTTCTGTGTCATTCTGCACCCCAGCACATAGAAATCTGACTTGCACACAGTAGGCACTTAATTGACGTGTAGTGTATGAATATATGATTCAGTGCTCCCGTTTATGGAGCACTGATAATGTGCCAGGCCCTTCCTGTCTATCATCACATTTAACTCTCAGAGCAACGCCCGAGGAAGGTGCTGTTGTTTAGTCCTGTTTCAGCGCAGAGGAAACTGAAACTCTGAGAAGTTAAGATGCCTGCCCAAGCCTCACACAGGCAGTAAGAAGTGGGGCTAGGACTGAACCCACTGCTTTCCAGCTCCAAAGACCAAGCTCTACACTATTCTGTTACACAGATTTCTCTTACTGGGGGTGCCGCAGGAACAATCCTCAGCAGGGTTTGGCTGCCAATTTTGTTTGTTTCACTCTGGCATTGAAGAGCAGTGTCTCAGGGATGGTGTCTGTAGACAGAGGGGTTTCCTGGGCAGGTTACTTCAGTCTAAGGGCTGACAAGGAATTCTCTCCACATATCCCGTCTCCCATGCCCAGGACTCTGCATGATTTCGGCTTTACCCTTGAAATTTTCCAACAGTGAACATGTGTATTAATTATGGGAAGGATGAAGCTGCTCTGACAGACTATAAAACGCATTAGTCTACACAAGTTCAAAGTTTCATTTTATCGCATGTGACCAGTTCAGCACAGAAAGTTGGACTCCACTCTGTGAGGTCATTCGGGCTTCCAGCTGGCCCTGGGTGGCTGCCTCGTCAACAGGTGGCTGTCCTTTGACCTGAGGCACGGGTTCCTCTTGGCCTCATCCTGCGGTTGAGAGGAGCTCACCAGCACCACCTCCAGGAGAAGACCGGGAAGGATAAGGAGGCTGCACTCACCTTCCTTTCTCAAGGAGGTACCCGTATCTCACTAGCCAAAACCTAGGGCTGCAGCCAGGTGCAAGGGAGGCGGAAACCAGGCTCTGGCTGGGCAGCCGTCTGCCCTTCCAACACTCACAGAGACAACCCGTTATTATAAAGAAGACAGGGAGAACAGACATCAGGGGATGATAATCATGTCTATCACGATGGGTATTTTTTTCTAAAAAATCTATCCCCCCAAGAAATATGACTTTTAAAATGTGTTTAAAAGTTAAGATACATCAAAATTGACTTTTTTCTGTCTGTTCAGGTCCAAAATTTAAACAAACCTTTGGGCCTGTATGACCTTCACCACAATCCTGGGATTATTATTAGGTTGGAAAAGGTAACTTTGCAGAGCTCCCCAAAGGGCTCCACTTGTGCTCCCAAGAGAGGCGCCAGAAGATATAAAATCTGGTTGGCTTACCAGAGACTTCTGTCTCCTGCTCTGTCCTCAGAATCCCAGGTTATTATTTCATCACCCAAAAGACCCTTTTGTTCTGCCTTGCCCAAGCCATGCCCTCTTCCTAACTTGGCCCCTTTAATATATTCCTGAATTCAATTTGCTAATCTTCTGTTGAATATTTCTGTACCTAAATGCATGAGACATATCGGTCTATACTTTTAATTTTTGTATTGTCTTTGGTTTTGATAAAATCAGCTTCATAAAACTAGTTAAAACATTTCCTTCCTCTTCTATGCCCTGGAATAGATTGTGCATATTTAATGCTATTTCTTATATGTTTGGTAGAATTTGCCAGTGATTTGGCCTGGAGATTTTGTTGTGGGAAGTTTTTAACTATACATTTAATTGATTTGATAGTTAAAGAACCATTTGGGTTGTCAATTTCATCTTGGTTGAGTTTAGATAATTTCTGGTTTTCAAGGAGTTGGTGCATTTCATCCAAGTTGTTGAACTTGTGTATGTGGACTTGTTGAAAATATTTCTTTATTATCCCTTCAATGTTTGTGGAGTCTATGTTCGATTCTTCTTTAAACACACTTCTCAAAGAGGCATGTTAAGTTCCTTCTTATGACTTCTCAACTTGCTAATAACATTCTCTTATGGTCTTTGGATTCAAATGTCTTTAGGGACTATAAATGGATTTGCAGCAGGAATGGTATCTTTAGCTAGATACCAAATATAGGGTGATGGCTGATTTCTCTGGCATGTGGGCTTTTTGCTGCTGCCAGGTCCCCAGTCCCCAGCCTGGGAGAGCTCCCACTTGCTGGCTTTTGGGAAAAGACTAATGTAAGTTTAACCACTTCTTTTGGTTCTTCCTCCCTCATCTTGAACCTCCTCCGCCTACCAGAATAAAGAGATAAAAGCTCAGTTCTTCTCTCTTGGAAACCCTTCCACCCTGCCTTAATACTGCTTTCAAGTCCTCATTTAGCATTTTGGAGAGAAGCCTGGAAGTAATTAATAATTTGATTATCTGTTGTCATTCCTTCTAGGGACTTGATGATCAGAATAGTTAAGCCTGTTTCCTACAGCGAGGAATGGTGCAGGAATTGCCTCCATGTTACAGATCAAGAAGCTGTGCTCTTTCAAAGTAACATCCTTTCTAGAAAGTCTACAATATACCTGGCTGTTATAGGTTTTATCTTTAGAGCTCATAATATCAAGGCGGAGGTTCTTATTTTCACAGAAAAGAACAGTGAGACTAAGAGATTCTCATTTCAAGGTTTTTTTATGCTTCTGGCTGGTTGTCTGACCCTGAGAAAATGACTTAATTGGTAATTAAGTCTCGGTTTCCTCACTTGTAAAATGAGGATAATAACATAAGTTATGGGGCTAGTTGAGGATTAAATAGGTCTAGCACACAGTAAACATTCATTAAATTCTGGCATCATTCTTGCTGCTATTATTACACCCTACATTGTTGACTTGATACTTTTCTAGAAGAAAGCATGTTCTCAACATATATTAATACTAAATTTTCTTTAAAATTCATGATTATTGAATATTAAAAATATAGCTAGGGAAACCTTAACTAACCAAAAACTGCACCAATTGATCCTGAAGTTAACTGGCATTTTTTTTTTTTTTTTTTTTACCTTCAGATCAGGTTAATAAGAAATGAGCAGGGCATATTTAAAATGACAGCTTCAGCATTCTACAAAGAAAACAGCCTTTTTTCTTTTCCTGCCCACATTCTTGGTCCTTGGCCAACAGAGCCTTCAGCATTCCAGACAGCCCTGCTTGGGTGCATTAGGTTGGCAAAGGCTGGAAATGGGCTTATGTATTTTGCAAGATGGGATTTCTGTTCCCATTTCTCTCCTCTTTTCTTTTGCTCCAGGATTGAACTGCTTCTCAGTAGAGTACGTGCAGCAGGCTTTCTCACCCACATGGGCGTGGCCATCTGACTTGATTTATCCAATAACATGTAAGCTGCATTAGGTTTTTGGAGATACTATGAGATACACTATGGTTTTGCCTGGATGTTTGACTTATGCCATCAACAATAAGAAGAATGAGCCTGTGTGGCTGAGGCTGTTGGTTCTGCTACATGGTGATGCTCAGAGTGGACCTAAATTCCACGTGTGCCCCGGAGTCAAGCCCAGCAGAGCCAGCAAGCCTGAGGCCCCTGAGTAAGGAAAGGGATATCTGTTATAAGCCACCAAGATCTTGAGATTGTTATGCACCAAAATGAATTATGTGTATATTGGTGAATTTTCAAAGATCCCTGGTGGCTAAAATGGTAAAGAATCCGCCTGCAGTGCAGGAGACCTGGGTTTGATCCTTGCACCAGGAAGATCCTCTGGAGAAGAAGGAATGGCTACCCACTTCAGTATTCTTGCCTGGAGAACTTCATGGACAGAGGAGCCTGTGGGGTCTCAAAGAGTTGGACATAACTGAGCGACTAACACTTTTTCACTCTAGTGAATTTTCAGCCAAAAGAATTAAAATCTATTGAATGTGTTGATAGTACAGAGTAGGTGTTTCACACATGCCTTGTCAGGAAATTGATTTAACCACATGAAGGGTATACACTGACTCCACAGCACTCAGGTGGAAGATGCATCAGCTGTTACTTTGTAAATTCACTAACTCACTTCAGAGTTGGTGGGAAAGTCCATCTCAGGCATGTTTTGGAGGATGTCCACCCTTGGGTGGTGAGGAGACTCTGGTGCTTGCACAGCCCGGAAGACTGGAGGAAGGCTTCTGACCGCTGCTGTCACGTATCCAGTCCAAGGACAGAGGGGAGCGTTCGGCTCATGCAGTCCCACTCTCTTCCTTGGCACTGAGCCTGTCTTGGCATTGCTGCGGAAGCCCCAGGCAGTGTAACTAGAGAAGTTCTTACACTCTAATGTGTACCAAGACATGCGGCCATCGTGATAAATAAGTTGTGATTCAGTGGGTCTGGTGAGGCCCCTGATACTGCATGTCTAATGAGTTTCCAGGTGATGCTCATTGCTGATCATGGACCACACTTTGGTAAAAGACCCTACAGTCCACCTTCCCCGGCCCTCCAAGAAGCCATTCTTCCCATTCATCCCACTCTGACTATTTTGGGCGCAGGTCCCCAGCACACGTGGACCACTCCCTTCAACAAACTGCTTACCTAATCCCAACCCCCCAAGATTGCGCTGTACCTTTATCAGAAACTTTCCCTTTTCAGATAAAGTCCCTAGGACTTAGAAATCAAAGGCTGGATCCTTCTCTCCTTTGGCAAGGGTGTCACTGATCTCTAAAACTCAGAGCCCTGGCAAAGGGAAGAAAGAAATTCCACTGGCACGGCTAGTGACAAGACTGAGTTAATATCTCAATGAACCATCCAGTTACCATGGGAACAGCCCACTCCCTGGACTGCAGGGGACAGGATATGGTCCTGGAGGTGGGTCTTTGTCTCCCCTGAAACCACACGTGTCTTCTGCCACTTAAAATTCTTGCTCATTTTACTTTCATGGGTTCTGAGAATCCTGGTTTTTCTACTTTTAATCAACAGACTTGGGCAGAGGAAGACAGACCACTGTTTTGACAGTGGTCAAAAACCTAGCCTGTAGGGACTTCCTTGGTGGTCCAGCAGTTAAGAATCCACTTTGCAATGCAGGGGACATGGGTTCAACCCCTGGTCGGGGAACTAAGATCCCACATTCCAGAGAGCAGCTAAGCCCACGAGACACAGCCAGAGAGTCTGTGCACCACACTAAGGCCTGATGCAGCCAAGTAAACATATACATACATGTTCTTTAAAAAGGAAAGAAACGAGCATGTGAATCACACTGCAAGGCCCTAGGCAGGGCTGATAGAAACCCAGCCTACAGGGTGGCCTTTCCAGTCCCAACAACTTATGGCCAGGAATCCATTCTGATTGGCTGGTTTATTTGTTAAATGCTTTAACAGGTGCCTTGGGAGACACCTTTGCAAGCATGCATTTGGGCTTCCCACTCTCATTTTTTTTTCCTGTGATCTTCCAATAAATTACAATATTAATTCAACAAGAGTACAAGAACACATTACAAATATTGGTTTTTAAGAATCTAACTCCTGTGTGGGGTGAAGTGTATTTCTGTAACACTGATCTGCAGCTGGCCAGCAGGTTTATTCTACCAAAACACTTTTTGTTGGTCAGTTGCTCAGTCATGTCCGACACTTTGCGACTCCATGGATTGCAGCATGCCAGGCTTCCCTGTCCTTCACTATCTCCTAGAGTTTGCTCAAACTTGTGTCCACTGAATCTGTGATGCCATCCAACTATCTCATCCTCTATCGCCCCTTTCTCCTCCTGCCCTCAATCTTTCCCAGCATCAGGATCTTTTACACTAAATTGAATTGATTCTTTGCATTGTCAGGTGGCCAAAGTATTGGAGCTTCAGTTTCAGCATCAGTCCTTCCAATGAATATTCAGGATGGACTGGTTTGATCTCCTTGCCATCCAAGGGACTCTCAAGAGTTGTCTCCAGAACCACAGTTTGAAAGCATCAATTCTTCGGCCCTCAGCCTTCTTTATGGTCCAATTCTCACAAGTGTACATGACTACTGGAAAGAGCAAAATGTTAGGGGGAATTTATCCTCGTGGGATGATAGTGTCGATTATTAAAAAATAATTACAACCTAAAAGCTAAGACTTATGTTTTATTTGGTGGGAATTTTTAGGACTTCAAGCCCAAGGAACAGCATCTCAAGAGACCCTAAAATAACTGCTCTGAGGAGCCAAGTTATATAGAAGTTTTACAACAAAGGGCAGGTGGTCTGAACATTGAGAGATTATTGTTAATTAAAGGAAAACAGATTTATCAAGTTAAGGAATTTAGTGCTTTTCTTTGTATGGGAAGATGCAAGAGTCTGGGCTCACTGAAATCGTTCCTTTTATATGTATCTCATCTATCAGCTTGTGTTTTTTCACATCCTGAGTTCCCTTGGGCTCACCAGAGGGAGTGACTGCAATCTGATGGATACTCTTTCTCAATAGTGATGCTAGGTTCCAGCCAGGAAACCCAGTGATGGTCTCTTGAAGATGGGGAGGTGTGGGGAGAAGTTGGTATAGGATCAGGCTAACGGCAAGATCCTCAAACAGCCAAGGGTGCCTCCATTTCTTCTGGCTCCGTTTTTCTCCTGCTCCCCTCCCCCACTCCCCTTCCTCTCCAAATAAGCCAACCCAATTCTTGGGACTAGGAAGGCCACCTGCAGGCTGGGTCTCTATCAGCCCTGCTTGGGGCCTGGAGGTGGGACTTAGATGGGACTTTTAATTCCTCAATGATGTGCTGTATGTTAGGAGCACATGGCTGGAACACAGTGCCCGACGGCATCATTATCACCTTGCAGGTGATCCTGGTGCAGGTCAAGCAGAGTTACAGGTGAGCAAGCCCTGCCCACAGAGGTCCTTGAGGAGGGGGGTGGGACGCAGCACGGGAAGGTCGCCTGCAGACAAGGGTCTAGGGAAGGGCACGGACAAGGTGCCAAGTTCTGGTTTTGCCTCAGGCTAGCCCTGTTTCCAGAATTCCTTCTCCGGGTCTTCACATTTCTCTCCTTTTCCAATCAAATTCTGCCTCCAGTCAGAGCTATTCAAGTAAGTTATTCAGATAATCAAGGCTAAAAATATCCAACTTTCACCAGGAAGATCAGAATAATGACATCCAGAGTTGCTGTGTTGGCCCCAGGTAAGGGGCCTGATCCCCAGGGTCTGGTCGTGCCCCCAGCTCCTTCTCCTTCATTTGTCTAGAGGCCAGAACCAGAAGTCTCTGTTGCCGAGGGTCACCACCCTCTCTCACAGCCTCCTCGGCAACTCCTCTGCCTCATCCGCTGCCTCCATCTCCCCTGACTTGCTGGCAGCACCACCTTACCCTACCTTCCTCCAGGGTTTCCCTCCCCGTCTGGTCACTGAAGCAAAAGTTCATTAGTAAGTACACAGAGGGGCTTTCCTGCTGTGTGTGATGCTCTAACATCTCCCTGGTTTCACACTGCTGGACATCATCCCGCTGGACTTGCCTGGCCCTTCTATCGCTCTCCTAGGACTGTGGCTCCAGGGGTCAGGTCGGCCAGATGCACAGCCATCAGGGAGCGGCCTCCCAGAGCAATCCAGGGCCCTGTCACTCGGGCCCTCCGTGGGTCTCTCTGGGAGTTGGTGTGTGTTCACTCCCACCTGTGTCTTTGGGAGGCTGGGGTGTGCAATGTGCACAATCAGGGGGTTGGGGTAAGGGAATAACATGTCTGTTGGCAGAGTCCTGCCATCTCAGACCTTCAGCAAGAGCCCAGCCTGCTCAAACACAGCTGGAAGAAACCAGCTTGCTCCCGGGAAGGTCACACCAGCTCTTGACCCTGAACCTGCGGAGTTTCAGAAGCAGGAGCTGCTGGGGCTGCACCTCGGTCCTGTTCTCCTCCCACCACATCCAGCTCATCGCTCAGCCAGTTTCTGAACACAGAGCCTTGCCCTCATCTCTGGATACTCCTTGTCCAGCTGTGAGAGTTCATCTCATGTGTCAACCTGCCTACACTATGGGACCCAGATTTGGGGCAAGCACCTGTTTAGATGTTGCTATGAAGGTATTTCTAGAGGAGATTAATATTCACATTAGGAGAGTGTGGGCTTCCCTGGTGGCTCAGCTGGTAATGAATCCACCTGCAATGCAGGAGACCTCGGTTCAGTCCCTGGGTCGGAAAGATCTCCTGGAGAAGGGAAAGGTAACCCCCTCCAGTATTCTGGCCTGGAGAATCCCATGGACTGTATAGTCCAGGGGGTCACAAAGAGTTGGATACAACTGAACGACTTTCACTAGGAGAGTATGAGTACAGCAGGTTACCCTCTATAAAGGGGGTGGACATCATCCAATCAGTTCAAGGTCTTAATAGAAAAAATATTGAAGTATCCAGGGGAATAGGGAACTCTGCCAGCTGATGGCCTTCAGACTCGAACTCCAACATCAGCTCCTCCTTGGTCTCTAGCCAGTCTGCCCTGCAGACTTTGGATTTGTCAGTCCCACAATGGCATGAGCCAATTTCTTAAGATTAATGTCTCTATAACCATCTATCTATCTTTCTTTCTACTCACCTATCATCTATTGGTCTATCATCTATTATTTCTATCTATCCATCTACCATCTATTATTTCTATTGATCATCTATCCAGCATCTAATAAGGAGGTAATGATTTAACATGCACACACATCCTCTTTGAGAACCTGACTGATCCACCATCTGAAGCGTCCACAGAGCCCCAGGGGAACCACCCAAAGATGAGGCCAATGCCAAACTGATGGGGGTTGTTTTCTTCATCAGTTTGAAGAGTGATTAGACACCGTCACTTAAGGTTCTGAGCAGACGGGGCCCAGGGCTGCGTTTTGTCTTCCTGACATCGTTGTGCGGTATCTAAGGGCAGTGAGGTCAGGACTGTGTTATCACAAACTCCCAGCTGGGGGTATGTCTTGCATGTCATTTTCCACACCAAGCTTAAAGCCTTCATTTATCTTAAAAGCCAGCTGATTGCTCACGTTCCTTCCAGGGGAAACCATTGGTACCTGTTTTAGTGTCCTGTGGAATCCCACCGAGTCAAAGCCCTTTGCGGAGCTCTCTTTGTCGAATCCTCATTTTCCAGGAGAAGGGCAGGAGAGGCAGGATCCAGTCTGCATCAGAAGTATGGGTAGGCTTCTGTGCATCCTCACTTCTCCACCTGTTAAATGGGCACATGCTGGCCCCATCGTCAGGGAGCAGGAGGCTCAGCTGGGAAGACACACAGGCGCTCACAGAGTGTCCTCCTACCTCCCACCTGCTCTCTCTCTCTCTTCTTTGAGATGTTTTTTGATGTGAATTTGTAACTGAATTTGTTACAACATTGCTTATTTTGTGTTTTTTGGTATTTTTTGGCCATGGGCCATGTGGGATCTTAGGTCTCCAACTAGGGATCAAACCCACACCCCTTGCCTTAACCCCTGGACTGCCAGGGAAGTCCCACTGTTCTTTTCACTGCGTGCTTTCAAGGGGTGAACAAGACTCCCCCAGGACTAAGCTGGTAGCTAGCAACTAATACAATGCATCGATTCACACTAAGGGGTAGGACTTCTAGGGCAGCGGTTTAATATGTTCTCCTTCCCTGTTCCCCCACCTTGTCAGTGCCCATGTCATTCTAGACTCCTCACAAGGTTTGGAAGTGGGTGGGAATGATCCTGTTCACATTGAAAAAGTAAAGCACGGACGGCTGTGGCAAGACCCAAGGGGAAATGTTTTTAAGGGAAATGGGGGCACTCTGTACCCCTCTAACCACAACTTGTAGGTCAAGGGCCAAGAGACTTGGGTGCTAATCCCACCTCTACACCTAATCTTTTAAGTGAACTTTGGCAGGTCAGTAAACAGGTCTTGGCCTTAAAACCTTAGTTCCCTTTTGGTAAGCTGGAGATGCTAACACACACACACACACACACACACACACACACACGCGCGCGCACACACACACACACACGCGCACACACACACACACACACACATTTTTTTGACACCAGCATTTTACGGACGTATTTAGGATCACCTGCCTGGAGTCCCCTCGTTAGCATATGGGAACTCGTTAGCATACAGACTTCTCAGCCTCATCTTGAGCTTGATTTAGATATTCTATATTTTAACAAGTGTTCCAAGTGATTTCCATATTCCCGATCATTCATGTTTATGTGATTCCCCCGAGATGATGAAATACCATCTAATTCTGATTCTACTGGACCAGTGAAGCATTGTTCATTCGCAAGCCATCTCTTCTTTTTTTTCTTTTGAAATTCAAAATGTAAATACTTTCATTTGAGTCTGTGGGGAAGATGGTGTTTTACATAATTGGCTCTTTTGAGTAGAAGAGTGGGGGCTGACTGGGAAACATCTCCACAGTTCCCTGTGCCCACACGGTGCTCAAGGTGACACTGTGGCCCCTTCATCAGAAGGTTGAATTTATTTCTGACCCCCTGGAATCTAGGCTATTCTGTGACTTGCTTTGGCCAAGAGGATGCAGGGAAAATGCTGTGTTCCACACCCTCCCCCCCTTCCCAGCTAAGGCCTGAAGAGGTCCTGCCCACTTCTATTCCCTGGGCTCCCTGCCCCAGCCCTGTGACCTGGCCCAAGCTGGCCCACTGGAAGGAAACAGACCGCAGGAGGGAGAGCCCAGCTGACTCAGCCATGGGTGTTCTAGAAGTTTACAGCCAGAAGGCAGCTAATCCCCCAACAAACAGGGCAGCGCCATCAAGATCAGCAGAGCTGCCCACTGGACCTGCGACTGGCTGCAGACGCCTGCACTGCGCCATGTGTGTGCTCAGCCCTGTCTGACCCTCTGTGACCCCAAGGACTGCGGCCCGCCAGGCTCCTCTGTCCATGGGATTCTCCAGGCAAGAATCCTGGAGGGGGTGCCCTCCTCCAGGGGATCCTTCTGACCCAGGGATCGAACCCACATCTCTCGTGTTTCCTGCGCTGCAGGCAGATTGTTGACCACTAGCACTACCTGGGAAGCCCCTGCAAATGCCCACTGAGTCAAAAGAACTGCCTTACTGATCTGAAAACTGTTGATTTAAAATATCTACTGTGATTCAGGTATGGTGAAGCCAACAGATGGGGAGATGACTGCCACTGAAAAGACAATATTTTATACTCACAGATCCCAAGAGAAGGGGGCACACCACACCATGGTGGGACCACACAGGGAAACACCAGGATCAGTCAGGAGTGGGGGCATGTGGGCAAGAGCCTTTATTGCAGTTTCCATGGAAGGAACAATTGAAGAAACAAATTAGGATTTGCTCATTTGAATAATTACACCCCTAATGCTCTGAGGCATTAGGGGTGTCCCCACACGTCTGGTACCTGGCCCTGGGGTGCTGAGGGCAGAGGGCAGTGGCCAGAATGTGGGAGCCCCATAAAGACAGTGGTGAGGATGTTGGCTGTGCGTTGGTTGATTTGCACCAGGAATGTGTGCATGCAGGTAAGTCATTTTACTGTCTCCAGGAATTAGCCATCCTGGGAGGGGCTGTCCTTCCAGGGTCAGCGAAGAGGCCCTAGACATCATAGCATCAGTCAAGAAAAGGCAAGCATAGTTTAGCTGTGAGCAACAGTTAATCAACGATGCTTTGCCAGGGGTTCCCCTACCTCTGGGTTCTGGACTGGTACCTCCCGTCAGCTCAGCCACAGCATTAGATGAGAAATACAGTGCATGATAAATGCAATGTGCTTGAATGGGCCCCAAACCATTGCCCCAGCTTGGTCCATGGAAAACTTGTCTTCCCCAAAGCCAATCCCTGGTGCCAAGAAGGCTGGGGACCTCAGGGGAGGTGGCGGTGTGTGTGGGGAGGTCTTCCCACAGATTTCACCCCTGGTCAGGGACACAGAAGGAGCCATGTGTGGTGAGGGGAGAAAAGCATATTCAACATTATAGAAACAGTATTATAAAGTAGCTTCTAAAAGAGATTAGTCCTTGCAGTGTAAACTACCCAAAGTAGAGTTCAACAGTGGGTTTTTCTGGGCAAAGGGAATAGGGAAACATATAGTGATATTTAGCTGGGAAACTTTCAGGATTTGAGGGTGGGATGGGAACAGGCTGAGATTCATACATTCACAAGAAGGGGCCTGGGTTATATATCCATCCTGAATACCTCCGTCTCCGTCATAGCAATGTTTGAATGGTCTCCCTATGGGGGCAGAGGGAGGCTTTAATAATAGAAATAACAACTGCCTCAGAAATAGCCCGCAGTTTCTGTGACTCATAGCTCCTGCCTTAATAACATCCTTGAATTGCACTAAAATCCATTAAAAACCACTTCTGTGGATTCCTCATTAAGAAAACTATATTTCAAGGTGCTATATTTAATGGAACTGAAATAGTAAACCTGGTCAAAATTAATCAGGTCCCCTGGACATTCCTGGGAGATCTCTGAAATGGATGTATGAGGCAAAGCACACATGCGTCTAGATAGAAAAAAAACTCAATCCCCTTTGTAGGGAAAACCCCAGTTTTCCACGACCTCCTTGTTTCTCTTTCTGCAAGTCTTTACTGCTCACACAAGACATCCACGACACTTCTGAGTTGGGGGGCTTCCCCGCACTGGGGAAGTTAGTTCTCTGTGACAGCAGCTGGGGGTTGTACTATTTAACTTAATCCTGACACTATCTACCCAGAGACAGTGTCAGATCCCACAGGTATGGGTTCAGCACCCCAGAGACTGCTCCCACCCATTTCAGGTGCCAGTTACAAGTCGAAGGTCCCCAGGTTCCCCACAATTTCTGCTTAGTTTGGTTACAAATCAGAAATCCCCATGATCCCCTACTCAGGTTCAATTAATTTGCTGGAGCCACTCACTGAATTCAGGGAAATGCCTATTTATGCTTTGTTGTTATTGTTCAGTCAGTTGTATCGGAGTCTTTGAGACCCCAGGGACTGTAGCCCTGCCAGGCTCCTCTGTGCATGGGATTCCCCAGGCAAGAAGACTGGACTGGGTTGCCATTTCCTTCCCCAGGGGATCTTCCCACCCCAAGGATCGAACTTGGGTCTTCTCCATTGGCAGGTGGATAAGCCACGGTGGAAGCCTCTATTTATGTTTACTCATCTATTAAAGGAGGGCTTCTCCAGTAGCTCAGTGGTAAAGAATCCACCTGCAATCCAGGAGATGTGGGAAACACAGTTCAATCTCTGGGTTGGGAAGACCGGAGGCAGAAATGGCAACCCACTTCAGTATTCTTGCCTGATAGATAGAGGTGAAAGTGAAAGTCGTTCTGTCGTGTCTGACTCTGCGACCCCATGGACTATACAGTCCATGGAATTCTCCTGTCCCAGGGATCAAACTGAGGTTTCCCACATTGCAGGTGGATTCCTTACCAGCTGAGCCACCAGGGAAGGCCAAGAATACTGGAGTGGGTAGCCTATCCCTTTTCCAGTGGATCTTCCTGACCCAGGAGTTTAACCGGGGTCTCCTGCACTGCAGGCAGATTCTTTGCCAGCTAGAATATGATAGAGGACACAGGTGAAGAGCCAGACGAAGAGATACATGGGGCAAGGTTTGGGGGGATAGTGGGGAAGGTCACCCTCCTGGTGGGGATGTTTTCACCCACCTGGAAGCTCTCTGAACCCCCTTCTGTTGGGACTTTATGGAAGCTTCCTCACATGGGCATGATGGATCATTAATTCCATTTCCACCCCCTTCTCTCTCTGGAGGATGAGGCGGGGCTGAAAATTCCAAGTTTCTAATCATGGCTTGGTCTTTCCAGCCCCCTTCCAGGAGCCCACTCAGAGTTGCCTCGTTAGAACAAAAGATGCTCTTAGTGTTCTTACCACTTAGGAAATTACAAGAATTTTAGGTGCTTTGTGCCAGGAGCCGGGGGCAGAGACAAATATATATTTTCTATCACCTCCCAGCATCTCACCCAGCTCCCACACAGCACTCCAGGAACAAGAGTTAACACTGCTTCCCAGGGAGCTGCACAGATGCTAGAGAGGCTCAGGCAGTGGCAAGCGGCCTCTGACTTTCCCACCACCAGTTGGGAAGCACTTCCCCAGGCTTGCAGGCTTCATATTGTTGACCCAAGGTGTTAGGTGAAATCTAGCCTGTGGGTCACATCTGCAGGAGTAGCAAGGAATGATGGGGGTGGTGTCTGGGGAGGGAGGAATATCTGCTGAGCAAACAGAAGGAAAAGCATAAATGAGCCAAACGGGGCTTCCAATGAGGGCTTCCCCAGTGGCTCAGTGGTAAAGAATCTGCCTGCAACGCAGGAGATGCGGGTTCAATACTGGGGTCTAGAAAATCCCCTGGAGAAGGAGGGCATGGCAACCCACTCCAGTATTCTTGCCTGGAGAATCCCATGGACAGAGGAGCCTTGTGGGCTAAGAGTCAGACACAACTGAGCACACACACACACACACACACACACACACACACAGCTTCCGGGAGGCAGGAGCAGGGAGGGCAGGTAGCCAGTGCCTATGACTCCTGATAGGCGTTTCTATTGGTGAAAATGCCAGACACCCGGAGGGTGAAGCTTCCAGGCTGGGGGAGGAGGGACAAGCAGAATGCACCCAGAACTGGGGTCTGTGTGTCAAGAAGATGGGCTCGGCGTGGGCAGCTTCTTTGGGGCCTGTGACGCTGCTTCAGGGGAAATCCAGTTCCGTGGCACGGCCTGGGCACAAGGAGGCTGTGTTCTGCGCCAGTGGCACTGGCGTGATGGTGCAGGGCCCTCCCGTCCCTGGGCCCAGTCAGTGCAAACCCTACAGTGAAGTTCAAGTGGTCTGTCTACTCAGAGAAGCAATGGGTAAGAATGTGGGGGTCACACACAGGTGAGTGTGTGAAAGAAAATGCGCACCCCACAGGGGGTCTGCTCTCTGTGCCTCATCCAGGGGTCAGGGACAGAACTTCTAGACAGCTTGCCCTCAGTGAGGAGTTCACCCCCAAAGTGATTTATCTTCCCGAGTCTGCATGGCTCAGGCAACCTAGTATCTGCCAGTGTCCCTAGAGTTGGCCTGACACAGCGCCTTCTATAGCGAGAAGAGCTGGAGTGTGCTCCAAGAGCCCCCATGAGCCCTCCCTGAGGTTGTTGGATGGCCTTCTGCTGTGACCATATGGAAAAAGATGACCTTCCTAGGGTCAGGTTTTCAGAGTCAATTACAGTTGGAAAGAGGAAAGGAAAAGAAGTTAGAAGACTGGACGCAGTAGCAAGGCATGAGATTCACCTGTGCACCAGGTATCAGTCAAGTGTGAACCATGAGCCAGGTACCATTCCAGGTCTTGGAATTTGAAACTGGATTCAAATCTACATTAAAATGGGCCAACACAGATGATTCGTATGTCTCTGCAGATTTTGAGGACTCCACTGGGGATGGGGGTGGACCTGGGGTAGACACAGCAGTCCCAGATACCTGACTGTGCCCCAGAGCTGACTCACTGGAAAAGACTCTGATGCTGGGGAAGATTGGGGGCAGGAGGACAAGGGGGCGACAGAGGGTGAGGTGGCTGGATGGCCTCACCGACTCAAAGAACATGAGTTTGAGTGCAACTCCAGGAGATGGTGAAGGGCAGGGAAACCTGGCGTGCTGCAGTCCATATGGTCTCAAAGAGTCGGTCACGACTTAGCGACTCAACAATAACAAACTGACCTTGTCACTAGGAGCACCCTAAGTGGCTTTGTCCAGAAGCACCCAGAGATAGGCCTGTGCCATCTGCTGTCAGACCAGAAGGACATTTGGTGGGCGCTTTGAGAAACTTTCTCCATTGTGGAAGGAGAGGGCTGTTTACAGATTTCTGGAGGAGGGGCTGTTGTCTGCTTCTCTGTGCTTGCCCTGCTCGGGAAAATGCTCAGATTTCTTTTTAAGGCATTGCACACAGGATCATTCTATTGCAAGTGATGCATATGTATCTGTTTAATTTTAACTCAAGTTCTTTACCAAAAGGCAAGTTCATTTACTCAGAGCCTAGACAGAAGGCTTTCCCAGTCCTGACACCTTGCTTATTTGCTACTTAAAGACTTTGGGAAGAAAAGAAAAGATTTTTGCATTTTGTTCTCTTTCTTACTTCAGGAGGAAAAAAAAATTTTTTTTTTAAACCCACACAACTGTCCTAATTGGAAAAGATTCTTGATCTGTTTCATGGCAGCCTGTTTATGGCTGGTCAGTGTCCAGAGCAAAAACTTGGCCCCTAGTCCTGCTGAGGCAGCTCTCCAAACATTCCAACTTTGTTCCAGGGCTGCTGGAGCTGCACACAGCCCGGAAATCCCCGCGCAGGGCCCCAGGTGACATGCGGGGGCATGGCCTCCGCTCCCGGGCCTGTCCTCAGCTCCCCTTTGGGCCCTCCCAGCCCGCTGTCATGTCAGCATCCCTGTTCCCTTCCGGCAGCTTGTCCAGCCTTCTCTCCCAGAGTGGGGCTGGCCCATCCTCTGCGTGTGGCCCTGGGGACTGGGAGGTCGGGTGGTCACACTCTGATGCTGGAAGCAACCAGAGCCACTAGGGTGGTGTGTACACCCAGGACAACACCAGCCTGCATAGAGAGTCCTGGGTTAAGGCCTCACCTGATAGGAAGGTGCCTGCCGAAGGCAAAAAGATGGGACTGGGGAGGAGCCAAACAGGCGGTGTTAGGGTGGGTGCAAAAAACAAGTTCTCTCTACAAACTCATCGTGACCATATGAAGTCAGCAGGAAGGATGACCTTGAGTTTGGTGGGGGTTAGAGAAGCCACTAAGGCAGTGTGCAGTCATGGTGGGAATTCTTAATGCTGGAGAGCACAGCAGGACCCTAGAGATGGTCCAGACAATGTGGTACACCAAAGCCTGCCTATGTATTCTGTGTGTGTGTGTGTGTGTGTGTGTGTGTATCCCTAGTTGACATTGAAGGCTTTTAGATTACACATGTGTTCTCTACTTTGCTACAGCTCCTGCCACTCCTGGTTGTCCCCACCGACCCTCCTCCCCACTAATGTACATCACCACATTACCTGCTAGAACAGGGGTGCAGGAGCCAGAGATGGGAAAGCGAAGTGATGGACTAAGACCCGACCCTCATCACACCTCAAGCTTACCTGGCTAAATGCCTCGGGGAGGAGAGTATGGAAACTTAGCATCGACGCCCCCAAATTATACAAGCATAGTGGTGGTGCTTCCTTCTCCTTGTGGAAATCAAACACAACTTCAAGGAGCTTCATTTGCCCTGAAGCTTAGAGGTAGATAAACAATCTGCAGACTCAAGCACACGTAAGGACTGCCGAGAGCAGAAACCTCACAGGAAGAGGTGCAGGAGGACCGAGGGGCCCGTGTGGCTCAGAAAGTGCAAGCAAAATCACACTGCCTGGAGGTGAGGTGCTCACCTGCCCCTCTGCACAGCTGGTGAAGGGCTGGAGGTCCTAGGACGGGTAGCAGGAGCCCTCATGGACCAGGTTTGGTTCAGAGATGCTGAGGAGGCAGAGCCCTCTAAAGAGTCACACAGTGTTTTCAGGAAGCAGTTCACCTCTGTGAATAGAAAAAGGGGGATCCTTTGGGATTAAGAAATCTAGAAGGCTGTTCTTGCCCCCACCCTTGGTTAGAACCTCTCACAAAAGAGCTGTATCTAGGAAAGTTCAACCCATATGCTCTACGTATAATAAAAAAGGAAACAGAATAGCTTTGATAAAACATGAGACATGGAGAGCAGCAAATCATGTCAACAGAAAAGCATGCACCAGAAAAACGCAGCCCGGAAGCCATCAAATCATGATCAAACATTTCACCATAAATTAGAAGCAAAACAGAACCAAAAAACCCTAGCAAAACAATTTTCTCTCTGAAGGAAAACCACAAAGCACAAAAGCAGGAACTCAAATAAAAGATGACAAGACCATGGGAGGGGATAAGGCAGGAGTAGAAGACTCGGGAAAGAAGCAGGAAAAAAATGAAGCCGTCACACGAATGAAGGCAAAACTGAAGGAGAAAAGGGGATCACAGTCAGGATACGAAACACTGTAAGGGAAGCAAAGGACAGAGCGTGAGATGCAAACTGAAGGAAAGGACTGAGAGAAAATGACAGGAATGGCGGGAATCCAAAGGAAAGCCAACATATGCCCAATCGGAGTTCCCTGAAGCAATCCAAACAATGCAATGCAGCAAGCATTTTAAAATATAACTCAAATCATTCCCTAAAATAAAACAAGACTTGGGACTTCCATGGTGGTCCAGTGGCAAGGACTCCGGGCTCCCAATGCAGGGGGCCCAGGTTCAATCCCTGGTCAAGGAACTAGACCCCACATGCCTTGGAGCAAATAAGGTTTCCGAATGCTACAATGAAGATCAAAGATCCTGCGTGCCACAACTACGGTCCAGCACAACCAAATAAATAAATATTTTTTTTAAAAGACTTAAATGTACTTATTGAATGTTTACACTACTTACTAGAGCAACCTGATTCAGGACAGTCACCCCATGAGACACATTTACTCAAGTTACTGGACTTAAAGAAAGTGCCCTTTGGGCAGTAAAGCATTAAAAAATCAAGTCACTAAGAAAGAGAAAAAGAAAGAAACAGGTTGAACTCAGATTTCACCAAAGCAGCATTTCACGTTAGGAGAGAATAGAACAACGTTTAGAAGGTATTTACTGCTGCTGCTGCTGCTAAGTGGCTTCAGTCGTGTCCAACTCTGTGCGACCCCATAGACGGCAGCCCACCAGGCTTCTCCGTCCCTGGGATTCTCCAGGCAAGAACACTGGAGTGGGTTGCCATTTCCTTCTCCAATGCATGAAAGTGAAAAGTGAAAGTGAAGTTGCTCAGTCGTGTCCGACTCTAGCGACCCCATGGACTGCAGCCCACCAGGCTTCTCCGTCCATGAGATTTTCCAGGCAAAAGTACTGGAGTGGGGTGCCACTGCCTTCTCCGAGAAGGTATTTAAGGGAAGTGTAAACCAAAAAGTTTCTATTATCCAAGCAGTTCAACAATTATAAACTTTATAGCAAACTGTTTGAACATGCAAGAACCCAGAAATTATTATCCCCATTAGCCCTTCTTAGGGAAAAAAACACAGAAAATGAATTTGGACCAACTGAGAGTCACCTGTGATAACTTTGGCCCGAAGTCTCACCGTAAGCACTGATTATATTGAGTTTAGATCTAAGAGTGACTATGTTAATAATGTGGGGATTAGAGTAACAACACAGAATCTAAAGGTCATGTGCAATGTAGAAAAAGCACAACTAACAAAACTTTGGATGGGAAAGAGGTAAAGATGGCAGGAACTTCATAATTGCTGCACCTATAAAAGAAAGAATTGAAAGCTAAAGAATCAAAGAGGAGACACATAAATATTTTTAAGAGTCCAAAGTAAAAACTAATAGATAATGTTATTGAGTTAAGTCAGGAGTAGAGGAGATGTAGAAGGAAGGAAAGAAAAGACATCCTAATTTTATTATTGCTCAATACTATTTAAAAAGCAGACAATCAAGGGGTTATATGATGATATAAAGAAAATCAGTAGAGGACTCCCCTGGTGGCACAGTATATAAGAATCCGTCTGCTGGTGCAGGAGACATTGGTTCGATGGCTGGTCCAGGAAGATCCCACATGCCTCGGAGCAACTAAGCCCATGCGTCACAGCTACTGAGCCCATGTGCCACAGCTACTGAGCCCACGTGCCGCAGCTACTGAGCCCATGTGCCACAGCTACTGAGCCCACGTGCCGCAGCTACTGAAGCCCAGGTGCCTTGAGCGCGTGCTCGGCAACGAGAGACGCCGCCACAGTGAGAAGTGTGTGCAGCACAGCGGAGAGTATCCCTCGACTGCCACATCTAGAGAAAGCCCACATGCAGCAACGAAGACCCAGGGAAACCAAAAGTCAATAAACAATTTTTAAAAAGATAGTCCACAGAACAATCTTAGATTTTACAAGCCTTCCTAAAGACCAGAGCTTCTCTTGAGGCCTCTTCTCTTTCCCTCCCCTCCTCCTCTCCTCTTTTATCCTCACCCTGACCCCTCCACCAGGAAGACAAGTAGACTTTACATGGAAACATTTTGAAACCATATATTCAGAGAACAAAATAATATGACAGATAGAAGATAAAACTCTTCTATCACATCAACAAACAAATGGGATTAACTCATATAAATGGAATTACATCATGAAAGCACAATGCAATTTTATGCTGTTTAAAAGCAACGAAAAGTATCTAAAACAGTGAACCAGAAAGGTTCAGATGAAGAGGATGGGCACAGTGTACCCGGCAAGAGCAAACCAAAAGACAGCATTTGCCTTCAAAGAAGTGAAAACTCAGGGCAAAAACCATTACACGGGACAGAGGAGGGGACGTTCTAACACTGAAGTCTACGTCACACAATGAAGACAGAGGAGTCGATGACGATCTCTGTGTAAAATCAAAGAGCGACCATATTTGTGAGGCAGAAGTTAGAGAAAGGGAGCCTGGGTTTGATCCCTGGTTGGGAAGATCCCCTAGAGGAGGGCATGGCAACCCACTCCAGTGTTCTTGCCTGGAGAGTCCCATGGACAGAGGAGCCTGGCGGGCTGCAGTCCATGGGGTCACAGAGTCAGACAAGACTGAAAGACTAAAGCACACAGTTAGAGAAAAGATGAGGAGAGAGAGACACAGTGTGGCAGGAAATTCTCCAACTTTGAGCTCACGCCAGAATTTAGGTAGCAAAAATAAGTAAAAATTGAGAAAGTTGATCTGACTGATATATGTCAAAATCTATCTCCAAAAACCGGACTCTTCTTTCCAAGAGTTAATCAAAATTCATGAAAACTGATCATGTAATAGACCACAGTGAAAAATCTCAACAAATTCCCAAAAGTAGAAACCATACTTAGCAAAATCTTCTGGTCATATGATTAGCCTAGATATGGATTACAAAACAGAGCACCAGAAAAGATTCTTCTACCTGAATTTTTTTTTATCTGAAATTTTTAAAAAGACAAACAACTCTCTCATCAACACCTATCACATCAAAAAAGAAATGCACAGCAAGATCACAGAAATTTTAGGAAACACACAATTGAAAAAATTACACACACAGAACCTGTGTGTTGCAGCTGAAGTGGGGCTCAAAGCAAAATGTATGTTAAATATTTATATCAATAAAAAGAATGAAACTAATTAAACATTTAACTCAATTTAAAAAAACCTGATTATGTTTAAACTCAATCTTCAATCTTCATGTGTCGTGTTAAAAATAGACTGATGAAAGTACAATCAATGTACAATAAATGGCACATATTTAAAATGTAAGGGACTTCTCTGGAGGTCCAGAGGCTAAGACTGTGCTCCCCATGCACGGGGCCTGGGTTCAATCCTTGGTCAGGGAACTAGATCCTACATGCCGCAACTAAGAACTTGCATGCCGCAACCAAAGATTCTGTGTGCCACAACTAAGACCTGATTTAGCCAAATAAATAAATAAAAGGTTTTTTAAGTGTGAAATCTGGCAAGTAAGGGGCACATGTCACCGCCTGTGAAACCATCACCACAACCAAGATAATGAGCATGTCCATCACCCCTGAAAGTTTCTGATGGTTTTTGGTAATCACCCCTGTTTTCTGTCTCCACTCCTGTCCCCCCAGACACAGACTTAATTTCTGTCAATATAGATTTGTTTGCACATTCTAGAATCTTAAATAAATAGAATTATAAAGTATACATTCTTTTTTTTTCTAGCTTCTTTCACTCAGCCTAATTACTTTGAGATTCACTGAACTGGTTACAGACATAATGATACAATGTCTGGGATGTGCCTCAAGATGCTGGAGACAGCAGGTGGAGGTGAACTAAGATCTGCTACAAAGGGTTCGTTATTGGCTCCTTATATGAATGTTTCAAATTTTCCTTAAGAAAAAGGTTTTAAAATTCTACTTCTGCTCTGTCTTGTTCTTCTTGAGCCATTTAATGTTACACTGTATGTCTTGAATTCTTGTCTATTCAGTTCAGTTTAGTCCAATCGCTCAGCCGTGTCCAACTCTTTGCGACCCCATGAATCGCAACACACCAGGCCTCCCTGTCCATCACCAACTCCCAGAGTTCACTGACACTCACGTCCATCGAGTCAGTGATGCCATCCAGCCATCTCATCCTCTGTCGTCCCCTTCTCCTCCTGCCCCCAATCCCTCCCAGCATCAGAGTCTTTTCCAATGAGTCAACTCTTACTGTCATTCAAAATAGTTTCCCTTTTTGAGATTTTGAAGTTCAAACTTGATATCCTCAGCTTTCCAAACCAGTGAATCACGTCTCTTCAAAACAAAATGAAACAAAACAAATCCTCCTCTTAAGTCTTTTAAAATGCTGGTTTCTGGACATCACAGACGTGCACGTCTAGGGAGGGGACGTGTGGAACAACTAGATGTCTTGTGGACACAGTGAGCAAGATCGGCATCTGATGGCCAGGACATCCTTCTACAGGGAGGCATCTTTGCAGGAGAATTCGGGCATCAGCCAGACAACATGGTGCTCTTGTTTCTCACAGGAGGGAAGTGCGAAGGAAGATCACGGGTCACAGGCGATGTACACAGTTACTGTCAATCAAATCCAGTGACTGAAAGAATGTAAACAATGAGCCATGATGTCCACACATTTTTTTTTTCAATTAAAATGGTATTTTTAAAAGTTAGAGAGATGTCCCTGATGGTCCAGTGTCAATGACTTTGCACTTGCAATGCAGGGGGCCTGGATTCCGTCCCTGGTCAGGGAATTAGATCCCACGTGCTCCAACTGAGAGTTCGTATGCCACTAAAAGTTTGTATGCCAACTAAAAGATCCTGCATGCCTCAACAAAGGTTGAAGATCCCAAGTGTTGCAACTAAGGCCCGGCACAGCCAAATAAACAAAGAAATACTTTTTTTAAAAAGTTAGAAAAATCAAACGACCGAAAGAATCAGATGAAAAAGTGCTCCAGTTCTGTTTGGCTTTAATGAGAATCTGCCTGTTAGGGTGAGCGCCCTAGCTCCTCCTTTTACTCCAAGTGGCTCTCTACTTGTTTCTTCTCTGCGAAAAGCAGACACCACACTTGGCTTAAGGTCTGGCGATGTGTCAGTCAGCTGTTCCTGAGGGGCTGTCTCCATGGAATAACCAGTGGGGCGGACAGTTACACTTGTATCTCCAAGGGGCCCCTGTCCCCACTGCCCCCAGCACTGTCCACGGCATCTCTGGGCTTGGCCATGTGACTTGCTTTGGGCAAAGCGTCATCATCGAGAGATATGAAAGCAGAGGCTTGCAGAGTGGGGCTGATCTTCTTTGAAGTCTTGCTCTGGGAGCCAGCTGCTATGCTGTGAGGATGCTCAAGCAGCTACATGCAAAAACCATGTGAATTAACCGGAGAACCAGCCTTCCAGCCCCCAAGCAGAGCCAGGCAGGATGTTCCAGCCATCTGACGGCAGGCCTATGAGAGACCCCCACGCAAGACAAACAGAAGACACTTCTGCAGGCCCAGTCAACCCTCTGAATCATGAGAAATCATAAATGGTTATTTTCAGCCAATAAATCTGAGTGGGTTCTCTCATACAGCAGGAGGTCACGGACAGAATCCACATATGTGTGACTGCGCAGGTCTCTGGGTGGAGGTGGGAGGTCACTAAAAATTCGCAGGCGAGCTGCAGCTTGAGAACAAAACTTCTACAGCTATTGAGATAATGATTTGCTCTTAGCACAGGGTCAGATTTACAATAGCCCTCTCACACATAGGTGGTGCTAAAGAACCCACCTGCCAATACAGGAGATGTAAGAGATATGGGTTTGATCCCTGGGTTGGGAAGATCCCCTGGAGAAAGAAATGTAAGCCCCCTCTAGTATTCTTGCCTGGGGAATCCCATGGACAGAGGAGCCTGGTGGGCTACAGTCCATGGCGTTGCAAAGAGTCGGACATGACTGAGCAACTAACACTTTCACTTTCTCACACATAACTTTTCTGGAACACAGTTATGGTTGCCCAAGAGATGGCACTCCCAGAGGTGCATGGAGGAGGTGATGCTGGAAAGGTCTGAGGATAATGGGCACTAACCTAACGGGTTAACACGACTGGCCTTGGTTTCTCAGGAGAATAAGACACTACAGGGTGGTCGGCCCTGGCCTGCTCAGCCCACTTCACAGAGCGATGAGAGTGGCTCGTGCTACAGAGGCAAGAAACCCAGGGCCAGATGCAAAGGACGCTGTGGAGGGGTCGGGAGCAGGACCCGATGAGTCGGCCTCTGGACGTCAGGTCGGGGGGCTGAGGAGCTGATGGGGATGGGCCCGAGAGCCCCACCAGGGGCTGTGCAGCAGCACGCGCAACACCCACAGCAGGGCCCCCACCACAGAAGGAAAAGCCAAGGAGCGCAGGCGCCCCCGAAGCCCTGCTCAAAGGGCACTGCATTCCTGTCCCGACTACAGTCTCTTCCCAAGTGCGTGAAATGACTCTAGCTCACTGCAGTGGGGCCGAACAGACCCCGCCCACCATTTCCTGGGCGTGGGCGCTGCGGGCAGATGCCAGGAGGAATTTAAAAGAAGCTGGCTATTTTGGGTGTTAGAACTTGCCAGAATGCCAAGGCAGCAATATGTCTGCCTGAGTGCAATTCCTGCTCTCCAGACATGGAGCTGATCTGGGGCTCTCGGCTAGTAACCGTCTTCCCGGGCTCCTCTGGAGGGGTCATTGTGTGGCAGCCTCCCTTCCACGTGCCCCTTTTAGCGCCAGGCTCCTGCTCTGACTCCGGGCAGCCACCAGCCAGGCCCAAGTTCAAGTCTATCTCCAAGTGCTTTCACCTCACCAGCTAATGTGAGGGTGGGCAAGCACAGGAGGGTGTCCTCACAGCTGTGGGCAAGGCTGACGTTTGCCAAGAAGGTTCCAGATGGATGAGCTCTGTCCCTAGTTAACTGGCTCAGGAATCAAAATAGAAAACCCATGAAGAGTGGTCGAGGGGGCCAGACCGGGCCGGTGCCACCCACTGACCAATGCACATCAGGAAAAGGGGTTCACTCGGAAAAGAAGGGGAAGCTATTTTGGGGAAAGAAAAGGCAAAACAGATGTCAGCAGAGAAGCCAGGACAGACCTCCAGTAATACGTGCGTGCGTGTATATATTTCATTTTATGGAGCTTCACGGAGCTCAGAGGCAAAGCCCTATTTTTAGTGTCTATTGTGTGAGGCTGTGGCAGGGCTGTGCGGAGCTGCAGTTTTTATTCTGACAATGATTCCACTTTAAATAGGGAAAGAAGGTAATGAGGGCAAAAATAATAACTATTTTCAGGCTTCAGAATTCAGGGTGTTTGAAACCGGGTTTTCTAAAATGCCAAGCCTAGTGGAAGAACCATTTTCCCTTCCTGCCTTTCAGTTCTGGCCTCCTAACACAAGACACCTGCCAGGGAGACCAGGTCTTGTCTTCCTCTGTGCGCTGGGCTCCGGGCCCAGCTGTCTGATTTCCAGTATTTAACACAGGAGGGCAGAGAGGAGGAGCGGCAGCTGTCCCCTCCCTCCACTCCCACCCCAGGGTGATGCTCATACTCTGCACCTTGGAATGCCTTGTGGGGCTCTGCTTGGAGGGCTGTGTGGAATGCAGATTCCTGGCCCCAGCTCCACGGAGGGTCTGACTCCAGTGCTCCGGGAGAGGTCTGGGAATCCAGATCAGGGTTTTGTCTTTTTTTTTTTCCAAACCAAGCATCTCCAGGGACTGGGTATGGACAGCCCCTGGACCCCATTTCAAGAAACCTCCCCATGAAGCCAGTGCCTAGAAATTATGTTCTGCAAATGTGGAGTCTTTGGTTTTGGGAGCGAGAAGGCACTGACCATAAGATTGGATAAGGCTTGGAGGGGCAGGGGCAAGACCTGTCTGATATGGTGATTTATAATAAGATATATAGATTTGGTCCCTGTCCCCTTCCTGTCATGGAACTTCTGAGACTGACAAAGGTGTCTTTTGTTATGTTAATAAGGTGACTTCTGGAAGTACCCCAGGAAAGAAGGTGGTTGTTATTGGAACCAACCACGTGATTGAAGAGTTGGAATGTGTGTGTGTTGGTCGCTCAGTCGTGTCCAGGCGTGGAAAGTTTCTGGGATGGTGAACACGTGGAGCTGGGAACTGAACTCAGGACCATTTGATGCCAGAATCAAGGTGGCAGAACAGCCCAGCCTCTAGGACCTGCTGACCACATGGCTTCCCTCCTTCCCTGCCACCCGTGGGAGTGTGGCTGACCACCACCTCCTTCTTATTCTTTTGACTTAAGTGATGACCCGTCCCTCATTCTGAAGCATCCAGAGCAACACTGTGGTGCCCACATCTTCCAGCAGTTTATGAATTGGACAAAAAACGCCTTCAATTCTACCTGATGCGAGCTACAGCTGGTCGGCCAGCTATGCAACAGGACTCGAAGGTCCTGAAGGCATCCACTCACAGACGAAACAGCTACGAAAGTTGTTCTAGAGGGTTAGCATTTTCATGACAACCGTATTTCACAAAACAGGAAAGAGAGTCCCTAAGAAATCAGTGAGAACCTCAAGGGAGCTGCAGATTTAGAGAATTCCTCTCTGCCCCAATTCTCAATTCTTTCTTCATGGTCATAAGGTTTAAAAGTCTCCCCAAAGAAAAGATCAGGCCTTCACACCACACAGAAGAGCGAGGCTTGCTTGGGTGAGCCCCAGAGGTCTCCTCTCTCTGCTAACCCCTTCCCTCGCCCCCAGAATCTTTCTCTAGCCTCCCCAAGCCCTCCTCCCTCTTCCTGGTGCATCCTTCTTTGATTCCACGGCAGCTCTTATTATTTCTAAACTACGTCATGTACTTCTATGATTCTGGCTTCCTGCTGTGACATTAAGACTGAACTTTGACGGGAATATAAACACCATTCTAAAATCCTTTTGCAGGCTCGCAGGCGTTCAGCCCTTGCATTCTGCCATGTACTAATACTTGTCTCTCTACAAATAAACAAATTGTGCACCAACAAATAGGGTAGAAAATGAATTTCCTTTGCTGGGGCAGTGGTTCTTGCTGGAGGCTCTGTGACTTATAACACAGTTATATTTTCAACCTCCTTCCCACCCTGACATCAATAAGAAAGCCAGGGCAAAATTCAAATCATGCCTTTTGTTATGAGGATGCAGAATAGCTATGTCACCCATGCTGAAGGCGCGCCAGTCATCTGTCTGTGACTGACTCCCTGGACTGGCAAAGTCAAAATGAACCAGAAACAATCGGACAGAGAGGCAAGGGTGCCGAAAAAGGGTTCAGATGGTCAAATTGCTGATGCATGTGGAGGAAGAGAAGAGGGCTGTACGACAGAGCTGGCACACAGCACAGACAGCATTTCACCCAATCTCCGCATCGCTTTTGTGACTGGGACAATATTCAGAGTAACATGGCAAGTATCAATAATGACTTCTAGAAATTCCCTGGTAGTACAGTGGATGGGAATCTGCCTGCCAATGCAGGGGACAGGGGTTCGATTCCTGATCCGGGGAGATCTCCCACACTGAGGAGCACCAAAACCCCATGCCCCACAAATACTGAGCCTGCACTCTAGAGCTGGTGAGCTGGCACTACTGAAGCTTGTGCGCCTACAGCCTCTGCTCCGCAACAAGAGAAGCCCCGCCATAGGAAGTCTGTGCACCTAGAGAGTAGCCCCCGCTCCCCCAAAACTAGAGAAAGCCTGCATGCAGCCACAAAGACCCAATGCAACCAAATAAATAAATAACTTTTAAAAAATAATTACTTAGACAACAGGGTAGTTTGAAAACCCTTCACCATGGTCTTTTTTTTTTCCCCCATAAAAGGTAGGGTCAGAATTTTGGTATCATTTTGGCTGATCTGAATTGTGATTCATCTGTGCTTAGAAAGGAGTATGGGTGACATTGTCACTAAACGTATCTATAGCCCCACGCAGCACACTGGTTTTGGAGATGGGAGAGAGGAGGGTGTGAGGTTCTTTTCTCTCTAGCTTTCATTTCACTGGAGGGTCATATAGAAAAGTTCCTTTTCAATAAGTTGAGCTGCAGGTATCTGAATGGTCCCCAGCCCCCAGGAAGAAGTGTGCAGAGGGCAGTTAGAAACCTGGTGTCTGGAGCTCAAGTGCTTTTGAGACGGGAGATTCTGATTGGAATTCAAGCTGCACGAGGGAGGAAGCTCTCTGGTCAAGGCTGTAGAGACAGGAGGCGAGAGGCTTATGGGACGTAGGGAGGGGAGTGCCCTGAGCAGACTAGTCTGAGGATAAGGGGAAAGCTATTAGGAAAAAGGAAAGCAGAAGGGAGGTGCCTGGAGCTGCAGGAGGAAATGGTCAGTCAAATGCTGCCAGGGATGTGAAAACGATGAAAACCCAGGAGCAAGCCCTGGATCCAGGAGCTCAGGGTTGGGCATGATTTTGCTGCGGGTCAGAATTCAGGCTGACCAACCTAGATAGCATATTCAAAAGTAGAGACATTACTTTGCCAACAAAGGTCCATCTAGTCAAGGCTATGGTTTTTCCTATGGTCATGTATAGATGTGAGAGTCGGACTGTGAAGAAGGCTGAGCGCCGAAGAATTGATGCTTTTGAACTGTGGTGTTGGAGAAGACTCTTGAGAGTCCCTTGGACTGCAAGGAGATCCAACCAGTCCATTCTGAAGGAGACCAGCCCCGGGATTTCTTTGGAAGGAATGATGCTAAAGCTGAAACTCCAGTACTTTGGCCACCTCATGCAAAGAGTTGACTCATTGGAAAAGACTCTGATGCTGGGAGGGATTGGGGGCAGGAGGAGAAGGGGACGACAGAGGATGAGATGGCTGGATGGCATCACTGACTCAATGGATGTGAGTCTGAGTGAACTCTGGGAATTGGTGATGGACAGGGAGGCCTGGCGTGCTGCGATTCATGGGGTCACAAAGAGTCGGACACGACTGAGCAACTGAACTGAACTGAACTATACAGAGCAAAGTAAGTCAGAAAGAAAAACACTAATACAGTATATTAATGCATATATATGGAATTTAGGAAGATGGTAATGATGACCCTATATGCGAGACAGCAAAAGAGACACAGATGTAAAGAACAGTCTTTTGGACTCTGTGGGAGAAGGCAAGGGTGGGATGATTTGAGAGAATGGCATTGAAACATGTGTATTATCATATGTGAAATAGATTGCCAGTCCAGGTTCGATGCATGAGACAGGGTGCTCAGGGCTGGTGCACTGGGATGACCCTGAGGGATGGGATGGGGAGGGAGGTGGGAGGGGGATTCAGGATGGGGAATACATGTACAGCCATGGCTGATTCATGTCAATGTATGGAAAAACCATTACAGTATTGTAAAGTAATTAGCCTCCAATTAAAATAAATAAATTAAAAAAAAAAAGAATTCAGGCTGCTGAAGACGAAGAGAGAGGAGGTGAAGACGGCTCTTACAGGATATGTGTTGATGAGGGAAGGAGAGGGAAGGCCCGTGGTCCTTTGGAAAGAAAACGCTGAAAAATAGGTGGTTGTCCCTGGATGGGACAGTCTGGAATATACCACAGGGGAAGGCAACGAAACTGAGGGGTGGGAAAGTCTGGCGGTGCCAGAGGAGGGTGACAACTGGGAGAGGGCCGTGTGGGTGGGGTGTGTGCGCGCAGGTGTGTGGCTGTGTGGGTGGGTGGGTGGAAGGGCTCAACATGGATGGAGTAAAGTGAAGCTGGAGGACACAAGTGATGAGGCGCATCCCCTGACGGTGGCCATGGGAATCCTCTCAGATTTCACTGTCCTTTGGGCGAGTTTACATCTCTCCAGCCACTTGGATGAGCCCTGCTGCTGCCAGGCCTCCTGGTGGAGGCACAAGAACACCAACATTGGGGATGACAACCATGTTCCCTCATGCTCCCAGAGCCCCCTGTGCCCAGGTGCCAGGAAGCCTAAGGTTCAGGCACGAGAGAAGGGAGTGGGCCTCTCCCCCGATCTGTACCTCACTTGACCTGAAAACGGCTTTGAAACCTGTGGTGAGTGTTGCTAAACAGAGGAACCTAGGCCCCTTCCCCAAAGATGCTGACTACAGGAACCCATCTGTCCATTCTCAGAAATCATGGCCCAGGAGATGCCATGTTGCCGGCCTCTGAGCCTACCTCCCACCTGTCTGCCAAGCTCAAATGCAGTGGTTTACCCCCTTACCCCAGAAACTATGTTTTTTTTTCCCTTCCTAAGAGCATTTTTCCTGTCGTAATTTCTTTCATTAGAGGCAGAGTAGTTTTACAAGATTTTCTGACCAGGGTAATGAGAAGTTGAATTTCTATAGAGGATCAAATTCTGCTAAAGAAATTCCTCTCCAACTTAAAATAAAGAACATGGATACAGCTGGAATGGCTTGCTGGTTGATTCTAGTAGGCATGTGTGCTGTGCTTAGTCACTCAGTCGTGTCCAACTCTTTGCGACCCCATGGACTGTAGCCTACCACACTCCTCTGTCCATGAGGATTGTCCAGGCAAGAAAACTGGAATGGGTTGCTATGCCCTCCTCCAGTGGATCTTCCCAACCAGGGATTGAACCCAGGTCTCCCACATTGCAGGTAGATTCTTTACCATCTGAGCCACCAGAGAGGCCCAAGAATACTGGAGTGGGTAGCCTATCTCTGATCTAGGGGATCTTCCTGACCCAGGAATCAAACCAGGGTCTCCTGCATTGCTGGCAGATTCTTTACCAGCTGAGCTATGAGGGAAGCCCCTAGTAGGCACGGGGAAGCAAAAAAAGAGATGCCTGTGAAACAGTAAGGCATAAAACAAAGTGCTGGCAAAGCTGGGAAACTGGGTTTTCAAAAACTAAAGCCCCAACAGGGAGAATTCTCGTGGACTGATACTTCATATGCCCTTCAGCTTTTGGGTACCCAGCTGTGCTCCTCTGGGTTGAGATGTTCCCACAGCACTCTCCCCCCAAGTAGCGCCCAAGTAGCCCAAGTTCCCCCCAAGTAGCGCCCGGGTAATAGACAGTCTCTTGCATTCATGCTACTTGCCGCACTAACCCACCCCCATCCTCAGTGAGGACGCTCGCCTAACACTTCCTTAATTACAGAGCAGAGAATTAAGGGAGCTGGTAATTCATAACTTCATTGCTGACTTACGTTTAGTGAGATAAGGGGAAAAATAACAGCTAGGAGAGGTATTTATAGAACTACATGGTGATTCAGAGATATTAATAACACCTGGGACTCGCCAAGAGCTATTGCCTCAAAATGCTTGAATAAACAAAACAACTCAAGCTTGCCACATGCATGGTAAGAGACAGAAGAGCATTTGTTAGTGATCGACCCCCAGTTCACAGAGTCTGAATGGGGCTGGCTCACCTTCATGGAGCATGTCTCTTTGCCAGGCATGATGCTGAGATCTAAGCATTTGGCTGTCATAAATCCCTTACAAGGTGAGTGTTTTTATCCTCAATTTATAGGTAAGGAAATGAAGGCATGTATATGAAGGGCTTCCTTGGTGGCTCAGTGGTAAACAAAGTGTGAAAGTGTTAATCGCGCAGTCGTGTTCAACTCTTTGCAAACCCATGGACTGTAGCCTGCTAGGCTGCTCTGGTCCATGGAATTCTCTAAGCAAGAATACTAAAGTGGGTTGCCATGCCCTCCTCCAGTGGATATTCCCAACCCAGGGATCGAGCCTGGGTCTCCTGCCCTTCAGGCAGATTCTTACCATCTGAGCTACCAGGGAAGCCAGTGGTAAAGAATCTACCTGCCAGTGCAGGAGACAAGGGTTTGATCCCTGGGTTGGGAAGATCCCCTGGAGAAGGAAATGGCAACCCACTCTACTATTCTTGCCTAGGAAATCCCACAGACAGAGAATCCTGGTGGGCTACGGTCCATGGAGTCACAAAGAGTGGGACATGACTTTGTAACCAAACAACCACAACAACATGAAGAGACATGTTCAATCAATCCTCTTGGAAATGAAGACTCTGATTCTGACCCAAGCCTGCCAGACCCAAGCCCGCCTGTACACTTTGCCATCCAAAGTCTCTAAAAGACTGAAGTGCAAGGCCAGAACACACCAGGATGAGGACAGGAGGCTGCCACAGCCTGAACTGCCATGTTCTGACACAGGTGAGATATGGTACAGAGAGATTTGAAAGTAGATGCAGAAATCAGGGCTCTGCTCAGGATGCTGACAGTTACAGCCTGAGAGCCCTTAATGGGGTGAAAACACACAGAGTACATAAGCCTCCACACTCCCATCTGTAAAATGGGCACTTGTGAGGCTTCCAGTCCAGGCTGTGATACAATACTGGGTATCAGATTTATCTTCCACCATCAGCTCAGTTCAGTTCAGTCGCTCAGACGTGTCCAACTCTTTGCGACCCCATGAATCGCAGCACGCCAGGCCTCCCTGTGCATCACCAACTCCCAGAGTTCACTCAGACTCACGTCCATCTAGTCGGTGATGCCATCCAGCCATCTCATCCTCTGTCGTCCCCTTCTCCTCCTGCCCCCAATCCCTCCCAGCATCAGAGTCTTTTCCAATGAGTCAACTCTTCGCATGAGGTGGCCAAAGTACTGGAGTTTCAGCTTTAGCATCATTCCTTCCAAAGAACACCCAGGACTGATCTCCTTTAAGATGGACTGGTTGGATCTCCTTGCAGTCCAAGGGACTCTCAAGAGTCTTCTCCAACACCACAGTTCAAAAGCATCAGTTCTTCGGTGCTCAGCTTTCTTCACAGTCCAACTTTCACATCCATACATGACTACTGGAAAAACCATAGCCTTGACTAGACAGACCTTTGTTGGCAAAGTAATGTCTCCGCTTTTCAATATACTATCCAGGTTGGTCATAACTTTCCTTCCAAGGAGTAAGTGTCTTTTAATTTCATGGCTGCAATAAGCAACTACAGAACTGGAAGATTTTTGAAATAAATGTTTTCAGCCACAAAAGACAGGGCTATGGCCCTGTGAGAAGCAGGACACATAGAATAACTCCACATTTCTGCCATCTTTCTGCCTGAAAACACTTTCCAAATTGTGGCCTAGAAGTGGAACTGAAATAGAGAGCAGTATTCTCATTGGTGGAGGAAAAAGATTAGAGTTCGTTGCTGATGAGGCAGATGCAGTTTGAGAGGCAGGATACCAAAGAAGAAGCTATGCAGAAAAGAAGTCCCAGAAATGTGCATAAAGGATCTCTTGAGTCTCTGGATGCTCAGCTACACATGCATAGCTAAGACTCCAAAAGACCTGGCAAAGAACGACGACTGGGCTGGGAATTGAATGGAGACCCCCAAGACGGCACAGTGCTGAGGAATGGTACGAGGCCCGAGTTTCCGAAGGGGAGAGACTGCACCGAACACCTCAAGGCTTCAGTTAAGACCTCTGAAAAGCTAAGTCCTAAATTAAGGGCTGGTCTTTCTTATTCTACCTACCAAAGCCTAAAATCAAGCTGTGCTGTCAATAAATTAACTGCCTGCCACAAAATATGCAACCCTTTTTAAAGGAAGAAAATATAATTCAAGCCCTCAACAACATTGTATTCAAATGTACAACATACACTCAAAAATTGTCAGACAAATAAAGCCGGAAAAATGAGTTAAGCAGGAAACATGACCTAGGAGAAAAAACAGTCAATAGAAACAGACACAGAGGTGATGCAGGTCATGTGATTAGCAAACAAGCAATTTAAAACAACTGTAACATATTTGTTCAAAGATTTATAAGAAAAATGCGAATATAATAAGCAAATATAACTGGATGTTCAAAAGAGAAATTGATACACATTTCTAACATGTGTAACTATAGTCTCAGAAAAAGAGACAAGAGATATTAGAGAAAATTAAAAAATACTGAAAATATAATGGTGGAAATTTTTCCTAATTTGATTAAACATATCAGTCTGACAAGTTCAAACCCAAAGAACTCTGTAAATTCTAAGTAGTATAAACAAAAGGAGACTACATCTTGTGCAAGGTAAAATTTCTAAACATCAATGATAGAAAAAATTTTAACCAGGCAGACATAAAAAACACATTGATAGAGAACAATAAGGATAACAGTAAGTAGAATAATCTTTTAAATGTTGCTGAAAAAACCTATCAATTTAGAAATCTGTTTCCTTAGTATGTGTGCTAAGCTGCTTCAGTCCTGTCCGATGCTTTGTGACCCCATGGACTGTAGCCTGCCAGGCTCCTCTGTCCATGGGATTCTCCAGGCAAGAAGACTAGAGGGGGTTGCCACACCCTCCTCCAGGGGATCTTCCCAACCCTGGGATGGAACATGCATCTGCTGTGTCTCCTACACTGCAGGTGGATTCTTTACCCAGTGAGCCACCTGGGAAGCCCTCTATTTCCTATAAATATATGCTTTTAAAAGTGAAACTATAACATTATCAAACTAAATAGAGAATGAAAGAATTCATCAATACACCACATTATTAGAAATATTAAAGGAGGTTCATCTGTATTATGTACAAAGAAAATGCAAAGGAATCTTCAGAATATGTAAATTTAGTTAAGTGCCAGGATAAAAGTCAATATATAAAAATATATTTTTATTTTATATACTAACATTAAACAATTGAAAAACACAATTTAAGATAAGCAATTTCATTAACCACAGCTGTTGAAATAAAAATACTTCAACATAAATTTAACAAAAGAGGCACAAGACCTATACACTAAAATCTTCAAACATTACTGAGACAAAGTAGACCTAAATACACAGAGTGAAATAACAGGCTAGTGGATGGGAAGACTCAAAATTACTGAGATGTCAATTCTGCCTAATCCAGCAGATCTTTGAAAGTTTTTTGAAAGGAGGATACATATTGCCAGATTTCAAGACATACTATAAAGCTACAGAATCATAATGGTATGATATCTACATATAAATTGATAAGTAGATCAATAAAACAGAATATAGCCCAGACATAGACAGAAACACATATGGTCAATTTATTTCTAACAAAAGAACCAAAGCAACTCAAGGTGGAAAGATCATTTTTTCCGTAAATGGAGCTAAAATTGATATTCATACAGGAAAAAAAAATGAACCTTGATCCCTACCCCACAACAAATATAAAAATTAACTCAAAGTTGATTGAGATCTAAATATAAATGCTAAAGCTTATGAAACTTTTAGAAGGAAACATGGAAGATTACCATCACGACCATGGGAATAAGCAAAGACATTTTAAAACTGAATTACATCAAAAATCAAAAACTTCTTAAAAAGCACCATAGGTTTGAGATAATGTTCTCAACACATGTATCTGACAATGAGTTATACATAGTATCCATTAAAAATTCTCATGACTCAATATTAAAAGCAAAAGACTTGAACAGACACTTTACAAAGACATACAAATGGTCAATAATCACATGAAAAATTCAACATCATTAGTAATCAGAGAAATACAAATTAAACCACCATGAGATAGCACTAATTAACCACTATAAATGGCTATAATTTTAAAATTCTGACAATGCCAAATATTGAGAGACTATGGTGAGAACGTGGAGCAACCAGAAATTTCATTTATAAATAGTGGAAGCGTAAAATGATGAAGCCACTTTGGAAAGGTCTCTGGCAATTTCTTATAAAAACTAAACCTATATCTCTTACAATCCAGCATTCCATGCCTCAGTATTGTACCAAGAGAAATAAAAAACAAACGTCCACCAAAAAAAGACCTGCACAGAATATATATATAACAGGTTATTCATGATAGCCAAAAACTAGAAACAATCGAAATATCCATCCAAGGGGTAAACAAATTATAGAATACCCGTAGGAAAGAATACAACTCAGCAATGAAAGAAATTACTAATACATCTAACAGCAACATGAATTTCAAAAACATGATCCTGAACAATAGATACCAGGCATAAAAAAGCATACTTCCTGCTCTGATTCTATTTACAAAAAGTTCTGAAACAGGTAAAACCAATCTACGGCGATACTGGTTGTTTCCTATTGGGGAGGAGACAAGCACCTGCCTGGAAAAGAGAAACCCCAGGTGACTTTCTGGGGCAAGATGGGTGTCCCCGAACTTGAGAGCAGTGTGGGTTACGCTATTACATTAATATGTGTTTGTCCAAAGTCATCTAACTGTGCACTTGAGAACACCCTGATGCTGGGAAAGATTGAGGGCGGGAGGAGAAGGGGACAACAGAGGATGAGATGGTTGGATGGCATCATCAACTCGACGGACATGAGTTTGAGCAAACACTGGGAGATAGTGAAGGACAGGGAAGCCTGGTGGGCTGCAGTCCATGGGGTGGCAAACTCAACAACAACAACAATACAAATTAATTGAAGAGATAAGAGGGGAAAAAAGTAATTCCTTTCTTGTCTACCTCACATGAGAATGCATGTCATTAGACTCTATAGTAATTAAGCGCAGTATAAATGTGTTTCCCTGTCCAGCAATTTTGGTGTCTATGAAAAGGTTAAGGCTTTTAGAGGATTCCAGAACCTTTCACAGCAATGAAGCTTTAAGAGTGACTACAACTTCTTGAGACTCTTTAAATAACTACTTCTGGCAGAAGGGAGAACAGCTAAGATCATCAAAGTGATCATAGACAGGGTTGCCGCCTGGCACCTCTAGACAGAACACATCTCACCCTGCCAGATTTGGAGACCCTCACTCCCCACATCGCCTCCCACCCCCAATTGCATTTTTTTGGGCAAGACTGAGGAAATGAATCACAAGAGGCTCTAATCTTGAGGCGGGCGGAGCACTTCATTTATCGGAGTTTTGCAGACGGAGTGAACAGGTGGATGTCTAGATTGCACGGCCCTTCCTGCATGAGTTACCCTGAGTATGTGCTGCAAAGTTCAGGTCTTGGGAGTTGTTCAGGGGAAGGAGTTCTGTCTGCACCCAGGCGGCCACCCACTGAGCCAGCAGACCTTGAAGGCAGGAAGCAAAGCCCCATCAAGCTGGTGGGATCTGCTCCCCAGGACACACTGCAAAGTGGGCTTCTATTGGAGGGCAACCAGATGCAGGAGGAGAAAGGTCGGCTGGATAGGGCTAAGAGGGGACAAGACACAGAGGGCTGGGGGTGCTGGGGAAGGACACTCAGAATTCTGGGGGAGCAGGGATCTAGCAAGGCCTGCCAGGAGATGACACACTCCTCTGCTAATTTAAACTAAATGCAAGCCCATGATTTCCAGAGACAAATGAGCAGGATGGAACTGCTGGAATGGCACTCTATAAAACACGATTTACTCACCTCTAATTCAGGGAGAGACAAATGCAAGGGAAGTGGCTAAGAAGTCAGAGCCACTGATGAAGAATTTTTTGGAGAGGCTGTAAGACTGTCTCAGGATGCAAACCCATCCATTTTCCGATTGGTAAATCACAAATGTTCCGGGTCAGGCAGAAGAGCTGAGTCGGATACGAAGAGCACCGGTGCATAAATCAAAACAGAATTTGCTATCAGCTTCTCTCCTGTCCCCTCCAACGTCGATGTCGAGAGACTCATTTCAGGGGGCTCCACCGCCCTATGGACAGTCATTGGTGCTTCAGACACCCCCGCCAGCATCCAGCAGGGCCTCTGGGCGCCGAGCTCTGGGATGTGCTTCAAGGGTGCATGTGCCCTGGCTTCTGTCCTGGGCTTGGAGGGAGTTGGAGGCTACACAGTGTTGTCAGGGGAGGCTGAGAGAGGGCTGCGTCACATCCTCCCCACCCATCGTGGCCGTCCAGGGCTGGGCCTGCTCAGATGGAGGCCACTGACCACCGTCCACAGGCTTGAGAGTTAACGGCAAGGAGAGGAAAAAGCCAAGTTGGCTACAACTACAGCAAAACAACAATAACAACAGCAACAACAGTAATAGCACTCATCAAGCACCAATGCGGACTTCCCCTTTTCTGAGCACTTGACACGAATTAGCTCATTTCCTCTTCAAAGTGATGCTGGAGCTGCTCTAGCTCTTTGCTCAAAACACACCAACCCTCACGTTATCAAGAGTAAGCCTGAATCTTTAAGTTAGATGGTCCAGAGATAAGAAAGGAAGCTACAAACAAAACATAACAAAACAAATCCCTGATGGAACCAGCTGGGGCCAAGATAGACTAGAATCTGACCTCCAGCAGACCCCGAGTCTCATTATATGCTAATTGTATCACATTAGCAAGTTAAATGTCACGTCTACAAGGGTGTGACTAGATTTTCAGTTCGGTTCAGTTCAGTCGCTCAGTGACTCATTGCAACCCCATGAATCACAACACGCCAGGCCTCCCTGTCCGTCACCAACTCCCAGAGTTCACTCAAACTCACGTCCATCGAGTCGGTGATGCCATCCAGCCATCTCATCCTCTGTCGTCCCCTTCTCCTCCTGCCTTCAATCCCTCCCAGCATCAGGGTCTCTCTCAAGAGTCTTCTCCAACACCACAATTCAAAAGCATCAATTCTTCGGTGCTCCGCTTTCTTCACAGTCCAACTCGCACATCCATACACGACCACTGGATAAACCATAGCCTTGACTAGATGGACCTTTGTTGGCAAATTAATGTCTCTGCTTTTTAATATGCTATATAGGTTGGTCATAACTTTCCTTCCAAGGAGTAAGCGTCTTTTAATTTACTGGCTGCAGTCACCATCTGCAGTGATTTTGGAGCCCCCCAAAAATAAAGTCTGACACTGTTTCCACTCTTTCCCCATCCATTTCCCATAAAGTGATGGGACGAGATGCCATGATCTTAGTTTTCTGAATGTTGAGCTTTAAGCCAACTTTTTCACTCTCCACTTTCACTTTCTTCAAGAGGCTCTTCAGTTCCTCTTCGCTTTCTGCCATAAGGGTGGTGTCATCTGCATATCTGAGGTGATTGATATTTCTCCTGGCAATCTTGATTCCAGCGTGTGCTTCTTCCAGCCCAGCGTTTCTCATGATGTACTCTACATATAAGTTGAATAAGCAGGGTGACAATATACAGCCTTCACGTACTCCTTTTCCTATTTGGAACCAGTCTGTTGTTCCATGTCCACTTCTAACTGTTGCTTCCTGACCTGCATACACGTTTCTCAAGAGGCAGGTCAGGTGATCTGGTATTCCCATCTCTTTCAGAATTTTCCACAGTTTCTTGTGATCCACACAGTCAAAGGCTTTGGCATAGTCAATAAAGCAGAAATAGATGTTTTTCTGGAACTCTCTTGCTTTTTCCATGATCCAGAGGATGTTGGCAATTTGATCTCTGGTTCCTCTGCCTTTTCTAAAACCAGCTTGAACATCTGGAAGTTCACGGTTCACTTATTGCTGAAGCCTGGCTTGGAGAATTTTGAGCATTACTTTACTAGCGTGTGAGATGAGTGCAGCTGTGTGGTAGTTCAAGCATTCTTTGGCATTGCCTTTCTTTGGGATTGGAATGAAAACTGACCTTTTCCAGTCCTGTGGCCACTGCTGAGTTTTCCAAATTTGCTGGCATATTGAGTGCAGCACTTTCACAGCATCATCTTTCAGAATTTGAAATAGCTCAACTGGAATTCCATCACCTCCACTAGCTTTGTTCGTAGTGATGCTTTCTGAGGCCCACTAGACTTCACATTCCAGGATGTCTGGCTCTAGGTGAGTGATCACACCATCGTGATTATCTGGGTCGTGAAGATCTTTTCTGTACAGTTCTCCTGTGTATTCTTGCCACCTCTTCTTAATATCTTCTGCTTCTGTTAGGTCCATATCATTTCTGTCCTTTATCGAGCCCATCTTTGAATGAAATGTTCCTTTGGTATCTCTAGTTTTCTTGAAGAGATCTCTAGTCTTTCCCATTCTGTTGTTTTCCTCTATTTCTTTGCATTGATCACTGAGGAAGGCTTTCTTATCTCTCCTTGCTATTTTTTGGAACTCTGCATTCAGATGCTTATATCTTTCCTTTTCTCTGGTTTTCACTTCTCTTCTTTTCACAGCTATTTGTAAGGCCTCCCCAGACAGCCATTTTGCTTTTTTGCATTTCTTTTCCATGGGGATGGTCTTGATCCCTGTCTCCTGTACAATGTCACGAACCTCCATCCATAGTTCATCAGGCCCTCTATCTATCAGATCTAGTCCCTTAAATCTACTTCTCACTTCCACTGTATAATCATAAGGGATTTGATTTAGGTCACAGCTGAATGGTCTAGTGGTTTTCCCTACTTTCTTCAATTTAAGTCTGAATTTGGCAATAAGGAGTTCATGATCTGAGCCACAGTCAGCTCCTGGTCTTGTTTTTGTTGACTGAATATGCAGAGTACATAACGCGAAATGCCAGGCTGGATGAAGCACAAGCTGGAATCAGGATTGCCAGGAAAAATATCGATAACCTCAGATATGCAGAAGACACCACCCTTATGACAGAAAGTGAAGAACTAAAGAGCCTCTTGATGAAAGTGAAAGAGGAGAGTGAAAAAGCTGAGCACTGGAGAACTGATGCTTTTGAACTGTGGTGCTGGAGAAGACTCTTGAGAGTCCCCTGGACTGCAAGGAGTTCAAACCAGTCAATCCTAAAGGAAATCAGTCCTGAAAATTCACTGGAAGGACAGATGCTGCAGCTCAAGCTCCAATACTTTGGCCGCCTGATGTGAAGAACTGACTCATTAGAAAAGACCCTGATGCTGGGAAAGATGGAAGGAGGGAAGAGAAGGGGATGACAGAGGATGAGATGGTGGGATGACATCACTGACTTGATGGACATGAGTTTGAATAAGTTCCGGGAGTTGGTGATGGACAGGGAGACCTGGCGTGTTGCAGTCCATGGGGTCGCAAAGAGTCAGACACGACTGAGCAACTGAACTGAACTGAACAGATATGGAATCTAGAAAGAGGTTATTGATGAATCTATTTGCAGGAAAATGTCCTTTTAATTTGCTCAGTTGTGTCGACTCTTTGCAACCTCAAGAACTATACAGCCCATGGAATTCTCCAGGCCAGAATACTGGAGTAGGTAGCCTTTCCCTTCTCCAGGGGATCTTCATAACCCAGAGATTGAACCCAGGTCTCCCGCACTGCAGGCAAATTCTTTACCAGCTGAGCCACCAGGGAAGCCCAAGAATACAGGATTGGGTAGCCTCTCCCTTCTCCTTTTAATTAAGAAGTCCACACTCACTTTAACTGGACCTGAATTTGGTCCTCAGGCCAGCTACTTAATTTCTCAGGCCTGAGGTTTCTCACCCTCCATCCAGGACAAGGGCCTCCTTGGGGCCTTCTTTCCACACCCAGCCAGAGTGATCCAGACGCTATAAGACTGGATTTAAGCTCTGCTTCTCCACAACTAGCTCTGTGAATTGAAGGCAAATGACATTTTGAATCTCTGCTTCATTAAGGACTGAAACATAAATCTCCAGTTAAGTCCAGTTCAAAGTTTTCATGAATTCAAAACATTGCATTCAAAATTAATACTTTATTAATTTTATTCACTAGAGGTGACCAATGTTGTTCTTGCTGCCTATATAAATCTCTAGAGACTGAAAAGGAAATACTCTTGAATAAGGGAAAAACTGCTAAAATAGGAACGATGACAAGAGCAACAAAGCAACATCAACAGGAGTAACTAAAGACCTGGTAGGAAATGGACTGAAATGAAATCATCTCTTCCCCCAACTCCTCACCCTGTGGACAGAGTTCACTGGGGTCTCTGTTTAAAAGACTGAGATCTTTTTGTAAGAAATAAAAACTTGAAGTGATCCATTTTCAAGGATAGCTAGCTTTGAGTGAAACTTACCTAACACTTGGTGATGTAGCAACCGTCAGGGCTACAAAACTAGACAAAGAGAGGGTGGGATGCTTAGAATTTTCACACAGGCTCATTCTATTGGTGAATTCAAAACATAAGAATGGGAATAACTGTGCAGGAAAGGGGGAAACAAGACATCAGGGAGGGGCCAGCCCATAAAGAGGAAGGGAATGGATTTAGGGAACGTTCAAGAGATTGTTCATCCCATAGTACTCAGCCAATGGGGAACTGGGGGAGGGACTTGGGTGCTAGGCGATAAATTGCTTGTTGTAAGGACACTGGGTGTGCCTGTCCACCAGACACCTGATCTTGCAAGGCTGTCATTAAAGCCTTGCTTCCCACTGTACCTTGTGGCTCCAAGTCCACTCTTTGGGTTTGGGCCAGTGGGCTTTATTTCCCACACTTTTATAGGGTAAATGATTCTACCTATGAATTTAGGTTGTGGGAGTGTCTTTAAGATAGCTCAAGACAGTTGCTAATTTTCTAACTGGGATCTGAGTTTCCTGGTTCTCGATAACTGAACCATTGCCTTTGAGGGACCTCACGGGAGTCATGGTGGACAGAGTAGGTGAGAAAGCACATGCTGGGTTCTGAGACCGGAGGGTGATGGACCACAGGCAACCCTGAGAGTCCCAGATGTGGTCCATCCAGTACCTCCAATGGCTGTCAAGCCAACAGCAACCATGGTGACCACTGACTCCAACCAAGGACTTACCAGCTTGTGCAAACATCAGCCTCCCAGAGGAGGAAGGAGGCTCTGTCCCAACCAGCTGACCCATTTAACCTGGGAATCTAGAGACTCTAGGTCTGACTCCGGCCAAGATCCAAGGCTTCAAGTCTACTAGATATGGTTTCTTATCAACGTCCTTCATTCAGTGATTTGCACTGGTAGAAAATGCTGAGGCTTTGCTAAGTGTCAGGTGTGCTACGTAAACAAAATAAACACGGCCCCTGACCCTGTGGGCTTTATCACCTAGAGAGGGATGTGGAGGTGGAAACAGGAAGGCCCAGAGGTGCCCTATTCATGGGGTGTCTATGCGATTCACTGAGATGGGGAGCACTGAGGGACCTTAGGTCTGAAGCAAGGAATTCTAAGTATGGAGTCATTCATCTTTGCATCTAACATAGCAGCTCTCATGCTCGGGGGCTATACAATGCGAGACCCCCAGTGGTCTTTACAAACGACTGAGGCCCAGTCCCCCAACCCAGAACATCCTGATTTATCTGGCCTGCAGGTAAGGCCTGGGCATGAGCACGGAAACTTTCCCCTCATATGTAGCCAATTCATAACAACAGTTCTAATCAGTTTGCATGCCTGCTAAGTCCCTCAGGCATGACCAGCTCTTTGTGACCCCATGGACTTCAGCCTGTGAGGTTTCTCTGTCCATGGGACTCTCCAGGCAAGAACACTAGAGTGGGTTGCCATGCCCTCCTCCAGGGGATCTTCCCAACCCAGGGATAGAACCCACATCTCTTGCATCTCCTGTACTGACAGGTGGGTTCTTTACCACTAGTGCCACTTGGGAAGCCTTCTAATCAGGGTAGATTCTTGTTACAAGGGGTGCCAGGGGCATGGGCTGGATGGCTTCCTGAGGCTTATGGGTCTGGAATACAGTGTTGTGGGGAGCAGGAGGGGACAGCTGGGAGCTGGGCGGGGGCGGGGGTAGGAGGAAGGATGGTCCATTTAAAGCTTGAATTCTTAGGTGCAAAAGGAAGAGAAAGATGAGAATCAGATGGTACCCTCCCACCCTGAGCTTGGCCAGAGCTGGGGTTGCTGACCTGAAGATCCTGCAACAAATGATAAACTACCCAAGGGTCCCAAAGTGCCCTGACCCTTAAACATGGGTGGCTGGTCTTGAGACCTGGACAAATAGCTCAACAAAGGCTTGGTCCTGGAGGAGGGCAGGGCTGGGGCAGAAGCTACAGGCTGCCAGAGCCCTTTCTCTGAAGCACCTCTCTGAAGATGCAGTCTGTTCCCATGGTAATTTGAGTCAAATGATGGGGAAGTGGCTCATCACCACATGGTCAGTTAGACACAAAATGTGATTTTAAATCATTTTTGTGACTGCATCTGTTATCAAAAGTCACACCCACCTCTGGAGTGTATGTTGCTATTTTTAAAAAGGGAAAATTATAGGAAAGTGCATCTTTTTCCAAATAACCCTCTCTTCTCATCTCTCTCTCTTCCTTCCTCTCTCCTTCACTCCCCACTCCCCATCCCTGCTTTAAAGCCATCAGATTGGTTCAGCTCAAGGCTGAATACAGGGATGACTAACAATGATTTCCACAAGAGCCTTAGAAATTGCTGGCAAGTAAACCAACGGAAAACAAATTATCCAGCAACCACATCAGCAGCGTTTGCAACGACAGCCTAAATTCAGCTGCTGGACTGAAATGAAAAGGAATGCTCATCTTCCAACAGGCGTCGCCCGAGCAGGAGAAAGGGGACACAGACGCCCTCGGGACCAAGCCTGCTACCCGATGATTCCTGCCTGGACATGTCCCCAGAGGGTGACAGGGGGTTGAGATGACAGCCGATTCCACTGTGAGCCACAGAGTTCTCTAGTGATCAGGGAGTTTATTACATGTGGCTCTCCTTTTCAGGGAGAATAAGCTGCCCCCCCCCCCCCCCCAAACATGCTCAAGTGCACACACACACACACACACACGTTACATCCCTGAGGAGGCCTAGGATACTGGAAAGGTAAGGGGGTGAGTGACAGGTCCCGGGTATGCTGCTAAAGAGGCCGGTCTGGTATCAGAATCAAACTGCTCTTGCTCCCCTCAACCAACTCATGGACCCAAGAAAAGTCACCCCTCCTGCCTGGGGGCTGCTACAGTGCCAGCCTGATGCTGGGCAAGGTGGGGGGGCTCCTGCCCTCAGCCCTGTGCCCTGGGGGTCCTGCCCCACACCCTCCACGGTAAGAGATCCGGGGCTCCATGGGACATGCCCACCCAGAGCTCTGGCTCACCTTCTAGGCCACTGTCAAGGGCACCTGTCACTTGTCTGCATACAACTCGTGAGCTAAGAATGGTTTTTCTATTTTTAAATGGTTAAAAAAAAAATCAAAAGAAGAATGACGTGAAAATTACATAAGATTCCAATTTCGGTGACCTCAGGTAAAGTGTACCTCCAGTACAGCCGAGTTCTGTACTGAGTCATTTACACAGTGACCGTGGCCACTCTCACGGAAGACGGCAGACTTGAGCGGTTACGATAGGGACCCCGTGGCCGTTTACAAAAACACCTGCCAACCCCAGCTCTAGACCCTGCTAAGCAGGCCCGGGCCCCAGCGTTCTCTGGCCTCAGTGCCCCACAGCCCTTCTGTCTGCAGAGCCTTTCCTCTGGGCGCCGTCATGCCGGGGCCCAGGGGGACTGCTTGCAGGGCGTGCAGATAGGGGACGGTGCCCTCAGGGCCAGGCTCCCTCAGCGGTAAGGAGTGCGGGTGGCAAGATACAGGGGAAGGCCTGGCCTGGGCACCTCAAGCAGGCCTCTCTGGCCACCATGTTCTGGGTTGAAACCCTGAGTCCAAGATTGATATTAAACCTTGGCTTTTGGGTTTGTCAGGAGAGAAAGCTCGACTATCACTGATGTTAGATGTAGCTTGACTTAAAACTTTTAAGTGTGAAGGCATGTGGCCTTCATTTGTGCTCACGCCCTGGGGTTCAGTGTTACCCACGCAATGTTAGGGTGGGGGGTTCTAGCCCATTCCCCTCTGCTCCCAGTAAGTTGACCCAGAGTCATGGGGATTCTTCCCAAACCCATTCCAGCTGGATGTTTTTGCTCTCATGTTTACATAATTTCTTTCAATACTTACAAATGAATGAAACATAAATGAGAAAATTAAAAGCTTTGCTGTTAAAAAGACACAGGTTTAATATTTTTATCTTTGTTTATAATTTCTAATATAACACTTTTGATTAACACTTCAGTTAACAATTGAATACAAACAATTATAAGGCACCTTATATTATGTGACACCTTACATGTGTTGGGCCTCCCTGGTGATTCTGATGGTAAAGAATCTGCCTGCAATGCAGAAGACCCGGGTTCGATCCATGGGTTGGGAAGATCCCCTGGAGAAGGAAATGGCAACCCATTCTAGTATTTTTGTCTGGAGAATCCCATGGACAGAGGAGCCTGGCATGCTACAGTCTATGTGGTCGCAAAGAGTAGGACACCACAGCGCCTAATACTTACATGTGTTGGACATATAAGATGTCTCATACATATACAGCATTGTATTGGATACTGTACTGAAAGGAGCTGAAAGCTTTATAGATGTTATTTTAGTTAATTCTCAAAGAAGTCCAATATGATAGATGTTACTGCAGACAAAGCAACTGAAACTTGGAGAGGTTAAGTCACTTGCCCAAAGTTACACAGCTAGTAAGTGAACAGATATTTTATCTGATTTTTTCTCTATTGTTATTATTATTATCTTTGGCATTTTTATTTTTATATGATGTTTAAATTTATAAAAATATTCTTATTATATGGTTAAGCAGGAAATTATTCCATTACTTTATTATTATTTTTGTTTATTTGTTATATTAGCAAACAGATTTTTGAACTCAAGTCCAGATGACTCAGAAACCCAGGGATTAACTTGTGTGCCATCCTCCACATGGCAGCTCTCCCCTCGTATGTGGTGGATAGACTAAAGAAAAATCATCACCCACGAGCCAGAAGCTCCTACTAACTGGCTGCTGATTCTTGGGGAGAATGAGGCTGCTGGTGGAAGTGTGGGCAAGCCACAGGTGATTCGTGGCACATAACCGGGAACATCCATTTTACTTCTTTATGTTCACGTGAACTTGTAAATATCATGGGATGCAACACAACCCTTGAATCACTTCCAAATAGAAAACAGAAGCCTTCCAAGAACTCTGAGTTCTGGCTGCTTTGGCCTATATCCCTATCCCCTGCAGGTTCGCTGTTGTTATGGGCTCTTTGGAAATTTCAGGAAGTACTATTTCGCGGAACATTGTGGAGAACTGCCTCAGGGTCAGGAGGAGGAGGTGGCGGTGCAGTCAGAGGCCTGTCTCAGCCCTGCCTGGCAGGGCTGCGTGTGATGTGGGCGAGGGCCCTGGAAGGGGTGCTGGAAAGTGCTGTGGCCGGGCCCTCGCACAGGCTCCTGGTGAACTCAGGGAAATCTGTGCGCACAGGAGGCTAAGTGGCCCGGGATGGGCAGGGCCCACAGGAGCTGGAAAGAGGGGCTGGCTGCTGAGCTCCAGGCCTGCTGGAGGCTGCCCCACAGTTGTGTTGAATGAGAGATGTTCTCTTGCAAAGATCACACCTCCCTCTCACCTCCCACAATCTAAAATAGTGAAATTAGAGGAAGGAGGCCTCTGAGACATGCATGCCTACGTGAATACCATTCTGTGAGGGCAGGTCCTCAATGTAGGGGGCTGGGGCAACCCTCCCCTGAGCCCAGTCATGGGGTCACAGTTCCCTTACTTCTCTATAAAGCCTGGGCTATGGGTAATCTTTGGGGTGACTGCAAGCCCTGAAATTGTGTGTGTTCATGCATCATTCTGAGGACCTTAAGGACACACCATCCCCAATCTCCCTAAAGGTGAAGAAAGAAGTGAAAATGTTAGTTGCTCAGTTGTGTCCAACTCTTTGCAACCCCATGGACTGTAGCCCACCAGGCTCCCCTGTCCATGGGATTCCCCAGGCAAGAATATTGGAGTGGGTTGCCATTCCCTTCTCCAGAGGATCTTCCCGATCCAGGGATTGAACTTGGGTCTCCTGCATTGTAGCTGGTTCTTTTCGGTTGGAGCCACCAGGGCAGCCCAAAGGTGAGAAGCCATTGCTTTAAAGGGTGAAAAAGTCAGGCCTGCAGGTTTTAGACAAATTAGAACAACAGCCAGGGAGGCTGTGCACTGAACCTGCTGGGCCTATCCATAGGAGGAGCCTTTATAGCAAGTTCTCTTCACCCAGGACTGGCCCAGCCTCTGGCACTGACATGAACTGCTGCATTCATGACATGTAAGCACCCTGACTTCCATCTGCATTGAGCACAGGCCCCGGCAGTGCATGGCTGCTGAGCCGATCAGGGTGAAGGGGCATCTGATGCACAGACGTGAAGCTGCTCCTGGGAGCGAGGCCGGAATAGCCACACTTTCTGCTTAGTCGAGCAGGCACCACACCATTCAGTGCAAACGACAATGTTGTAAAGTTCAGATGAGGAGCCTGGGGCTCCAAGAACTTACAGGTCCTGTTCAGAGTCACAGAACTGATGGCCTCAGACTCAAGTCACGTATTAGCTAGGTGACCCTGGACAAGTTATTATCTCCAGGCCTCTGTTCCCTCACTTACAGAATGGAATTAATATTGTTGTTCAGTTGCTACGTTGTATCTGACTCTTTGTGACCTCATGAACTGCGGTACACCAGACTTCCCTGGCCTCCACCATCTCCTGGAGTTTGCGCAAACTCATGTCCATTGAGTTGGTAATGCTATCTAACCTTCTCATTCTCTACTGCTCCCTTCTCCTTTTGCCATCAATCTTTCCCAGCATCAGGGTCTTTTCCAATGAATTGGCTCTTTGCATCAGGGGACCAAAGTATTTGCAGCTTCTGCTTCAGCATCAGTCTTTCCAATAAATATTCAGGGTTGATTTCCTTTAGGATGGACTGGTTTGATCTCCTTGCAGTCCAAGGGACTCTCAAGAGTCTTTTCCAACACCACCGTTCAAAAGCATCAATTCTTTAGCACTCAGCCTTCTTTATAGTCCAACTCTCACATCCGTACATGACTGCTGAAAAACCATAGCTTTGACTATACAGACCTTTGTTAGCAAAGTGATGTCTCTGATTTTTAATATGCTTTCTAGATTTGTCATAGCTTTCCTTTCAAAGAGCAAGTGTCTTTTAATTTCATGGCTGCAGTCACCATCCTGAGTGATTTTGGTGTCCAAGACAAATCTAATTAATATGCCTTTGCAAAGATTCAAAGATACAGTGTAACAATGAAATGATATGCAGTGTATAAAGTGCTTATAACGCAAGAGGCACGATCACTGTTGGCTGATCTATACTACTAATAATTACTCCCTTTATTCCATGCTTCTGTGAGGGGCAGTTGGGGAAGGAGGCGTTACAGGAGTACTATGAGATATAATCCTACAATTGGGACTTCCCTGGTGGTTCAATGGTTAAGACTCCGTGCTTTCAATGCAAGGGGCATAGGTTTAATCCCTGATTGGGAACCAAGATCCCGCAGGTTGTTTGGCCTGGCCAAAAAAGTCCTGCACCCCACAAAATCTGAAAAACAAAAGATATAATCCTGCAATTGATTTCTAACTTGTATCAGACCACAATAAGCAGAGTTACTGACAAAAAGAATAATATGAATTCTACCCAGGGCTGCTTCCATGCCACGCCCCACATGAGTTAACTCTCAATTACCCTATCCGAGGACAGGAAGCTGAGATTTAGAGTTTAAGTAGTTTTCCTAGATTCACCAGCCTGAAAGAGTGGGGGCAGGACCTTACTTGCCTCTGCACACTCGGGACTCTGCCGTGGGGCAGAGCTGTGGCTGGAGGGCCATGGGGTGTGGGCCCATTGTCAGTGACAGGGTTGGCATTTTCATGTGAGGGACCTGGGGTGCGTCAGGGACTGAGCCCCCGTCACCAGACGGCATCCCCGAGTCCTCTCCCCTCTTCACCTCATTAAGAGCATCCTGTACAATCACGCGGCCTGCCAAGAGGCGGAGCTGGGAAGTTCATAAATCAGAGAGCTGCTAAGTGGCAAACAAGCTCATTTCAGAACTGCACAAAAGAAAGTGGCGCTTCCCCAGGGGCTGCAAAGATGCCACGTGAGCAGAGATCGGAGAGGGAGCTGGCAGCAGCGCAGAGACAGGTGCGCCTGCAGTGGGCCTGGGTCCCGCCTGGCCGCGCGCACCGCCACTATCCACCGCTCCCGGGGCCTCTGCTTTGGCCTCAGGCCGGCTCCCTGCCCTCTCCCCCAAGTCCTTCAAACAACTGATTCCTTCTATTGCTCAGCTGTCACCTCTTTGGAAAGCCCTTTCCTGACTTCCCAATTTAAATCGTACTCTGAAGTTAATCATGTAACATGGCATTTTAAATCTGCTTCATAAAGCCCTCAAAATCAACACCTGAAATGATTTTGTTATTTGTTTCCTTCTTTCTCCTTCAGAGGCAAAGTCTTGCCTGTTCTGTATACTACATGCTCCAAGGCAGTGCTTGGGGCAGAGGACACTCGATGAATCAGTGACCAAATGGCTGCAGCAATGAGGTTTCTGGGGCCAGCGGTGAGTGCACCCTGCTGGTGGGTGTCTGGCAGTGACTCTAGCTTCTGGGTGGCCCTCATCGCTCCAATCCAAGCTCAAGGGGTCTCCTAGGATGGCTACTGTGGGCCGTATGAAGACGGAGCAGACAGGGAGGTGGGGAAGACATCAGTGTTCCTTGAGTTTTGCTTCTCTTAAATTCTGAGTGTCTAGATATTATCAACTATTATCAGTGTGGCCTTGGGACCAGAGGTATCAGCATCACCCAGAACTCATTAGAAAAGCAAATTCTCAACACGTGTGCCCCAGTGCTCACTGCAGCAGTATTTACAATAGCCAGGACATGGAAGCAACACAGATGTCCAACGACAGAGGAATGGATAAAGAAGTTGTGGTACATATGTACAATGGAATATTACTCAGCCGTAAAAGGAACTGTAATGAAGAATTCAGTTAGAGAGGTAGATAAACCTAGAGCCTGTTATCCAGAGTGAAGTAAGTCAGAAAAACAAATATTGTAGATTAACACATATATATGGAATTCAGAAAAATGGTACTGATAAACCTACCTGCGGAGAAGGAATGGAGATGCAGACATAGAGGACAGATGTGTGGACATAGCAGGGAAAGGAGAGGGTAGGATGAATTGAGAAAGTAGTATTGACATATATCTGCTATCATGTGTGAAATCGCTATTAAAAGCTAGTGGGAAACTGCTGTACAACACAGAGTCCAGCCTGGCGACCTAAGACAACTTAGAGGGGTGGGGTGAGGGCATGGGAGGGAGACCTGAGAGACTCCTTGCTTTTCAAGGGAACTCTTCTCCAGCACCACAATTTGAAAGCAGCAGGTCACTGGCACTCAGCCTTCTATATGATCCAACTCTCACATCCACACATGACCACTGGAAAAACCATAGCTTTGACTACATGGACCTTTGTCAGAAAAGCGATGTCTCTGCTTTTTAATATGCTGTTTAAGTTGTCAAAGCTTTTCTTCCAAGGAGCAAGCATCTTTTAATTTCATGGCTGCAGTCACCATCCACAGTGATTTTGGAGCCTAAGAAAATAAAGTCTGTCACTGTTTCCACTTTTTTCATATTTGCCATGAAGTGATGGGACCAGATGCCATGATCTTAGTTTTTTGAATATTGAGTTTTAAGCCAGCTCTATCAGTCTCCTCTTTCACCTTGAACAGGCTCTTTAGTTCCTCTTTACTTTCTGCCATAAGGTGTCATCTGCATATCTGAGGTTATTGATATTTCTCCCAGCAATCCTGATTCTAGCTTGTGAGTCATCTAGCCCAGCATTTCACATGATGTATTCTGTATATAAGTTAAATAAGCAAGGTGACAGTATACAGCCTTGACATATTCCTTTCCCAATTTTGAACCAGTCCATTGTTCCATGTCCAGTTTTAACTGTTGCTTCTTGACTTGTGTACAGATTTCTCAGGAGGCAGGTCAGGTGGTCTAGTATTCCCATCTCTTGAAGAATTTTCCACAGTTTGTTGTGATCCACACAGTCAAAGGCTTTGGCATAGTCAATAAAGCAGAAGTAGATTTTTTTTTGGAATTCCCTTGCTTTTTCTATGATCCAATGGATGTTGGCAACTGGATCTCTGGTTCCTCTGCTTTTTCAAAATGCAGCTTGTACATCTGGAAGTTCTTGGTTCATGTACTGTTGAAGCCTAGCTTGAAGGATTTTGAGCATTACAAAGTGCTCATTAAAACTACAATGAGATATCATCACACACCTGCTGGAATGGTTAAAATAAAATATAGTAATAACACCAAATGCTGGTGAGAAGGAAGAGAAATTGGATCCCTTATACCTTGCTGGTCAGAATGTAAAACAATTTAGCCATGCTGGAAAGTAATTTGGCAATTTCTTTTAAAACTGAAAATACACTTAACATACTATCCAGTGATTACACTCTTCAGTATTTATCCCAGAGAAATGAAAATTCAAGTTCACAAAAACTTGCACACAAATGTTCATATCAGCTTTATTTATTAAGGGTAAGAAAACTGGGAAAAACCCAGATGTCCTCCAGTATGTGACTGTTTAAGAAAACTGTTGCCTGCTCCTACCATGGAATGCTACTTGTCAACAAAGGAAGAAACTATTATGTGCACAAGTTGGATGGATCTCAGCAGAGTTATGCTGATTGAAAAGAGCTGGTCTCAAAAGGTTACATATATGATTCCATTTATATAATGTTCAGGGGCTTCCCTGATGGCTCAGTGGTAAAGAATCTGCCTGTCAACGCAGAAGACTCAGGTTTGACCCCTGGGTCAGGAAGATCCCCTGGAGGAGGAAATGTCAACCCACTCCAGTATCCTTGCCTGAAGAATCCCATGGCCAGAGGAGCCTGACGGGCTACAGTCAATGGGGTCACAAAAGACTGAGCAACTGAGCACCCACACAGGTAGGTACATACACACACACACACACACACATCAGCGCGTGTAAGTGGTGAAATGTGTGTAAGTTCAGTGCAATGCATCAAGGCCAATTTTCTCACTGTGCTAGGGCACTAGAGTTACGTAAGATGTTACTGAAACTGGGTGAAGGGGAGGGATATGGAATCTCTCTGTATTGCTTCCAGTCAATGCATGGAATCTACAATCATCTCAAAATTAAAAGGTTTTTTTTTTTTTTTTTTTTTTGACAGTTCAGTTACCCTTGGGGGAAAATATTCCTATATAAGAATAAAGATTTGACAGCATATCTATTATCCAAACCACTGCCACCCCTAGGAGGTTGGACGGTGTCCTTAGCCCTACTCTGCAAGGGGAAACTACAGGAAACACGGTTAAGGTGGCCAAGGAAGTATTACACCTTTGGTTGAACGGCTGGCTCTCTTCAATAACTATAGATGGGGCATTTTTGCCCCTTTTTACCCATGAGGAAATTGAACCTCAGAAATATAACTTGTCCAAGTTATATCTTTAGACTATTAAGCATAAGTCTTGGTTGTAAATTACAGAAATCAGACCCAAGCTTATTAAGAAAAAAGGTGACATTGGCTCAAGTAACTAAAAATCCAAGGGATTCAGGCATAGCTTGATCCAGGACCCAAAACCATGCTCTCAGAATTCCATTTCTTAATTTTAGCTCTGCCTTCTTTTGCATTCATTGCATTCCCAGAGAGAACCTCCCCCAATCACAGGAAAGTAACTTCAAGCAGGTTCAGTTCAGTTCAGTCACTCAGTCATGTCTGACTCTGCGACCCCATGGACTGCAGCACGCCAGGTCTCCCTGTCTATCACCAACTCCTGGAGTCTACCCAAATTCATGTCCATTGAGTCCGTGACGCCATCCAACCATCTCATCCTCTGTCATCCCTTTCTCCTCCTGCCTTTGATCTTTCCTAGCATCAGGGTCTTTTCAAATGAGTCAGCTTGTCCCATCAGGAGGCCAAAGTATTGGAGTTTCAGCTTCAACATCAGTCCTTCTAATGAATATTCAGGACTGATTTCTTTTAGGATGGACTGGTTGGATCTCCTTGCAGTCCAAGGGACACTCAAGAGTCTTCTCCAACACCACAGTTGAAAAGCATCAATTATTCTGTGCTCAGCTTTCTTTATAGTCCAAATCTCACATCCATACATGACTACTGGAAAAACCAAGGCCTTGACTAGATGGACCTTTGTTGATAAAGTAATGTCTCTGCTTCATAATATGCTGTCTGGGTTGGTCATAACTTTCCTTCCAAGGAGAAAACATCTTTTAATTTCATGGCTGCAGTCACCATCTGCAGTGATTTTGGAGCCCAAGAAAATAAAGTCTCTCACTGTTTACACTGTTTCCCCATCTATTTGCCATGAAGTGATGGGACCGGATGCCATGATCTTAGTGTTCTGAATGTTGAGCATTAACATTTGTCTATCTAGATCTGGTAGACAGAGTGCCTGATGAACTATGGACAGTGGTTCATGACATTGTACAGGAGACAGGGATCAAGATCATCCCCAAGAAAAAGAAATGCAAAAAAGCAAAATGGCTGTCTGAGAAGGGCTTACAAATAGCTGTGAAAAGATGAGAAGCAAAAAGCAAAGGAGAAAAGGAAAGATATACACATTTGAATGCAGAGTTCCAAAGAATAGTAAGGCGAGATAAGAAAGCCTTCCTCAGTGATCAGTGCAAAGAAATAGAGGAAAATAATAGAATGGGAAAGACTAGAGATCTCTTCAAGAAAATCAGAAATACCAAGGGAACATTTCATGCAAAGATGGGCACAATAAAGGACAGAAATGGTATAGACCTAACAGAAGAAGAAGCTATTAAGAAGAGGCGGCAAGAATACACAGAAGAACTGTACAAAAAAGATCTTCATGACCCAGATAATCATGATGGTATGATCACTCACCTAGAGCCAGACATCCTGGAATGGGAAGTCAAGAGTGCCCTAGGAAGCATTACTATGAACAAAGCTAGTGGAGGTGATGGAATTCCAATTGAGCTATTTCAAATCCTAAAAGATGATGCTGTGAAAGTACTGCACTCCATATGCCAGCAAATTTGGAAAACTCAGCAGTGGCCACAGGACTGGAAAAGGTCAGTTTTCATTCCAATCCCAAAGAAAGGCAGTGCCAAAGAATGCTCTAATGTAATACTCAATTGCACTCATCTCACATGCTAGTAAAGTAATGCTCAAAATTCTCCAGGCTAGGCTCCAACAGCATGTGAACTGTGAACTTCCAGATGTTCAAGCTGGTTTTAGAAAAGGTAGAGGAACCAGAGATCAAATTGCCAACATCTGCTGGATCATCAAAAAATCAACAGAGTTCTTGAAAAACATCTGCTTCTGCTTTATAGACTATGCCAAAGCCATTGCCTGTGTGGATCACAATAAACTGTGGAAAATTCTGAAAGAGATGGGAATACCAGACCACCTGACCTGCCTTCTGAGAAATCTGTATGCAGGTCAGGAAGCAACAGTTAGAACTGGACATGGAACAACAGACTGGTTCCAAACAGGAAAAGGAGTATGTCAAGGCTGTATATTGTCACCCTGTTTATTTAACTTATATGCAGAGTACATCACGAGAAATGCTGGGCTGGAAGAAGCACAAGCTGGAATCAAGATTGCTGGGAGAAATATCAATAACCTCAAGCAGGTTAGTAGCCTCAATTAAAAAAAAAAAGCATCGCTCTTTTCCAGTACTTCCAGAAAAGTCTTAGATTGATTCTGATTGGTCCAGCTGAGTCACATGCCCAGGAGTACAGACCCTTCTGAATGGTCTGGTCTGGGGTCACATGCCCGCTCCTGACTGAATCACCTGGACTGAGAGCAGGGAGGAGTAGGCCCACAGAGAAGCGGCCAAGCAAACAGAAAACACACTAGAGATCCCATAAAAATTCTGGGGTGGATCGGAGGTCTTCCCACAAAAGGGCTGGATGAGAGGCAGGAGCTTTCCGTTGACACTGGCCCCCATCCTGCTGACACGCCCTCCTCACACCCTTCTTGCCCCTTTTGAAGGGCTGAGGGTTCCCTGGGAGCCATGCAGCAATCTAAGGACAGCCCTGGGGCTGCTCTTCTAAGTTGTTCTAAGAAGCTGAGCAGCATTCCTCCTTAACACACCACAGGCCTGCCTGCTTCACAGAGCAGCGAGGAGACAAGTGAGTTAAAATAGGGCAAAGGCTTTGCAACTTGCCTGTGGGCGGCCATATGCAACCGCTAAGTGGCTCAGGCTCCCAAGGCCACTTAGAAGCCTGAGGTATTTCCTCTCTTGCTCCGGCGTCATCAGGGCACAGCCCTAATCACTTGACGGTAATCGCCTGCTGAGGCCCAGACTCCACCAATGCAGGGAGAAGCCGGGTGACCCTGCTCCGTGGCCCTCCAGAGCCAGCTCCCCGCGCAGAGCTGCTGAGGGCGGCTCTCTTTTTACCGGGACCCCGTCCCATTTCCTGTGTGCTCTTTGGTCTGTCCCCAGGAACACCACTCATTAGTCACTCTCACTTTCATCAGCTTCTCCAGCTGACACAGTTAAAATTAATGAGGAATTTGTCCTCATCCAAGTAGCTAGTTAGGGCAACGAGCCGACACCCCCCCCTCCTTCAAGTGAATCCTGTAGGTAAAGTAATGAAAAAGCATGTTTCTCTCTCCCACCCGGCCCCTCTTTGAATGTTCTTGGCAGCTCTGAGTAGAGCCAATATGTAGAAATCAGACCCTTTAATTGCTAGGTAATTACCCCCAAACTAGCCCAGGCAGACGAATTTGCTGATGAAGAGGAGGGAGGCCCAGGTGCAGAAAGGAAGTCCGGGGAGGTGGTGGGTGCCTGTGAGTAATGAGCATTGGAACAGCTGCCTCTGTTGGATTTCCACGGGCAGCAGGCCCCTGGGCAACTGGGCTAAATTATTTCCTGAAACTAGGAGCTTTGAAAAAAAGTAGTTCCACTCAATCCTGTGGTTTGAAATGCCTAGTATTGAGTGCTTCCAAGGGTCTGTGAGGTGGGGGAGAGCCACCCCGAGGCAGGCAGGACAGCCCAGGTGTGTGTCCCCGCCCCTGCTGTCCAGCTCCCAGGTGCCCTGGGCACGTCAATCTCTCTCTCACCTCGTGGGGCCGGATGTCCTCTCCACGTGTGTTTCTCCTACAAGAAGACGAGGGTCCTCTGAAGGCAGGGACTGCACCTTTCTCGTCTTTATGAGTCCAGCAGTGCGCTTGGCACAAAGCAGGTGCTCAGTAAAGATGAGCTGAGCTGAATGGGTGTGATGGCTATGCGGGTGCCGTGCGAGCGCACAGACGCGGCTCACACGTGGAGTCAGGTGGCTCGGGGCTCCGGGCGCGTCCGTGCTTCTGGTGGATTTAACAGGCTACCGAGCGGGCCTCGCTCTCCTCCTCCCTCCCTCATTTATGCTAACACCTCTATTCCTCAAGGCCTGCTGTTCCCTTGATTTCAAAAGGATCGCCTGGCCCAGCTGACTGTTGCCAGCAGGACGTGTGACTCCTGAGTTGAGGAGCCACCAGACCGAGTATCAGGGGTGGTGGGTTAAAGCATTTCTCCTTGTCCACTTCACTCTAACCTGGGAGGCAGATGTACCTGGAAGAATGAGCAATCCCTGATGGAAGAAAACACAAGTGCCCAAACCCGAGGGATAGAAAGTCACCCATCTGAGCTCAGAGCCAGGACAGAGCTCGAGGGATGAGCAAGGGAAGGACCAGCCACTGTTCTGAGGCCAAGGAAGATCAGGGTGGAAGAGACACCAGCCGGGGATCCTTTTAATTCTCGAAATGCCCCAGCCCCCCACTGCTTCACTCCCAGCAGAAAGAAAACCAGTCACACCCTGCTTGTCACAAAAATGAAATATAGTGCTCTATATTTAAATATAGTTAATTTAAATATAGATTATATAAATAATTTAAATATAGTTATATTTAAATATAGTTAAATATAAATATATTTAACCAAATATAGTTGGTTAAAACTTCAGGGAGAAGAAAGCCCCTTAGGCGAGGGTTGCCAGAATGAGCAAACAGAAACACAAGGTGCCCAGTTAAAAGTGAGCTTCAGATAAATGAGGGAAAACGTGAGTATAAGTACATCCTGTGTGATACTGGGGACATACTTAGACTAAAAACCACTGCTCATTTATCGCAAAAATCTCGTTTAGCCAAGCGGCCTGTACTCTGAACTGGTGACCATCTCTGAGAGGTCAAGGCTGCTGGTACATCCCTGCAGAGTGTTCAGTTTGCAGGTAGTGGCCACATGGAAAAAGAACGGGACGTGGTGGGTGACCCAGCGAGGCTACAGGGAGTCTGGAGGGAAAGTCACCTGCATCGTGGGATTGGTCCAGGGTCACCCACCTCAGAGGAGTGAGAGGGATCAGCAGCCCACAAAGCAAGCACAAAGGTGATCCCATTGGGAATTATGGAAAATGCGGGAACAACCTAAAGGGGTCACATTAGGGAAATGGTCTTAAAGTGATGGAATAACAGCCACTAGAAAATATGTTCAGGAGCAGATTTTTTTTTCTGCAACTTTGAGAAAAGGGCTCACCCTCTCTCTTCCCTCTAAGGAGACCTGCGTTCCCTGTAGCTGACTCCCCAACATGCCTGGGAAACATGTGGCTAGATGAGGAGGGCTTTGCCCCCGCAGTTATGCTGCAGATAAAAGGTTCTTCAGGTTCAAATCTCAGCTTCATGGCTTCCCAGCTGTGCACCCAGGGGAAAGTTACTTAAGCTTTCTGTGCCTCATGGTCTCCATCTCTATATGGAGCTACTATAGGCCAATCACATAGGGTTCTTGTGAGGGTCAGGGTGTGGTCAACGCTCGGAACAGTGCCTGGATATGGGCGGTACCCAGCCAGGACTTTAGCTCAGTGCCCACTGGCCATCACTGCCCCCATTTTCCATGGGGTAAGCTGAGCACAAAACGGGGGAACTGATTTACAGAACACCACCACCTCGAACTTCAGTGAAAGAAAAGGCTAAAGGCAAGTGCAGGACTGCTGGGTCACCCTTCTACCCATTAGCTTAGATTTTTTCTTTCATCTTTCTGCCACCCTGGGACAGACTCCTTTTGGGCTACTTTCCAAGACCCACTGCAGTGCTGTGAGGGGACTGAGCCAGGGCTGGGCTTTAAGGGAGCAGAAGAGAGAGACTTTATAATTCAGTGACAGAGGGTTACTGGGCTTGAAAGATGGGGTTCCCTGTTGAATCTCAAGTGACCATGAACTAGGCATAGTTGCCAGCTGGGCTGTGTGTGGCCTTTGGGTCAAGACCAGAGGCCAAGAGCAGGGGAGCAGAAGTGCCCACAGGGTTATACAACAGGTATGTTCATCTTAGATGTCAGGAAACTGAACTGCCCTCAGACCTCTCAGATAAACTGTGTTCATTATATGCACAGCTCTGGAATAAAGGAGACCAGAACACAGATTGAATAGGCAAGCTCAATGGGATACCAGAAATATTTTTACAGCCAGGCCTCATAGAAACAGGAAAGAATTGCAGAAACTGGAGGGCCTTTTAGCAGGGGCAAGTCAACTGTGTCAGAGAAGGAGCCCTGAGAAGCCCTTTACCATCAGTTCACTCAGCTCCCAGCTGCTGTTTCACTGCCCTATCAGCTATCAGCTATCAACTATAGCTGATACCCACCAATCAGCTATCAGCTATAGCTACGCCCTTGTCCAATCAGTTGCTGCCTCCAAGTCATGTGATCATGGTTCCAAAACGGCTGGCCAACTGTGGAAGCAAAAAATAGAAGAGGACTGTAAATGGGGCAGACACCCCAAAGCCTGTCCTGCCCAAGTCAGGGGGATGAAAAAAGGGGGTCAGAGAGTATGAATGTGCCAAGGACAAACTTTCTTGATAGATTGGACTCTGGGGGAGAGTTTGGTGATAAAACAAGATACTTCAGTCCTGTCTGTCACATTTAGGCTTCATTTTCAAGAATCCCTAAAGTTTATCTCATGAACCTCAGAGAACTGAGGCGCACAGTTAAAAAAATAGCAATAGACCAAATCTGTCCCCCCAAACTCATATCTAGACAGCTTTGGCCATATTTTCACAAGTCACTCACACATCTTTGAGACAGGCAAGGGATGAGTAACAGCTGGTGGAAGTGATTGTAATGTTACCCAGACACTGCTGCATGGTCTGGCAGTAGGTAAGAGCAATGTTTGCTGCAGCCTCCCTCTAGGCTTTAAAGGTTTATAGGATGTGCCATGTAACTCCAGTGTGCAGCTGGAAGACTGTCCAGTCTCAGGAATGCTGTGATCTTGTCGTGAGAAAGTTTACTGAGTTCTGTGACTTAACAGGTAAACAACACTGGATATTTGGGGTGAGGAAGAAGGGAGAATACAGACCAAATAGGTACCAGAGACATTTAAAAAAGAGAGAGATAAGTGAATATATATCCATGTAACATTTACAAAGAAATGTTGTTTACTTTCAAACTATCAAAGGGGAAAATGTGCTCAGGAGATAATCCATATATCCAGATACTGTTTCAAATACTTTATCTACATCAAGTCATTCATCCCCACAACAATCCTATGAGCAAGGTACTATTTTGATCCCTCTTTACAGATGAGGAGACTGAGGCACAGAGTGGTTAATTCACTTGCCCAAGGTCACAGCTAACAAGTGGCAGAGCTGGGATTCAAATCCCGACAGTCTGGCTTCAGAGTCTATGTTCTGAAGAGCAATGATCACAAAGGAACTATAAAGATACACACACTGAATGAAAATAATAACAACATTTAAAAATGCATAGGATGCAGTTAGTGTTTATCCAGCATGTTTTATGTCCTAATGGCTTTATGTCCATTATGTCTAAGATGTGGCTTCTATTAATACTTATCTCAATGTGAACAGGAGCACATCCACACTCAGAGAGGTTAGGTATTCCATGCCAGGTCACACAGCCAGGAGACGGAAGAGCCAGGATGAGGCCAAGTCTCATTCTAAAACCTGCCTGCCTGCCTGCCTGTAAGCTCTCTGTGAACAAGCAGTACAATTCCAAAGCACACTTGCACTTTGACGGGAGACGACCCATCCACCCAAGAGAGAAACTTGGATGGTGGGGATTCTGGGACGACTTTAGCTTGGGGAGGCATCGTCCAAGCCTCCCTGAAATGATAGCTCATAATTCACTGTTTCCTAAGTCTGGCCCTTCTGCTGGGCAGTTCTCTTTCCCCCCTTATTGCCTGAGAGAGGAAGGTGGGGCTCGGCAGCAGGAGGCAGCACTTAACAGCACCGATTCCAGCCTGATGGGTTTGTGTGGGAGGCCTCGTCACCTCTCCGGAAGGTTTTTGTTCCCACAGGGCTCTGAATATGAAATTCTCTCTTTGGACTCGGGGATAAAAAAGCAGTTTTGCTTTGCTTTTTAACCTGAACATTTGGTTTAAAAACCTAATAAGAAATGGAAATTATAACCATCCAAGTTAAAGAATGCTGGGGTTTAGGACTTGCTTTTTTCCGGCCAAGCTGTGAGCGGAAATCAAAGCTTCCATTCTTCTCCCTGGAGACGGAACCTGGTAAAGGGAGTTTTATTACATCGTTGTTGATAAAGGGCAAGTGGGAAATACTTGGAAATGTGAACAGATACAAAATAAGAGGCTGGGGATTTTACAGCATGAAGTCAATGTGCTACATCCTTCTTGAGACTCATGACGATTCTCTTTGCAGATGGAAGTGAGACGAGGAGAAGGCTGTGCAGATACATGGAAGCAATGACTTCTGTGTGCCAAGCATGCAGAGCGAGCCCAAAGGGGAATGCACTGCAGGGAGATGGTCCTGCTCACCTCTGATGACTTTAGAAAGCTGGCTGGCCAAGGGAAAGTCAAAGTTAAGCTGTGTCTCTGTTTCCTATTTGGCCAAAATGGGGAAAAAAAGTAACAGACTCACGCAAGCATCAGTGGAGGATCAACGAGGTATCAGGTTACAGTTGGACAGCTGGCCTTTTCCATGGGTGGGGGGAGCAGGGGATAAACTTTCTTGGATGACTATTTGCTCATGGTTCATTCATACTTTTAAAATGAGGGCTTCCTAGGTGGTTCAGATGGTAAAGAATCCACATGCCAACGTAGGAGACACGGGTTCGATCCCTGGGTCAGGAAGATCTCCTGGAGGAGGAAATGGCAATCCACTCTAATATTCTTGCCTGGGAAATCCCATGGACAGAGGAGCCTGGTGGGCTACAGTCCATGGGGTTGCAAAGAGTCAGACACGACTTAGCGACTAAAACAACAACAAACCCGCGTTTAAGTGGGGGTCTGTCACTGGTGAGCTGTGACTCAATCACTCTGAGCCCCAATTTCCTCATTTATAAACTGGTGCTCAGAGCAGCGACACCTGAGGGCGGTAAGCCCAACCCCAGCTCTCTGACACCTCCCGCGACGCCTCAAGAGCCGTGAACAGCGTAGGAAGGACGGAAGTCCACCAGCAGTGCCCAGCACGACTTTTTTTTTTCTTATGGTCAAGAAACATACATTAAAAAATTTTTTTAATTGGAGTCTAATTACTTTACAATATTGTATTGGTTTTGCCATACATTGACATGAATCAGCCATGGGTGTACATGTGTTCCCCATCCTGAACCCCCACCTCCCTCCCCATCCCATCCATCTGGGTCATCAATCCCAGTGCACCAGCCCCGAGCATCCTGTATCATGCATCGAACCTGGACTGGTGATCTGTTTCACATATGATAATATACATGTTTCAATGCCATTCTCCCAAATCATTCCACCCTCTCCCTCTCCCACAGAGTCCAAAAGACTGTTCTATACATCTGTGTCTCTTTTGCTGTCTTGCATACAGGGTTATCGTTACCATCTTTCTAAATTCCATATATGTGTTAATATACTGTATTGGTGTTTTTCTTTCTGGCTTACTTCACTCTGTATAATAGGCTCCAGTTTCATCCACCTCATTAGAACTGATTCAAATGTATTCTTTTTAATGGCTGAGTAATATTCCATAGTGTATATGTACCACAGCTTTTTTATCCATTCGTCTGCTGATGGACGTCTAGGCTGCTTCCATGTCCTGGCTATTGTAAACAGCCAGCATGACTTTCTAACTCTCCTGAGGGCCGTGCCCCTCAGGGGACCAGGTCTCTCCTGCCACCTCTCCACCCCACCTCTCCTGCCCCACCTTTAAGAATATTCTCCACTTCCTGAGATCTCTGTGCCCTTTGCTCTGTAGATCATTGTCACCTGATATTCAGGCCTCTCTGGTCTCCACCCTTCTCTCTCTGTGTGCAGCACTTCAGAGGGGTGAGATCAGGGTTGGTGGGTTTACACGTCATAATGACATCTTTTTTCCTGATACACAACCATGCCATAGGTTGAGGCAATGATTAAAGAAACCACAGATGTAAAAACCCTGACAATAAGCCTGAAACATGGAGCAAACTCAACCAATGCTTGTTTCCTGCCCCCCCCAGCCCCCAGATGCAAAGATCAAACGGGTCTGAAAGCAATTTCAAAGTCGAGCATCTTCCCAGGAGAGTGCTGCTCTGATGCTGAGATAAAAGGCTGTAAAGAAATGGTCTAAGCCACTGGGTACGAGGGTCATTTTCCTTAAATGGGCAGATTCCCGTGGCGGGATGGGGCCTCCCTTTTGGAAGAGAGTGTCCCAAAGAGGTAGAGATAGTAGGGAGGTAGAGGTGATTTAATGTTAAGAGGGTGAAAAATAATAGGAATGGAGGTCTTGGATATTCAGGGGTTGAGACATTGATCTGCGGACCAAAGAAATCCCTCTAGAAGAGTCAGTTAGCCGTGAACTATCCTCATTTGTGGCTGGAAAACAGCATGGTTGGGGCTACTTGGTGTCTTCTAAGTCCACTGAATACACCCACATACATGATTCACTCTCTCCCTCTCGTTTTAGAGTTTGCCCTAATGACACAGCAGATCAAACCCAGAAGGACTGAGAAAGAGAGCGCTTTCTAGATGGCCTGGATTCTTTTTCCATGAAGAAAATGAAATCCTGGAGCCCTCAGGGTAACATCAGTGTTGCTGTTACAAGATGAGGTGTGCCCTCCCACCCAGATTCACGATGAAATCCTAACCCCCCAGTGCCCCAGGATGTGACCTTATTTGGCCTTGACAGAGGTAATCGAGTTACAATGGGATCGTTCAGGTAGGCCCTAATCCAGTAAGACTATACTAGAAGAGTGCAGGGGTCCAAACCAGAAGAGGAAACTTGGACACAAGCACGCAGAAGGGACAGCGCCATGCGAAGATGGAGACGGCCATCTATGTGGCAAGGAGAGAGGCCCTGGAAAAAACTAGCCCTGCTAACACCTTAATGGCAGACTTCCAGCCTCCAGAACTGGAAGAGGATCACGTTCTGCTGTTTTGGCAGCCCAAGACTAAACAGCTCCCGTTGGTTGATAAAGAGGCCACTGGCTCCAGGGACACGACCATCGGCCCTTTGTCAGTATGTGCCTGGTTGTTCTCTGCCAGTCAAACCTTCCAGCATCTCGGCTCTGCAGTGACACTCATAAAGAACAAGGGACCAGAGAGGACATGCTCCTAGTACCCCCGCTCCAGGGACGTGAAGTCAGGCCAGGCAGTCAGGCGTGGGCACAGCTGCGGGGGGCAGGCACACACTTCTGGTCTGTGCAGTCCTGCAGAGACGCCCAGAGCACCCGTGGGAAGGAGCACGACGGCAGGTGGCATCTTGCTCTGTTCGGATGGGACCTGTTGTGCTTGGTGGGCCAGGAGAGAGGCACCAACTTCACTGGGTTTTCAGGCAGTTGAAGCCTGGAAAGGGGTCATTTGTTGGGAAGCAGCTATGACAGTGGAGGCCACCTAAGCCTGACCACCATGGAGGTGACAGGAGTCCGGGGTTAGGAAGGGGGTCCTAGAGTCTTGGCCCCGAGGGGCAGGCATGGGGACATCTGCTTCAAGGCCTTTAAAGCAAGTGAAACTGGACTCAGAGGCCTCATCCTGCTGAAGAGGCCACACACCGACTTCCAGTCACGTTGTTGCGTCGTGCAGTCTCTCAGTCATGTCTGACCCTCTGTGACCCCATGGACTGCAGCACACCAGGCTTCCCTGTCCTTCACTGTTTCCCGGAGTTTGCTCAATGTCCACTGAGTTGGTGGTGAGCCATGTGGGGGGTGGTGGTGTCAGCCCCATCCCCAGGGCTGCACAGGAACCAGGGAGCCTGTAGAGGGAGGCCAGGAAGCAGGGGTGAGCCTGCAGGCCCTCAGGGCCCAGGACTACCCCTGCCTTGTCCAGTCTGTACTGCACGGGGACCCTGAGGTGGGCTCTGCTGCCTCCCTGTCACGTAGCTGAGTTAGTTCTGGGAGCTGTGGGGTCTGTGGTCAAGCCCCTGAAGGGCACCATGGCCTGTCTCTTTGGAGGTCCTGCCCTCTCACCAGGAAGCGGGCCACTTATGGGAGCCTTGGACTCTGCTCCTCCTCAGACCTGAGAGTCACCTCACTCCTTCTCTGTTGTTCATTCTCTCTCTCTCTAATGTTTACTTATTTGACTGCATTGGTCTTAGTTGCAGTATGTAGCGTCTAGCTCCCTGACCAGGGATCAAACCCAAGCCCCCTGCATTGGGAGCTCGGAGGCTTGGCCACTGGACCACCAAGGAAGTCCCTCTATTATTCTCTGTCATTTCTCTACCTCTTCCTCACTCCCAGAACCACCCGCTTTCTCCATCTCCCTCTGAGAAGCTCAGGATCTCCAAAAAACAGAAGCCTGTTGACAGCACCTCTTTGCACTCCCCATTCACAGGGACAGACGCGGACCTCGGCCCGAGGCAGCAGCTCCTGTCTCGGGACATGGCCCTGAGAGTGGTGCGAGGGAAAGTGAACTGTGCGACCACGTGCCTCCTGCCCCAAACCTGGCGGAGTTCACGTTTACAGCTCCAGAGGCAGAGAAGTGGCCCGAGTCCCTTCCTCCATGGATCACACTGTTAATGGAATCCGTTCTAGAAGAACACCTCTGGGCAGCAGCTGATGCTCTAGATCCTGAAGCATTCTTCTGACAGCCCCATACAGCTTGGGTATGTGTATGTGTGTTTGTGTTTGGGGGGTTGTGAACATGTAGTGTGTGTATGTGAGTGTGTGTGTGTATGGCAGCCCCTCTGCCTGCTCCACCATCAGCCACCTCTGCAACACCCCGACTCTCAACAAGGGCAGAGCACAGCCACAGAGACCTTCAGCAAGCCCGTCCTTCAGATGGACACCCTCATTTCTACCCCAACAGGGGCTGGCTGAGTTCCAGGGCTCCAGAACCATTCTCTTAAGATGTCCTTTCAGTGCGGCTTCCTCTGGCCCTCCTCTCTCGCTGAAGTCGTTATTACTCATTAGGTATATTGAGTGCAGAGAAAAGTAGGTCAAGGATTAGAAAAAAAAAATCATCTCCAGGAGAAGCATTAGTATTGTGGAAAGCTATTTTGAACTCGCATGGTTTTTTTAAAGGGGAAATATTTTGTGTAGGGATGGTGGCCGTCACATCTGACTTAGGGGTGAACGTGGATCCCTGAGCCTTTCACACGTGAGACGCATGATCTCAGAATCCCATTTTTAAAGGATAACTTTGCCCAGTGGGATGAGTGGCCTCTAAATCCAGGTCCTGTACAAGCCAGGCCACCCTGAGAATCCCCATCTGGACAGGAACAAAGGGACACGAGGACTCCTCACACACGGACAGAAAACGTGAGAGAAGAAAATGTGAACCTAACCCTCTGGGTGTGTGCCACCCAGGGTCAGAGGGAGGCTCCCGGGCAGACTATGACCCGGGGAGCCTTAAAGTCAGGGGCTCTAGAAGCATTCCAGCTCATCCTGCTCTGGCATATACCTGCTCCATGCTGGAAGCTTTGCAGCTGAAGTGAGGACAGGATGAATAGAAGGTACTCCAGGATCAGGGCGACAGGTTGTGAGGCATCTGAATTCAAGGGTTCATGGGTGGGAGAGTTAATTTGGTGTCAGTTTGGCTGGGCCATGTTTCAGCTATGTGGTAAAACATTACTCTGGTGGTTTCTGTGAGGGTGGTTTTAGATGCGATGAACACTGAAGTCAGTGGATTTTGAGTAAGGCAGACTGCCCTCCACAATGCAGAGAGGCCTCATCCAACCACTGGAGGGTCTGAATAGAACAAAAACCCGACCTCCCATTCAGAAGAGGGGATTCAGGAGACAGAGGGCCTTTGGACCTGAACTGCAGCTGCCCTGGTGCTCTACCTGCGGGCCCACCCTACAGATTTTGGACTTACCAGCTTCTGTAATTATATAGATAACAGCAGATATAAATAATCTTCCTTTCTCTCTCTCCATATATGTATGTATATGGAGAGAGATGACCTACTGGTTATGATTTTCTGAGGAATCCTGACTAATACACTGGAGGAAGACCGCCTTGAGCTGGGGTCTCATGGGAGGAGGGATACAGTAAGGAGCGTGGCACAGGCCCAGAGTCTGGGCGTGAGCCTGAGTCTTGGCCCCAGCTGCCCTAGGAGGGGTGCACACCCCGGGCCCTGGACGAGGCAGCTGCTGCCACTCTTGCCTTCCAGGCATAACCATGCTGGGCTCTCGGGATGGTGCCCAGCACTTTACAGCATTATCTCAGGCAATCTTTGTTTTCTCCTTTCTTTCACAAAGGGAAGAAGGGAGCAAGCAAGAAGGCTTAGCATATCAAAATTTGTTGGATGCAACTAAAGGAGTACTATGAGAAAATTTATGGTGCTAAATGCTTGCATTAGAGAAGAGGAAGATTTCCAATTAATAAGTTCCTACCTCATGAAATTAGAAAAAAAAAGAGCACAAAATGAAAGCAAATCAAGCAAAAGGAAAAGAGAAATGAATGAAATTGAAAATAGGAAAAAAATAGAGAAAGTTTATTTTTAAAAGGAATGCTGATTTTTCAAAAACAATGCATAAAATGGATGACCTCTAGCAACACTGACACTGAAGCATCTGCTCTTGGATTTTACTTGTTTGAATCATGGGCTAGAACTTATTTGCTGGACTTGCAGACTTCCACAAATGTGCTATCATCCAATATTTGTCAAAATTAGCCTTCTTTGGGCTGAAGACAGTAAACAACTCCTGTTCCAATATTTTAAAAAATGTGGATGTGGGTGGGAAAAAAATAAAGCAAGACTGACAAAGAGTGAATAATTTTTGACTCAAGGACATGGTTAAGAAGAAGTTCATTGTAATATTATTTTTGAATTTGTATATTTTTGAAATTTTTAAAAATAAAAATATTGAAAAAGTAAAAAGAAAAAAAGAAAGAAGATATCAATAATCAATATTAGAAATGAAATGGGGCATATCAGTAGGGATCCTGTAGCCATTAGAAAAATAATAAGGGGATGTTATGAATAACCTTAACCTCCCGGGCTTCCCCAGTGGCTCATTAGTAGGGAAACTGCCTGCAATGCAGGAGCCACAAGACACCGGAGTTCGATCCCTGGGTGGGAAGATCCCCTGGAGGAGGGCATAGCAACCCACTCCAGTATTCTTGACTGGAGAATCCCACGGACAGAGGAGCCCAGCGGGCTACCGTCTGTGGGATCACAAGGAGTCAGAATGACTGAAGCGACCTAGCACGCATATATCTGAAACCAGAAGAAATGGACTGGACTTCCCTGGTGGTACGGTAGGTAAGACTCCACCTGCCAACCCTGGGAACAAGTTTGACCCCTGCTCCGGGAAGATTCCATATGCTCAGAGCAGCTAAGCCCATGCGCCACAACTACCGAAGCCCCTGCACCCGCAGCCTGTGCTCCGCGAGAAGAGCCACTCCAGTGAGAAGCTCACGCACCGCAAGAAGACCAGCTCTATTCACAACAGCCAAGACAGAAAAGCAGCCTAAATGCCCATCAACACAGTAATGGATAAAAAAGATGTAGTACATACACACAATGGAACATCACTCAGCCATTAAAAAGAATGAAATAATGCCATTTGCAGCAACATGGATGGAACTAGAGATTGTCATACTGAGTGAAGTAAGTCAGACAGAGAAAGACATCCCTTATATGTGAAATCTAAAAAGAAATGATACAAATGAATTTACTTGCAAAACAGAAAGAGATTCACAAACTTACAGAATGAACTTATGGTTGCCAGTGTGGAGCTTGGGAGGAAGGGATAGTTAGGGAATTTGGGATGGACATGTACAAACTGCTATATTTCAAATGAATAACCAACAAGGACCTATTGTATAGCACAGGGAACTCTGCCCAGCGTTAGGTGGCAGCCTGGACGGGAGGGGAGTTTGGGGGACAATACAGACATGTATATGACAGCTGAGTCCCTCCACTGAAGTTCACCTGAAAATATCACAACATTGTTTTATAATCAGCTATACTCCAATACAAAATAAAAAGTTAAAGAAAAAGAAGCCCACGCACCACAGCAAGGAGTAGCTCCCGCTCGCCACAGCTAGCGAGAGACTGCAGCAACAAAGACCCAGCACGAGCATAGGTTAAAGAAATAAAGAGAAACGGACTAATTCTCTCAAAACTGCAAACCACCATGTCAACCAAGATGAAGCTGATAATTAGAATAATCCTACAGCCTAATGTAATCCTAATCCTAATGTAATCACTCTAGCAGCTGAAAACCTTTCCAAAAAGAAATCTCCAGGCCCACAAATTTTCACTAAAAGACTCTACCAAACATTAATTGGGGGAGAATGGATACATGGCTGAGTCCCTTTGCTGTCCACCTGAAACTATCACAACAGTGTTAATTGGCTAAACTCCAATAGAAAATAAAAAGTTTTTCAAAAATTCTACCAAATATTTAAAGAAGAATTAACACCAATTTTACCCAATCCCCATCAGTATATAGAAAGATGGGAACACTTCCCATCTTTTTAAGAGGCCAGTACTACCCTAATACTAAAATCAGAAGAATACTACAAAGAAAACTACAGACTAACAACTTACATGAAGTGTTAAAATCCTCAACAAAAAACTCATGAGCCTCATCCAATAACATATAAAAAGAATTATTCACTATAAAGTGAATGTCTATTCACTATAAAGTAGGATGTCTTTCAGGTATGCAGAGGTGGTTCAAATATTAAAAAACAAAACAAAACATGATGTTAGGCTCCATTTCAATAAGCTGAAACAGAAACATCATATAATCACATCAACTGACATACAACAAAGCATTTGACAAAGCCCAGCACCTTCATAATAAAAACCCAGAAAGTTATCAACAGAGCGGAAGTTACCTAACTTAACAAAGAGTTTCTACAAAGAGTCACAACTACTATTAATATTTAATAAAGAAATTCTCCTTCTAAAATAAGGAATAAGACAATGATGTCTATCCTCATCACTCTTATTCTACATAGATCTGGAAGCTCTGCCCACTGAAAGAAGGCAAAAACAAGAAATAAACGGCATATGTTTTGGAAAGGAAGGAATAAAACTATATTTATAGAGGATATAAAAATTCCTTTCTCTGTAAAAATTCCCCAGGAATCTATGAAAAACCTTCTAGAACTTACGAGTGAATTCAGTAAGGTCATAAGATACAAAATCAGCAAACAAAAATGGACTACATTTCTAAACACTGACAACATGTGGAAGCTGAAATTAAAAATATGAGGCCATTTATAATCACTGCAGAGAAAATGAAATACTTAGGAAACACTTAACCACACAGTAAAGATGTCAATTCTCTCTAATTTGATCATTTCAAAAATGTTCCATAGGTGAAATCACTGAAATGACAGTGTTAGGAATGGAGGACAAATTAGTGGGGGGTGGGAGAGGTAGGTGTGATTATAAAATAGCAACGTGAGGGATACTTACGATGCTGAAACTTTTCAACATCTTAACTGTGAGGCGGATACATAAAACCACTTGGCTGATAAAGCTGCATAGGTTCTAACACACACACACAAATACAAGGAAAATTCAGGAACCCTGATCAAGCTAGTAGATTGTATCAGAGTCAGTATCCTGGTTGGGATGTTGTACTGTAGTTTTGCAAAATGTTACTATCGAGGAAGTGGCAAAATATATATAGGATTAGTTTTCTAGATCAGGGGTCTCAAAATGACTAAAATTTTCTCAAGTTCAAGGACACTTGCTTTGGCTCTTTATTTCTCACACATGACTTAGCACAGAATGCTTCACATAGCAGTTTCTCAATGAAGCCTGAGAGTTCCCTTATAACTGATGATATCCCCTGATGAACAGCTTCCCAAGTGGCGCCAGTGGTAAGGAATCCGTCAGCCAATGCAGGAGATGCAAGAGACATGAGTTCAATCCCTGGATCGGGAAGATCCCTGGAGAAGGAAATGGAGACCCACTCCAGTGTTCTTCCCTGGAAAGTTTCATGGACAGAGGAGCATGGTGGGCTACAGTTCATGAGGTTGCAAAGAGCTGGACATGACTGAGCACACACACTGTACACTGCATCTGGGCAATACATGTGCTCATGTTGCTACTGGGTATTCTGGGGCATCCCCTGATGGAGCAGGCATGAAAGATTATTAGTATCTTCATCAACAAAGACTAGGAGAAGCTGAAGTTACATGGTACTTCCCTTTTCCAGGACGATCTTCTGCGATAATCATTGGCATAAGCCCTCAGTATATGCTCAGCACACAGACACATGGAGTGCACAGCTGCAAAGACAGTGTTATTACTACGGTCTGACAGGAGTCCCGAGTAACGGTTCCCATAGCAACCATCAACGAGCCACTTCACATGTGTACTTGTCAAATCATTGGACATGACTCATGTTTACAATCCAGCTTCTGCCAAGAGTATGTTTCTTTCTTGCACTCATCCTTTAGCTTATTATCGACAGTATCATGGTTACAATTCAATACAGAGTCAATGTTATTTAGTCTCAAGGGACCCTATATAACCCTAGATGAGAAATGGTTACATTTCAATTCAATTAAAGGAGCACTGGCATTTTCTATACACAAGGCACTGATCTTGGATCTCCAAGGCAACAGAGAGGAATAAAAAGGAGTTCCTGCTCTCAGACAGCTGACAACATCACAAGGAGGGTCTCTGTGCCAATGATGTAGTGAAAGACTGCCTTGGGTACAAGCTGTGAATGAGGACAGATATGATGCGCTGGGGCCTTGGGAGAGATGACTTCCTGTTCAGCGGGTGTGGTAGGGAGGGACTCAGCAGCTTTACTGAGAGAGTCATGGGCTACAGTGATTAAGAGCCTGATTACCACATCAGCCTACCTGTTCCCAGTCCTGGTTTCACCACTCACCCACAGGTCACCTTGGGTCAGTGCCATGTCTTTAGAATCAGGAAAATACTGTCAACCACTCTGGGTAGGCGTGGAGAATTAAAGGTATATGATCTCCTTATCACAGAGCCTGGCATCCAGTAAGTGCTTCATTAATGTTGGCTATTACTATTCAGCTGGTAGGGAAAAGAAGATCCCCTCTTCTCTAGGGGACCTTCCCAACCCAGGGATTGAACCCAGGTCTCTTGCACTGCAGGCAGACTCTTTATGGTCTGAGCCATCAGGGAAGCCCGTAGGGGAAAAAAAAAGGGGGGTGAATAAGAGTTAAGACCTCTTCTTGAGCTGCTCTCCATCCGATGAGGGTGATAGACACATGTGCAGATAGATTACAGGGCAGTGGGACCCATGTTATTACAGAGCGGAAGAGACCAGCATGGATCTCATTCAGGAGGCTGTAGGGAGCCACCAGCAGATGCTGTGTGATCATTGCGGTGGTTTTCACCCCTGCCTGGAATGGGTTTTACTCCCTCGACACCAGCTTCCGTACCAGCCATTTATCAAAGACGGACATGCTTAGGCTGAGCCAGCCGTTCGCCCGCGCCCCCGTCACTGTGTTCATCTCCTTGCCCTCGGCTGTCTGCAAAGTTGCAGGAGGAGGACTGCTTCGTCTGGCCTCCCAGTGGGATCTCTCTCCCCCTGGTTCCCCAGGGCAAGTGCGGTCACAGAGGGGGGTTGGCTGAGGACCCATCCTCACCAGAACCCCCTTCAGACACTGGTGCATCCAGCTGGCCCCTGGCTCACCACGCTTGGTCTGAGAACAGGGTCAGTGCGTTACTTCTTCTTATCTCAAGGAAGGGTCCCCATTTCCTGGGGAGGGGGTGCGGGGAGGTCAGGGAGGCAGAGAGATTGCATCTTGCAGCTCAAAGCCTCTCTTTCCTCCTTGCTTTGAGTCGGCTTTGCGGGTGGGGGGCTGTGACACGGAACACGCCTTCCGTGGGTGTAACCCGTGTCCTGTGGCCCGGGCCGTGTCACGCACAAACCCTGCGTCCAGCAGCCCCACCTGGGGCCCTGGAACAGGGCAGGGCCGGGGTGGTCAGTTCTGGGGTCCACCCGATGCTGATTTGGCCTCTGCCCAGAGTCATCACGTATTAATAGAATCTGAGGTGAAAACTTTTAGCATCGTCAGTTTGCAACACTAGTAAATTCTGTTCAAATGCAGTAATAAATAGATTTTTTTTCAGAAGGAGTAAGACAGTGGGAAGGCGTGTGTGCCTGCTTTCCTGACTAGCGTCAGTGTGCAGGAAAGCTGGGGACGGGTCCGAGGCCCCCGTGAAGCTCGCCTCCCGCCAGAGGCCAGGAGCAGCAGCTGCAGGTGCGATCGCTGTGAGGACACTGCCGCTTGAGCTCGGCCACTGGGATCTACAGGGGGGCAGAAGCCGTCGGAGTGGGCCAAGGAAGCGGAGAGCCTCCAGGGAGAGCTTCCGGATCATGCTCCAGAGCACCTCGCGGTGGGTCAGGGGATGAGCTGCCACTGCCACCACCCAGGGGTCTGTAGGTAGAGCGGGGGGCCGCCCTGCACCCCCAGACTTCAGCATTTGGCAGTGGGGTGGGCGGACTTAGAGCAGGAAACTTGGGGCTCTCTTCTCCAAGCTGGGGGCATGCAGGAGGCAAGCCCAGGGTCAAGAGCTGGAGTATTTTCCCCAAGTGTGAAGGGAGATGCCTGGTTCAGAGAGAGAAAGTTCCAGGCCTAGAGTCTCTGAAGCTCCTCACAAAGCACCCCCGAGGAGCAAGCCTCACAGCTGAGGTCAAGGGCTATAGCCCAGATGAGGTGAGGCTGGCCTCCCTGCCCCTAAGCAGCCCCTGGGGCCCAGCACAGTTCCAACCTCCTGTCCCGCTGTTGGTATCCAGGCCCAGGAGACCATCTGCCTCTGAACACAACCTCCCAGCTTCAGGGACTCTGCCAGTTCTTTCTCATCCTGTGCTGGAAAATCATGAAAACTGCTTACATTGTTTCAGTCCAAACCTCATTTCGGAGCATTAAATGTTCTTGGCTTGTTTAAAAAATAACAATCTGGATCTTGTAGGTGGTCCATGGGTTACCAATCTGCCTGCCAATGCAGGGCACATGGGTTCGATCCCTGGTCCAGGAAGATCCCACATGCCACAGGGCAACCAAGCCTGCGCACCACAGCTGCTGAAGCCCGTGCTGCCTTGAGCCTGCGTTCCGCAACAAGAGAAGCCACGGCAATGAGAAGCCTGCACACCGCGGCTAAGAGGAGCCCCCTCCCGCTGCAACTAGAGAAAGCAGCAATGAGGGCCCGGTGCAGTCAATAAATAAATTCATTTTTAAACATTAAAAAGTAACAATCCGCCCTCCTGGAGTCAGAGGAAGTACAGATTGCTTAAAAGCAACACCTCTGTGCCCTCTTCAGTGACGCGCAGGTCCCACCGAGGGGGTTAAAAGGAGACAAAGCCAGATCTGAAGGTGCCCAGGATGTTGAAGGTGCCAGCAACCACACTGCAGGAGGACCCCCACCCCCACCCCCCGTGCAGCTGAGTGATGGGAAGACTGGGGTGTGCTGTCCAAGGACTCAGGGTTTGGGTAGAAGGGGAGGATGCTCCCCTTGGCCCCACGGGCAGAGGCAGGACCAACAGGTGGCCACCTGGGGGTTGGAGAATCGATGTCGGTGTCACCTAAGTGGGCCTTGAGCCCGTGTCCTGGGCTTCCACAGGGGAGCGGGGTCACTTGCACACGCTTGTCCCAAGAAGGATGACGTCTGTACAGGAGGGTGTGCAGGGAGCTTCAGGCACGGAGAAGATTGTGATGGGAACTGAGTAAGGAAGGGGCACTGCCCAGCCTAGCGGATCAGCCCACCCACCTGGGTCTCAGACCTTCACTCTAAAGCCACATGACCCTGAACACCTACCACTCCTTGAGTCTGGGTGGAGCTGCACGTTCAGGCCCACTGTCCAAGGTCCCTGGGAGGGAGTTTCCACTCGGGGTGGGAGGTTGAGCTCAGTAACCATCCCTCCTTAAGAACTGAAAGGCCATGATCCATCGACTTGCTCTCAGTCAACTCCAAGCAAGGTGAGTGGGGTCAACAGCCATACAGTTCTGGGCTCCAAACACGTGTGCTTTCTTCTCTCATCTGTCCACAGCTGCAAGCTCCAGAAGAATGATTCCAGGCCCTTCTCTCACTCTTCCTGCGTCTACACCAAACCCTGGTCTTTCCCCGAGGTTTCCTGCTCCATGGAATGCAGCTGCCCTCACCACCACCCCAACCCCCTGCATCCAGCCTGCACCATCCAAGGGCTCCGTCAGCCGCCGTCTGGGCTCTGGGACCACTGGGCTCGCAGGGGTCAGACACACTCCCTTTCTGCTCAGGTTTGCATGGGTGACCCACTGACCTACTTTTCTGTGCGGCCTGGCATAACTCAGCATCAGAGCAGTCAGAGCGCCCCTCCTCCACGGATCCGTGACGTCTACAGTCTATGACAGGAAGCACAAGGGCAACGGCCCTACAGATAAAAATACAATGCACGGAGGTGTTCACGGCCTCCGGGCTGCTTCTGTTTAATTGCACAGACATCATTTATCACGAGAGACGTGACAAATGCATCTTGGTGTTTTTCCAGCTTACAGCTCTGTGTTCTTTCATGCGTGTCCATTAGGGTTACTTCTCCCGCTTTCATATTTAAATGAAAACAAATTGGCTCATTTACCCTGAGATTGTCAGCCTGACAGAGATGGAAAGAGTGTGTGTGTGTGTGTGTGTGTGTGTGTATGCACGTGCGCACACACACTATATTTGTTTTCCCTCAATGGTTTGGGATGTCTGGGTGAAGCAGATCATTCAAAAAGCAAGAAATTGCCAGAATGTCTTCAATCATTTGCACAAAACAGAGTCTGAAATTGCTCAGGAAAGAAGCTCATTGATAAAACAAGCACCACAGACAAAACCAAGTCAGCATGGCAGCCTGCTGCAAACGTCGCAGCGTCACATAGAATTTATATCTTCAAGGATAACTGCGACCAATCGTGGAATTACCTTTTGCTGCCTGCGTTGTGTGGTCTGGAAGAAGACGCTGCTGGGGCAGGAAGGCAGATAGGATTCAGAACAGGGATGCGCAGACAGGATTGGAGCACGGAGTCAGCCTTGCATCAGGGAGAAATACGGGGTGGTTGGGTGCCTGGGGTGGAGGGGAGGAGACCAGGCCAGGCCAGGGCCCCTCGAGCCCCTTTCAGGAAGGGGTATGCAGGCAGGGAGGCCCTGCAGGGAGAGGGAGTGACCCTCTCCACTGGAGATGCTTCCCCCCATTTAAATTTACTTTTCTTTTAAAGTTAAGTGAGTAATAGGGACTTCCCTGGTGGTCCAGTGGTTAAGGCTTCGCCTCCCAATGCAGGAGGTGCGGATTTGACCCCTGGTTGGGGAGCTAGGATCCCACGTCTCGTGGCCAAAAGACCAAAATATAAAACAGAAACAATATTGAAACAAATTCGATACAGACTTTAAAAATGGTCCACATTAAAAAAAAAAAAAAAAATTGCGGCAGCGATGCATGGACAGCTGACACAGTGGAAAAGAAGGTCCCGTTACCCCTCCTGCAGACCCAGTGCCTGCCCCTTGGGTTTGTGTTTTTCCAGAAATCTCCATGCATTTACATGCCAGTTTATTGCCCTTCACAGACGCTGTGCTTTTTACCACTTGCAGGTTCGTGGCAACCCACTGCTGAGAAGATCTTTCGGTGCCATCTTTCTAACCCCATTCCCTCACTTCGTGTCTCTGTGTCACATCTGGATAGTTCTCACCATTTTCAAACATTTTCACTATTCTTATATGTGTATGGTGACTGCTAACCAGTGACTCTTTGATGTTACTATTTTAGAAGATTATGACTGGCTGAAGGCTCAGAGGATGGTTAGCATGTTTTAGCCATAAAGTATTTTTCATTTTTTTAGAAATAATGCTATTGTACCCTTCATACTATAGTATAAGCATAACTTTTATATTCATGCAAAAAAAAATGTGTGTGACTCACTTTAGTGCAATATTTGCTTTACTGCGGTAGTCTGGAACCTAACGCATAATATCTCCGAGGTCTGCCTATATGTATACATGTGTACGTACACGTATATATGTACAAATGCATATCACCTGTACACAGTCTTACGTAAGTGGCATCGGCAGCACTGTATACATGTGTATATACACATATATATACGTGTGAAAACCACATGTACACAGCCTTACTCAAGTGACATCTGCAGCACATGCAAGAGCTGGTCTCTCCCCACCTCGTGAATCTCTTTCTACCCTTGTTTCCAGGGATCTTCCCCTCCAAACCCTCCTCCTACTTCACGGCTCAGGTCTGGTCCTTCTGTCTCCTAGGCTGGGTTCTCCTTGTGTGAGAGGCCCCTGCAAGAGGGAGGGTCCCCAGCTCGGTCTGGGACCCTGTCTCTTCCCTCTGTGACTTCCTCCAGCCATGTATCACAATTAGAAGACGACTCCTCCGAGCATCTACCTCCAGCCTGAGACTGGACCACCACCTGTCCTCTTGACAGATCAGCCTGCACACAATCAGCTGAGCAGACCGGTCCACAGCAGGGGCCTTGGCTTTGTGTCCCCAAGCCTGCTCCTCTCCCTGTCTGACCAGCATTCCCCACCACATGAAGATCCTCCTTGGTTTCTCTCTCTTCTTTCACAGTCAGAACCATCAACATATCCCGGGTCTCTACAAGCCAGAATCCACTCACCTCTCACCCCACCCCACCATGGTCAGGCCACACTCAGGCGTCACCTGAGCTACAGCAGTGTCTCTGAATCACCTCTTTCCACTTTAAACCATCCCTACTCATAACACTTTGCACAGCAGATAGATTGAGGGTGATAAACCCTCCCTGCCACCATCAGAATGGAACCCGTGGCTCCATGTGGCCCACCCAGCACGTCTCTCCATTTTGCCTCCCACCATGGCTACAGAGGTGTGGGCTCCCAGGGGGGATTTCTGGCTTGTTTGTTGCTGCAGCCCCAGCACAAGAAAGATTCTTAATATATGTACTTTAATTTTATTCATTTTTTGGCCACAGCACACTGCATGTGGGCCCTTACTTCCCCAACCAGAAATTGAACCCATGTCCCCTGCATTGGGATTGCAGAGTCTTAACCACGGGACTTCCAGGGGAGTCCCAATATATGTATGAACACTTAAAATAATTAAACAAATTAATTTCTATTTTACTTCAAATTTTACTGTCTTGGACATCTTTCCATACTGTATGTAGCATCTATCTTGTAACTTTATAATTACTGCAGGATATTCCATACCATGGGTTGGCCCTGATTATTTAACTTACTCTTACTGAGTTGAGAGGTAAGTTGATCCATTTTTATAGGCATGATTCAGTTCAGTTCAGTTCAGTCACTCAGTCGTGTCTGACTCTTTGAGACCCCATGAATCGCAGCACGCCAGGCCTCCCTGTCCATCACCAACCCCCAGAGTTTACTCAAACTCATGTCCATTGAGTCAGTGATGCCATCCAACCATCTCATCCTCTGCCGTCCCCTTCTCCTTCTGCCCTCAATCTTTCCCAGCATCAGGGTCTTTTCCAATGAGTCAGCCCTTCGCATCAGGTGGCCAAAGTATTGGAGTTTCAGCTTCAACATCAGTCCTTCCAATGAACACCCAGGACTGCTCTCCTTTAGGATGGACTGCTTGGATCTCCTTGCAGTCCAAGGGACTCTAAAGAGTCTTCTCCAGCACCACAGTTCAAAAGCATCAATTCTTCGGCGCTCAGCTTTCTTTATAGTCCAACTCTCACATCCATACATGACTACTGGACAAACAATAGCCTTGACTAGATGGACCTTTGTTGGCAAAGTAATGTCTCTGCTTTTTAATATTCTGTCTAGATTGGTCATAACTTTCCTTCCAAGGAGTAAGTGTCTTTTAATTTCATGGCTGCAGTCACCATCTGCAGTGATTTTGGAGCCCAAAAAAACAAAGTCAGCCACTGTTTCCACTGCTTCCCCATCTATTTGCCATGAAGTGATGGGACTAGATGCCATGACCTTAGTTTTCTGAATGTTGAGCTTTAAGCCAACTTTTTCACTCTCCTCTTTCACTTTCATCAAGAGGCTCTTTAGTTCTTCTTCACTTTCTGCCATAAGGGTGGTGTCATCTGCATATCTGAGGTTATTGATATTTCTCCTGGCAATCTTGATTCCAGCTTGTGCTTCTTCCAGCCCAGCGTTTCTCATGATGTACTCTGCATATAAGTTAAATAAGCAGGGTGACAATATACAGCCTTGACGTGATACACGTGATTAATAAATAAATAGAGTGGTGAAATTTAGGAGAGGAGTTTCATCCTTGTGTAGGGAGACCATGGATGGGTTTCAAGTTTCTGGAAGCCCTAAAAGTGCACATGTTTGAGACTGCCAAGTGTGTGACGATGTAAGGACTTGATCTGAGGAACACTGGTTTCTTAACCTCCTAGAAGCCATCCATTGCTGGATCGGGGTGTTTCCTTAAACTAACCTAGGCCATGCACTGTGCTGGCCCTGCCAACCCCTAGCAGGGAAAATGAGCCAGTTTAGATGAGAAACTGGTCAGTCTAGAGCCCGGGAGGCTGCGTGTTCCAGGTGAAGGGGCCAGAGCTGGGCTGGGGCTGGGGGCGGAGGGGAGCTGCCACAACTGCCCAGTGACCTGCACAGCCTCCAAACCGCTGCCAGACTCGTCCCTCATCCTGATCAGCACCTCGGAGGCCTGCCTGCCCCCAAGCTGCACGTGGAAAACACCTCCGTACCTGTAAATTGTTACCAAATGGCAGCTGCCGCTTTGTTTTTCTGACTTCCCCATCTCTCCACCTCCCAATCCTGTACTGATGATGGGGTCCAAAGGGAGAAGAGAGAAACATTAGATGGGGCCATGATGAACGAAGTTGCCGAGGACAGCACTGGGCTCTCTAAGATGCAAGGAGGCTCCATAAATCCTGCCAAGAAGAGGTGCCCAGCTGAAGGAAGTGTTACCTTCAGCTGTAGGCTGCCCCCAGCCCCGGGGCCGCACCCCCAGCCTCGCCACCCAGTGTTAAGGGAAGATGAGGCAGAAGTCCCTGCAAAGCCTTGTGCAGCGGGCCCCTTCCTGTCCTTGGGGACTGGTACTGCCCAACAGTCTCTCATCCACCTACCCCTGCCAGCTCCTCAGAGTCTGGATAACACCCAGCTCTCCAGTCCACCGTTAAGGTACTTTTACGACAACTCAGTGGCTTTGATGCTTCAGGGTGAAGGATACAGTAAGTGGTCAAATGTTAAAATTCATACTGAATTATAAACCCAATGCATGGACTTCACTGGTGGTACAGTGGATAACGATCCGCCTGCCAATGCAAGGGACGTGGGTTCAGTCCCTGATCCGGAAGATCCTCTATGCCCTGAAGCAAGTCAGCCCACGTGCCCCAACTCCTGCGCCTGTGCTCTAGAGCCCAGAAGCCGTGACTACTGAAGCCCGTGCACCTGGAGCTTGTGCTCTGCAACAAGAGACACTGCAGCCCTGCACTACAGCAAAGAGACGCCCTCACTCCCAACCAGAGAAAGCCCGTGTGCAGCAGCAGACTCAGTGCAGCCTGTAAAACAAATAGTAAAAACAGACAAATCCAACACAGCATAGCGACTGAAAGCATGGACTTGCGGCCGATGGCCTGAGCACCCGCCCCAGCCCCATGCTGACCGTGCTGTCAGAGGGGAGCTCCTGCCTCCTGCTGCCTCAGGTGCCCGTCAGTAAGGCAGCCGCTCTCTGTGGCAGAAAGCCCTGGCTGTTCGCCCTTCTCTGCGCCCTCCGCCCGTGGCCGGGCAGGAGCTGGCACGGGACCACACTCCCAGTTTGCCCAGCGGCGGGGTCCTGTGGCTCCATCCTCCCCCACGGGAGGAGGGGATGGTAAAAGGCAGTTTCAGGTGTCTCCCTCCACCCTCTGTTCTCTGTTTCCAAGTGCCCAGCAGCAGTGACCAGAGCCACTCTGGAAGGCACACGCAGACCAGAGCAGAGTAGCCCCACCACACCGCCTTCTACCTGGAACTCAGACCGTCACAGGGTGGAGAAGGAATCTTCAAGCTGCTGAGAGCGGCTGCGTTTCTGCCTCTCTCTTGAAGCAGCTATTATTACCCTCCTAAAACCCTACTTCTCCGAGGTGTGGGGAGCATTCAACATGACCAGAAACACACAGGAATTAGGACAAAATCACTGCAGGTGGTGACTGCAGCCATGAAATTAAGACACTTACTCCTTGGAAGGAAAGTTATGACCAACCTAGACAGCATATTCAAAAGCAGAGACATTACTTTGTTAACAAAGGTTCATCTAGTCGAGGCTATGGTTTTTCCAGTGGTCATGTATGGATGTGAGAGTTGGACTATAAAGAAAGCCGAGTGCCGAAGAATTGATGCTTTTGAACTGTGGTGTTGGAGAAGACTCTTGAGAGTCCCTCCAAGGAGATCAGTCCTGGGTGTTCATTGGGAGGACTGATGTTGAAGCTGAAACTCCAATACTTTGGCCACCTGATGCAAAGGGCTGACTCATTTGAAAAGACCCTGATGCCGGGAAAGATTGAGGGCAGGAGGAGAAGGGGACGACAGAGGATGAGATGGCTGGATGGCATCACTGACTCGATGGATGTAAATCTGAGTGAACTCCAGGAATTGGTGATGCACAGGGAGGCCTGGCGTGCTGCAGTTCATGGGGTCGCAGAGTCAGACACGACTGAGAGACTGAACTGAACTGAACTGGCTGTAGATGTGCTAGCAAATAGAACCGGTGATGAAAATAATATGATACTGTCATGTTTTTATGAGGCAGGAGCGTATGCAAAAATCATGCAGTGTATTTCAGCGCAATGTAGCAACAAGGCTGTGTGAGGCAGAGCCCCTCCTGTCCAGTCTGTAGTGCCACTGCCCACACAACCCACACTTGTTTGGTAATACAGGGTAGACTAGTACCTGAGGGGCTTCCCTGGAGGCTCAGATGGCAAAGAACCTGCCTGCAATGCAGGAGACCTGGGTTCGATCCCTGGGTTGGGAAGACCTGCTGGAGAAGGGAATGGCTACCTACTCCAGTAGTGTTGCCTAGAGAATTCCATGAGGTCGCAAAGGGTCAAACACGACAGAACGACCAACCCAACAACAACAACAAAGCGTGTGATACTACGAATTAACTGTCTTTGGTTAAGGAAGTTTTATATGATGAGTAAAACAGTGTAACTCTGCCCAGGAAGTTCCCAAGAAGGCTGATTAGAAACTTTCACCAGAAAGACAGTAGCGAAGTGATAATTACCACACTGGATGACTTTTCAGTGACCTAGAGATATAACTGTGAAGAAAGAAAGTCAATCAATGCACTGCACCTTCTTCTAAATTTGATTGTGGTATTTCTTTGTGTCTGTCTTCTTTCCTGGTTGTCCACTCTTGCACTGGTGCTCTGAGTAAGCACATTTCCAGAAAATCCTGGGTGTTCATGACCCCCGTAGAGCACACAGCCCCTAGGGCTCTGGGGTGGCGGCTCCTCTGGGTGCCTGGGTCCTGGAGGGGAGCAGGAAGAAGGCTGCCAGAGGGGATGGCAGTTGGGTTACGGGGCCACGGACTCGCCAGGAGCCTTTGTTCTGGTGAGTGCGAGGAGGTGCTGCGGACTCTGTGTGATGGCTCCGTGGACACAGGTGTCTCTGCTGTCAATCACTGTTCATGGACATGCAGCACCCAGTGGGGGCCACTGGGGCCGCCCGTGTCCATCCCTGCCTCAAACAAGAAACATCTGGACTACTTCCAGCTCCCCTGGCTAAGGACAAGGCCTCCTACTCCCCAGCCATGGACCTGAGCCGAAGACACGCTCCTGGACTCACAGAGTGGGCAGGGAAGCTGCCAGGCCACCACCACCCACAAAAGCCCAACCAGAGCACTGCCCACATGACACCGGGATTGGTGAATGAGCCTGAGACGTCCGTGTAGAGCTGGGTAAACAAAGGACCTGGGAGCCGCCTGACCCCCAGTCTGAGCCTCCGGGCCTCAGGTGCCTGTGTAACATGGCTCTGCCACACGCGTTTGAGGCACCGGTTAAGTGAGCAGAAGGCAGGCCAGCGGGGGGTCAGAGGCCCCGGGAGCCTGGTTCTGCCTCTCACAGAGGATATGGCCTCAGTCTGGGCCCTTTCCTCTCTCAGGCCTCAGTACTCGGATCACTTCAGTGGCAGGAGACAGACTGACCTAAAGGAGCCTTTGACGGACTAGACAGGAGGTCAGAAAAATGCTTAGCCTAGAGACTTCCACAGTGTTTGCTCCACAAACAGGGGGACTGTCCCAGGCGGCCCCACTCATCGTCCTGGAGTGATTCCAGCTCCTGCTTCCACATTCACAAGTGTGCCAGTGTGAGTGACAAGTGACACAACTGTCCTATGGACAGGTGGTGATGACGATCGTAACGACCAGCAGGGCCAAGGGATGCTCAGGGACTGGGGTGCAGGGGCGCTCCCAGTGTGCAAACTTGAGCTGACTGGAACCTTTGAGCAGATCACCCCTTCACCCTTGCCTCACTCAGCTGCCCCAGGTACAGTGGAAAAGCCATGCAGATCATCACAGGTAAAGCACATCAAACCACAGAGACTATATACAGGATGTTTTGTCTGAAAGAGATTCTGTCCTCACGGAGGCTCCAGTCCTACAGGAAAAGGACAGGAGGGAATAAGGTGGCCGAGTGCGATGTGATCAGGACAGGAAGCGCACGGCGCGGAGGCCCCCGGGGTGCTGATGCCAGCGAGCTTGCTCACACAGACCCAGGAGGCTCAGGCCCGTGCTGGGGCTGGGCTTCTGTAGAGCCCCTGAGGATCAATCTGTGAGCTTCTTCTTCATACAGGTTTCTCTCGAGGGCCTCCCTTAGTTCTCTCCTCAGCAAGGAGCCTCACAGAATCACAGATGATGATGACCATGACAGGCGAGTGTTGGGCAAAGCCCCTCGGTAACCCAGATGCAGCGGCCATCACAGGCTGCGCTGGAGTTCGGGGCTGCACCTCACCAGACGCTCCCTCCTCTCAGCGAGCCAGTAAGACCACTGCTGTTATCAGCGTCTCAAAAACAGGGAGGTGGGATGGGAAAGATGAAGATGAAGCTCTTCTCAGGGCCTCCCAGCTAGACCGGGCGGGGCTGGGGCTTGAACTGGGTCTCGCCAGCTCCAGAGAGCCCTCCAGACCCAGAGAGGGTCCTATCAGAACGGAAGGTTGCTGCCCTTCGACAGCCCAGCCCTGGAATAAGTCAGAGAGTCAGGTGTGAAAAGACCAAGAAAGGCAACCCTCTGCAGCGGGGGAGGGAAGCCCGGTCTGCACAGCATGTTCCACAGAGAGACCAGAGCTGGGTCTGCAGAAGCCTCGGGGTTGAGTCTCCTGGTCCCCTCCGGGCTGGTGGATGCCCTCCTCAGGGGTGATAAAAGCTATACCCAGCATCAGTGAGCTCACACTAGATGCCAAGCTCCAGGTCTGGCGCCTCAGTCCAGTTTCCCGCTAATCCCCACAGGAATCCCATGGACTAGGTGTATCTGAGAGCAGGCAGGAGCACCACCGCAGAGTCTGGGCCAGCTCCACTTCACACGCAGAAACCAGTGCCCAGAAGTTTCAAGGAGGCAGAATGTGCTTTAACTCAGGGCAACAATTTAACCCGCTCTGAGCATGAAGTGGGGGCAAACTTCCAACTACAGGTCATGGGGATTTTGGAGCCGTGAGTCCTGGATAAACATGAACCACTGATAGTCGAGTGTCGGGCAAAGCCCCTCAGTAACCTAGATGCAGCGGCTATCACAGATGGCCAAACCACAGACCACTCCAAAAGGGTGACTTTTGGAGCCATGAGTCCTGAGTGAGCCCAAACCTTTCTGGTCGTCTTGTTTCCTGGCTCGAACTATGAGTGTGTGAGTGTGTGTGTGGGTATGTGTGTGTGTGTGATGAACAGTCAAGTCTATCAAAGGAAACCACAGAATGTGAAAATTACTTTTTCTCTCCAGGAGAGAAGCATCGGGGATTACAAAAGCCTATTAACGGGGATAACCTGCAGGAAGGAGGTCAGGTCTCCAGCTTTGGCCTTGGGACACAGGAGGGAACTGGGAGAAGGAGGGTGTGCCCCACAGGCGTCCGAGAGTAGGCCGCGTCAGAGCCTCCTTGTGTCACAGGCTTAGAGGGCAAGGCCCTGAACGGCACGGTGGTGGGAGCCACCTCCAGCTCCCAGGGCTGGGGCAGGAGGTGGGGGCAAGGGCAGGGCCTGCAGATCTGGGGGAACGGGGAGATTATTCAGGCAGGGCTTCCTGCACAAAGACCCAGCTACCTGGCTGGCAGCAAGGTAACCGGTTGCCAGGACTGAGGGCCAAGCTGCACGGGAGACCCATTTCCACATGAGGAGCTCCCCCAGGGTCCCCTTACTCAGGCTGGTGAGAGCTGAGGGCGGTGCTGGAGGCACGGAGAGGTGTGGGAACAAGGCGGGAGGTGAGCGACCTGGCAGGTCCCACCTGAGAACTCGGTGTTGCTCTGGACACCATGCAGGTAAAACCCCGCCATGGGGCTGGACGGGACAGGACTGCCCAAGCATTGATGTTCAGAGGGGCCCCAGGTCCCCAGAATGCTCCAATAACCCCTGGGCAAAACCTCTGCAAATGGGCCCCCTGTTTGTACTTCTGACAAGAACTGCTTTCCCCCAAAGTAGGTCTTCACTTTCACTTTTCACTTCTATGCACTGGAGAAGGAAATAGCAACCCACTCCAGTGTTCTTGCCTGGAGAATCCCAGGGACGGCGGGGCCTGGTGGGCTGCCATCTATGGTGTCACACAGAGTCGGACACGACTGAAGCGACTTAGCAGCAAAGTAGGTCAGGAGCTCCTGGGAAACTTCTTGGGAAACTTAGAAAATCTAACTTTGATTTTTCCATCTCCAAGTTCAAAGAGCATGAATAAGTTCATTGGAAGAAAAAAGTTGATTTTTTTTTTAATCAAACATGCTTGGCAGGAAGGGAATTAAAAACTGAAGCAGTCTAGGGAACACCCCCCCCCCCGCCCCTGCAGCAGACGCTCACTCAGTGCTGGCTGCTCCCCCGCTGCCTGCAGCGGGGCAGGTGCGGCCCTGACACGCGAGCCAGCAAGTTCTCTGTGCCGCCACCCTGGGCCCTGCCGCTGTGATGAGGACCACCATGTGCACTGTCTTTGAAACCGTCTTTCCCCATGAGTTGCAAGGACGATGTGTTTTCTCAGCGAGTATCAGATTCCTTCTCTGTGATGGACAGGTTTCCACATCCCTTCCTGCTAGAAAGAGGAGCCCCGGCGAGTCCAGCATGAAGGCAGGTGTCGTTTCGTTCCTGGCTCAGGGCTCACGATAGAAGTAGGAGTCTGAGCCAAGCAGAAATGCAGATCCTTGAGAAGTAGGGCCACATCTGGTTTGTTCTGCATCCTCAGCAGTGTTTCACCCAGGTCCTGGCACAGAGTCCACTCTCGGTGCAGGACTGCTGAAAAGTGGACGAGGGAGCACAGCTCGTGGCCTTGGAGTCAGCATGACAGTATTCGCCCCAGAGGCTTTGACTCATCCATCGGGGTGGATCGTGCCCTGCCTCTCATCAATCCGGGGCTCCTCTTGATCTTGCCTGAACAGCATCCACCCCTCTCCTGACCTTCTTCAGGAAGCAGAACTCTGATTCTCCAGTTATGTTCCATCTCTTTCCTGTTCGGGATCAAATTCATCTGACTTGGGTGGGCCTGAACACCCTAGGTTCCAGTGGACATGTGACCCAAACTGGAAAATCACAAAATCAAGTGAGTGACTTATCACAATTTCCATTTCTGGAGGCAAAGGACTCCTGCGTATTTTATCGAAATACGTCCAGATGGCAATATTCATAATAAACGGCCTTCAATGGCCTTGGCCTTGCTCCATATAGATGTCAGTGGATGCTTATGGCGGTGGACCCCAGTGACCTCATCCTCAGACATCAGAGAACATGTACACAGATGAGCAGGTGGGAAGAAGGCAGACTCCGTCTCATGCCGGTACAACATCAAGGGAAGGCGTGCTCCTTTGTGATGCCTGGACCACGCTCGGCTACAAGGAGGTGTATTTCAAAGTCTGTGCAGCAATCAGGGTGTAACTGATAATGTATCTTGAGATCTCATCCTTCACACACACGTATTAAACCAAAGAAAAGCTGCCTCTCCCACAGCCTGGTCAACTTGCCGACTTGGGAATGAGGTTCTTGGAAAGTCTGATTTCCTTGCCTATGCATCTCCTCACTCCTGGCCAGGTCCTAAGCTTCGGGTTGGGGTGATGCCGATAGTTTGGTTCAGTTTCCAGCTGGACATGGTCTCTGCTGGCTCCGTGGTCCAGAAGGCCCTGATCCACAGCTGCGGAGTGGTGTCATTGCTTACATGTACATTTCACATTACATGTCATAGTTTACATACGAGAACTCACCAAGGTCGGCTACTGCTGGGTGGCGGACCAGGCACAAAGCCCCAGAACGTCTGATGCTCAGCCGGGTCCATCTGCAGTCACCTCTGTTCCAGGGCAAGTGGATTCGAGTAGCTGCTTCACTAGGCTGAGTGAAGGGGCATTGGAATCATCTGAAACAGCCCCTGGAGTCAACAAGACTGTGACCCGATTAGGGGCTCACAGTCGGGGTCTGAACCAGGCGCTTTGCACCCTCCGGGCTCAGCAGCGTCAGCCTCTAGGTGGGACAAGAGGGAGAGGGTCCCCAGGAGTCTGCCTCGGGCAGTCACCCCAATGTGGGGCCTCCGTGAAGAGGATTCCATCCAAAAGGGCTTCTTATGCTGGAATACCTATCATCCTCATTCCTTGGAAATGTTACAAAAATGAAAACAGAAGTGGAGTTAAGTTGCATCCTTCTTGTTGGAACACGCCAGTTCTTTGGATTTGCCAGACTTAGTTTCTAGGTAAAAGGATTGCTGGTTTGGGACTTGCAATTATTCCCTGAAACTAAAAGACGCAATTGGAGATTTGCCCGGTAAAATCTTTTATCCAGTAATTTTTTTTTTTTAACTAATGCTAGTCATCTCTAAATTGGAAATGGAGGATGAGGGTTCCAGAGGCATAGAGCTTAGCTACTGACAAAGCCAGGGACTGGAACTCTCTGGGAGTCTGAGTTCCAGGCCGTCCAAATACAGCGGGGACACGGCCCCAGCCCCTGCTCCCTTACTGTGTGTCTCAGAAGACGTCTGAGTGGGTGGATGAGGACAGCAGCGTCCCCTTCCTGGAGAGAAAAATCCGAACACCACAGAGTTATGGGTACAGCTCCGGAGTACATAGACTTTACGTTCTCTCTCCTTTGATGCAGAACACCAATCTGAAAAGGGAATTACTTCTCTATGAAGTCTTTTTACATGTCCAATGCCCAGCTCAGGAAACGCTACCAGAATTGACTGATTTGAAACTGTAATTTGAATGAAGGAATCATTAAGACCTAAGCAATTTATATGTCTGAACACACTTGATTCTCAGCCCCTCTGCTGCCCCTCCACCCCCCACACACTTTTTATTTCCAAGGGTCTTTATTTCACGTTGCTGATTTCCTTCTGGCTTCCCTGGGTCTTCGTTGCTGTGCATGCTCTCTCCAGCTGCAGCAGTGAGGCACCTCTCCAGCTGCACACGCGTGGGTTTCCATTGCGGCGGCTTCTCTCATGGAGCGTGAGCTCCAGGCACTTGCACTTCTGCAGTTGGGCTTAGCTGCCCCACGGCATGTGGGTTCCACCCAGATCAGGGATGGAACCCATGTCTTCTGTACTTGCAGGTGGATTCTTCACCATGGGGCCAACCAGGGAAGCCCCCCAAGGCTCTTTAAAGCAGCTCCCACCTTTGGTTCTTCCTGTGTGGTGTGTGATCTGATCCACGTGGTTTGGGCTCAGCAGTGATTCTTAACTTGTCACAAACTGCTTTGGGAGCCTCAGCAGGAGAGGCTGGGGGAGGATTTGCAGTCAGGGGTGTGGGCGACTCGCCCAGGGTACAGTTAAAAGACGTGGGTGACTGCCTCCCAGAGGAGGCCAGGAGCCTGGACGCGGGGTGGACGTTTCTCCAGCAGGTCTCTCAGTGCCGCCTGTTTCCACGCTTCTAGATTCACAGCATCGACAAACAAGCTCCTGCAGGGCCTCCATTCAGAGCTGCGAGAGGGGGTCTCCCACCCACCATGCCCTTGCCCTTCCAGGGAAAGTGAACCCCTAGAAGAAAAGGCACATAGACCCTCCCCACCCAAGACCTCCATGGGTGTAGGGAGCATGATGTTCGTGAGGCGGAGACAAAATGTTGTAATTTCAGATCAGAAGGAAAAATAATATAACAATAACGAAAGAATGAATCCAGGCCAGACTATGCTCATCTTTACACCAACATACACAGTCATGAAACAGTTTTTAACACTATTTTATGGCGGAAGGAACCCACAAAAGCAAAAGTGCCTGAGGCCTAGGAAAGCCATGTGTGGCCTCAAGATGTGGAACCTTCTAGCTACAGGAAACCCTGGGAGACAGGAGAGCGGAGCTTAGAAGTACATGCATCTCCTTCCTCCTTTCAATCCTTCAACCCTTTCTTTTCCTTCCTTTCCCTCTCTCCCTCACTTCTTCCTTTCTTCCTTAAATATGCTCAAGAAAAAAAAAATGTGCTTGAAATAGAGGCCGGACAGCCTGCTTGGTCCAGATGCTGAGGGAGACACAGCGACACCACAGAAACACCGGAGAGGACCGTGGGCACGGCGGGAGCACCCCGGCCCTGGGGGCCAGGCCGGGACTCTCAGCGCGCAGGCTCGCTCCTGCGACTGCACCTGCCCTGCCGCCCCTCTCGGTGACGCCATGCAGCAGGCACGCTGCTCCAGGCCCGGGGACAAGACGGACCCCTTTGTCCTCCAGGCCCCCAGCTGCGGGGCGAGCGGAGGTGGGGACGGAGTTGGGGCCAGCCTCCCGAGAGCAGCCCCAGGGCCCTGTGTGAGAGTAGGCTCTTGCTCACCCTGCGGCAAGAGGACAAAACCGGAGGCTGGAAAACAATCAGGGAAGTGGCGGGAAAGGAAGACGTGGGTCTGAGTCTTCTGGAGGCCCAGGAGCCAGAGGAGCCAAGCAGACGTCAGAGACACTGGAGGTGCAAGCTCTCCCCTGAGCCATGGTGAGCATGTGGCACCTGCTGGGACTGGGCGGGTGGGGCGGTGTGCAGCGAAGAGGCGGCCTGTGGACACTGAGCAGCATCGGATCTTCAGGGGGCAGGGACACCTGGCAGAGGGTCCAGGCCAGAGGTGAGCAGCTTCCTCAAGGGCAGGCTCCGGTTTGACCGGCCTCCCTGTTCCTGCCTTTGCTGAGGGAACCCAGGTAGAAGTTCCGAGCTCTGGGAACCCCTGGCCTTTCAGGCATCTTGAGAGGGAGTTTGCACTGAAAGCCTTCCCGGCTCCTCCACAGGGAGCCTGTGATTCTGAGGACACTGGGGGACAGCAACAAGCTCTGCCTTCGGGACAACACCCACCCAGCTGCTGCCTGGCCCTGGCTCCCAGGCCTCAGCCCCACACACACTACCTGCTCTCAGCCCTCTGCTTCCAGGCTAAAAATCAATGAGCCCTGGTACCTACAGAGGGGGTGGTGTGGAGGGTGGAGAGGAGGCAGGAAGGCGGAGCCACATCAAGCTGTGCAGAAAGGGGAGTGGGAGGAGCATCGAGGAGACCTGACTTCCTGCTACGCCTGGGTGGCCTTGGCCAAGTTACCTTTCTGAGCTTCTGTCTTTAACCACCAGAGGGAAGGTTGTTCTACTGATTTCCTCATTACACACAAGTCCGGGAACCCAAGGATCAGGAAAGCGGTGCCGTGGCGCTCCCCGGCTCTCACGCCTCTGTCTGTTCAGTGTGACCCTGGCTTCCAGCTGCGGGGTGAACGTCTCCCTAGTGCATCTCGTACTTCCCTGAGCAGCTGGCCTCAAGTGGAAGGCAGCCTCAAGCAAGTGGTCTCGGCTTCAGCCCTGCTCCCACCATAGTGCCCAGCCCTGGATAGCCCTGCGGTCCCTGAGCGGGGAGCCCGGTGCCTCTGGATGCTTGGGGAGGGGGCGGAATCCCCCCTCCCCGAACTGCCACCTCTCCTTGCCCATCAAGTGCTTCTGTCTCCCAGGAGCCTCTGTGGGGCTGAGGCAAGCATTCCCCAGACCCTCTGTCCAGAGCTCATGGGCCGGGGCTACTTTCTAAGTGGGATCCTGGGCCTTGGCCCTCCTCCGGGTTCAGGGGAGCTGCAGTCGGGGGTGGGCACCTGCATCCCTCCACAGGCTGAGGTAGCAAGGTTCAGAGTCCACAGGGGCGGGGGTCAGGAGAGAGAAGTTCCCCCACGCCCCCACGACGGCGCTGACCATAGAGAGGTCACCACAGTAACGGGGGTCCGCCGAGCACCCGTGCCTGAAGCATCGCCCGCATGCAGACAGGTGTGCTGCGAATGCTGCCGGGGGCCTGGCACACCCAGCTGCACTCTGTTCCACCGCACGTGGCGGGAAAAAAGGGCCTTCAGACTCCTGGGGAGGTTTTACCGTGGCCTCAGTTCCAAGTTCAGCTATGGAGACTTAAGGTAAAACGGGATGCGTAGAGGAGTTTTGGTGTTAGCTCGAGACGGTCTTACAGGTCTTCACAGAACCATTCATCTTCAGTTTCTTCGGCACTAATAGTTGGGGCACAGACTCCAGGAGGTACTGAAGGACAGGGAAACCTGGCGTCCTGCAGTCCATGGGGTCACAAAGAGCCGGACACAACTTACTGACTAAACAACAACAGAAGAGCTGGGAATCACACACAGCAGAGGGGCAGAGCCCAGACTCACAAAGCAGCTCATCCATCATGTTCCTGGACCCACGAGGGCAGTCGTGAAAGACTGGCCCACAGAACAGAGCAGGGAGAACTGAGAACAGGGATGGGAGGGGAGGGTTCTGAGCAAAGGGAACCAAGCAAAGGAAAGGTTTAAAGAGTGAAATTCATCAGGAGAAACAGTTGGCTGTTTGAGCCCACCGGTCGTTTATGCTCCAGATGCATCTGCAGCTAAGACTCCATGGGCTGCTTCACCCCTGATATGTGACTCCCTTCCTTGAAAAAGTGGGGTTCACTTGCAGAGCCAGAGGGAGCTGTGAGAAACGTGGTCAGGGCAGCACCTGAGTGCCAGACGTTGTAGTCAGGTTAAGTTTCTGGGTCACTAGGCAATGGCACCCCACTCCAGTACTCTTGCCTGGAAAATTCAATGGACGGGGGAACCTGGTAGGCTGCAGTCCATGGGATCGGGAAGGGTCGGACACGACTGAGCGACTTCACTTTCACTTTTCACTTTCATGCATTGGAGAAGGAAATGGCAACCCACTCCAGTGTTCTTGCCTGGAGATTCCCAGGGACGGAGGAGCCTGGTGAGCTGCCGTCTATGGGGTCGCACAGAGTCGGACGTGACTGAAGCGACTTAGCAACAGCTAAGAGGAATCTGAGTGAAACACACCCCAGCAGAGGTATCCAGAGCACCTGAAAGAGGATGCCTGAACGCCCCTCCTGCGACTCCGCGCCTTCCCCGTGTCCCAAGCTTCCACAGCCCCCACCCCTGCCCGCCCTTCTTGAACCGGGAGAAGAACAAACGCGGCACCGCGGAGGCCGGTGCGGTTCCCTGGGGCATCGCGCCCTCTCGCGGCCGCTTCGCGCGTGACCGCTGCGCCCGGTTCTGAGCTGGAGAGTTCACGCTGTGGGCAATCGGAGCACCGGCCTGAGGTTCCCCATTCCCCTCCTCCCACTGACCCCTGACCCCGCTGCCGGCAAACTCTGCCGCCCCAGCTGGCTTGGCCTCTGGGTTTTTTTTATCTTTCTTTCTTTCTGTTTACTGAACTTGACTTTATTTCTAAAGAACTATTCAAAAAATGGAAAACTACAAAATTGTTGTTGTTCCGTCGACAGTCGTATCCAACTCTTTGCGATCTCATGGACTGCAGCACACCAGGCTTCCATGTCCTTCACCAATTCCCAGAGTCTACCCAAACTCATGTCCATTGACTTGATGATGCCATCAAACCATTTCACCTTCTGTCGTCCCCTTCTCTTCTTGCCCTCAATCTTTCCCAGCATCAGGGTCTTTTCCAATGAGTTGGCTCTTCTCATCAGGTGGCCAAAGTACTGGAGCTTCAGCTTCAGCATCAGTCCTTCCAATGAATATTCAGGACTGATCTCCTTTAGGATGGACTGGTTGGATCTCCTTGCAGTCCAAGGAACTCTCAAGAGTCTTCTCCAGCACTACAGTTCAAAAGCATCAATCCTTCCACACTCAGACTTCTTTATCCTCCAACTCTCACTGACATCCATACAATACTACTGGAAAAAAACATGGCTTTGACTATACGGAACTTTGTAGCCAACAAAGGTCCATACAGTCTACAAAACTACAAAATTGAAAAGTTAAAATTACCCCACAGCCTACCACTAGACATAGACAAATTTTTTTGCGAATGTTATTCCAGAGGCTCTGCAAACCTATATGCAGACAGATAGATTTCTAGAATAATGACATAAAGTGGGATTTTAGTACACTTTATCTTTCTTTTTCTTCAATGAAAATTTTCATGTAAAAGGAGTCTATTAATGGAGGGGAACCTGTAGACAGAACTTCCCACTGGTCCAATTCTGTCCCTCGACGGTGGACACTGGGCACGCTCACCTGCCCTGTAAACAGGCGGGTGCTGAGTCAGACCCAGGCTCCCCGAGCCCTTTACACTCTCCATGGCATCACGTGCTCAGTTACTGGGGAGGCTAGTCCCATCAGCACCCCTGCCTGGGGAAACAGGAGCCACTCCAAAACCCACATGACTAGCTCAGGTGTAAATGTCTCAGACAGCAGAGCCTGGGCACCAGGGGTTATTTCTTAAAGGATGCTGGGTCACGGGTAAGATGCCCAGGTGCTAAAGCTGACACGGAACAAAATCTCTGGATGAAAAATTTCAAAGGCAGCTGGTGACCTCAGAACTCCACTCTTTAAAGCAAAGCAAGAGGAAATTTCTGTCCAGAAGAGCATCTCCCTGGCCTTGCTGAAAGAAGAGTTTGTTTGGGACCCTCTCCTCTCCCTGTGAAGCAGGAAGTAGGAAGGAGTAAAACATCTTCCAGAAGATGACGGGACCTGAGCTTGGCTGCCCCCCACCCCCCTTGCTGATGTTTCTAGATTTCAACCTTGAGTAGTGAATCGTGCCACTGCCAACTGAAAACCCAGTGGTGAGTTGCAGATATTATCACAAAGGAGGGTGCTTTTTAAAACTGGAAATTTGAAAGTGATCACAGGAATGATTTAGCTTCTGCAGTAACACCTGAGGTTAAAGAGTAAACATGTACCACTTGAGAGCCTGGGGCTCAGAGCCAGCCTGAGGGTGCTGGTTGCTGGCTCCAACGGCCCAGAGGCAGGAGACAAGTCAGCCTGATGCCGTGTGCACTGGGGCGCCCACACCCACCACCTGCCACAGCCCTGCCTGGTCAGCAGGGCACCAAAGGACCAGTGTAAAATTACATCAGCTGGGGAGTAGACAGGAGACAGAAACCACACCCGCAATTTGAACAGGGAAAATACAACACACAGGCATATTAACTAGTAACTGGGGCTTCACTACAGAGAAGGGCTAAGAGCTTTAAAGAGTGCCCGAGGGCTGCGGGGGCAGTCCAGGAAGAGAGCAGATTTGGCTGGAGCTTGGGCCTCATGGAGCGGATGTTCACAGGGTTTTCTGGGACCACTCTGGTCCACAGCCAGGGCCCAGCCAGGGAGCAGGGGTCCTTCCCCCAGGGTGACATGAAGTTTGTCAGAGGGTGCGAGCCCCTGGGTGTCACCCATACCACCAGCAGCCACAACATAGAAGCCAGAAGGGAGAGCGCTCAGAGCCAGGAAGAGGAGCCCCTTCCTTCTGCAGTGTCTGTCCAGAACCTTCTAGTGACAAAGCTAGCAAAAGAAAAGTGTTTAGAGGGTCCAGCTCCAGTGTCACAGGACCAGGCAGAGAAGCCTGGGCCCGCGGCAGAGAAAAGAACGCACGGGAATCTGCTGCACGTGCTCAGCTAGGGAAGGATACATACGCAGAGTGTGGTAGCGACACACAAAGGAACAGGGCTCGGGGCAAAATGAGCGAATTCCAGCCACTGGCAACCTCACGGCCGAATCTTGGAAACACAAGTTGAGTGGGAAATGACATCACAAAAGACAGTACTTATAAAGCTTACAATCAAGCAAAAAGACATGGTATATCACTTACCTGTACACATATATATATGGTGAAGCTATTAAATACTTATAGAGGAGCAAAACAATGAAAAACAATATCCTCTGGAGGGGAGATGGGGATAGGGTGGGGGAGGGGCACAGGGTAGTCTCAGATACATTAGTGATATTCTAGTCTTGGTGTTCACAGCAAGTTCAAGAGCATTTGCTTGATTATTATACCTCAAAATTCATACATACAAATATACCATCTTTACATAGGGCCTGCATCTGTGTCAAATATGACTTAATAAAGTAAAAGGAATCAACGTGTATAAATCGGCGGGGGCGCTCCTGGCTCTCACAGCAGCTCCTGTGTAAAAGGCCTGCACGTCTGAACTGACAGAGCTCCCTATGAGCCAGCACTGGCCAGGTCCCTGGCAGAACTATGGAAAACTGTGCACAAACACGAGCCAAGTGTCATGAAGGAAACTGTGGTTCTCCATCCCTCTGTGGGGACCTCAGCCCCAGGATTCTGGTCCAGCCCAGTACAGGCTCCCAGGCATGTGGACCACACGCCCCCTGGCCCTAGTTCCTAAGAGGGGACCGTCAACATACTGACGGATGGTATCAAAACGCATGAACTGTGGGACTTCCCCGGCTGTCCAGTGGGTAAGACTTCGCCTTCCAGTGCAGGGGGTGAGGGTTTAACCCCTGGTTGAGGAGCTGAGATCCCATGTGCCTCACAGCCAAAACATCAAAACATAAAGCAGAATCAGTATCGTAACAAAGTCAACAAAGACTTTAAAAATGGTCTATATTAAAAAAAAATCTTAAAAAAAAATATATGAACTGCAACAGATGTCCAGATGGTAAAGAAACTAGAAGCCAACCTCTGTCAAAGTTTCCAGGCTGATTTAAAAGCTCATCCTCAACAGCAACAAAACCTGGCCTGGCCAGCAGGCTGCCCTTCTGCCCTGTGTTCCCCGGGACAAAGTGTTTTCAATGACTGGAGTTCTTACCTGTCCTTATCCTGCAGGGCTCATTCTAGAAGCTGCCTCCCTGGGAAGCCGCTCCTGTCTTCTCAGGGGTCTGCCTCATGTGTCCGCACCTACTGTGGTCTCTCCCCACCATGTCTGGCAGCTTGGCCAGGGCAGGTAGGTTCCTGTTGTCAGCACAGGCCCTGCGTGCAGCAGACACTCAGCCCACACCTGTGGGAAAAGTGGACACAGGTGCCAAAATGAATACAATAAGAGCATAATCTTTATCACTGAGCCCGTATACTGGTCAACTCATCATGACGCCGGTGCTGACTCATCTCCACTATGGGTCCAACAAAGCCAGGGGAACTTTCAGGAAAGACTCTCAAGGTGCCAGCTGCATGCCAGGGACCGTGAGAGGGCAGGGGACACGCTGGTGAATCTCAGCACCTGTCCTCGTGGGTTTTGGGGCCACAATCAATGACAAATGCTCCCCAGGGCATCAGTGTTGGTGTTAACTCCACTGCAGGGAGAGGGCGAATGGAGTGAGTCTGAAGGTCGTGGACTCAGCGTGGAGAAGGCGGCCTCTGAGGGAACAAGACACTTTATCATACAAACTACCTCTTATAACAGCATCCTGTTTATTACTCCCTTTAAAGCAAACTGGTATTCCAAGTTTGATGGTACCATCCCAATTTTATTCCTGGCTTTGGTTAATATTCCTGGAAAGTCAACACCTAAAGCCGCCCTGGCTTTCCTACGTCCTACCTTTCAGAAAAGGATGCTGAAGACAAGAGGTCAGACAGAGAACCCAGTCCAGCTTTTAAGCCATCTATTTTCCATGCTCTCTTTGGCTTCTACATCTCCAACCAAGTTTTAAAGAAATCTTAGCACTTCCCTGGTGGTCCAGTGGCTAAGAGTCCACTTGCCAATGCAGAGGACACAGGTTTGATCCCTGGTCCGGGAGGATTCCACACGCCTCTGGACAACCAAGCCCATGTACCGCAACTACAGAAGCCGCGAGTCCTAGAGCCCTCACTCCACAGGAAGAGAAGCTGCTGAGATGAGAAGCCTGTGCAACCAGAAAGTAGCCTGCACGCACCACGACTATGGAAAGCCTGTACACAGCAACAAAGACCCGCACAGCCAAGACAGTAAGGTTTTAAAAATCATCAAAAATAATAAAAAAATAAAGAAATTATAATCAGATAACCATTTGGAAAGAAAAAATAGAGGAGGGTTTCTTATACTAAAATTATATCAAACAAAACAAAATGAAAACATTAAACTATCACAAAAAGACATAACTGATGATTTTCACCTGGGCCTAGGGCAGTTCCATGGAAGTCGTAACAATGAAAGGATTAACACTGTAACACTTTTATATGGCAAAAATGCACTAAAACAAAACAAGAATAAAGGCTCAAGACAAAGAGAAACTGAGAAAAAACAAGAAACTTACAACAAACTGCTAGTATCTTTTTTTTTTGGGGGGGGCTACAAGGCATATAGAGGTCTTCATTCCCAGATCAGGGTTCAAACCTATGCCCCCTGCTGTGGAAGAGTCTTGACCACTGGACAGCCATGGAAGTCCCTAGTACCCTTCATAGGCAAAGAGCAGTCACAAGTCAATAAAAAAAGGACCACCTCAGTAAAAATGGGTAAAGAATTGGTAATTTTTCAAAGACATACAAATGGCTAATATGAAATTGTTTTCTTGATTGGTAGGATTTATAATATTAATACCTAATGCTGACAAAGGTGTTTGTGGGAGTGTAAACTGATACATTTCCAGAGGGAAATCTGATGATAAAGACATCAAAATAGTAAATGTGTGTGTCTTTTATCCAACAATCTCATTCCTAGGAAAATGTAAGAAAATTGACCAAATGCATAAAGGACCAAAAGCAACATGTTTAACAAAGCATAGTACACATTTTTAAGCTTGAAATCATTTGTCCTTCAACAATGGAAAAGAATAATTTTTAGCTATGAGCCAAAGACATTGCTGCTACTGCTGCTGCTTAGTCACTGAGTCGTGTCCGACTCTTTGCAACCCCATGGACTGGGACGCCAAGCCTCCCTGCACTTCACTATCTCCCAGAGTTTGCTCAAACTCATGTCTGTTGAGTCAGTGATGCTATCTAACCATCTCATCCTCTGTCATCCCCTTCTCCTCCTGTCCTCAGTCTATCTCAGCATCAGGGTCTTTTCCAATGAGTCGGCTCTTCCCATCAGGTGGCCAAAGTATTAGAGCTTTAGCATCAGTCCTTCCAATTAATATTCAGGGTTGATTTCCTTTAGGATTGACTGGTTGGATGTCCTTGCAGTCTAAGGGACCCTCAAGCACCACAGTTCAACAGCATCAATTCTTTAGCACTCAGCCTTCTTTATGGTCCAACTCTCACATCTGTACATGACTACTGGAAAAACCATAGCTTTGACTATACAGACTTCTGTTGGCAAAGTGATGTCTCTGCTTTTTGATATGCTGTCTAGGTTTGTCATAGCTTTTCTTCCAAGGAACAAGCATCTTTGAATTTCATGACTGTAGTCATGGTCAGCAGTGATTTTGGAGCCCCAAAAAAGAAAATCTGTCACTGCTTCCATTTTTTCCCCATCTATTTGCCATGATGGGACCCAATGCTTGATGCATGATCTTAGTTTTTTGAAGGTTGAGTTTTAAGCCAGCTTTTTCACTCTCTTCTTTTACCCTCAAGAGGCTCTTTAGTTTCTCTTCACTTTCTGCCATTAGAGTGGTATGCTTATCTGACGTTGTTGGTATTTCTCCTGGCAATCTTCATCCATCCTAGAATTTTTGCATGAAATACTCGACATATAAGTTAAATAAACAGGGTGACAATATACAGCCTTGACATACTCCTTTCCCAATTTTTAACCAGTCAGTTGTTCCATGTCCAGTTCTGTTGCTTCTTTTCCTGCATATAGCTTTCTTAGGAGACAGGTAAGGCAGTCTGTTTTTCCCATCTCTTAAAATATTTTTCACCGTTTGCTGTGATCCACACACTCAAAGGTTTTGGCATAGTCAATAAAACATACACAACTAAAACACATACACCCACACAATTAAGCCTTGCCTTTCAAATATGTCCAATGCAGTTACCGCACTTGAGCACTGAGGGACGAGAAACAGAAATAGGTAGAGACAATAGATTATAGCACTTGCTCAGTCGTTCAGTCATGTCCGACTCTTTGTGACCCCATGGACTGTAGCCCGTCAGCCTCCTCTGTCTGTTGGATTTCCCAGGCAAGAATACTGAAGTAGGTTGCCATTTCCTCTTCCAGGGGATCTTCCCGACCCAGGGAATCTAATCCGAGTTTCCTGTATTGCCAGGTGGATTCTTTACCATTAGATACATAGAATACAGATGTATAGAAACATGGCCTTTTGAGAACAGAAAAAATACCGTCTGAGATTCAAGGTGAACTGAACTGCATTGTTCTTACTTCCCTTCGGAGTGACACAGCTCTTTCAAATACCCCCAGTAAGGCTAATGGACACTAAGAACAATCCACAATAGTATACACTACAATGATTCAAAACGTAAAAGCAGCATTCAGCTGAGGCTTTGGGTTTTCCATGTCACAGGCTCTGGCAGAGCTTCTCTGCCTAGAATACTCTTCCCAAGGCTCACATTTACAGTAAATGTAATTACACTTTAATGGCATTCATCTCATTCTGTCACTTTTTCCATAGCTCCTATTTTTAACCAGCACAATGGGAACATTTGTCCTCTGATTCACGGATGAGTTTTCAGGCCAGGAGTCTGGCTTTTAAAATGACAGTCCCTTTCATCATAGTGCTGATTTTTTAAATGAAGTAACAGCCTGTAATTAAAACAATGGAGTACAGCAACCTCATAAGATGAGAAGAGCCATTCGGGGCTGACTTCAGGCAATGGGGTCCATGGGCTGCTGTGCTGGAAGGAGTAAGTGGGAACAAGGGTCTGACCTGGCATTGAGCCTCAGGAGCTACTCCAAGGTCCTGCACTCAGTCCCTTGGGAAAGAGACACTGATTCTGAGGTCCCTCTTGGTCAGGCCCGCCCAGCTGGGTGGACCAACGTCAACGAGGGGCTTTGTTCATCTGGAAGAAGCTAGAGCACCAGTCCTGCCTGCTAGAGCAATGCACATGGGGCTTCCCCAGAAGGCGGGGCTGGTGAGGCTCTCCCGTTGGGTTAAATTCCATGGGCACTTGGAGTCCACGTCACTTGAACTTGGCCTGCTGGGGATACCTTCGTCTTGTAGAACATGGTGGGAGTGACTCTCTGTGATGTCTGGGGCTTCCTTCTGGCTCTCTTCACATGCCCTGGGGACACCCCTCTTGGAATACAGCTTCCAGGATACGCAAGGCGAGGGCGTGACTCAGGCACAGGTAGGCACCAGCTGACAGGCCCAGAGGGCCCAGCCTCCAAACCAGTCCAACCAGACCCCACACAGGGGAGTGAAGGAGCCTTGAGGTGATAATCTGGGCTGCCTGAGTTACTCCCAGCACAAATCTTCATCTCTGAGGGTCCCGATATGGTGGAGCAAAAGAAGGCCATGCCCACTGGGTCTTGATTCACAGAACTCACGAGCATTAACACAAAGATGGCTGTTTATACGCTAGGTCTGTGATGGGTTGTAGGGCAGTAATAGCAGCTAGAACTCCAGGTCTAATAAATGAATTCACATAATAAACACAGTGCTTATCTCAGCAAAGCATTCTTCTAAGCAAGATCCAGGCATTAATTTGTATCATACTTATATTGAAAGTGGCCTCCGTTGAGAGCTCACTGGTCTTTTTCTTTTAATTCATTATTTCCTTATTTTTGGCTGGGCTGGGTCTTCGTTGCTGCATGGGCTTTCCTCTAGTTGCAGTGTGTGGGGTTCTCACTGCGGGGGCTTCTCTTGTTGCCGAGCACAGGCTCTAGGACTTCAGTAATCGTGGCTCATGGACTCAACAGTTGCAGCGCCCAGGCTCTAGGGCACAGACTCAGTAGTTGTGGCACAAGGACTTAGTTGCTCTGCAGCATGTGGGATCTTCCCAGACCACGAATGGAGCCTGTGTCTCCTGCATTGGCAGGCGGATTCTTTACCACTGAGTCACCATGGAAGCCTTATAATATTGATCTTCATACGTTAGCATCTACATCTTACAGTTGAGGAAACTGAAGTTCAGAAAAATTAAGTAACTTGCCCAAAGTCACAAAGAACCAAGCAGGAAAGGCAGCTTCCAGACTGGGGTGATCTAACTCTGGAATACTCTCCTCAACCACTTGGTAGGTCCTCTGCTGCTACTGCTGCTGCTGCTAAGTCGCTTCAGTCGTGTCTGACTCTGTGCAACCCCATAGACGGCAGCCCACCAGGCTCCGCCGTCCCTGGGATTCTCTAGGCAAGAACACTGGAGTGGATTGCCATTTCCTTCTCCAATGCATGAAAGTGAAAAGTGACAGTGAAGTCGCTCAGTCGTGTCTGACTCTTCGCGACCCCATGGACTGCAGCCTACCAGGCTCCTCCATCCATGGGATTTTCCAGGCAAGAGTACTGGAGTGGGGTGACATCGCCTTCTCCGGTAGGTCCTCTGGTTCTGCCCAAATCCCAGTAGCTTAAACTTTATGCATCAACTCCACTGACTGGCCCCAGGATCCACTCAGCATCCTCTGTTCCTTTCTGCCTGGCCTCACTAAGTTGAGATCAGATACTCCAGGGAAACCCACCTATTCTGCACACCTCAAGAAAAATCTAATAGAAAGACATCTTCTCCCTAGGAAAGGCCAAATTCATTATGCACAGTTCAGACCAGCCTCACAATGTCCCTGGCCCTGACCTGATTGTTCTGCAGGCCCCAAGCAGGGGCATTTTATCTGGGAACATGTAGAGTTCCCTGGGTTCCAGTGTGCTCATTCAGTGGGCCTGCCATCTTCAAAAGAGGACACTGCGTTGTAGTGGCCTTAGAAGGTCTTCAGGAACTCTTAGGTGTTGAATTTCTTTGCTTTTGCAAACATTTATACATAACTGCGAGTAAATCCTGGTCAATAAAGTATAATGATTTGTGGACTTTCAGTGAAAACTTTCTTTCTTAAACTACTTCTGCTATTTAAAACTTCTTCCTAGAACCATGGGATCAAACTCGGATAGTGGTGTCATTGCTGCTGTTGGTCAGTCACTAAGTCGTGTCCAATTCTTTGTGACCCCACGGACTGCCAGGCTTCCCTTCCTTCACTACCTCCCGGAGTTTGCTCAAATTTATGTCTATTTGAGTCTGTGATGCCATCCAACCATCTCATTCTCTATCGCCCTCTTCTCCTGCCTTCAGTCTTTCCCAGAATGAAGGTCTCTTCCAATGAGTCAGATCTTTGCATTAGGTGGCCAAAGTATTGGAGCTTCAGCTTCGGCATCAGTCTTTCCAATGAATATTCAGGGTTGACTTCCTTTAGGATTGACTGGTTTAGTCTCCTTGCTGTCCAAGGGACTCTCAGGTCTTCTCCAGCACCACAATTCAAAAGCATCAATTCATTAAATCATGCAGAAATCCTGTACAGAAGTCTTCTTGACTCTAGGTATCAAAAGAAAATTAACAAAACCCTCCCTATGGTCCTTTCCAAGCAAATAAAAGCCCTGAACAAAAATGGCAAAGCTTCTGATCCACATAATGTTCAATTTACAAAGGAGAAGGGAAACTCATTAACTTACAAATAGTTGCCAACACAGGGCCTCCAAATAGCATGAATTCTTCCCTCCCTCCCCTTTCCTGGGCTTCCCTGGTAACTCAGTCAGCAAAGAATCTGCCTGCAGTGCAGAAGACCTGGGTTCAATCCTTAGGTTGGGAAGATCCCCCAGAGAAGAGCACTCTGGTATCCTTGCCTGGAAAATCCCATGGACAGAGAAGCTTGGCAGGCTGCAGTCCATGGGGCTGCAAAGAGTCAGGCACGACTGAGTGACTAACGCAATCCCCCTCTCCATCTTTCTTTCCCTCCCTCCCTTCCTTTATTCTTTCTCTAAAAGACGCACTTATTGGGCTTAGAGTAAGAACTATGGGAGGTCACAAACACATGTGGACTCTAGGAGAGTGTTGAAAGAATTCTATCTATTGGGTATGTCATAACATGTTCCAAAGTCACTAGAAGAGCAGATCAAATATGACTCAGAATTCATTTTGAAGAGATGTGCCACACTCCCTCAACCGCTGTTTACTGCCTGAAACATAAAGATGTATCCAGTAACTGAAAGCTCATTCTTCCAAGACCTCTCATTGCCAAGGACATGTCTGGCTGAGCATCAGTGGTAGGATATGCCAAGAAAAGTTACAGGAGATTAAACAAGAAGCCTCCGGGGAAGTTCTCAAGTTCAGGGGCCTTCCTTCTGCTTCATGACCAGCTGGCTGACGCCATTTCTCTCTGACTCATTCTAACCCAACGGAAAATGTAAAACGTGCCTTGGAGCCCAGCGATCTCCATCCTACTGTCTGTGAATGTGGGCACAGGCCTCAGTGAGCCGTACGTTATTCTGAAAGAATTCACAAGAACAATCCCGGAGGAGCACAGGAACAGACCGGATGCTGCACCGCCCAGCACAGGGCCTTCTTCCCATGATGATGCCATGCCTGTAATTGAGAGGGTGCACCCATTAGGAGGGCTGATGAATAAGCTGATATCACATAATCGACTGTTAGACAGTAGAGACTCTAAAAAGAGAAAAATCAAGGCAAAGAGCCTCCCAGCATTTAATCCATATGGAGAAGAGTTGTCCTGGAAAGTGATAAATGAAACAGTGTGAGAACATAAAAGTCTCATATGCTTTGGACTAAGACTTGTACTCACTAGGACAACAAGAAAGTACAGGACAGTCTCGAGAGAGATGGGCATTCTCCTAACACCCTAAGCAGAATGTAAAAGGGCAGAGGAGAAAACACATTATACAGAAGGATTATGTAATGGTGGAAATAAAAAAGGGAAGAAAACTACATAAAGTTCCCCAAATAAGAATGTGAAGAGATGTGATGTAAGATTCTTCCCAAACTGTCCTGCCAAGCTTACGGTAAGAATTTCTGGGTCATGTGAGGTCCAGTTTATAATCACAAGCACTAGGACTAAGCAATTAATCTCCAATGAGCAAACCGACCCTCATGCGAAAGGCTTTGTGCTTTTCAAAAACTAGGGTGCTGCTGCTGCCCGCGCTGGCAATTACTGTTGTCACAACATCAACGCCAGCAAAACATCAGCAAACTCTTCTAAATGCTTTACAAATCTTAGCTCGTTTAATCCTCATAATAACTGCCTGGGTTGGATCCCTTTTACAGATGAGAAAACTGAGGCCAGGGAGGTTAAACCAGCTTTAATGGCACCATGAGAAGCCACTAGCTCTGCTGCAGGTGGTGAAAAAGATGAAGCTGTGTGCTCCAGGAAGGTGGGTAATCTGGAGTCACACACACCAGCCTTCAGCTTGTGGTCCTCCGCCTGACATATTCAAGATTATCCCTTAATTCAAAGTCTCAGGGATGGATCTGTTCCGACCACTATAATCCAGAACACCCATTTATTAGAGGTTCCCAACCTTGCATAGGTTCACAGCTCAGCAAATTTTTCACTGTGCCCCTAAACCGAAAGAAATAGGTACCACTTTCTTTGATTAAGTAGTTAGGGCCAAACAACTTAACAAGCACTTGTGTCCTAAAATCTTCTAGCTGTTTATACACACACACACATACACACACATATACACATGTGCGTGCATGCACAGTCGTGTCTGACTTTTTGTGACCCCAGGGACTGTATATAGCTCGCCAGGTTCCTCTGTCCATGGGATTTCCCAGGCAATACTGGAGTGGGTAACCATATCCTCCTCCAGGGGATTTCCCGACCCAGGGATTGAACCTGTGTCTCCTGCACTGGCAGGTGGATTCTTCACTGCTGAGCTACCAGGAAACCTCATACACACACACACACACACACACACACACGAAAATTGAAAGAAAAATACGTTTACTCTTTTACTTATGAATGGAATACAAGTTCCTGTTGGGCACAGCACACTTTCCCCACCTTGGAATTTGACACTGACACCCTCATGCCCTGTTTCAGGCTGATTTTTGAGCTGTATGTGCTTTTAACACAGCAACTGCCAAAAACCCAGCTTTGAAAATGTACGACATCATCACAAGAGGGGCAGTGCAAGCTAATGTCGAGGCTGTGATCTCCTTGGAGGCGGCAGCCGCTGCAGTGTTTGATAAATGTGCAGTGTTGCTGTGTCTCCCCTGACTTCTTAGGATATTCGCCCTCCCATTAACTTGCTGCGGGAATATGGGATACCTTGGCACAGTTTGGAAACTGCATTGATTTCTAGTAAGAAATACGACTGCCAAGTGTTCTGGGCTTCTCCCATTTTCTTTCCCCAGTTGCTTGGGAAACCAAAATGGAATCAGAAACTCTTTGGGGCTCAAGGTCAGTAAGTGGGATACCAAGAGGTTGACAGATTTACCCTCACTTTTATTTAGTAACTGCAGTTACAATATAGAGCAGTCCAGCACAGTGTGTGTGTGTGTGTGCACGTTTATTATACTATTTCATTTGGGATCTCAGATCTAAGGGATAGAACAAACAGTTGGAAGCTTTTTTGGTTGTTTTCTGTAATATTTGTAAAAGGCAAAGGATTGATTTGTTAATTACCCAACTCTTTACTAACTACAACTTTTTATGATCTGTTTTGAAATGATTAAATTTTTAAAAAATTATCAGAGAAAGTTACCTACAAAAAGGAAATATTTGTCTTTAATTTTTTAAAAATATTGTATTTGCTTTAATAGATATACAAAGAATAGTAGCTGCATCTTTCCTATTAGGAAGCTGGTTAATTTCAACATTTTAAAATGTCAATGAACAGGTTTGGAGTTTATGATCTGCTTTCAAAATTAAATGCTAAAATGATTAAGTTAAAATAGCCTTCTTCATCCACTAGGCACTAGAACTAACTCATTTCATCAATTCTAAGCACGTTTCCCATTCACTATTAACATTTTCGAGGTCAGGATGCGTCCTGAGGTGACTGCTAGCCAGGAAGCTGCCGGGATCAAGTTGGTTTAGCTTGCCACCTACTGATAGGATCAGAGAAGTCTCAGCATTAAGTTCAATAGCACAGGGCATTAGAGCTGGACTCTGAACAGGACACTTCAGGATTATGTCAACCGATTTATTTTGCTTTCATTTTTACATATGCACAAGAGTGATATGTGACAAAAATCTCTGTCTGAATATGTCTAAGCAGACACTTTAAATGTATAAAGTGCAGAGCTTCCGGGTAAGCTCAGACCGGCCGTGCACCACCAGCTTCCCGCCTAAACGTCTGCTCAGGTCCTCCTCCCAGATAGACACCTGCTTGGCCCTGGTGCAGAAGCAGCCCAGAAGTGCTCAGGGTTTCACGCCCCTGGGAGCAGCCTTCAAGCAGTGGGGGCCAGGGATGGGGGAGAAGTGGCCTAGCCCCCACTCTGTGGGTGGAAGACACTGTGGGTTTTTCAAAAGATCCTAAGGGATTGACTTCCCACTGCCCACAGCACTGACCACAGACTCTCACCCTCACGCTGGCCTCTCCCCATCCTGCCTCCCAGATCTCCCTCTCACTTGGCACCCAAGCCCTCAACTTGCTCTGCACTTGGGTAGATTCCAACTAAGACATTTGCCATTTAATGCTGGCAGTTTATTACACACAGATGGCGATCAAGAGCTGAGCACCACGCTGCTTACACTAGTGACAACTTCCAGTTTGATGTGATTCGTGAACGACCAGGCTTGTTAAAAATCAACTGTTATTTTCTTAACATGGTGTCTGATGTACAGAAAAATCTATAAGATAGCAGAGTACGCATACATGCTGCACCTAATTCTTCTATTCTTACATCTTATATTAAAACAGGACATTTGTTAGTTAATTAATACAATATTGATACATGATTATTAACTGAAATCCACACTTCATTGAGAATTTTTTTTTAAACTTTACATAACTGTATTAATTTTGCCAAATATCAAAATGAATCCGCCACAGGTATACATGTGTTCCCCATCCTGAACCCTCCTCCCTCCTCCCTCCCCCCTCCCCATTCCATCCCTCTGGGTCGTCCCAGTGCACCAGCCCCAAGCATCCAGTATCGTGCATCGAACCTGGACTGGCAACTTGTTCATTTTGTTTTAGAATCCCATGAAGGACACTGTCTTACATTACGTCGTCACATCTCCTTGGGGATCTCTTTGCAGGGCTGGGTCAGTTTCTCAAATTTCCTTTGTTTTTGGTAACCTTTACAGTTTTGAAGATTTCTGATCAATTGTTTTATAGAACACCCCTCAATTGGGATTTGTTAGATGTTTGTGTACAGGTCTGGGTTTCGAGGAGGAAGATCAAAGAGTTTGCCTTGTATCATTTTCACCCCATCAATACCCAGGGGCCATACTATTATTAATAACATCCCTCACAGCTAGTGGTTCTGACCTTGGTCACCTGGGTGGCAGAGCTTGGCAGCTTTCTGTAAAGCTACTCCCCACCCTGACCCCTTCCCACGCTGCTCACTTAGGAAGGACATCACCGTGTGTAGCCCACATTTGAAGAGTGGAACATCTCAAATGTGGACGGAGTATCTACATAAATCATTCCAAATTCTGCGCAGGAAATGGTCTCTTCAATCTGTGTACCTGTCCCATCATTTATCTATACAGACTCATGAATATTTATTTTACACTTAGGTTGTAATCCAGTATTTATTTTGTTGTTCAAACTGTCCAGTCATTAGGAAACTCCTGCATTCCTTCAACACACTGCTATCATTCTGACTTTTGGTTTTGTTTTGAGCACATCTTCACTTTCTTGCACTACAAGATGATCCAGGTTGGTCTTGTCGATTTTCTACTCCTGTGGTAGAATCAGCCACTTCTGTACTTTTGGTTTCTTTTTTAGGAAATGGTATTAGAAACCAGTATCTGAATAGTAGGTGTGGTCTTTGCAATGGGAGAGTCATTGCTCTTAAGCCTCTGTCTCAACTGACAGAGCAAGGAAATGTGTTTATTAACCTGTGTATGTGAAGGTGAAAGTCGCTCACTTGTGTCTGACCTTTGAGACCCCATAGACTTTGCAGCCCCATAGACTATATAGTCCATGAAATTCTCCAGGCCGTAATACTGGAGTGGGTAGCCTTTCCCTTCTCCAGGGGATCTTTCCAACCCAGGTACAGCATTGCGGGCAGATTCTTTACCAGCTGAGCCACAAGGGAAACCCGAGTACTTGAGTGGGTAGCCTATTCCTTCTTCCCGACTCAGGAATAGAACCGGGGTCTCCTGCATTACAGGTGGATTACCAACTGAGCTATCTGGGAAGCCCTGATAAACCTGTGTATACACACCATCTAAATATGTAACTAGCTGTGCCTGTATGAGTTCATACAGAAGGTCCAACTCTAATCCATTACAGGAGCATCACTCTAGGCTTATCTGTAACCTCACACTCTAAATAACAGTGAGGAGCCTGGCTCCCACCATCTGGTTCCATTTGTTTAAATCTAGTACATTAGAGCAGTATCACAATTGTTAACAGGCACCAATGTGAGAAATTTATCAACTGCAGCCCAGTCCTCATGCAGTTTCTCTTGGGCTTCATCTTACAGACTCCACTCATTTCCAAGGTTACTTAGGTCCAAGGTTACTCATTTCCAAGGCTTTCTTCCCCCTCAATTCCCTCCATGAGGTTGTTTCATACATTTATAATATGGTTGTTTTGTCGTTCTGTGTTCCATCCATGTATTCCAGCTCCTGATGTGATTTTTTAAAATTTGCATAAAGATTCACTCTTTGTGCTGCCAAGTCCTGTGGATTTTGACAAATGTGTATCATCACACCCTCACCCTCTGAACAGTTTCACTGTCCTAGAAATCCTGTGCTTTACCTATTCAACCCTACCACCATTCCCTTGAGCCCCTGGAACCAATTATTTTTTTTCTTTGACCTTTTTAATTTTATATTGGAGCATAGTTAACAATGCTGTGATAGTTTCAGGTGTACAGCAAAATGATTCAGTTATATATAAAAATGTATTATTCTTTTTCAAATTCTTTTCCTATTTAGGTTGTTACATAACATTGAGTAGAATTCCCTATTTTATACAGTGCGTTTGTCGGTTATCCATTTTATTGATTGTTTCTGATGGGGACCATTTTTTAAAGTCTTTATTGAATTCCTCACAATATTGCTTCTGTTCTATGTTTTGGTTTTTTGGTCATGGGGCATGTGGGATCTTAGCTGCCCGAACAGGGGTCAAACCTGCACCCCCTGCTTTGGGAGGTAAAGTCTTCACCACGGGACCACCAGGGAAGTCCCTGGTTATCCATTTTAAACACAGAGGTGAGTACATGTCAATCCCACACTCCCTACCTTTCCCTCCTCCTCCCCATGTTTTCCCTTCTCTAGAACGTCTTATAATTAGAATCATAAAATAGACAGTCTTTTCAGACTGGCTTATTTCATTTAGCACCCATGGTTTTTGTGGCTTGGTAGCTCATTTCTTTTTATCGCTGAATTACATTCCATTATATCAAATTACAATTTGTTTACACATTTATTTACGGATAGACACTTTGGTTGTTTTGAGTTTTGGCCATTATAAACACAGCTGCTATAAACACTTGTGTTTTCGTATGGACATAAGTTTTAGTAAGTTGGGTAAACACCTAAGAGCATGACTGCAGGGTCATATGGTGAAAAGCACTATTAGTATTATCCATTTACATTTATTGTGCTCACTGTTTAGATTCTAGCACCTTTGGACTTTCTATGGTTCTACCTTTTCTTTTTATTCTTCAATCTAGTCTTTTTACTGAATTAACTGAGCACCTTCAGACACACTACTTTAAAATTATATACTTTAAAAAATTTTACTGTTATTTGAATGTTTTTAACCATATTTTCGCCAACCTCTTGAATACTTTTTAAGGATCTAAGAACATTTATACTCCAATGAAGCCCCCTTCAATTTCTGTGCTAATTTGTCCTATTTTTCAGTTCCATTTCATCTTAATGTCATAAACAAGACATCATTTGTATTGTTTTGTAAGGTTAATGCTCATTCAGATTTAACCGTGTTTTTTTTTTTTTTTTTGTCACTATGCTTTCCTGAATCTCAGCGCTTTCATCACTGTCCTTCTGCACAAATTAAATCCTCTAAATTTCCTTTAGTAAAGTCTTTTGATGACATCTTCATGCCTAAAGTAGTGCCTCATTTAAGTTATGTGGCAACCTGGATGAAAGGGGAATTTAAGGGAGAATGGACACATGCATATGTATGGCTGAGTCCCTTTTCTGTCCACATGAAACTATCATAACATTGTTAATTGGCTATACTCCAATATAAAAGTTTAAAAAATAGAGCCTCACTGGGTATTAACAATTTCGTTGATAGTTTTCGTTGCTGCATCCTTGTAGCCCACAGATACTATTACAGTCTTCTGGCTTTCACCGATGTGCTGCTGAGAAGGTAGTGAGCCTTATTGTTGCTGTTTGTTACAGGTAATCTGACTTTTCCAACTGTGTTACAAATTTTTCCGATATTCTAGTTTCATTACACACATGGAGGTGTGGATTCACTTCATTTAACTCAGTTGAAATTTGTATAGCTTTCTGCATCTGAAAGTTGATGCGTTTCATCAGTTCTGGAAATTCTACCTTCATCTTTCCAAATGTTACTTATTTCTAATATGCTTTTTAAAATTGCAAGTGACGTGTTAGACACTCTCACCACTCCTCCACATCGCTTAATCTAATGTCTATTTCCACCTACTTGTCTCTGTGTGCTGCCTATGGGGTAATTATTTGGTTCTACTTTCCAGTTTATTCTTTCTTTCTTCCATTAGTTATTTTTATAAGGGACTTATATAAGCAACCCTTCTTTACTCTTTTACTTATTTACAACTATTAAATGTGCTCATATTTTGGTCTTGAAAATTCTACTACTCTTAACTCCTTGCAGGAAGATTGCACTCTTTTCTGCTGGGTTTCATATGAGATGCCTTATTTGAAGCATCCTGTGATTTATGACTCTCAGCTCATGTCCCTGTGGAGAGTGTTGAGTGCTAAATTAAAGCTGAGTTCTCATGTGCATATACAGTTGCTCTGACCTTGATCTCAGGGCCATTACAATGGGACCTGTTTAAGAATTTCACATGGGAAATGCTTAGACCACAGGTACCATGAGAACTCAAACCCACAGGAGGGAAGGTGTGTAAGTGACTTCAGAGGGCGACTGTTTTCCTTTCCAACTAGTGCCAGCTCCCCCCAAGACTGAAGTCCAGCTGTTTACAAGGGGGCCTCCCTGAAGGCTTGCCTCCTGCTAACCCCCAAGTCCAATCTCATAGGTGCTCAGTGTCACCAAGACTCGGTAGGTGCCCCGGGGGGTACATGAGATGAGGGCTCGCTTGTCTTTCTTCAGTTTTGTTTTCACATCGTTTTTGGCCTCAGAGAATGGATTCCTTTCTTGACAGCTCAGCCATACATTTATGAACATTAAAGAAACAATTTTGAGTTACTGCCAGGTGGGCGGTAGCTGTTCAGAGTATCTGGTCTTTCACAGGCGAAAGTGGAAGTCCTGGTTTGTCTCGTGAAGTTCCTGAAGGGCGATGATGATGACATAGAGGCTGAGAACACAATGCTCTGCTTTCTTTAGCTACCTGAAAGCGGGGAGCAGAAAGCTAGGACAGTTGTGGTTTTGACAGACAATGGGCAGGGGGCTTTAGCAGGAGATGCATAAACTGCTTCTAAGAGAGGCCACGGTGAAAGCTACTTCTTTCCCAGTAGAGTCCAGGGAGGGCAGGTGGGAGCCGGGCTACAGAAGCTCCACAACATCATCAAAAATACCACCCTCAATGCTCTGGCTCTGTATGAGACCCTACAGCACAGGTAGGCTGCAGTCACATCTACAGCAGCTGCCCTTCCCAAGAAGTGTGCCCAGGACTCCCAGCCAGCTTCTGCCCACCTGCCTCGGGCAACCCACAGCTCCAACGGAGGCTGGGAGTTTAATCCTTCAGCTGCTGGAGCGGAGTTGGAGAATCCTGGTCCTTGACAGGCAGGGAGCAGTCTCTGTTACCAATCCCAACACTTACAGCCTGAGGCCCCACATCAGGGGAGAGACTGAGATAAGGCAATAATTTACTGGAACAAAGTCCTGAAAGAATGTGGGAGAAAATAGGGTCAAAAGCATAGGACGGCTTGGCCGTGGAGGGCAGACCCATCTTCACTGGACACTGAATGCACGAAGACGAGGCTGCTGCGGGGATGGGCGGTGACAGTGGACCCGGGGAACTCCTGGCAGCACACAAGTGACAGGCCCCTTGTGCAGTCAGCGAGGTGGGGCAGCGTGCAGAGGGCGGAAAGCCTAGGGCGGGACCCTAGGCTAAAGTGAATATACGCATCAGGAACGCGACAGGCAAAACCCACCTGTTGAAAAGGTTGTGTTTGTTTATGAGTAACAGCTGGTTTCACAAGGAGGACAAAATCACTTTCACAGAACATGTTTCTAAATTAGGCAACCCAGTCACAACACATACGCCCCTTGTACTTGAAAACTGCATTGGCAAAATTGGGGCTTGTTATGTAAGAAAAGTAAATTTAAAGCTGGAGGCAATAAATGGTGAAAAACTGAGACATTAGGGATAAAGGACCCCTTCTAAGCCCTTTCTGTCTCTCACAAAGTGTCTGCTGCATCCAAGACGAGTTCTCTGAGGCACTTTGGAAAGAAGATGCCCCAGGAAGCCACTGTTGCGGCAACGTCAGGACAGGAGGATATAAATTTAGGTTTGCAATGAGGTAGCTGTGTACATCCTAACTGTATCCTTTTTCTTCTCTACAAAATAAGGAAAACTAGGAAAAATCAACTGTATTTGATTACAGTCAGCTTCTCAGGTGGCTCAGCAGTAAAGAACCCACCTGCCAATGCAGGGCAGACACGACACATGGGTTGGATCGCTGGGTTGGAAAGATCCCCGGAGGAGGAAATGGCAACCCACTCCAGTGGACAGAGCAGCCTGGTGGGCTACAGTCTATGGGTAACAGAGTCGGACACAACTCAGCACAGCATAGCACAGCAGCGGATTTGTGTCTGCTGGTTCCACATCTGCAGATCCAACAAACCATGGACTGACGACATGGAGAGCCAGCTGCAAGGACCTGAGCATTTGCAGATACCCCATGGGGCCCTGGAACCAACTATCACGGATACCAAGGGGTGAGTCTACAGCCTTATTAAGTTATTTCTCCAAAACTACTTACCACCCCAACTTCCTGAAAACATTTCTCACCAATATCACTATAGAAAGGGTTACCTAGCTCAACACCCCTTCCCCATAACTGTTCCCTCCCAACACCAGAAGACAGACTGTCGAGATCTTTCTTGCCGGTTTTCCCTGGTCACTGTGTGTTTCTGCTGTGGATTGAGACAAACTCAGTGCTTCAGAACCAAGCTGTATCATCTCCATCACATCACAAATGCTCCAAATGAAACAGGAGTTAATGGTAAGGAATACGGGGAAGTCTCCCAGAACTAACCAACCTGTAGAAATTTGCAGGTTAGGTTCAAAATTACAATTCTAATATTAGGACAAAGATGCTGTTCTTTCTCTGCATTTTTAAGTCAAGTTCAGTCAGCACAACTAAATAGCTTTCTGGGGTCTGGGAGCTGTATGTCCAGACAGGGAGCATGAACCAAGTCACCTGAGCCTTTGAGCACAAACTCAACACCTTAGTCTGGCATGAACGAAAGATGTCACAGGAACAAAGATCAAAGTGGCATAGCGTATGTTGAGAATGACACCCTGAATGGGCTCCTCAGCGGAATGAGGCCTGCCGCGTTCATACACACCTCCACCCTGGGGAAGAGTACGCACCGCAGCTCTTGACCAACATGGCAGTCACACCTTCGCCACTGAACTTCACTCTGCTGTCAGCTGACAACAGAAAATCTAAGCCATGGGACCAGCAGATGAGTGACAGGCCTGACCAGGCTTATTTCCACCCTGCAATTAAAATTCCATGAGAAATCCTTCAAGGATTTCTTGCAGTTTCCATCAGAAGTGCTGGCTCTCACATGTATATAAAAATAAAGTCAGTAATGCAGATACTTCTGACAGATCACATGGGTCAAGCTGCTTGTTTCTTTCTGAATGATAGCAAAAACCCCCAATAATCTGAAGGAACTCTGTGTCCTCACTGATTCATATTTTTTAAAGATTCAAACCAGGAGTCTTTGCTATGTGTGGTGTAGTGAGCACAACATTACTCAACACAAGTATAAGGGAACAACAGTCCCCCTGATTACTCTGTTAATGTCAATTTGACGAGAAGTGGTAAATGCTAAGAGGATTCTGGTTCAGAAAACATTTTGTTATGTTTTTTACTGACTGATTGAGATACACTTTGGCTATCTGTGTGTGCTTGTATCTATTTATTTCCAAAAAAGAGTCTCAGGTGACACCTTTTACAGTAATTGAGATTAGCTCACATCTCAACAGCCTGAAAACAAAAAATTATCTTAACTAGAAAAACTATTTGACCTCAAATGGCAGTAAATTGGAATCTTTTAGTTTGATAAGCCTAATCTTTTAGACTTTGATAAGACAGTATTTCAAAAAATTATTGGCTATTTCTTCTAAGCAGGATAAATATTAATACTTCTTCCTAGCAATCATTCCTTTGAGTTAATAATCTTATTGCTAACTCTATAAAAAAATAAAAACAAATAATATAAATGCAAAGCTTAGCTTGCCATTTTCCACTGTATAATTTACTCACATTATTAAAAAAAAAACTCTGTATTTCTTTTTTAATAGTTTTATGTGAACGAATAGTGAATAGTCTTACAGCTGACCTAAAATATAAGCGAGGAAAACATAGACATCTGCCAAACTAATATCTGGCTTTTATTTTTTTCTTAAGGAAATACTATTAATTTAAAAAGAGAGTTCCCAGAAATTTAAAAGGATTCTCAGCAATGATTATTTCTGAGATCTATGAGATTCAGAACGTAATATAAAAGACTAAAAAAAACACAGTATACGTTCCTACTTTTTCCTTTTTTAAAAAAAGTTCAGATGCTGTATCCCATTGGGAAAGTTCAGCAGGTTACCAGGGCCACGGCCTCAGTCATCCTCAGAATCACTGTCCCTCCTGGCAGGGACGGAGCACCGCACCGCAGACAGCAGCACGTCTTCCACGGGCTTCTTGGGGTTTTCCTCCAGGCTTGTCTTGATGGCTCCAGACTCAGACAACTTCCACTCCAACTCTGCATGATAAAGAAAAAGCAAATTGCCTAAGACTCAGCCTGAGTGGGAACCTCAAGCCAGTGTTTTTCTAAGCAGAAACTATGACCATCCACACTTGATGACAATTTGAGGGTCATAATTATAAGGTACCTGGAAGAAAGGGAAAAAAAAAATCAGACCCTTAAGAAGGAAAAAAAAACACCTGCAAAAACTTTTCATAAAATGAGATGAAATATTACATACATTTGAACCTCCAGGATAACTAATAAAAACCCAAGGACTAAACCCATCTTCTCACAGCTAGCTTCTTGGCTTACACAATGTCCCAGGAAAGAAATCAGCATGAAATATATTAAGAAAATACTTTTCACAGTCTTGCTGGCAATGTAATTATTAAATCCAATTTTATTTAGCAAAAGGAAATTCTTAAACCTAATGTCCAATATCTCAACCTATTAGAGTCAAAGGCTCAATGTATGATGACATGCTAGGATTGATACATTTGTTCCAAGTAGTAATAATTCTTAAAAGTGTCAGAAAAAAAAGAATCAGTGATTAAAGGCTAAGCTCCTATATTTTCAGTTCAGTTAAGTTCAGTCGCTCAGTCATGTCCTAATCTTTGTGACCCCATGAACCGCAGCACACCAGGCCTCCCTGTCCATCACCAACTCCCAGAGTCCACCCAAACCCATGTCCATTGAGTCGGTGATGCCATCCAACCATCTCATCCTCTGTGGTCCCCTTCTCTTCCTGCCCTCAATCTTTCCCAGCATCAGGGTCTTTTCCAATGAGTCAGCTCTTCCCATCAGGTGGCCAAAGTATCCTATATTTCACCCTCTTATAATCAGTGAAAATCCACATTGGTGTGAGACACTGTGAAGCAAAATCAAGTGATATATTTTTCTACCCAGGCAGGAGTGAGAGACTGTCAGAAAGATTCTACACCAAACAGTCTGGTTTAAACTGATGCTCTACTAATTAGGAAACTTCTATTAAAATCTGAAAACCAGGGACTTCCCTGATGGTCTAGTGGTTAAGACTCCATGCTCCCAATGCAAGGGGCCTGGGTTCGATCCCCAGTCAGTGAACTAGACCTTGAATGCTACAACAAAGATCCAGCACAGCCCAACATATTTTTTTAAAAATCTGAAAACCAATTTTACTGAAATCACATTAATTCAGTGTTCCACGGAGATGAACAGCATCAGTATTTTCAGCTCTAGATATCTTCGTTCAATGACAAATTCAATAAACTTCTCAAAAAAAAAAATTCTTAGGATTCCTGATTCTTAAGGATGTATTTAGATTCACACGTACATGCATGTGCATCAGTGAGTGTATTTAATGTTAATGTTCATTTATATGGGGCTTTCCTGGTGGCTCAGACAGACAGTAAAGAATCTGCCAGCAATGCAGGAGACCCAAGTTCGATCCCTGAGTTGGGAAGATCCCCTGGAGCAGGGAATGGCAACCCACTCCAGTATTTTTGCCTGGAGAATTCCATGGAGCCTGGCCTACAAATGAGACTTTTTCTAGAAACAAAGACTATAATTATTATTGTATACCTCTCTCTCTCCCCTAATGCTATGTTCAAAGATCAAAATAAGAGGCAAAACACATACTTAGAAATATCATACACCTTTGAACATTGGAATAAAGCAAAACTGATATATATATGCATCTATGTATCTGTTTACACGTTTCCCAGTTTACATGTTTCCCAGTTGAATATCTTATATAGTTATATAAAGTAGAATATAAAGTCATATTTTAATATATGTTTTTAAAGGCTACTAACTAAAGCATAGTTGGACATATCACTGCACTAAAGAGATAAAGAATCTGACCTAGTAGGAAGCTCATGGGCCTCAGCTTCTCTCCCACATATTATGTGTGCATATGTATTTTAATACCTCCTTTTTCACAAGTAGAAACAAATAAAAGATATATCCTTTAGGAGTTAAGAGGCAGAATTAAATAAACTTTTCATTTAAAAGCTTCCTTTCAACTGAAAAAAATATTTTATAGAGATTTATATATGTATAAATTTATATATATTTATGTATATTTACATATAAACATGTCACTAATATGTGTGGGTGAATTAAATAAGAAATGAATGATGTGATCTTGATTTATAACTAAAAAACAAACATATTCAACTGTAGGGACAAATAAAACAGCACAGACAATAATATTAAATATTTTAAAATCCATTGTGCCCTCTTTTAACTGAGAGTCCAGTTGTAATTTCTCCCAATGACTCATCTAAGATGACAGATTCAATGTTCTTCCCTTTTCACAATCACTCACACGGGACAAAGGTGACTCTATGACAAGTCATCCCACCTGCGTCTAGGAAACAGGCACCCTTAACAACAGACGCACTCCCTCCCCATCCCTCATGTGTACCTCAAAGAGTTCTTACCGTCCAAAGTCAGGTTCATGCCACCAAACACCAGAGGTCCAATAAACTGAGCCTTGATGTCACCTTCAAGGTACACAAATATCGTGGGCAGATTCCTATCAGGGTAATTGGGTATGCAGGTGGTTGAAATGGCTTTGATAAACTTGACATCAGGAAACTTCCTGGCTAGTGCACTCAAGTGCTGATTTATCAGGGCACAGAGGGGAATCCTGTGAAATAAAGAGAAGCAACTGTGAGCCTGTGTCTGCGTACAGTAAACCTCAGCCGCCCTAATGCCCCATAGAAAACCTCATGACAACTTCACAAGTGCTTCTGCTACTCCAGCCAAGATGAACAGACGGTGTTTAAAAACTTTCTAATAGGTTTGGGCAAAGTGTTCAAAAGCCAAAGTGCAATTTAATCTGACTGAGTAAGTCAGAAAAGCAGCTCCACTGTAAAAGATAATTGTCTTGCTTTTCTAAAGGAGAGACCATCCAAGGCTTAGAATGTGTGATTCAGAACGCACTTCCTGCTTGAAAGAAACTCCTACACAAGCACTGGACTCCACACGGAGGGAGCAAAACTGAAGGTGAGGCGCTAGGGGCTCTCTGCACCACTCGCCATGGACAACGCTCACAAAGGTCACCCGCGCCATCAAGGAGAGTGACTCATGACACGGAGTCGAGAAACGCTGGAGTTTTCTCAGAGGGACAAGTGATTGAGGAATTCATTTACAATTTAAAAAAAAATCTGTTCTGCTACAATTTAATAAAGCTACTTGTATTAGTCACAAATATTAATCTGAAAGTCCTAAGACAAAAATTAGACAGTAACATTTGGGCAAATCTGCAAAAACACATAAAACATTAGTTAAAAAAACCCTCTGGTGTGAAATAAGTCTGAGATGTTCAAGACATAAATTCAAATTAATATTTAAAGATAGGCATCAGGGCTTCCCAGGTGGCTCAGAGGTAAAGAACACCCCCTGACAAAGCAGAAGACACAGGACTTGCAGGTTTGATCCCTGGGTCAGGAAGATTCCCCTGGAGAAGGAAATGGCAGCCCACTGCAGTATTCTTGCCTGGGAAATCCCATGGACAGAGCAGCCTGGCGGGCTACTGTCCGTGGGGTCACAGAGAGTCAGACACGACTGAGAGACTGAGCACGCACACACGCACACGTCAGAGCAGCTCACCCTTGTTTGTAAAGGTGCAGGATGACCCACAAGCCCTCACCAGCTTTGGTAACTTCTTGAACATAATCCTTTCCAGAGATTTCCAAAACCTCTCCAAATTTGTTCTTCAGTTGGGTGGCTTTCCACTCGGCCAGCCTTTGCTGCCTGCACGACAGGAGGAGGAGAGAGACATCTTACACACACGCGCTCACACACACCCCGTCACACGGCAAACTGTAAAGGTCCAGGTTTACTTACCTATGTGCCAGGTTTATTTCAGAGGACGCACACTATAGTGCCTCATGAAAAACCAAGCAGTCCCTCTGGGTGGCACTAACCTGTACATTTCAATTGCACGTTCATCTTCCTCATTAAATTCGTCTTCATTATCCTCCAGTTCTTCCAAAGTCATGTCTTCATATGTTTTCACTGAATGTCATTGAGTTGGTGAAAAACCAAAAATGTAAAAGATGAACGAAGATGCATTTTGGGTCTTTTCTCCTTCACTTTTCTCCTAAAGGAGTGCATGCAATACCAAAAGGCCCCTAGCCCATCAAAACCAAAATAAAAAGTAGTTAAGGTGTTACACTACCGGTAAAGAACTCATCTGCCGATGCAGAATGTTTAGAGATGTGAGTTCAATCCCTGGGTCGGGAAGACCCCCTGGAGAAGGGCACGGCAACCCACTCCAGTATTCCTGCCTGGAGAATCCCATGAACAGAGGAGCCTGGTGGGCTACACGTCCACAGGGTCACAAACAGTCGGACACGACTAAAGCGACTTAGCACGCATGCACACATCCAAGGTGTTACACAGTAACTAAGAATGGGAGAGCATGTTTAAAAGGTCAGCCAGCCTGGCTCTCTTACATTCACATGACAATAAGGATACAAACAGGAAAGTTTCCCAAATTTATAAAAGGAGAGAGGTGTATTAGCCTGAGCTCAAGTGGCCTAATCTGCAAGTCCCTGATGCGCAGGGACAGGTGCGTAACAGTTCTCATGCCTCCAAGATGGTGGGATACCCTCTGGGGTCCTCCCCAGCACACCTTTGCTAGAGGTAAAGGGATTATCACCTGGTCTTCCCTTGTGAGTGGTAGGCAGCTCTCGCTTCTCTTTTTTATCAATGGCTGTAAAAATCTGTATTTTGTTTTTATTGCCATAAAGACTCTTGCTTCTTGACATCCAATCAGGTTTTTGTCCCCTGACTCCCACCCTGACATGACCCAAACCTGCTCTTATCAAAGTCAGTAATGACCTCTTTTCTCAACTGATGAGCATATTTGGCCTAATCCATCACTGCCTCCTCTCTGAAAGTCCATCTTCCTCTGGCCTCTTTTTCTCCTCCCTCCTGGCCCCTCCCCTGGACCCTCTGTTGACTGGACTCCTTTCCTTCCTCACCTATACCTGCTCCCTTGGTGACTGCATCTTACAGCTTTAAAACCCACTGACGTGCTGACAACTCCCAAATGTATGCCTCTAGCCCTTACTTCTGATTTAAGAAAGCATTCCCAACTGCTCACCTACCATCTGTATTTGTCTAATAAGAAATCTCAAAGTGACTAGTCCTAAATCGAGTTCCTGATCTTCACCTCCAAACCTGCTCCTGCCCAAGCCTTGCTCATCTCAGGTGGTGACTCCATCTTTCTGGCCACTCAAGCCCAGAGCCTTGCAGTCATCTCTGCCTTACTTGCTCTCACACCCATCACAGGATCCATAAGCAAATCCCGTCGGTCCTACCTTCAAAATACACCCAGATCTGGCCACTCCCACCCACCACTCCGGTCCAAGCCGAGGGCATCACTCGCCAAGGGCGCCACTGCAGTCGTCTCCCCTGGCCGCCCGCCTCCTGCCCGCCCCCACAGTCCACGCTCAGTAAGACAACAACAGGGAGGTGCTGTCAACACACAGGGCACGTCCCTCCCTGTTCAAACCTCCAATGATGCCCACCTCATTAGACATCGAAGCCAAGGTCCACACTAGAAGCTACAAGGTCCTAAGTGTCTGACCCCCGCTTGTTCTTCTGAATCTCCTGTTTCTGTCTCCCAGTCCCCCTGGCCTCCTGGCAGATCCTCCAACACGCTTCCCACTTGCTCATTTGCCTCCCTCAGGTCTACCCAAATGTCACTCCCAGTGAGGCCCTCTCTGACCCTCTAGAATTATACCCACCCCTCCTCCAACCTTATACCCACCAGGGCTTCCCTGGTGGCTCAGATGCTAAAGAATCCACTTGCAGTGAGGGAGACCTGGGTTCGATCACTGGGTTGGGAAGATCCTTTGGAGAAGGGAACGGCTACCCACTCCAGTATTTTGCCTGGACAATTCCATGGACAGAGGAGCCTGGCAGACTACATTTCATGGGGTCACAAAGAGTTGGACACAACTGAGCAACTTTCACTTTCTCCTCCAACCCCTTCCTGCCTTATTTTCCTATATTTCACTCATGTATCATTTACTGTCTGTCTCCTCCATTAGAACATAAGCTCCAAGAGGATAGGGTGTTTTGGCTGGCCCACGCACAGATAAAGCCCCAGTGCCTAAAAAACACACAGCACACAGCAGTCCTTCAGTAACTGGATAGAATTTATTACACTTGCTAGATAAACGCTGTGTAATAAATTCTCCTCTAAATCAGCCCTAACATGTCAACATGGGACAGAAGTCCTAGCTCCTGTGATCAACGGTTCTCAAACTTTGGTGTGAATCAGAAACTCTCTGAGGCACTGGCTTAATATGCACATTCCTGGCCTTACCCCCAGAGATTCTGATTCAGTGGGGACTGTGTGCTGTTGTGTTTTGTTTGTTTGCTTGTTTTTTTGACAAGCACCACAAGGGATTCCAATTCAAGTGGTATACCTACATGTGAGAAAGACCTTAGACCGCACACACCACAAGCATCTTATGTTTCCCTAAATCAAGTTATTTTCATATTCCCAATCCAACCACAAAGATAAAGCATACACTCAGGAGACTATGACTTCCCTGGTGGCTCAGACGGAAAAGCGTCTGCCTACAATGCGGGAGACCCGGGTTCAATCCCTGGGTTGGGAAGATCTCCTGGAGAAGGAAATGGCAATCCACTCCAGTATTCTTGCTTGGAAAATCCCATGGAAGGAGGAGCCTGGTGGGCTACAGTCCATGGGGTTGCAAAGAGTCGGATACGACTGAGTGACTTCACTTTTTTGCTTTCTCGGGAGACTACAAACAGTAAAAACTTCTGGGCAGATTTCCATGACATTAACTAATCTGAATCACTGACCAAAAGGTGGAGACTCAGAAATATTTTCTTCAGGGTTATCAGGTGCTGATAACCCTGAAGAAAGACACAGACCAGGAACTGTGGAGATGGAGGGAGCCTCTGAAGTGCCCCCAGTTCTATGGCCCAGGAAGATGAAGCCAGAGATGCCCTGCTGGAGGGCCCAGAGGCAGTGTCCAGCCCAGCACCTCAATCCCTGCTCCCAACTCTCGCTCAGAGGATCCTTCTACTGAAGCAGTTAGAGGCTCGCCAAAGGTTTCCTAAGCAGACAGACACAGAATCACAAACACAGGTAAGCTCACCAATGGACTGCTGGAGGATCCGCTGCTCCTCTTCTTCTGCCTCCTTCTCCAGATCTTTCAAATCTTCCTTTGAAGGCAAGATGCCTTTTTTGCGTAAGATGTCATTCCACTCGGTGTCTGCATTGGGGTCCTAGAGGAGGTGGACCAAGGGTACTGTGAGGGCCAAGTCCACTGTGGAGGGCACATGTTGGACAAGGGTTCAAATGGGAAAGTGGTAAGAAGGGGATTTCACACCAACTTATTCTGAGGTCTATTTCTGGAAATCTGTCAAAAGACATACAACCCCTGTTCCAATCTTCTTGTCTTAGGGTAAAAATCAGGCTATGATGTCAAGACTGACATCCATGCTGACGGCAAGGCTCTGACCTGGTTTCTGGTCAATTTTCATTAATGACTCAGAGTGATTCGTTCAACAGATATTTATTAAGTACCTATTATACGTAAATGATTGTACTAGATGGTAGGGAAGCATGAGGAATGCCAAAGTCACCAGTTTTACAGGTGAGAGAAAGAAATAGTCAGTGAGTAATTAAATATACAAAGAAATAGATTATACGTTATGACAAATGCAATGACCAGGCTGCTGAGCTAGACTTCCAGGGGGCGTGCAGTCCACAGGATGGGCAAAGACATTCTCTCAGAAGAGGCGACATTTAACTGTGACTGGAGGGTGAGAGGGGACCAGACAGAGGAGTGAAAATTTTGGAAATTACTTTCCAGGCAGAAGGGCCTGTGCAAAGGGCCCGTGTACAAGATATAGAGTATTTCAAAGTCCTGAGTGGCTGCAAGAAAATCAGAAGGAAGAGAGCCTGACTGATTCCCTGAAGGCCAAGGCTAAGAGGAAGAGCTGAGACACCATGGAGAAGTTCACAATAGCTGATGCTTACTGATCAGCATGATGATCCTATATGCCGGCAACACCACAAAGTTCTTTGCCTGTACCTACCTAGTTAATCCTCACAAACTTGGGAGAGCCATGGCGTTAAGGAAGACACTGGCAGGATGGAACAAGTCAAACTTACCAGGATCAACTATCAGAAAAAGAAATGTCAAGGTGGGCTCCTAGCTCCAGAACACGGCTTGCCCAAACCCTGGTTTGGCATGTCTTGGCAGGTCTGGAATATGAAACCAGGAAGCTGTGGAAAGGGCACTGGGATAACCAGGCTCTACCCCCAGTTCCCTAGCCAGTTCTGCTGAAATATATCAAAGACAAACAAACAGAATCCCTTCCACAGGGTGGTCAGGAAGGCCTCTTAAGACACGACATTTTTGAGCAGGAGCCTGAAGGACAAAGAACACAAAGGAGGCCAGGGCAGCCCTGAATTTCCTCTTCATCAGATACACTGTATTTGGAGATGATCATCCTCTCCAGCCCTGAATATTCATTGGAAGGATCAATGATGAAGCTGAAGCTTCAATCCTTTGGCCACCTGATGCGAAGAGCCGACTCACTGGAAAAGACCCTGATGCTGGGAAAGACTGAAGGCAGGAGGAGAAGGGGGCAAAAGAGGATGAGAGGGTTGTATGGCATCGACTCAACGGACATGAGTTTGAGCAACCTCCAAGAGATGGTGAAGGACTGGGGAGCCTGGCCTGCTGCAGTCCATGGGGTCACAAAGAGTCCAACACGACTGAGAGACTGAACAACCACAAACCTCTCCAACCCCAATCAAACCCACACTAACTCCATTTCCCTTCTGCCACTGAGTCAGAGATGAGTTCATCAGGATTCCAGACCACAGGGAGATCTAGGAGACAGCAGAATGACCTTTGGAGGAGGGTCCTTTAACAGTGACAAAACTCAGTCCGTCAGAGATTTTCTCATAAAAGCATCCATTTCCATGGTGTCTTTTTTTTTTTTTCACTTTTCTATCACTGCCGATGGTGATTGCAGCCATGAAATTAAAAGACACTTACTCCTTGGAAGGAAAGTTATGACCAACCTAGACAGCATATTGAAAATCAGAGACATTACTTTGTCAACAAAGGTCTGTCTAGTCAAGGCTATGGTTTTTCCAGTGGTCATGTATGGATGTGAGAGTTGGACTATAAAGAAAGCTGACCACCAAAGAATTGATGCTTTTGAAGTGTGGTGTTGGAGAAGACTCTTGAGAGTCCCTTGGACTGCAAGGAGATCCAACCAGTCCATCTTAAAGGAAATTAGTCCTGAATATTCATTGGAAGGACTGATGCTGAAGCTGAAACTCCAATACTTTGGCCACCTGATGCGAAGTGACTCATTTGAAAGACCCTGATGTTGGGAAAGATTGAGGGCAGGAGGAGAATGGGACGACAGAGGATGAGATGGTTGGATGGCATCACCGACCCAATGGACATGGGTTTGGGTGGACTTCGGGAGTTGGTGATGGACAGGGAGTCCTGGCCTGCTGTGGTTCATGGGGTCGCAAAGAGTCGGACACGACTGAGCAACTGAACCGAACTGAACCATGGGTTTTTAGTCAAATTGCATTAGTAAATTCCTGATACAATAAAAGAACAAAACTGAGGGATTTGGTTTTATCCATTTCAAAAGGCAAAGTATTAATAACTGGGCAGAAGGACCCTCAGGCTGGACTCTAGGGTCCACAGTGGACGGACCTCAATCTGTACACCAACATTGGGAGGCAGAGAGGGAAGGATGTTGTAACCCCTCACTCAGCTCTAGGCAGGGTCAAGAACACAGGTTATGTTATGCGACCCCCTCAGCCCTCCAATTGTCCGAGCCTCAGCTTCCGCATCCGTGAAGGGGGTTCATAACGCACCTGTTCAGGTGCTCCCTAAGAAAGTTAACAAGGAGGAAGTAACTCTGTTAGGTAAGATCCAGAGGCCTTCACAGGCCCAGGGTAGCTGACCTCACGGAGAACTACCCTCAAAGATGAGATTCGGGGGTGGGACACATGGAGGGGAGCGGGCACGCCCAGCCCGCGGACTCGAGAGACCACGCCCGCCCGTCCGCACTGCGCCTGCGCCGGCCTCGACTCGCGTGGCCACCCCGAGCCTGAGGCGCCAGGCACTTCCCACAGGCCCGGCAAGGACACGCAGCCGCCCGCCTGGACCGAGAGGGGCAAAACAAGCGGCCGCAGCCTCCAGGCGTCGAGCCCCCTACCCCACCCCCGGCTTGCTCACCTGCATTTTCTGTCAAATCGCTGGGGCCCTGCCGGCCACAGTCACCCGGCCCGTGCGCTCTCTACCGCGCACGCGCAGGCTCCACTCGCCTCCTCTCCCAGCCTGCCCTTCGCCCCGCCCTCCGGGAGAGAATAGGGCGGGGCCGGGGGAGGTGAGTTCTCCTCTGAGGCTGCGCCCAGGCGAGAGGCTGGACACGCCCACTCGTGTGACTCCGAGCTAATCCCGGCCGCTGCTGAACTGAACCTTATTAGGACACATTTTCGGCCGCCGAACGGTGGGACAGAATCGAGGAGGTACCCGGCGGCTAGGTGTCATCTCCAGGCACGGATCCGATGGTGTCGGAGGTCTCGGCCCAAGAAGTCAGAGATAGAAACCCGTTTCACTGATTCGTTGTTACGATTCAAAAGGAGGCAGGATTACCTGGAATTCAGTCACTGTCCTTCAAGTGTCGCATAAAGCAATTCGCCTACTACGTACCAAACACTATTCTAGGCTCTGCGGACGCGGCAGGAATCGCAACAAACGAAACCAGAAACGTGAACATCTCTTCACCTGGTTGAGCGTCAGGCGTTTCATATTCGCAAAAGTGCTTAGCCCTTTGCGGAGCGCACGGGAGGCACTGAGTAGAAATATGCAAGTCTAAATTGAAAAATACAGGGGCTTCTGAAAAATACAGCCCTTCGGGCTTCTGTGTATGCAGCACTCCGAATTTGAGTTAAAGTAATGCCCCTCCCTGGACACCTGAGCTAGGCGGTGAAGTAGCAGACACAGAGAACGCAGACCAACACATATGTAGGGTAGGCGGACTCCCAATTTTGGCCACATTAGAAACACCTGTTGTCCAGTCACTCAGTCGTGTCCTGCTCTTTGCAACCCCATGGGCTGCAGCAGGCCAGGCTTCCCTGTCCTTCACTATCTGTGAGCCTTTAAAACTGCTGCTACCCTGGGGTCCCATCCCCAAATTAAATTTCTAGCCAGGGGACCTGGAACTGATATTTTCTTTTTAAAATTTTTATTGCAGTATAGTTCACTTATAATGTTGTTTGCTTTCTGCTATAAAGCAAAATGAATCAGTTACGCATATATTCACTGTTTATAGATTCTTTTCCCATATGACCCATTACAGAGTATTAGAAGTCCCCGTGGTATATTTGTCCTTATTTGTTATCTGTTTTATACATGGCATGACATTTTAGTCACTAAGTTGTGTCTGACTCTTTTGCAACGCCATGGACTGGAGCCTACCAGGATCCTCTGTCCATGGGATTTCTCAGGCAAGAATACTGGAGTGGATTGCCATTTTCTTCTCCAGGGAATCTTCGTGACCCCTTGATAAATGATGAACAAACTTAATAAAATGGAGAGACCAATTCTAAAATGAAATTGGATTTCCTAACAGGCGAGTACTAGAAAAGTCCATTCCACCATGTAGCCCAAGTGCCAATGGATAGAAATATACCAAGAATATGCATTAAAAAAAAAATGTGACTCACACCTAAACATACTTCACATAGGATTATCCTGTAATATGTGACCACAAAGGATATTACAATTCCTTGGTACAGGTATTTTCTGAGCAAAATGCCTGGTATGAATGACTCCTGCTCAAATTGCTGCAAAAGCTGCACTTGGCATCAAAACATGGTGACTGTGAGTTTTTGCCTTATAGGACCCGGGATATAGGAATGATATCTTTAGTCCGTTGTTCTTTCTCATCCTAGAAGAAAAAAAATGAATAGATTCACATCATTAGATCATCTCAAAATTTCCTCTTTTTTGAAGACAAAGGCCCGCATATGAAGATTCAGCTGAGTGGTTAAAAGAGCAATTTCAATGACCTATCATTAAAACTGGGACTCCACAGCTACTGCCACATAATCTGAAATTTCATCTTCCAAACTTTATTGTTATTTGATCTTCAGGCAGCCATCATCCCAAGACTGGCTTGTGTGTGATTTCTCAGTGGAAAACTGCACTCATTTCCCCTTTTATTCATTGCCTCTCATTTTCTGCTTATGTGTGCTGTGTGCTAGTCCCTACTGCTGCTGCTGCTGCTAAGTCGCTTCAGTTGTGGCCGACTCTGTGCGACCCCATAGACGGCAGCCCACCAGGCTCCCCCGTCCCTGGGGTTCTCCAGGCAAGAACACTGGAGTGGGTTGCCATTTCCTTCTCCAATGCATGAAAGTGAGAAGTGAAAGTGAAGTCGCTCAGTTGTGTCTGACTCTGTGCAACCCCATGACCCCATGGACTGCAGCCTACCAGGCTCCTCCATCCATGGGATTTTCCAGGACAAGAGTACTCAGGCACATCCAACTCTTTGCAACCCTCCGTCCGCTCTCCCAACTGTAACTCTCCAGGCTCCTCTGTCCATGGGATTCTCCAGGCAAGAGTACTGAAGTGAGTTGCCATTCCCTTTTCCAGCAGATCTTCCTGACCCAGGGATCAAACCCGCATCTCCAGCGTCTCCTGCATTGACAGGTGGATTCTTTACCACTGAACCAGCTAGGAAGCCATTCTTTTTCTTAAAAAAAAAAAAAAAAAAAAAAAAAGGAAGGAAAATGACTGGAGGAGATGATTGCATGGCTGCCAGCTTCTGTCAGTAGTGAGATTGGTTGGAAGGTCAGATAATTAAGAGATGGTACACACAGGAAAAACTAGGTGCTGAGATGATGTCTACAGTGAAAACATTTAGAAGTTTTTGGAACCTTGAGGATTATTGACCACAATCAGGTATATATTGTGAAAGAAACTTTTGGGGGAAATTCTGGTAACCATGACCATGATCATGGGGAGAGCTGTTTTCCCAGAAAGCTATAGCTATTCATTTTCAGAAACAGTTTTCTAGAGAAAGGAGCAAAATGCAGAGCTAGAACAGCTTTTTGAAAAATCATTCATTATCAGAGAAATACAAATCAAAACTACAATAATGTGTCACCTCAGGCCAGCCAGAATGGCCATCATCAAAAAATCTACAAACAATAAATGCTAGAGAGGGTGCGGAAAAAAGGGAACCCTCCTTCACTGTTGGTAGGAATGTAAATTGGTAACAGCCACTATGGAGAACTGTACGGAAGTTCCTTTGAAAACTAAAAACAGAGCTACCATATGATCCAGCAATCCCATTCCTGAGCATATATCCAGAGAAAACCATAATTGGGAAATATACATGCACCTCAGTGTTCATTGCAGCACTATTTACAATAGCCAGAAGTTAGAAGCAACCTAAATGTCCCAGAGGAATGGATAAAGAAGATGCCGTACATATATACACTGGAATATTACTCATCCATAAAAAAGAATGAAATAATGACATTACAGCAACATGAATGGACCTAGAGATTATCACCCTGAGTGAAATAAGTCAGATAAATATCATCTGATATTGCTTATATGTGAAATATAAAAAAAGGGTACAATTGAACTTATCTATGAAACAGAATTAGTCACAGATGTAAAAAAGAAACTTATGGTTACCAAGGGGTAAGATGGGGAGGGATAAATTGGGAGATTGAAATTGACATAGAATAGTTTTGGATAGAACTTAATATTTCAGCTTCAGGTTTCATAAGGAGTGTTCGCTAATCTTGGTATAAATAAAAATTCCAAGGAGAGTGTGAAAAATGTATATTCCAAGTTCCATGCTCAGAGATTCTGGTTCTGTACGTGTGGGGTAGAGAGCAACAATCTGCCTTTTGGATAACTCTTCAGATGATCATCCTTAGATCACATTTTGTGACATCTGACTTCAGTGTTTCATTGGAGTTCTACATGGCCTTGAAGAATGACAGTCATGATGATGATCATAAGCACTTACATAATGTAAGATAGACTTTAATTTATATGCAGAATATATAATGCCAGGCTGGATGAAGCACAAGCTGGAATCAAGATTGACGGTAGAAATATCAATAACCTCAGATACACAGATGATACCACCCTTATGGCAGAAATCGAAGAAGAACTGAAAAGCCTCTTGATGAAAGTGAAAGAGGAGAGTAAAAAAGTTGGTTTAAAATGCAACTTTCAAAAAATTAAGATCGTGGCATCCCATCCATCACTTCATGGCAAATAGATGGGGAAACAATGGAAACAATGACAAACTTTATTTTGCGGGGCCTCCAAAATCACTGCAGGTGGTGACTACAGCCATGAAATTCAAAAACGCTTGCTCTTTGGAAGAAAAGTTATGACCAACCTAGATGGCATATTAAAAAGCAGAGACATCACTTTGCCAACAAAGGTCCATCTAGTCAAAGCTATGGTTTTTTCAGCAGTCATGTATGGTGTAAGAGTTGGACTATAAAGAAAGCTGAGCACCAAAGAATTGATGCTTTTGAACTGTGGTGTTGGAGAAGACTCTTGAGAGTCTCTTGGACTGCAAGGAGATCCAACCAGTCCATTCTGAAGGAGATAAGCCCTGAATATTTGGTGGAAAGACTGTCAGGGTGAAGCTGAAACTCCAATACTTTGGCCACCTATTGCAAAGAACTGACACATTTGAAAAGACCCTGATGCTGGGAAAGATTGAAGGCAGGAAGATAAGGGGACTACAGAGGATGAGATGGTTGGATGGCATCACCGACTTAATGGACATGAGTCTGAGCAAGCCCCAGGAGTTGGTGATGGACAGCGAAGCCTGGCATGCTGCAGTCCATGGGGTCTCAAAGAGTCTGACACGACTGAGTGACTGAAGTGAATTGATGATAGACTGTGTGGATCATAATAAACTGTGGGAAATTCTTAAAGAGATGTGAATACCAGACCATTACCTGTCTGCTGAGAATCCAGTATGTGGGTCAAGAAGCAACAGTTAGAATCCTATGGAACAACTGATTGGTTCAAGATAGAGAAAGGAGTACAACTGGGCTATCTCCTGTCACCCTGTTTGTTTAATCTATATTCTGAGCACATCACAAGAAATGCCAGGCTGGATGAGTTATAAGCTAGAATCAAGATAGGTGGGAGAAACATCAACAATCTCAGATGTGCAGATCATACCACTCTAATGGCAGAAAGCAAAGAGGAACTAAAGAGCCATTTGATGAGGGTGAAGAGGGAGAGTGAAAGAGCTGGCTTAAAACTAAATATTAAAAAGACTAAGATCATGGTATCTGGACCCATTACCTAATGGCAAATAGAGCGGGGGAAAGGTGGAAATGGTGACGTATTTCCTCTTCTTGGAATCTAAAATCACTGCGGATGGTGACTGCAGCCATGAGATTAAAAGACATTTGCTTCTTGGCAGGAAAGCTTTGACCAACCTAAACAGGATTTTGAAAGGAAAGTCATTACTCTGCCAACAAAGGTCAAGAACAACCTTGACCCAGTGTTCACATTCTTCCCAGTGTTCACATTCAGTTGTGAGAGCTGGACCATAAAGAAGGCAGAGGTCCTAAGAAATTATGCCTTCAAGCTGTGGAGCTGGAGCAGACTCCTGAAAGTCCCCTGGACAGCAAGCAGATCAAAGCAGTCAATCTTAAGGGACATCAGCCCTGAAGTTTTTAGTATATTTATAATGTTGTGTAACTCTCACCACCATCCAGTTCCAGAACATTTCTATCTCCCTAGAAAACCCCACACCTGTTAGCACTCATTCCCCACCCATCCTTTTCTCAGACCCCGGAAACCATTAATCTACTTTTTGTCTTAGTGGATTTGCCTATTCTGGATGTTTTATGTAAATGGAATCATATGTATGTAGCTTTTTATGTCTGGGTTCTTTCACTTAGCATGTACTGTTTCAAGGTTCATCCATGTCATAGCATGTATCACCACTTCACTCCTTTTCAAGGCTGAATAAAATTCCATCATATAGATATATTGCCTTTCATTTATTCATTCACAGGTTGACATACATTCATGTCGTTTATACCCTTTGGCTACTACCATAGCCACAGTTGTTCTCAACCGTGCCAGATCCCATATCCCTTAGGTAACAAATATGTATATTCTTTTTCTTATTCTGAAATTCAGTGGAAAGACAACATAACTACAATCATTTTAAAAGTCAGCACAGTGCTTTAACTATAAAGTAGAATAATGCATTTTTGATATGTGAATCCTTCAGTTTGACCACACTAGAATATAAAATCAAGTAGTCAGGTAATTTACCAATTGTAATAAAAAGCATTCCTTTTTCTTTATTTCTAACATTTAAAAATAAGAGCTAAATAAATATATTTGTCTATATTCAAGTAAGATCACTGTGATTACACAGCTACTAATGTCAGCTAATAGGTATGTTGCCACGGTAACTGAGATATTATGGGCAGAGTGATGGTTTTCTAAAATGGTGAACAACTCAGTAAAATTCCAATCAAAACAAAGTACAACCTTCCCTCCGTTTTAAAGAGAATTGATCTTCTGGAAAATTTGTTGTAGTCCTATCTAGAGACTGTCATACAGACTGAAGAAAGTCAGAAAGAGAAAAACAAACACCATATATTAACACATATATGTGAAATCGAGAAAAATGGGACAGGTGAACTGATTTGCAAAGCAGAAACAGACACAGTAGAGAACAACCAAATGGACACCAAGGTAGAAAGAGAGGGTAGGATGAGTTAGGAGATTGGGATTGACATATAAATACTGCTGCTGCTGCTGCTGCTGCTGCTAAGTCGCTTCAGTTGTGTCTGACTCTGTGCCACCTCAGACGGCAGCCCACCAGGCTCCCCCATCCCTGGGATTCTCCAGGCAAGAACACTGGAGTGGGTTGCCATTTCCTTCTCCAATGCATGAAGGTCAAAAGAGAAAGTGAAGTCACTCCGCCGTGTCTGACTCTTAGTGACCCCATGGACTGCAGCCTACCAGGCTCCTCCATCCATGGGGTTTTCCAGGCAAGAGTACTGGCTGGGGTATGTATAAAATAGATAACCACTGAGAACCTGGGCTTCCCCAGTGACTGAGAAGTAAAGAATCTGCCTGCAACGCAGGAAAAGAAAGAGATGCAGGTTTGATCCCTGGGTGGGGACGATCCCCTGGAGGAGGAAATGGCAGCCCACTCCAATATTCTTGCCAGGACAATCCCATGAACAGTGGAGCCTGCTGGGCTACAATCTGTAGGGTCACAAAGAGTTGGGCATGACTGAGCATGCATGCAATGAGAACCTCATGCACAGGGAACTCTACTCAGTGATCTGTGGTGACCTAAATAGGAAGGAAATCCAAGGAAGAGGAGATGTATGTATACATGTGGATGATTCACTTTGTTGTACAGCAGAAACTAACACAACATTGTAAAGCAACTATACTCCAAGAAAAGAAAAGAAAATTTGCAGTAGTCCTAGAAAAAGTCACTTCAAACTGGACAAAAATGTATGCTTTAATTTAAGCAGATTTTACATGAAAGTCCTAGATTCCTCAGCTCCACCAATGAGTGCCACCTAGATTCCTCATCCCATCTAATCATCGAAGTGACAAAAACAATTCTGACTCATTTCTGAGATATCCCCCAGGAGCTATCCCTGCCCTCCTTGGAAACTATTTCTTTGTTATTCTGATAAATTCAAAATCAATCACCAATCCTACAGTCAACAAAAAGAACATTTCTTAAAATGTATGAAAATACAAAGAAAGATGTATTTTCTAAAACATAGCATCTTTATGTCCTTGGTATAATTTTCCCCCAAATAAATGGCCTCCCCCTTTCAGGAGCCCCTTTCTCCTCTCCACAGAGAAACAGCTTTGTGCTGTGTCACTTTTATCAAACTACTTCAGACAAACAATGATCATGGCTTATGGTGGCTCAGAGGTTAAAGCATCTGCCTGGAATGCAGGACACCCGGGTTCGATCCCTGGGTTGGGAAGATCCCCTGAAGAAGGAAATGGCAACCTACTCCAGTACTCTTGCCTGGAGAATCCCATGGAGGGAGGAGCCTGGTAGGCTACAGTCCATGGGGTCACAAAGAGTCAGACATGACTGAGCGACTTCACTTTCAACCCCCAGGAAAGGGCAGATCATCTCTTTCACCAGTTTTCTCCTCTGTAAAATGCGGACCATGACTCCTAAGGTTTTTGTAAAGAGTCCATGATTTAAAGCCCTTATTTAAGCCTTATTTTTTCTTTTTTATTGCTGAGTAACATTCCATTGTATATACATACCACATCTTCTTTATCCATTCCTCTGTTAATGGACACTAAGTTGCTTCCACGTCTTGGCTATTGTAAATAGTTCTGCAATGAACACTGGGGGACAGGCATCTTTTTAGATTATGGTTTTCTCCAGGGGTGGGATTGCTGGGTCATATGGTAGCTCTGTTTTTAGTTTTTAAGAAATCTCCATATTGTTCTCCATAGCAGCTATACCAATTTACATTCCCACCAACAGTGTAAAAAAAAAAAAAGATGCAAATGAACTTATTTACAAAACAGAATAGAGTCATGTATACAGAAAACAAGTTTATGGTTACCAGGGGATAAGGTGGGGGAGAGGAATAAATTGGGAGATTAGGATTGACGTATACACACTACTGGGCTTCCCAGATGGCGCTAGTGGTAAAGAACCTGCCTGCCAATGCAGGTGACGTGAAAGATGTGGGTTCCACCCCTGGCTCAGGAAGATTCCCTGGAGGAGAGCATGGCAACTCACTCCAGTATCCCATGAGCAGAGGAGCCTGGTGGGCTATAGTCCTTGGGGTCGCAGAGTCGAACATGACTGAGGCAGCTTAGCATGCGTGCATGCATACACACTACTATATATAAAACAGATAACTAATGAGAACCTACTAACTAATAAGGACCTACTGTATAGCACAGAGAACTCTACTCAATACTCTGTGATGGCCTATATCAGAAAGAATCTTAAAAAAAAGAAGAGTCAATGATTTAAGGCATGTAATCTCAGAACAGTGAAGCCGGCATGTGGTGAGGGTTCTGTGTGGACCGTCTCTGTGATGTCGTGTTGCAGCACTTATGTTACCATAAAATAAACAGAGTTCTTCTCAAACTTGAAGTGCAACAACTCATAGAATGTTCTTGGCCTCCCCTTGTCCGAGAGGCCTGAAGGGTCCATCTAGAGTCGCCTGCTCCAGATAAGGTGCCCCCTCACCCACACCCCACCCCAAACTCAAGCAAGACCTAAGATAGCCCAAGAGCTCCTCTCCCTCAGCCCCACTCACATCTTCCCTCTAGTGTCTCCAGGCCAACCATTTCTGACCCATCAACCTGCCTCCTGTTTCTCGAGCTGCTCAGACTGGAAGGAGGAAGTGAATGGCTTCACGACCCTTCATTCTGATTCTTCTGGGCCCCCTGCTGTTCCATCAGACTTGCATGCCACATTCCAGTAATAGTTACAGCCCACACCTGGTCCACATCGGCCCTCGACCTGAGCAGGCGAATGGCTATAGAAACACACACAACCAATTCGTGTCTTACTTCAAGCTGTATGGCAAAGTGAATTAGCTATACATATACATATATCCCCTCATTTTCAGATTTCCTTCCCACTTAGGTCCCCACAGAGCACTGAATAGAGTTCCCTGTGCTATACAGTTGATCTGCATTACTAACCTATTTTATACATAGCATCAAGAGTGTCTATATGTCAGTTCCAATCTCTCAATTCATCCCTGCTCCCCATATCCATAAATTTGTTCTCTACATCTGTGTCTCTATTTCTGCTTTGCAAATAAGTTCACTTGTACTATTACACTCCAATTAAAAAAATTTTTTTAATGTATGACCACACACACCCAGTGGGCTTGCAATACTACATTTTCCTGCTGTTCATGCTTCCTCTATCCTAGAGAACATTTCCCACCTTCTGTCTTCTCAAAATCCCAATGCTTGCTCCCTCCCCACACGCTGAGGAAATGATGTTGCATTTATTACATCAAGAAAAGCAACAAAAAGAGAATCTCCCGGGCTCCCACCACCGGCTCCACCTGTCCACATGCATGTGGACTCATCTTTCTGCTTGAGATTGTTCTGTCCAAGCCCCTGAGAAAAGGAAATACCCCTCCATGCACGGAGTCCCTGCCGTCTTTTGTCCACAGTTGGACACTGTTCCAGCCATCATTCTTGCTCCCATTGTAGACTTCTCCCTCCACAGGGGAGCTTTCTCATCAACATGTGACGTGCTGACATACTTCCATTGCCAAAGACAAAGACCTTTCCGTGACCCCCTATTCCTCTCTGGCTACAGAAACCTTCTTCAGAGTCTCTTTCCAGCTTCTGGAGGGCTGTGTTCATTGTCTCCACCTGCTCCCTCCCACTAGGTTCAACTCAATTCAGTCAGGCTTTTGTTCACTCCTTCAATAGGCTTTTGTTGAGGTCACCCTTGACCCCAATTGGGAAATCTAACAGCTCATTCTCTGTGTGCTTCGTCTCTTCTCAGTGAATTTGATGGGTTGCTTGTTCCCTGCTTCTGGAAACCCCTTCTTGGCTTGGTTCCCTGACCCCATGCTCTCCCGGTGCTCCCCCGGCCCCCGCCCCCCGCACTGGCTGCTTCCTTTCAGTCCTCTCACTGGATCCTTCTTCTCTTCCTAAATTCAAAGCTTTGGCTTTCACCAGGACTCGGTTCCCAGTTCTCTTCTCTACACTCTCTTCTTGAGTGATCTCAGCAGGGGTCATGGTTATAAGACAAACGCCATATTATGGTGAAGGTTTTAGAAACAAAACTTCCCACCTTTGATTCTTTCCTAAATTCATGGACCTGTGGTCTGGATTCTCAAAGCTAACACAAACTAGCCCAGAACTCTGGCTACCCCAGCCCCAATCTTTCCCTCCAGTGTTTTTGGTTTTTTGTTTGGCTGCATCAGGTCTTCGCTGCGACATACAGGATCTTTAGTTGCAGCATGTGGGATCTAGTTCCCTGACCAGGGATCGAACCTGGTTCCCCTGCATTGGGAGCACAGGGTCTTAGCCACTGGGCCACCAGGGAAGTCTCCCTCACCACCACCACCCCCCCCCCCCCGCCACCCCACACACACACTCCAGTGTTCTTATCCAGGTATCACTGGGCCCTGCCCCAATGCATCCACTTCCCTGATACCTGGCATGGAATCCAGTGTTACATTCTGTCATCCCCTCCCGCTCCCATCAAGCCACCTTCATGCTCTGCCAGATGCAGCAATGGCCTCATAGAGCTCCCTACGCCACTTCCCACTCCATTGTCAGTTCTCCCCAGAGAATCAAAGCTCCTGTCCAATGAGGATGTCAGATCATGTTATTTCTGTCAACCTTTCTGTGGCTCCACGTCGTGATGTAGACTACACTCCAGAGTTCCCATGCATTCAGGTCCCTCCCCGGCTTCCCAGTTGCTCTCCTCCTCCTCCTACTCCAGCCACACTGGCCTCTTGCTGCTCTGCCAGCATGCCAAGCATGATCCTGCCTGGCATCTACATCTGCTGTTTCCTCTGCTTGGAAACCTGGCCCCAGATCTCTGTGGGGCTCATTTCTCATGTCCTTAGGTTCTCCACTCAGCTAGCTCCCTGGAGAAGCCTTCTTCATGGCTCCTTCTAAAGAAGCCTCCCCACTGCATGTCACTCTGACCCTCTTTTACGTGCCTTCATAGAACTTACTGGCCACTGTGTTTTATCATTCTCTTGCTAATTATGAGCCTGTTTACTGAAGCTGTGTCCCTGAAGCCAAGAGCGGTACTTGGCACATCATGCTTTTGGAGGATGGGAATTTAAAGTGACAGCAGCTTTCAGGCTTGGTTGTAACATGGAAGACTTTGTCCCCTCTCCCACACAGGTTGAATGTGCTGTGGAGAGACCCTTGGCTCAGCCTTCTCCAGACTCAGAAGAGTCTCTTCTCCCCATCTGAGCCTGGGGTCCTGCCTCACTCTCTGGAAAACCTCCAGGAGCCTCTCCTCTGCCTTCTAAGCAGATCAAAGTCTGAAAATCCCACACCTGCTGGTTCTGAAACCCCTTCAAGAGAGAGAGGAGGTTCTTCTTCTCCCTTCTCCTGATTTGGTGGCACAGGCTAGGTTTTTAGGACCAATTCATCTAATTTGATTAGTTTTTCATCTAAGTCTAATTAAGTTGTATTTATGAATTCAGTAAAGATAAAGAAACCCCACAAATAGCAATTCTTTTCCTCTTTCTCTTTTAGGTATTAACATGCATTCTCTATTTTTTAAACTTTTATTTTGTGTTGGGGTATAGCTGTCTAACAATGCTGTGATAGCTTCAGATGGGCAGCAAAGGGACTCAGCCACACATTTCTATGTAACCATTCTCCCCCAAAGTCCTGTTCCATCCAGGCTGCCACATGACATTGGGCAGAGTTCCCTGTGTTCTACAGTAGGACCTTGTTGGTTATCCATTTTAAACACAGCAGTGTGCACATATCCGTCCCAAACTCCCTAACTGTCTCTTACCCCATTCTTCCCCACCCTGGTGACCATAAAGTCATTCTCTAAGCCTGTGAGTCTGTTTCTGTTTTGTTAAATAAGTCCATTTGTGTCATTTCTTTTTCTTTTATTTTCTCCTTTAAATCAGTAGAAGAAATGGCACCTAATTCAATTTTCCAGGTCAAGTTTACTCTGACTTCTGGCTAGAGGGACTTTGACCTCTTTCCTGCACTTGCCCTCCTCAGGTTGGAGGAGAATCCTTGGAATTTTCCAGAAGCACAGAGGGCAGCCGGGGTCCCCACCCATGGGCCACAGTGGTCATCATAGTCCTCTCTGGTGACCTGGCCCTCCCTGTAGGACAGGTGCTGATGCCTGGCAGAGAGGTCCCCAAATTAACCACAGACCAGTGAAACCTGAAGCCTACAGCTGCTTCCAACCCCACAGAGCTATTTTCTGGGATCTCAGCAGGCAGCCCTCAGCCCTGCTGTTACAAAGGTATGCGTGGGGGGCCCGGCTGCTCACTGCTCCAGAGCCAATAAACAGGCTGGGTTGGTGGAAAGGAAAGTATGCTTTATTTCAGATGCTGGCAACTGAGGGGGGTGCGTGTAGGGTGGTGGATATCTGTCCAAAGGCCGACTCCCCCTTGACAAGCAGAAAAGAAAGTGAAGTTGTTCAATCATGTCTGACTCTTTGCGACCCTCTGGACTGTAGCCTACCAGGTTCCTCTGTCCATGGGATTCTCCAGGCAAGAATACTGAAGTGGATTGCCATTTCCTTCTTCAGGGAATCTCCCCGACCCAGGGATCGAACCCAGGTCTCCCGCAGTGCAGGCAGATGCTTTACCCTCTGAGCCACCAGGGAAGCCCCTGACAAGCAGAGGGTGAGAACTTTTATAGGCAAAGTTGGGTGGAGGGGTGGGGTACAAGCAGAAACAGTACAGTCATCTCTAACCGTCATCTTCAAATTGGTCATCAGTGGTCAGACTGGCATCATCTTGGTTATTTTAGGTGCAGTTAATCTTTAGCTCCAGGGGCCATTTGCTTTCTTTTCTTTGTGGTCAATTCTCGGAACTGTGGCAGCTCAAGTCCTAGGTACAGTTAACTTCTCCACCTGGGGTTTTAGTATCTATAAGACGGCTCACAAGATATGGCTCAGAATATTACCTACAGACCTTGAGAAAGAACTAAAGGTCCTTGACTGTGCTTAATGACTACATTATTATTATTTAGTCTCCCTTGACTGTTTTCCTTTGTTTCAGCATTTCTCACTTCTCTGATTAAACTTATTCTCTGACTAAAGTTTTCCACAGGCAAAAGGCAGGCAGAGAAAGTGGGGGGGGGGGGGGAGGGCGGCAAGGACCACGCGGTCCTGCTCCATCGCAGTGCTGCATCCAGACACCAAGAGCAGTCTTCAGCACGCCTGGGTTTCCGGTTGTTTGCATAGAGCCACCTCAGCCCAATGGCGTCTTGCTTAAATATTGTAACATTAGACCCTATTTGTTTATTTTTGCTTTTCATTACTCTAAGAGGTGGGTTCAAGAAATGTTGCTGTGATTTATGTCAAAGAATGTTCTTCCTATGTTTTCCTCTAAGAGTTTCATAGTGTCCGGTGTTACATTTAGGTCCTTAATCTATTTTGAGTTTATTTTTGTGTATGGTGTTAGAGAAGGCTTTCCAGGTGGCTCAGTAGTAAAGAACCTGCCTGCCAACACAGGAGATGCGGGTTCAGTTCCTGGGGTGGGAAGATACCCTGGAGAAGGAAATGGCTACCCACCCCAGTATTTTTGCCTGGGAATTCCCATGGACAGAGGAGCCTGGCGGTCTACAGTCCTTGGTGTCACAAAGAGTTGGACATGACTGAGCGACTAAACAACAATGATGTTAGAGAGTGTTCTAAATTCATTCTTTTACATGTAGCTGTCCAAACGTGCTGTATAGCGTAGGGAGCTCAGCTCAGGGCTCTGTGGTGACCTAGAGGGGGAGGATGTGGTGGGGTGGGAGGAAGGTCCAAGAGGGAGGGCACATATGTGCATATATAACTGACTCACTTTGTTGTACAGCAGAAACTAACACAACATTGAAAAGTAACTCTACCCCAATTTAAAAAAATATATCATAACAAATACACATGCATGTATCCTAACACACCCACACACACACCGTAAGGCTTCCTTTACATAACAACAACGTGGGTAACTGAGGTTCTCTTAGAAACCCAGGGATCCTCACCTATCCAGCATCCTTCCCTCCTTGATGCATACACAATTCTATCCCCTGTCTGGAGCCAGAACACCTAGGGACATATTCCAGCTCGAATGCTCACTGCCAGAGTAACCTTGGGTGAGCTGCTTAGCTTCTCTGGCTCCTCATCCACAAAATAGGTACAATAATAACAGTAGCTGCCTCATAAGGGCACTGCTGAGTATTGAGTGAGTGCTTAGGACAGTCCTCAGTGCTTAATTCTGTAAGTATTAGCTGCTATCATTATTATTTGGATGGATTTTTACCTTTCATTCTCCAAAGATAGATTTCGAAGATATGCTCAACACAATACGATGGAAAATAAGAAAATGAGAAATTGCAGACTAAGGCAACACGAGAGATAGGAACATACAAAGCATTTGTGCCAAGGAAGACAGATATCTCTGGTGAGTGAGCATAGGAACTGAGGAAGAGGCAGTTAACTATTAAAGAGTTGGACACGACTGAAGTGACTTAGCAGCAGCAGCAATGCATCCACTTATAATATAAGAATGCTTTATATTCTTTGCAGCCAAAGATGGAGAAGCTCTATTCAGTCAGCAAAAACAAGACCAGGAGCTGACTGTGGCTCAGATCATGAACTCCTTATTGCCAAATTCAGACTTAAATTGAAGAAAGTAGGGAAAACCACTAGACCATTCAGGTATGACCTAAATCAAATCCCTTACGATTATACAGTGGAAGTGAGAAATAGATTTAAGGGACTAGATCTGATAGACAGAGTGCCTGATGAACTATGGACGGAGGTTTGTGACATTGTATAGGAGGCAGGTATCAAGACCATCCCCAAGAAAAAGAAATGCAAAAGAGCAAAATGGCCTGTCTGAGGAGGCCTTACAAATAGCTGTGAAAAGAAGAGAAGTAAAAAGCAAAGGAGGAAAGGAAAGATATACACATTTGAATGTGGAGTTCCAAAGAATAGCAAGGAGAGAAAAGAAAGCCTTCCTCAGTGATCAGTGGAAAGAAATGGAGGAAAACAAAGAATGGGAAAAACTAGAGATCTCTTCAAGAAAATTAGAGATACCAAGGGAACATTTCATGCAAAGATGGGCTCAATAAAGGACAGAAGTGGTATGGACCTAACAGAAGCAGCAGATATTAAGAAGAGGTGGCAAGAATACACAGGAGAACTGTACAAAAAAGATCTTCATGACCCAGATAATCACGAAGGTGTAATCACTCACCTAGAGCCAGACATCCTGGAATGTGAAGTCAAGTGGGCCTTAGGAAGCATCACTATGAACAAAGCAAGTGGAGGTGATGGAATTCCAGTTGAGCTATTTCAAATCCTGGAAGATGATGCTGTGAAAGTGCTGCACTCCATATGCCAGCAAATTTGGAAAACTCAGCAGTGGCCACAGGACTAGAAAAGGTCAGTTTCCATTCCAATCCCAAAGAAAGGCAATGCCAAAGAATGCTCAAACTACTGCACAGTTGCACTCATCTCACACACTAGTAAAGTAATGCTCAAATTCTCCAAGCCAGGCTTCAGAACTGTGAACTTCCAGATGTTCAAGCTGGATTTAGAAAAGGCAGAGGAACCAGAGATCAATTGGCAACATCCTCTGGATCATGGAAAAAGCAAGAGAGTTCCAGAAAAAGTCTATTTCTGCTTTATTGACTATGCCAAAGCCTTTGACTGTGTGGATCACAATAAACTGTGGAAAATTCTGAGAGAGATGGGACTACCAGACCACCTGACCTACCTCTTGAGAAATCTGTATGCAAGTCAGGAAACAACAGTTAGAAGTGGACATGGAACAACAGACTGGTTCCAAATAGGAAAAGGAGTACGGCAAGGCTGTATATTGTCACCCTGCTTATTTAACTTATATGAAGATTACATCATGAGAACCGCTGGGCTGGATGAAGCACAAGCTGGAATCAAGATTGCCAGAAGAATTATCAATAACCTCAGATATGCAGATGACACCACCCTTATGACAGAAAGTGAAGAGGAACTAAAGAGCTTCTTGATGAAAGTGAAAGAGGAGAGTGAAAAAGTTGGCTTAAAACTCAACGTTCAGAAAACTAAGGTCATGGCATCTGGTCCCATCACTTCATGGGAAATAGGTGGGGAAACAGTGGCTGACTTTATTTGGGGGGGCTCCAAAATCCCTGCAGATAGTGACTGCAGCCATGAAATTACAAGACACTTACTCCTTGGAAGGAAAGTTATGACCAACCTAGACAGCATATTAAAAAGCAGAGACATTACTTTGCCAACAAAGGTCCATCTAGTCAAGGCTATTGTTTTTCCAGTAGTCATGTATGGATGTGAGAGTTGGACTATAAAGGAAGCTGAGCGCCAAAGAATTGATGCTTTTGAACTGTGGTGTTGGAGAAGACTCTTGAGAGTCCCTTGGACTGCAAGGAGATCCAATTAGTCCATCCAAAAGGAGATCAGTCCTGAGTGTTCATTGGAAGGACTGACAATGAAGCTGAAACTCCAGTACTTTGGCCACCTGATGGGAAGAGCTGACTTATTTGAAAAGACCCTGATGCTGGGAAAGATTGAAGGCAGGAGGAGAAGCGGACGACAGAAGATGAGATGGTTGGATGGCATCACCGGCTCAATAGACATGAGTTTGAGTAAACTCCAGAAGTTGGTGATGGACAGGGAGGCCTGGTGTGCTGCGGTCCATGGGGTCAGAAGAGTTGGACATGACTGAGTGACTGAACTGAACTGAATGCATCCACTGTTCAAGATAAAGATGAAGGTAACCTAGCTGTTTCCCCCTGTGTCAGTCATCTCAGATGAGGCTTTTAAACTGATGGAATTTCATAGTTCCTGCAGGCACTTACAATAAACCATGTTCCTTGTTTTGCTTTGCAATTCCATTTTACTGGGAAATTACTTAAATGTCTCTGTTTGTCCTAGCACTTGTGCATATTCAATAAGGAAAAGTGTTTAGCTACATTTGTGAAGGAAGGAAGCGAACTAAGCACATCAACATTTGAAATTTTTCTCAGTATTCTTAAAGCTAATTTCTGTGCTTCTCAAAATAAAGTTAGTCTAGGAGATTAAGATAAAATTTGCTCATTCTCAAAACAAAAATTTGTCACCTCTAATTTCTCCTTAAGTGAAGTTGGCTGTGCTTAGTGGCCACTTTGTCCATCTTAGTCGTGTCCAACGCTTTGCAACCCCATGGACTGTAGCCACCCCCCAGGCTCCTCTCTCTGTGGGGTTTCTCTAGGCAAGAATACTAGAGTGGGTTGCCATGCCCTCCTCCAGGGGATCTTCCCAACCCGGGATCAAACCCCGGTCTCCCTCATTGCAGGCAGATTCTTTACCATCTGAGCCACGAGGGAAGCCCTAAGTGAAGTTAAGGGAGCCAGATTTGGGATGCCCCATGTCTCTATCCTGAATGTTTGTGTCCAGCGGCAGGGGTCTGATGCAGGCAGAGCCTGAGTCAAGTGTTGAAACTTGTTGCCTCTAGTCCACTCTCTGGTCCATGTACACAGGGCAGACGGGCAGCGGACCGCAGTAGTGCTCTGTGGAATGCTGGAGTCTGAGCCAAGGTCAGTGGCATCAGTCAAAAGGTGTGTGAACTCAGGGGAGTTGATACCAAGGAAGGATCCAGTGATTTGAAGGAAGGAAGAAAGACTGTCCTTCCTGAGTCAATACTCCAATGACAGCAGCAGATTTTTCTGTGATGTCCTTGGACCATGACCTGGGAACACCCAAAGATATGGTACAAGTGTGGCGGAACAGAATAGACAGACATAACCAAGCTCATAATGGGGTCATTTCCCCACAAATCTTTAGATCTTTTGTAGAAAACAAAATCTGGACATGTAGGATAAAAGCAGAAGCATTGCATGCTGTCTTTCATCTTTGTATAACAAATCATCTAATCAATAGCTAATTGATTAGAACATTTCGATATTCATTTAAAAACACAATGAACATTTATTGAACTCAACATTTAGCAAGTTTCTACCATGTTCTGTTCAGTGGAAGATGCTAAATGTCCAAAGATGAATAAAACAGAATGTCCACTTCTAAGGTGCTTGCTCTTAAATAGGCAGTCATGTAAATGAGTGAGTTTGATCAAGTGTTGTATGTTATATGTTAGCACTTGTAGGCTAATAGCACAGTAACAATAATAGGCCGGTGATTCTTTTTTTCCCCAGGACAAGTCCAGGGAAACATGAGATGTTATGCTCAGCCTCAGAGAAGATTTTTCAGGATCATGCGGAGAGACCAGTTCTTTCCAGAAAAGACCAATTCTTTCCAGAGGTAGTCTAGAAGGGCTGCAGGGCAGCCTGGCCCCAAGCACTTCCCTGTCCTTCCCTTTGAGATCTCTCTTTCCGGGGTGTTTGCCACAGGGACTTATATACCTTCCTGACAAATCCAGTGCAGCCCCCAAACCCTATGAGGAATATGGCTGTAGGCTTTCAAAGAACAGTCCCCAAACTGCATCATCAGTGCCGCCTGAGAACTTGTTTGAAATGCAAATTCCAAGCCCTCAGAGCAGTCTCAGAAACCAGTATTTTAGCCAGCCCACCAGGGGATCCTGGACACATCATAAGTCCAGGGCCTCTGGGGCTTCCCAGGTGGCTCAGTGGTAAAGAATCTGCCTGCCAATGCTCAAGTTCGATCCCTAGGTAGGGAAGCTTCCCGGGGGTAGGAAATGGCAACTCGTTACAGTATTCTTGCCTGAAAAATTCCCTGGACAAAGGAACTTGGCAGGCTATAGTCCATGGGGATCTCAAAGAGTCAAACACAACTGAGCACACACACCCACATGTCCAGGGTCTCTACTTTCATTCCCTTCAAACTTATATTCAGGAATGATCTCGTGGACTTTATTTAAACTGGAAACTGATCCATCATCCCTTCCTCCAGGAGTATCTGCCTTTGATAACAATAGTTAATACTGATTGAGTTTGACGTGCCATGGGTGTTTCCTGTGTGCTAATTTATTTAATCCTCACAATAGGCAAAGATTCTATCAGCGCATTCTACAGATGAGAAAACAGAGGCACAGAGATATTCAGTCACTTGCTAAAGGTATCACAGCTAGTAAGTAGCCTAGCTGGGATTTACCAGTCTGGCTCCACAGCGCATATGCTTAATCTCCACCCTGCTGTGTACATGCTAAGTCACTTCAGTCATGTCTGACTTTTTGTGACCTGATGGACTGTAGCCTACCAGGCTCCTCTGTCCATGGAATTCTCCAGGCAAGAAGACTGGGGTGGGTTGCCATGCCCTCCTCCAGGGGATCTTTCTGACCCAAGGATTGAACCTGCATCTCCTGCAACTCCTGCATTGCAGACAGAATCTTTATCACTGAGCCACCAGGGAAGCCCTAACCTCCACCCTACTTTGTTTCTTCTTTTTTTTTTCTAATTTATAGGGTTAAATTAGCCATTCTCCAAGACACATACAGACACTTGACATAATTGATTTCATTGTACTTTCAAAATAATCGAATATTTTGACTTCATGCTTCATAACCTATCAGTTGAAGGGTACTGAACGCAGTTTTGATGTCTGAGAAAATTTCAGAGACACAGATTTAAATATAGCTCAGATTTGAACAGAGAACAATGACAGGAATCACTGGAATGGACTTCTTTTCTTTCTCATGTACCAAATAATGCATTTTACCAAGTAATCATGTAATAGCAGCCATGTGAAATAGTAGATATTTTCCTTTTATTGGGTTACTGCTCAGTGTCTCACAGTTGGGGGTTGGGAGGAATACATCAAGGTCTCCTGAAACCAAGTCCAGGGTTATTCTTAGCAGTGGTTCTGTCACTGAAATTATCCATGAAATCTGTTATTGGCTCACATTTATATAAGAAAAGAGGCAAGGTTTGTCTGAGTTTTTTATGTTGGGGGGGGGAATCTAGAATCCACTTGATAATAATGAACACAGGCTCCTTTGTCATGTTAAATGCTTTTTGAAGCCTCACAAATGGATTAAAGTCCAATATTGAGCCCTGAGAAATGAGTGACTTAAAATATCAAGATGAGTCATGGTAGGATGGAGGAAAAGAAGGTAGAGATTCAGAAATCATTATTGTAAGTCAGTCTCAAAATATGGTTCAGATTTTCCCATATTTAACTCCTCCTCCCCAGCACTGATCCCTTATTAACTGACCCCTCTGGACTCCCAAGGCTTCCCTGGTGACTCAGCTGTAAATAATCCACCTGCCAGTTCAGGAGACACAGAGTCGATCCCTGGTCCAGGAAGATCTCCTGGAGAAGGAAATGGCAACCCACTGCAGTATTCTTGCCTGGGAAATCCCATGGACAGAGGAGCCTGGCGGGCTACAGTCCATGGGGTCACAAAGAGTTGGAGGCAACTGAGCGGCTGACACTTTCACTTTCACTTTCTGGACTCCCAGGGAGTCGCAGTCCTTGGGGATGAATAAGCAGTGCTGTGTCCTGACTGCTCCCTGGGCAGTGGTCATGCTGGTGGCAGGGGGGTAGTCCTGTTTCTACTGTCTAGGGATTGGTGCTTCAAGCGCAGAGAAGGCCAGAGGGAAGTAAGCGCCTCTTGTTCTAAAAAGCTTGTCAATTGGGCTCAGACCCCTCCCTTTGACTTTCTAAGATGTAGGTGATCTGTCTTTGGGCTTCACAGGTGGCGCAGTGGTAAAGAATCTGCCTGCCAATGCAGGAAGTGCAAGAGATACCAGTTCTATCCGAGGGTCAGAAAGATCCCCAGAAGGAGGGCATGACAACCCAGTATTCTTACCTGAGAAATCCTGTGGGCAGAGGAGCCTGGCAGGCTACAGTCCGTGGGGTCGCAAAAGAGCTGGACACCACTGAGCACACACACACACACAAATACCTACATTTGCATTTTATTAACTAGGTAGCTGTCTGCTGATGACAAGCAGTTTGCCCCCATGCCACTCTGAGTAGGGAATTGGAGCAGCCTGCCTTGCCATCATTTGGTTGCCAAGGAAACACGTTTTTCCAGAAGTCTAGAAATAGCCAAGCACAGGCCCTTGTTCCTGATGCTTTCAGAGATGGCTGGATGTCCGGTGAGGGATCTCTGGCACTTGAGAGGCACTGGGGCTTCTGCCGAGGTGAAGAGATTGGCTCCCAGGGGACGCTGCTCACCACAGACTTCTGAGGAGCTCACTGGGGTGTGGGGGGGCTTTCCTGAAGAGACCTAGACCAGGCCATTGTGGCAAGAAAAGCAGCAGACACCAAAAAAATTATTTCCCCTCTATCCTCCACTGTCATTGCCAAACCCAACATGGAAGGGGTGAGGTACTATTAGGGAGGAAGGGTGATAGCCTGGCAGTGGGCTCCCTGCCTCGCTTCCCAGTGTACCTCCTCACTCCTGCACTGGGTGCAGAAAGGGATTATGGGCTGCACTGTATCCCCCGCCATATTCATATGTTGAGTCATAATCCCCAGTACCTCAGAACGTGACAGTTCTTGAGGATGTAATTAAGAGCACACATGCACATGTATATGTGTGCGTGTGTGCTCAGTTGTGTCCAACTCTTTTCAACCTCATGGACTGTAGCCCGCCAGGCTCTCTGTCCATGGGATTCTCCAGGCAAGAATACTGGAGTGGGTTTCCATTTCCTCTTCCAGGGGATCTTCCTGACTCAGGGATCAAACCCATGTCTCCTGGTTTGTTTATCATTGGCAGGTAGATTCTTTATCATTGTGCTACCTGGGAAGCCCAATCCTATATGACAAGCATCCTTATAAGAAGACGGTATTTGGATAACCAACAAAGTGAAAGTGAAAGTGAAAGTGAAGTTGCTCAGTCGTGTCCAAATCTTTGTGATCCTGTGGACTGTAGCCCACCAGGCTCCTCTGTCCATGGGATTTTCCAGGCAAGAATACTGGAGTGGGTTGCCATTTCCTTCTCCAGGGGATATTCCTGACCCAGGGATCGAACCCAGGTCTCCCACATTGTAAGTGGACGCTTTACCATCTGAGCCACCAGTGAAAACCAAAGAGGACCTACTATACAGCATATAGAACTTTTTGCTCAGTGTTATGTGGCAGCCTGGATGGAGGGGACTTTGGAGGAGAATAGATACATGTATGTGGATGGATGAGTCCCTTTACTGTCCACCTAAAGCTATCACAACATTATTAATAGGCTATGAAAAAGAAAAAGGTGAAAATGTTAATACCTCAGTCATGTCCAACTCTTTGTGATCCTGTGGGCTGTAGCCCACCAGGTTCCTCTGTCCATGAGATTTCCCAGGCAAGAATATTGGAGTGGGTTGCCATTTATTATTCTAAGGGGATCTTCCTGAACCAGGGATCGAACCCGTGTCTCCTGCATCACAGGCGGATTCTTTACCATCTGAGCCACCAAGGAAGCCCTATTATGTTTCTTCCCAACCCAGGGATCCTACCTGGGTCCCCTACACTGCAGGCAGATGCTTTACCATCAGAGCCACCAGGGACTTCGTTATGGTTCTAAATCTACTTAATAAGCCCAAGCTGTGTTCATTCTTTTCCTGATGCTTGAGCGTAAAGTAACCAGGAATGCCCTTCCAAGGGATATTTAGCTTACACCCCTGGACTCCTTTTCTCTTCCCCTTGGTATACTGAAATTCTAACTTTACCATAAAAATTTAAATGGTGGAACTTTTATTTACACTAATTAATATTACTTAAGATCTTTTTATTATGAAATGTAGAGTTTGATAATGTAATAGTTACCTAGTTTTTAACTCATCCACTTCTCTTTAATGAGTCCAGTTGAATGTCTCCTGCTTCAGGTACTTGAAGAGTCTCTATAGTTGGAGAGGTTGTGTTTTTCTTCCTTTTCCTTTGTAAAAGAAAAAGTGAGCTTGATAAAATTCTTAATTCTGGCACTAAATGTATCTCCTTGAATCCTCTTTATGTGTCTCCTTACCAGAGGCGGCTCTTCCCACATTCTGAATTTCCGTCTGAGAGTATTTTTTTCTTTTCTTTTAGTGAAGGGGTATATGTGTGTGTATACTTAAAAATAACTTTTTTTTATTTCAGAACAGTTGTAGATGAATAGTAGAGTTGTGGAGATAGTACAGAGAATAAATATAGGGATGTGAATTGGTGAAGCCGCTATGGAAATAGTATGGCACTTCCTTAACAAATTAAAAAATAGAGTTGACATATGATCCTGCAATCCCATTCCTGGACATATATCTTAAAAAGACAAAAACACTAATTTGTAAAGATACATACACCCCAGTGTTCATAGCAGAACTGTTTATGATAGCCAGAACACTGAAGCAACCTAAACCTTCATTGACAAAGATATGGATAAAGAAGACATGTCACATATACACAATGGACTATACTACTCAGTCATAAAGAGAATGAAATGATGCCCAATGTGGACCTGGTACTTATCCTTTACATGATCACTTGTCCATTCATTTGCACAAACGTTTTTGGAGAGTCTACTTTAAGCTAAGGGCTGTGTTAGGCCTCAGAACTTAAAAATGAATGAGGCATGGCTCCTGCCTTCAGGAAGCTTATGCTGACATGGAGAGGGACCCAGGGGGCAGCCAAGGAGAAGAGAGAAAGAGCTCTGTGGATGAGGAGGTCAAGAACTCTAGGCCCAGCATGTCACACAGATATTCACAGGGGCTTTGAGGCAGGAGGACAGGAGACAAGGCAGAGAGAAGGACCCTGGACTAATTGCCACATCCCTCAAAAGAAGCTGGGGGGGTGTAGTGTAGATGTGGCTAACAGGACGAAGAAGGGATGAGATGTCTTAACCAGAAGAAATGAGCTGCCAAGATGTGTGGCCTCTCTGGGGAGGACGGAGGACGATTGACCTGGACTATCAAGGTTGTGAAGACAACCCCTTATCCAAGGTGTCCCAGAATCCCTGGTGCTCTGGACACTGAGCAGCCTCCCACCCTCCGCTCCCACCACTTCCCAGGTCATCAGCGAAGAGAAAGGAAGAGAGGTACAGCATCCAGGGAAGAGATGATGGCTAAAGAGGGGTATTAGCCCGATTCAGAGAGTCCAGAGAGGGGTGCGCTGGAGGAGAGGGAGGCAGTGGAAGGCAGCTAGACTGGCAGGCTTCAGGGCAGTAAGCACCTGTTGCTTCATCAGTGGACGCCAAGGCAGCTGGCAGTGTGTGCTTTCTTCCCCACAGACACCCCTCACTCTTCTTCGCCTGTTTCAGGTCAAGGTGAGTTTTCCCTGGGAGGGTGACAAATGATAGCTCCTCCCTGGACCATGCCTCCTCCAAGTGTGTGGACATATGGTCTACCAGCTGGCTGTCCTGCACCCTAGCATCTCTGCAGCTGTTGTGAAGGGAAGCTTCTTCCCCTGGGCTCTGCTTTATCCCAGTCACCCTCCAAGTTCTGTTTCACCGATGTCTGGAAGACAAAGACTAAGGGTATAAATAAAATAACTCCTACCGCCTCTCCTTCATGGTTTCTATTGATCATGGCTTAAACTCTTGAGACAAATTGATGGTTTTAATATTAAACTGAAATACCAAGAGTCAGCAAAGAGATAAGAGAATTGAGCAAAAAAATAACCCTTTCCCAAAGTGGAATTTTTCCAGCATCTTTGGATGTGGTTTATTTGGGCCAGGAAAATGTTTCTTTCAGGTATTGAGACACACAAGATGAATAACTTTATAAAAATTAAGAAAGCCAGAGAGTCTAAACATGTTGAATTGGAAAAGCATCTGAATCTCCTATCTCCTGGGAGAGGTGGGGGAGGGTCCCTGCTTAGCCTCTCCTAATTAATCCATATCGCTTTTTGGTCTCAAATCAGCTATGGCCCTGGCCATGGCGAACTCTTTTTTTTTTTTTTAATTGACTTATTTGGCTGCAGCAGGTCTTAGTTGCAGCGTGTGGGATCTAGTTCCCTGACCAGGGATTGAACCCAGGCCCCCTGCATGGGGAATGGGGAGTCTTAGCCACTGGACCACCAGGGAAGTCCCAGAGGTGAACTCTTGATTCACCTTGTGCTCGCACCAGGAACACCATCCTCGCCTGAGTCAAGGGCTGAGGTGGCAGGGTTTGCAGGTTTGCAACTTCATGTGCAACTCAACCTTACACCCGCATTTCATTTCCTATTTTTTCATTTCAGTCTAACTTTAATAAAGATGTATCAGTCTTTTAACAAACATTCACAGACATTGACTGTCCCAGCACTAGAGGAAAACATAATGATGACAAGATATTCTAGATGGAGGGACTCTGGATAGAAGACGTGATCTGATCATAAACGAAGCCATCAGTGTATGGAAGGCCTGAATAAGGTCTAGGGGGAAATGTCTTATTAACTAGGTCATGTCTTGATATTGCATTATGACCTGATGATTTTAATCCCTTCAAATATGTATTAAAGCATGTGTTCTTCAGCCATGTCCAACTCTTTGCGACTTTGTGAACTATAGCCCACCAGGCTCCTTTGTCCATGAGATTTTCCCATAAAGAATACGGGAGTGGGTTGCCATGGCCTCTCCCAGGGGTCGTCCAGACCCAGGGATCAAACCTGCATCTCTTATGACTCCTACCTTGGCAGGCGGGTTCTTTACCACTAGCACTGCCTGGGAAGCCCTTAAAGTATGGTTTTTAAATTTCAGAAATAAATCCTACTCAGGATGGCTGTGCTGGGTCTTCGTTGCTTTGTGCAGGCTTTCACTGGTTGCAGGGAGGGAAGGCTATTCTTCCTTGTGGTGCAGGGGCTCTCACTGCGGTGGCTTCTCTTGTGGAGCACAGGCTCTAGAGTGTGCGGGCTTCAGTAGCTGTGGCACACAGGCTTAGCTGCCCCAGGGATCAAACCCATGTCCTCCGCATTGGCATGCAGATTCTTATCCATTGTGTCACTGGGCAAGTCCTACTCAGGACATTTTTAAGGCAGTTTGGACACTCTTCTTATTACACCTGAAAATTACTTAGTTGTCCAGTTTAGAAAAAGAAATGGAAAAAAAGCAAAATGGCTGTCTGAGGAAGCCTTACAAATAGCTGTGAAAAGAAGAGAAGAGAAAAGCAAAGGAGAAAAGGAAAGATATACCCATTTGAATGCAGAGTTCCAAAGAATAGCAAGGAGAGATAAGAAAGCCTTCCTCAGCAATCAATGCAAAGAAATAGAGGAAAACAATAGAATGGGAAAGACTAGAGATCTCAAGAAAATCAGAGATACCAAAGGAACTTTTCATGCAAAGATGGGCTCGATAAAGGACAGAAATGGTATGGACCTAACAGAAGCAGTAGATATTAAGAAGAGGTGGCAAGAATACACAGAAGAACTGTACAAAAAAGATCTTCACAACCCAGATAATCACGATGGTGTGATCACTCACCTAGAGCCAGATATCCTGGACTGTGAAGTCAAGTGGGCCTTAGGAAGCATCACTACAAACAAAACTAGTGGAGGTGATGGAATTCCAGTTGAGCTATTTCAAATCCTAAAAGATGATGCTGTGAAAGTGCTGCACTCACTATGCCAGCAAATTTGGAAAACTCAGCAGTGGCCAAAGGACTGGAAAAGATCAGGTTTTATTCCAATCCCAAAGAAAGGCAATGCCAAAGAATGCTCAAACTACCGCAAAATTGCACTCATCTCACACGCTAGTTAAAGTGAAGCTTAAAATTCTCCAAGCCAGGCTTCAATGCATGAACCATGAACTTCCAGATGTTCAATCTGGATTTAGAAAAGGCAGAGGAACCAGAGATCAAATTGGCAACATCCGTTGGATCATTGAAAAAGCAAGAGAGTTCCAGAAAAACATCTATTTCTGCTTTATTGACTATGCCAAAGCCTTTGACTGTGTGGATCACAATAAACTGTGGAAAATTCTGAGAGAGATGGGACTACCAGACCACCTGACCTACCTCTTGAGAAACCTGTATGCAAGTCAGGAAGCAACAGCTAGAACTGGACATGGAACAATGACTGGTTCCAAATAGGAAAAGGAGTATGTCAAGGCTGTATATTGTCACCCTGCTTATTTAACTTCTATGCAGAGTACATCATGAGAACCGCTGGGCTGGATGAAGCACAAGCTGGAATCAAGATTGCCAGGAGAAATATCGATAACCTCAGATACACAGATGACACCACCCTTATGGCAGAAAGTGAAGAGGAACTAAAAAGCCTCTTGATGAAAGTGAAGGAGAAGAGTGAAAAAGTTGGCTTAAAACTCAGCGTTCAGAAAACTAAGATCATGGCATCCAGTCCCATCACTTCATGGCACATAGATGGGGAAGCAGTGAAAACAGTGTCAGACTTTATTTTTGGGGGCTCCAAAATCACTGCAGATAGTGACTGCAGCCATGAAATTAAAAGACGCTTACTCCTTGAAAGAAAAGTTCAAAAGCAGAGACATTACTTTGCCAACAAAGTCCATCTAGTCAAGGCTATGGTGTTTCCAGTAGTCATGCGTAAATGTGAGAGTTGGACTGTGAAGAAAGCTGATCACAGAATTGATGCTTTTGAACTGTGGTGTTGGAGAAGACTCTTGAGAGTCCCTTGGACTGCAAGGAGATCCAACCAGTCCATCCTAAGTGAGATTAGTCCTTTGTTCATTGGAAGAACTGATGTTGAAGCTGAAACTCCAATACTTTGGCCACCTGATGGGAAGAGCTGACTCATTTGAAAAGACCCTGATGCTGGGAAAGATTGAGGGCAAGAGGAGAATGGGACGACAGAGGATGAGATGGTTGGATGGCATCACCAACTTAGTGGACATGGGTTTGGATGCACTCCGGGAGTTGGTGATGGACAGGTAGGCCTGGTGTGCTGCGGTTCATGGGGTCACAGGAGTCGGACACAACTGAGTGACTGAACTGAACTGAACTGAACTTATTTAGTTCATTCACTGTTGGTCTTTCATCTTTTATCATTGAGTTGAAAGTTGTTTTCTTTCTTTCTACTTTAACCATATTCTCTTAAAGGTCCAAAGTTTCAAACAAAAGGCCCGATGTAAACAATACCGTGTGTGGTTGTGTAACTCTTACTGTGAGGACACAATGGCTTTAAAATATCAAGTGAGGAAAATCATCTGTCTTGACCCTGCCCAATGGCTAATTCCATGTCTCTGGGAAGTGGCCTGTTATGGTAAAGAGCAGTAGGTATTGGAGTCGTTTCAACCTGGGTTTGAATTCTGACTCTACCATTTAGTGACACAGCTCAGCATCTCGTGGAAGTAGACTTGCTCAACTCATCCTGCATGGTAGGGTCTACAGATAGGTCTTAAAATATTCTTTAGGAGAAAATAGGATTGAGACTTATTGCAAAAGCTTATGAAAGTGAAAATAACCTTTATTATAAAATAAAAAAACTAAAAACTGAACCCTAGAAGTGTGATGGCAAAATGGCATTTTAAAAGGAGGACCCTTAAATATGATGAGAAGCTTGAGAGACTTCAAAGAAAGAAGGCTGAGTGCAGTTTATGTTCATGACATGTATCATTGGGGCCCCTCAAATGTCATTTATAGAGGAGGCACCTGAGGAGGTAAAGGCCAGATACTCACTGCTTCTTGAAGAGTCTAGAGTTGGTATGTGGGATTTTATGAGTTTTTTGGTTTGTTTTTTCATTTTATTGACATATAATTGTGGTATTAATTTCTGCTGTATAGCAGAGTGATTCAGTTATACACATTTATACTCCTTTTCATATTCTTTTCCATTATGGTTTATTATAGGATATCAAATATAATTCTCTGTGCTATACAGTAGGTCCTTGTGATTTATTCATTCTATATGGAATAGTTTGCATTTGCTAACCCCAAACTCCCAGTCTATTCCTCTCCCACCCCTTGGCAACCACAAATCTGTTCTCTATGTCATGAGTCTGTTTCTGTTTCATAGATAAGTTCATTTGTGTCATATTTTAGATTTCACACTGAAGTGATAGCATATGATTCTTATCTTTCTCTTTCTGACTTATTTTGCTTAGTATAATAATTTCTAGGTCTATCTGTGTTGCTGCAAATGGCATTATTTCATTATTTTTATGGCTGAGTAATATTCCTTTGTGTATGTACACAACATCCTCTTAATCCATTCATCTGTCAGTGGATATTTAGATTGTCTCCATGTCTTGGCTATTGTAAATAGGGCTGCCATGAGCGTAGAGGTACAAGTATCTTTTCAGATTATAGTTTTGTCTGGATATATGCCATAGGATCACAAAGAGTTGGACACGACTGAGTGACTGAACAAGAACAAATGCCCAGAAGTGGGATTATTGGATCATATTGGAGTTGCTGCTGCTGCTGCTAAGTCTCTTCAGTAATGTCCGACTCTGTGCGACCCCATAGACGGCAGCCCACCAGGCTCCTCTAGCCCTGGGATTCTCCAGGCAAGAACACTGGAGTGGGTTGCCATTTCCTCCTCCAATGCATGAAAGTGAAAAGTCAAAGTGAAGTCGCTCAGTCGTGTCCGACTCCTAGCGACCCCATGGACTGCAGCCCACCAGGCTCCTCCATCCATGGGATTTTCCAGCCAAGAGTACTGGAGTGGGGTGCCATTGCCTTCTCCACATATTGGAGTTAGTATGTGTTAACTTGATGCTGTAACTTTGAGCTCCTGGTCAGCAATGTAGGAGCAGCTGTCATTAGGGAAAATCCTTTTGGTACCATTTGTATTAAAAAACTCATCTCCAAAGTGTAACTAGAGCCAACACCCCCTGAGTGCTCACTGGGTACCACCGCTCTAAGCCCTTTATATGGACTATCTACTCAGTCATCACAAAAATGATGTGAAGATGCTGTTATTACCAGCCCCATTTTATCATGAAAGTGACCAACCCACAGTCCTCCAACTAAAAGGTGGAGTCAGGATCTGAAGCCAGCCAGACACTCCCAAGCCTGTGCTCTCAACTCTCAATAATAACAAGGTCGTCAAGACATGCTAAAACAATACCAAATCCAGCACATTTTAAACATATGTATCTTAAAGCTTCCCCAGTGGCTCAGACAGTAAAGAATCTGCCTGCAATGCAGGAGACCCAAGTTCGATTCCTTGGTGGGGAAGAATTCCCCTGGAGAAGGTAATGGCAACCCACTCCAGCATTCTTGCCTGGAAAATCCCATGGGCAGAGGAGCCTGGTTGGCTACAGTTCATGGGGTCACAAAGAGTTGGACACAACTGAGCAACTAACACACATACACTTAAAAAATATATCCAATCCCTCCCCCAACACTTTCCAATAAGAAATGAAAATGTCATGTCAATGCTACTTTATTTTTTACATAATTGAATATTCTAGTGAATAGAGAGAGCAAGAGAATCCTCTTTAAATAGCGTTCACAGAAAGAACTTTGACGTTTGTTCAAAACAATTGCTCGATTGCCTGATCCAGACTCCCTTTGCCATTGAATTCTGAAAAGAAAAAGTAAAAATGTACAGGTCAGATGGAATCATTATCAGAATGGAGACGAAGCAGAGGGGCATGTTGTTACACAACATATTTAAAAATGCCTCACTTGACATGGCGTAAAGGCCCATAATCAGGACTCAGGAGATGTGTTATTGCTGTAACTGATCAGGCCATTAGGTCAGCGTGAGGGGGATGGCCTCAGGGACCAGCTCCCCCTGTACAGCCGGGGTAGCATGCTCCCCAGCATCTGGACAGAGCTCTCAGACACTCTGGTCTGCCAGGGCCTCCGTCACTGCTGGCTGATCCAGGTTGTGCTCCAGGTGGGAGGCTGGGGCGCCCCTGAAGGACAGCAGCCTCGTGCTCCTGGAACCACATCATTGTAAGAGACAGAGAAGGTCCAGCGTTGCCTTCTTGCAGACTCCCCCAACACCATCACAGGCCAGAAGCCTAGAAATCCCCTGAGATTTCACCTCGGGGTCTCTGAGCATAACTGAATGGAGGGAATAGTCTGGCCTGGCTGTAGTCGGAAATGCTCCCACAATAGAAAACTCCTCCCCACCAAGCATCCCAGATAGGTGGATTTGCCTCATCACAAGGGCCCAGTGAGAAGTCACAAAAGCTTCTGCCTCCTCACAGCGGCTGCTGGAGACAGCGCACCTGCAAAGACTGCCTTATTTGGGACAATGCCAGGCTGCAGTGGGGTCTCTGTGATGCTGAGAGCATGAAAGGGAGGGAGCAGAGGTCCTTAGGGGTTCCACATGGTCCCCACTTTTTGGAACTATCACCCCTCTGGCTGCCTCTCACTTCCCCATGTCTGACATAAAACATTTATTTGGAGAAGAGTTGCAGAGAGGCTGACCTTGGACAATCCTACCAGGTGTCAAAGTCAAGGTTTCTTCCATTCCTTGGCTGGAAAACAAACAAACAAACAAAAAGGAGCCACTTATAGTGCTGAGACCAAACTGCCTGGAATCTGATTCTTGATTCCAGACTCTTTCTCTACTACCCTAAGTTTCTGTTCTCCTAACTGGGATGTTAGCAGCTTCCTTGGGTGCTCAGCTTGGAAGTGGGTCTGTGGGTCCTCTGGACAGTGCCCTGGGACCCCTGCTGCTCCTACATCCCTGACACTGTCCCCCACCCCACCACTCCATCCCTCAGCCTCTGTTTATACGGCAGGACCATCCCCAAACCATTCATCACGAGGTTTCTCACCCTAAAGACACCATGGAGACCCAGACCAACTGTTTCTGCAAGCACTTTCCAGAGAACAACCACCAACAGGGCATGCAGGTTTAAAAGGTGTACTTGGGGTGTCGTGGAGGTGGGAAGAATTTCTGTGGTTAAGTAAGTTTGGAAATGTATGATTGAGCCACATTAAAGAGCTTGTTTCCTGAGGACATGGAAGTGTGCTCTGTAAACTCTGGGGTGTCAGGTGCAGTGGTTTTGACCGTATTTGATCTTTGCAGAGCATCTCTTAGCACCAGTGACCACAGAATGAAGATGGAGGAACATACGCTTAATCTGACTCACACGTTTTTCTGATGCAAACACTGAAGATCTAAGGGGTGAAACAGCTAGTGAGTGGTACACCAAGAACTAAAAGACCATATGTGACTTTTGCAAGAGGCTTCAAGTCCCATTGGGAGAAAGACCAGTAGACTCCTATTCCCGGGAGAGGGCCAAGTTTTCTGGACCTTCATGCTAGGGAAAATGGACTCCAGCTATGGTTGGTCCCCGCATCTGTCCATCAACGTAGCTCCTGCCTCCCACCCCTGAGCTCCTCCCGGAGCCCTCCTGTGCTCAGCCTGTGTCCCGCTGGACCTTTGCCTTTCCAAGTGATGACTCACGCCCTAAGGGTGAGAAAGTTCCCTCAGTGACTCAACAGTTCCCCAGGGGGCCCTGGCCAGGCTCATTCAGTAATAACTCCATAATGGGGGAGGTAGAACAGAATCAGGGTGAAAAAAAGAAAAGAAGAAACATGCTTTACCCTGAAAAGGAAAAACGGTCTTCCCAAGGTGGCAGTGTAATCCTGCAATATAAAAACACAAACTGTTACCCGATCAGGCTGTGCCAAAGGTCTTTCAAAGATGTCTATGGCAGTAGTTTCCAAAGTGTGGTCCCCAGACACAAAACATCAACGACATCCGGGAGCTTGTTAGAAATGCAAAACCTCAGGTGCCCACTGATTCTCCGGGGTTGGGGCCCAGCCATTTGAATTTTAACAAGGTCCCAGGTTCTTATGGTTCATGGTCAACTAGAAGCAGCACAGGTATTGATACATGGGGTTCATGCTACCTGCAGGATCCCTCCCCAGATTTGCACAACTGGCCTGTGGGCCCCTGAGCCAGAACACAAATCTCCAGGAGCAGATGGCCCCATGTTACTCATCTGTAAGAACTGACATGAAATAGTACCATCCAGGGGCATGGCTCCTTGGTTCCTTTCTGCTCCAGGACAAGCCCAGGGAAACCCCAAATTAGATGCTCAGCCTCAGAGAATTCCAGAGTGTAGTGTGAGGCCAGTTCTTTGCAGAAGTGATCCAAAGAGCCTGCAAGCATTCCCCCATCTCTAGGAGATGCAGATCTTTCTTTTTGGGGATGGCATTCACCATAAGGTTTACCTACCTTTTTGGTAAAATCTGCTGCAGTGGCCCTGGAATCCTGTAAAAGAATGAGGACCGGGTTCATTTAATAGGAAACTCATCCCCTGCTCCCGCTTGCCGTGGTGCTGTGACCTGGCCCCTCCCTGGTTCCATTCTAAGATAACCAGAAGTCAGATGCAAAAAAGTCATTCAAGGAGACAGCTAGCCTTGGAGACAATTACAATTTCATATTCTGGAAGGTGAGGATGTTTTCTTGATTGAGTTGCCTAGGTCTAGGCCAAGGTCTAGGACAATGTTAAACGTGCTTGTTCTTCCCAACAGCACCACTTGAAATTGACTCCTGGCTTAGGCATATTTTTCAAGGATAAACTATTTCAGTTTTTCAGCTCATCTTTGCCAGTAAATGTGGCCCGTAGTGGAGGGTGACTCAAGCTGGAGCCCGCTGTCAGCATCTGAGCAGATAGGCTGTGATGGCCTGTGCTCGGGGTGACCAACTGGCTTCTCAGGAAGCGAGCAGTTTTCTGGGGTCTTGGCATTTTCAGAGCTAAACCTAGGCATGTCCTGGGCCAACTGCAATGAGTTGGTCATCTTACTTGGGCTCACATTGTCCAAAAATTGTGTTTCTTTGCTTTGGTCTCATGCAACAAAACCTTGATGGACCTTTTCAACAGGTTCAGCTATTACTGAAACTGCAATGCAATGCTAAGTCGCTTCAGTCATGTCTGACTCTTTGCAACCCTATGGACTATAGTCCACCAGGTTCCTCTGTCCATGGGATTCTCCAGGGAAAAATACTGGAGTGGGTTGCCATTCCCTTCTCCAGGGGATCTTCCCGACCCAGGGATCAAACCCATGTCTCTTGCATCTTCTGCATTGGCAGGTGGCTTCTTTACCACTAATGCCACCTGGGAAGCCCATTATTGAAACCAGTCATAGCTAAACTTAAAAAAATTTTAATCAAAATGATTCATTTTTAAAATTTAATTTTTATTTAATATTAGTACATAGCTGATTTACAACATTGTGTTAGTATGAGTTTTTTTTTTTTTTTTTTAAGAAACAAAGCTCTGATGTTGCACCTAAGACCCAGAGCAGCCAAATATAAATAATTAAAAATATTTTTAAAAAAACAAAAGAAACAAATCTCTGAGATAAGAATAAAGGAGCAGGTGGGACAATGGGAAGCACTGTGTATGACCAGGGCAGGTGTCTATGTCATGAGGAAGAATAAGAAGGGGCAGGGAAAGTGAAAAAAATGGCACAAAAACTAAAATGGAAAAGGATGAAGAGCACAGATGAGGAGAAGATGGTCAGGAAGCTGGACCACAGCCCCTCCCCCACCCCTGCCCTGCAGCCACGGTGTGAAGCTTGTACAAGGAGGAAATGCCAGAGAGCACCACCCAAGGCGACAAAAGGCATTCACCACAGCAAAGTGAACTTTTAGAAGTATTAACAGTATGGTGGAAGGAAAAAGTACATACGCGCCGCCAAAATGTCTTCATCCTTCGATCAGCAAGCTTGGCTGCCAGACGCATTAGAGGGTGCACGGGAGGAAACTGGCAAAGAGGCAGTGAGGGTCAGATGGTGCCAGGACGGAGCCCAGGGATATGCGCAATCCTGTCTGCTCACCCTCTTACAAATGGGTTTAATTTTCAGAGTAAAATCTGATTCCAAGCCTAAGCCTGAAGTTTTATGATATCAATAAAGAATCGCTTGCCTGGCTCACACATTTCATTCCAACACATCACTTAAAAATATTCCCTTAGGAGAAATCAGACTTGTATCTGTGTTAACCCCAAACATCTGTCATAGAGTGGAACACTTCATCTCACAGAAGCATCTCTGTGAAGATGCTCTCTGCTCTCCAGGTGTGCTCCCCTCCTCTAAGGGACAAGGCTAAAAGGTGCCATTCATCACCACCACCCAATGCATCTTATTTCCCTGAATGTCTCTTCTGTGACTGCCCAGCACACACTCAGACATTCACACCCTACCTTATCTAGTCCTGTGAATTCTCCCCAGGTATTTTGGCTCAAAGGAAAACTTAATTTTTGTTTCCCTGGTGGCACAGTGGTAAAGAATCCACCTGTCAATGCAGGAGACATGGGTTTGACCCCTGGGTTGGGAAGATCCCCTGAAGAAGAAAATGGCAGCCCATTCCAGTACTCTTGCCTGGGAAGTCCCATGGACAGAGGAGCCTACAGACCATGGGGTCGCAAAAGAGAAGAGTCCGACATGACTTAGTGACTGAACAACAACAACAAAAGTTAACTTGCATCATAGGCATGGAATTTATCTTTTCCCTCCCATTTTTATTTCTTAAAGATTTTTTGATGTGAACCATTTTTAAAGTCCTGATTGAATTTGTTACAATATTGCTCCTGTCTTATGCTTTGGTTTTTTGGCTGTGAGGCATGTAGGATCTTAGCTCCCCAATCAGGGATTGAACTTGCACCCCCTGCATTGGAAGGCAAAGTCTTAACCACTGGGCTGCGGGGAAGCCCCTTCCATTGCTGACGTTGTTCCACTTGCGGCGCCCATGGCCTGTCTTGATGATTTCCCCTCTTTACCTGATCCCCATGACTGAATCTATACTACTCTTGAGTCTTTGCCTCTAAGGAAAAAACCATTTTGCTTGGTATTTGTATGTTTGTTTGTGTGCTTGTTTTTAAGGGTCTTCCTGAAGACTTGGAAAGTCTTGATTAAACAAGCAACTTTCTAATAGTATAATTTCAATCACTGTGACTGGATTGAAATTCTAGTAAAAATTCTATTCTATGATCTTCCCAGTATTCTCCAAATCATACCCTGTAGAAATTCAACAATCTCTCCCTGAGGATAATTCAAATTTATAATAAGAAAGTTAGAGGTGATGCTTTTAATTCCCACAGCACATATTACTCTGTGACAGCGACAGAAGACATCCATGGATTACTGTTGGGAATATGGCACTTTACACTTAACAAAGTAGTTTTCCAAAATTTAAAAACAAAAGGTAATAATGAGCAATGTAAACAGAGTTCAGTCTTTACCAGGCTCTTCTTGTCCCTGTGTTTAAGTGCATAATAAAAAGTGATTTCTCACTAATTTTTCCTTCTCTGTAATGTGTTCTCTAGCTTTTCAGATCTGTTGACCTCCCTGGCCCCTTCCTCACAGAGGGAGAGAAATGATCCTTGTAGTCCTCGGAAAAAAGCACCAAGAGTGTAAGTCCCCTGCTTTTCTATTTATCTGCATATATTAAAGATTTTTTTGATGTGAACCATTTTTTAAAGTCTTTATTGAATTTGTTACAGTATTGCTTCTGTTTTGTGCTTTGGGTTTTTTGGCCCCGAGGCACGTGGGATCATAGTTCCCTGACCGGAACCTGCACCCCCTACATTGATAGGCGACGTCTTAACCACAAGACCATCAGGGAAGTCCCTATCTGCCTATATTAAATGAGAAGGGACAAAGGCAGGCAGAGGAAAGTGACTTTTACAGAAAGATGATTATGATAAAATACTGACCCCTGTTTTAACTGGATGCACCGGCTCCTGAGTTCTGGAGTAGTGAAATAAAAACTAAATAAGAGGGAAAAAAGATTGATTTTAATTCTAAGTGTCACTTGCCGAAAGTGTAGTAATTGCATACTTCGTTACTGGGCTGGTAGTACTCACCCTTTTGTATATGTCTTGATTATCCTGAAAAGAGAATAGTGAGGATGTCACATAGAATTTTACTAGGGCAGGCTTCCAGTAGAAATTACAGCAGATACCTTCTTGACTTACCTGAATAATACAAAATAAATTGGCAGTCTAAAAGGAAATCATTTTACCACCTTAATAAGGCTGTAGTTGATGTGGAATCTTGCAAAAAGGAAATTTGCCAGCAATAACATTACCTTAAAACTTAATCTTATTTTACCCTCTCGATCTTCAGGGAAAACACTCTATAATTCGTTGAAGCAATACCCTAATCAATTCCCAGATGGCCATCTGACTAAGAGGTGGGATAAAATAATGGTTGCAACTTTTAATTTGCTCCTGGGCATATGCTAGAATTCAGTGTTTTGAGGGTTGGTTCATATAGACCAATTTCCCCTGCTAAAATCTCTCTACATGAATCTTCACTGTTTTTGTTTGTTTTTTTCAGAAAACCCAGCTTTTAATTTGTAAATCCTTGTTAGAGCATCACTTTGTTCTGTCTGCATGAATGACAGCCCAGGAAAAGCTGTACTGGCAGCATATCCTACTCCAAGATGTACTGCAAATATCTGGTTACTATTGGTCTCATCTCATTTATAGTACTGACTGATCTCATCTCATTTATAAACATTGTTGAATCAGCTCAAACTTCAATCAAGACAGAAATGAAAGCTGTCAGAAACACTTTGATTTTGTTGCTGTGCGTAGATCTTCCTACAAACTTTGTGGAGCGTTTCTTCAGTAACCAATACTTAATTAGTTCTCTCTTTCTCTCTGTGTTATGCACGTACATGCACATGCATGCATATGGACACACACATGCATATGGACACACACATGCATATGGACACACACACACAAATGAACCTAAACTATGAACAGCAGAGGCTCAATGGACATTAACTCTCTACTTCCTTACCATCACCATTTCTAAATCAGCCGAAAGTATTTACTACTTTTACAACTCCTGGTCTCTTTGTGAGCATCTGTTCAAGAAGTGTGTGTGTGTTGTGTATGTGTGGTGTATATGTGTGTGTGTGTGTGTGTGTGTGCATGTTCTGGACACATATCAGGTAAACAATATTTTTTTACCATGTTTATCAACTTTATGCCATTACTTTCCAAGTCAAAATAAAAAATTTGAAGATGATTTTCTAGGTGATGAACGCCAACCCTCAAAATCATATGCACTTTCCTTGCTTTATTCTTTTCTTTTTAGAGAAAAAAATGTTTTTTAAAATTTTAGTTATCTATCTTGTAGACTATTTCCCCAGTCTACAAGATAGAATATAAGTTCCATGAAAGCAAGTAATTCTGTCCATTTGGATCAGTACTGTATCCCCGCATAGTATGCAATTATATGTATATATGTGATTATGTGGGCTTCCCAGGTAGCTCAGCTGGTGAAGAATCTACCTGCAATGCAGGAGACCCTGGTTCAATTCCTGGGTCGGGAAGATTCCCCGGGAGAAGGGATAGGCCACCCACTCCAGTGTTCTTCGGCTTCCCTGGTGGCTCAGATGGTAAAAAATCTGCCTGAAATGTGGGAGACCTGGGTTTGATCCCTGGGTTGGAATGATCCCCTGGAGGAGGGGATGGCAACCCACTCCAGTGTTCTTACCTAGAGAATCCCATGGACAGAGGAGCATGGTGGGCTACAGTCCATGGGGTCGCAAAGTAGGACACGACTGAGCAACTAAGCACAGCTCAGCATGTGATTATGTATATGACGTGTATATGCGACTATGATAATTCTAAGAATGCAGATGGACTACCAATATTTTATAGTCATTTCTATTTAGGAGATTCACTTGTTATTTCCTAAAACCATATTTTTATATGCACAATGCATACACACAGAATTCTGTAGGTTGCAAAGGAGTGCTTATTTACAGATATTGATTACAGCATAAACAGGTACATTGTAAGAATTATCTTATGTACATCAATTTTTTTTACCTTAGGTTGTCTAGAAAGACTTGCCCAATATGCCACCCGCTAAAAAAAATGAGGAAAATGAATCAAAGATAAGTACAAATTCCTTAATCAATAGAATTAAAATTAAATTCTAAAATTGTTTCCTTTATGAACCTTGCATTATCTTCTCCCACAGCGGCCATGAATTTCAACACAACTCCCAAGATAATTTAAATGAGGCCATGAAAATGACAACAGTGAGTTTCTGCTGTAGCCAAGAATCTGATCTGAAAATAGTTTGATCTGAAAATAGTTTTAAGTGAACATTGTCCACATGATATTTTCAAGGTTAAGACTAAATAAAAATCTCACATTACTGAACAATGCTGTACCTCAAACTTCACAATATCCAGGCCATCTGAAGCATCAGCTAAAGGTTGAGGAAATCCTATTGTGAGAAATCATAAAAACCTCCATTAGGAAAAAAGAGGTAGTAGCATCAACTTTTCAATCTTTACCATGAAAAACATACAGTGATTCTATTAATATGCCATTGTTGAAAGGACTGACAAAGAAAACACACTTCTACCTACCACTAGCAAATCTCAGGCTTGTGCCAAAATTAACTTAAAATTGCATGGTTTTTCATATTTACCAAGAGTTAGCAAGTCAGGAAAGAAGAGGAAAAAACACCTAGGTGATAGCTCAATTTGTATTTACATGGAATGCGTAGGGACAGGATATCAAGAAATGGTGTCAATAAGAGGAGATATACGTATACATACAGCTGATTCACTTTGCTGTACAGCAGAAACTAACACAACACTGTAAATCAGCTATACTCCAATAAAAATTAATTTAAAAAGCAACCTCCTCAAAACCTTGTATTTACCACTACAATACACTTCTATTTCGTTTTTTATCTTTCTCCTAATTATATTAATAAAATGCAACCATTGTTTAAAAAAAAATAAGTATGTGCAATAGAGTTGGTCCTGGAACTTTAAAGAAATATGGCCATTTGTCTCTCTGCCTCATCAGACACTTCAGGGGTAGGATTATGGGGAAAGTTGCTACTGGCATGTACCTGAACCCTCTGCCTGTCGATTTTTATCTGACCTAAATGAAGTCTTCATCTCATTTGCATACAACACAACACTTGAAAAAATAGTTAATACTGCAACTGAAAGAATCAGCTGCAGGATAGATCAAAACTAACAAGATGAAATTAAATGGGATAAATATGAGACACCCAATTCAGATTTTTAAAATCTGAAACAGGGAATATCTGACTCAAGAGTAGTATTGTTTTTTAATATTCAGTGATATTTTGCTCTCTGCCGTCTCACTTTGAGCCAAGAAAATAATACTATATGCAAATAACACTGTCCCAACCTTGAAAGGTAATAGTCCTACCTGAAATGATAGGATATGTGGTGAGCTGATGGAACTGAGCGTAGGTTTCCTTCACCAAGAGAAAAATTATGAAGCATGTGTTAACTGCCTCCAACTATTTTGAGAACTCTCATAAGAAATATTAGTCTTATTCTGTATATCCCCAAAGGGCAGAACTAAGGCTAATGGTTAGAAAGTACATGTGATCATATTGCAGCTTGATGTAAAAAAGTTTTTGATGACTGGAGGTATTCAAAAATGCAAAGTAATTCAAAACAATCCCCTAAGGATTTATTAAGAGTTTCTGTGTTAACAATATGATGATAAAGATCATAAGGACCCCATCCTCAGGGAACAGAAAATTAAATTATAAAAAGAGGGAGGTGGGTATAAATATGTAAGCAGGTAAATAAAAGGTAATAAGACATTGTAATATTAATAAGATGCTTTTGGAAACCAGGGGAGGCAGATACTGGCTGACTTGGTCTGGTAGTGAGCTGAGTGTCACTGAAAGTAATCAAATAGGGAAACCATAGAGGTGATCCCTGCTCTTTTGAGGGGCTAAACTAGATAAATTCCATGGTTCCTTGCAACTCCCAGGCTTTGTGATTACACCGCAGAACACGGAAAAACAAATAGGCTATTTGAAGTGTATTTTCTGGTCAAATATATTTTCACAGATATTCTACTCCTTAAACCAAAATTCTAATGGAAAAATCTAAAATTTTGAAATAACTATGTTTCCAACAGGAGCTTCCACTACTTCCTGTATCATATAGCGAGTTACCTGGAGATGGGTAACAAATTTTGACTACGAACCCCATGCCTAACCCTTGTTCCCTACAAACGCACTGATTCTCAGTTGTTGATGCAACCGCCCGTGTCCCGTCAGCACCTCGGACAGCGCCCAAGCCTTGGAAGACAGGCGCTTCTTGGGACACTGCCCCCACCCCACTTCCCCACCACCACCCCTCCCAACATCCTTGTCCAATCCAGAGGAAAGACTATGAAAAGATTTCTTTTTCCTGTGTTCACTTCTACACTGCCCCTCTCCAACGGTCCCTCAATCTTCAGTCTTTGGGACTGTAAGCTCAGAATTATTACCATCTCTGCTCTCATGTCTTCAGAGTTCTAAGACCACATATAGAACCCTGAAGTTCTATATACGGTCACATATTACTACATATGACTAACATGTTGGAGTTGCCCCCTGATTCATATTCCTCACAGTTTCAGTGGCACATCCTGGGGCCAGCCCCAGGGCAAGAGCTGTTTAAAGGCAGTTCCACATGGGAAAGTAACCTCCTAAAAGGCTGTGACATCTAGCTTTGTCCCTCCTCTCTGATGGAAGCCATTTCTAGAGGGTGGGTGAGGAAATCAAGCTAGACTCCTTCCAGAAGTGCCTTGAAGGATCAAGGTCTGTCCCAGTCTTCCTTAGAGCTCAGACCAGCTGGGGTCTCCTGGAAGGGGGTCCCCTTACCTGAGGAAGGAATTTGTAGCAGGCAGAAGCAATAGATGGCCAAGATGGATGGGAACTGGGCAAGATATTTCATCTTCAAAGTCCAGATTCTTTTTGCTGGCCACAGATGTGTTCTCCTGGGACAGGAGCTGAGCATTTCCTGAAATTCCACCGGCACAGACAACCCTTCACCCTGTGTCTGACCAGCCGGGTGGAGAAGGTACCTTTATTTGCAATGCCTTGGAACGCATGGGCTGAGCACAAATCAGCTTTGCGCAGGAGGAATGGCTTTCTCATAAATGTCATGCTGGGCCCTTATTTGTAGAATAATATCTTCCTGGTGTATGTAGGCATTGTGGAGTCATCTTTTCAAACTAGCAATAAAAATAAAAAGTGGAGAGTCATAATTGCTATTCTATAGTGGTTTGAGAAACATTTCTGACTCAAAAAAAAAAAAGGCTTTTTTCTTTTTTAAAAAAAATCAAAGCACTGGGCATAAATCTATAAACTCTTGAAGGATGAAGTCTTATTTTGTAAGAAGCTGTTTATTTTCCACCACTAACAAAGGATGTTTTATAATCTTTGGTGCATCTGTGAACAACATTTGTAGTCCTGGATATAACCTTACAAGTAACTCAGAAGTTCAATTAGGGTTTTTCAAAAATTAAGTATGGTTGGAAATTGGACTTCTTAAGGTTTCTGCAGATTCATTTCTATGAACAAGTAAAGTTTTCAAATTAAATCAGTATTAAAGAAATTATGACAGTGTTTAATAATAATAGCAAAATTACTTCATCTATTGAGCTTTCATTTAGAATATCATATAGGTTATTTTATGCAATCTTGCAGGAAACCCATTAGGAATGTGTTTCTTTCCTAATTTTATGAATGGAGAAATTGAGGCTGGGAAAGAGTAAGGAACTTGCCAAGATCACTCAGCCATCAAGGATGCAAACCAGGGATTTGGACTCAAGGTACATGTCACTAAAAGTGTGGGATTTTAGTCGATGTGTTATTTTTTTCTAAAAAGAGCCTCCTTGAGATTGGATATGAGATAGAAGAAGAATAAAATCAGCTAGCTTGCAAAAAGTGTAACATACACGGCAGATACGAAATAGCTTTAGGATTTTTTTCACCATGCATATCTTTAATTTTTGCTTTTAAGAGTAAGTTTTGGTAGAAGCTGCTCAGCATGAACTATTTATTTATGACTTAAAATGTGATATTTTGTCAAAAAATTTCTAATTCATAACAAAGTGGAATTATAAACTATAGCCATAATATTTTGCCTACTTTTTTGATCCAATAAGAAATATAGATTTCTATTTATTACAGTATTTACCAATTTGGTTCAAGGAGAATAACCAAGGTCTTTAAACACCACAGAGAGAAGATGTCTTTTGTATTAAAATACAGTTGAACAGCAAGTCTACTGAATGAAAGAAAAAAAATGAATGATTGCTTTTTGAACATAAACCTCTTATCTGTATCATATTGAATACAATAGCTTATGGACATTATAGACACAAAACACACACATAATAGCAAAGATTTGTGTTCTATAAATTCTATAAAAGCAAAGTTCTATAAAGCATCAGTCAACAATTACTTTTCAAACATCTGGTCTGTGTCTACCAGTCAACTGGGTACTCTATGCGCAAACATACATTTTTCAAATAAACCTATAGGATAACTGACTTGTATCAAATTTGTTTCCTTTGCATATTTTGAATTCATTGTTTCTCATATTCAGGATGAAAAATTATTTTTAATAATAATTCAGAAATGGGAAAAGGAAAAACTGAGAAAAAACCTGCATTGATATTATTCAAAAACATTGGTATAGACTGAATTGTGTTCAAGCCTTGACCCCTCAAGGTGACTTTATTTGGAAACAGCTTTAAAGGAGCTAACTAAGGTTAAATGAGGTATAAGGATGGAGCCCTAAGCCAATAGGACTGGTGTCCTTTATAAGAAGAAAGAACACTAGCGTGCTACCCCTACTCCTGCTACGTGCTCACAGAGAAAAGGCTGGAAAAGGACACAGGACGAAGGCTCTGTCTGCAAGCAGAGGAGAAACGTCTTGTCAGAAACAACCTTGCTGGAACCTTGATCTCAGACTTCTAGTCTCCAAACTGGGAGAAAGTTAATTTCCATTGTTTAAGCCACCCAGTCTGTGGTCTTCTGTTATGGCAGCCAAACCAACTGACACAGAGAGATTTTTAGCCAATCAGTACAAACAAAAAATAATAATAAATATATGCGTGCTCAGTTGTGTCCAACTGTTTGTGACCCCACAGATTATAGCCCATGAGGCTTCTCTGTCTGTGGGATTTCCTAGGCAAGATATGGAAGCGGATTGCCATTTCCTCTTCCAGGGGATCTTCCTGACTCAGGGATCAAACCTGTGTCTCTTGCGTCTCTTGCATTGCAGCTGGATTCTTTACTTCTGAGCCATCATGGAAACCCAATAATAAAGTAATGAAATTGAAGCAAAAGATGGAAACTCTCATTGTTTAAAATGATGTGATTATCTACTCCCCCACAATCCAAAAGAATCAATTGGCAAATTATCAGAATGAATAAGAGTTTACTGAAATAGCCAGAGTTAAAGAAAACTATTTTCAGGAATAATTTTCTTTCCTTAGAAAGAAAATGTGCTTGTTTCTTAGACTTAAGTGAAAACAAATTGAAAAATGTTTATTAGAAAATGTGACTAGCTTAAAAATCTATAAAATACTGAGAACTAAATGAAAAAATAAATATGGAATATATGAGAAAATAAGTGTACAGAACTCTACTGTAGGATATAAAAGAATATGTGAATAAATAAAAAGGTACATCATGATCCTTGACAACATTCAATGTTATTAAAGGTTCAACTGCTTGCAAATTAATCTATAAAGTCAGCACAATTCTTATTAAATTTCTAAAATGACTTTTCATAGAATCTTAATACTGATTCTTGAAATTAAATTGGGAAAGAAAACATTCAGGAATATGAAAGAAATTTCTTTTAAAAAGAACCATACTTTGTTAATGTGAAAATGTATAAAGCAATTATGTTGTAGTACTCATTCTGTTAATGATCCATGAACAGCAAATAGATCAATGGAAAGAGAGTATTGAAGCAGATCAGCTTTTAAAAAAGTGTTTATTATACATGTTACAAATATTTTTTCCTAATCTGTGGGATCTTAGTTCCCTGACCAGGGATCAAACCTGCACCTCCCAACATTGGCAGTGCAGAATCTTAACCTCTGGACTGCCAGGGAAGTTCCAGACCAGTTTAACAAAGAGTCAAGGTGGTATTTCAAGTCAGTGTAAAAATAATGAACTACTCAATAAATGGTGGTTAGGGCAACTGGCTATCCATCTGGAAAAAAATTCCCTCTTTCAGACGATAATTTAAAATAAATTTCAGAGAATTAATTAATTAAACCTAACATACACATGTAACATGCACACACACATATAAAATGCTATATTAGAAACAGTAAATAATTGATTGGAAATTGCTCTTGGACAAAACCCAAAATAGGGAAGGCTGTACAGTGGAGCTGGCTTTGACAGGGGTTTAAAAGACAAGTGGAGTTTGTGGAGCAGAGCAGGCAGGTAAGGGCAGTGTAAAAGGTATGAAGGTGAGAAAGCATCAGAGAAAAGTGAAGTTTGGTGCTTTCAAAGGTTGGGGACAGAGCGAGGCTGATAGCTAGAGTGGGAGGAGAGAGAGCTATGGCATCTTTGGAGAGGTCATCGGGACTATGTTGAAGATGATGGGGAGGGACTTTCCTGGAAGTACAGTGGATAAGAATTTGTCTGCACTGCAGGGGACATGGGTTTTATCCCTGGTTCAGGAAGATCCAACATGCCTTGGAGCAACTAGGCCCCTGTGCCACAACAATTGAACCTGCCCTCTAGAGCCCGGGGGCCATAACTACTGAGCCCACGTGCTGCAACTCCTGAAGCCCACATGCCTAGAGCCTGTGCTCCCCAGCCAGGGAAGCCACCGCAATGAAAAGCCCAGGCATCTCAACAAAAAGTAGACCCTACTCACTGCAACTAGAGAAAGCCTGTTTCCAGCAACAAAGACCCAGCACAGCCAAAAATAATAAATAAATAAATATTAAATAAAATAGAAAATACAATCTTTACTATAAAAGATGATGGGGAAGCAGAATGAAGGGTTCAATGGAAACAGGTTATCAGTCTGCAGACTTGTAGAGAGAGTGGTCAACAAGTAATGTCATTTTTATTGGCTTACTCTTTCCATTTGCAAATGTAGCTGCCCACCACTTGCTGGGCATCTTCTAATGGTAGAACCTGGCCTCCTCTTGAAGGAAGGGAAGTGAGAAGGGAGAGGAGCACACTGGTTAGTAACCAGGTTGGCGTGGAAGGCTGCCGCTGCACTTGGAGAAGCTTGCTATGCCGATCAGGAGTGGGATGTCTTATGTAAGAATCAGGACATTCTCACAGTTGCAAGGCAGGATATTGGGATCTGAAGGTGGCGTCATCTTCAGGTGAAGAATATTGAGGACCATGCCCATGAGAGTGTTACTAGGAATGGAGAGGAGGTGGCGCATTCAGACATTTGAACTGGAGAAGTGACGGGAGTTAGGTGTGTTTGGAGGCTGCAGGAAAGGAAGGAGATGAGAGGCCTTCGGGGAGTGAGGTCTTCAATGGAGAGCAGAATGGCCCTGACTGAGACTGGGATGCAGGCTTGGAGGGAGAGCAGTTGGTTGATGTGCTGGTTACAGGCCTGCTGAGGATACAAACGGAGGGGCCAGGGATGTAGTTGGAAACAAGTGTCTTGTGCTTTATTGAGTGGGCCAAAAATTTCATTTGGGTTCACCACAAGATGTTACAATCATGAGTTTCATAGGGACTATGTGCTATCAGGGATTGTAACTCCTAAGGGGACACAGATGTCTCTTGGTATGTGAGGGATGCTGTGCGTTCTCATCTCTGAAAAATGCACAGACACATGTGGATGCCCAGTTTTCATAGCATTTCAGAGGTTCAGGCACGTGGTATTTTCCATCCTTTGCCTTTATCAAGTTAAAATCTACATATAATAAAATGCACCCATATTAAATGTATCCTTCCAGGAATTTTGAGCAACTAAACTCACCCAAATAGCCAGCATTAAAATCAAAATCTGAAACATTTTCATCACCTCCAAAATTTTCCTCATATGACTTTGCAGTGGGTCCCCACACCAAGTCCAAGCCCTAGGAAACCACTGATCTGTCAGTCACTGTAGATTAGGCAAATTTGGCCTTTGAGTACAAAATGAAGCAGGTCAAAGGCTAACAGAGTTTTCCCAACAGAACACACTGGTCATAGCAAACACCCTCTTCCAACAACACAAGAGAAGACTCTACATATGGACATCACCAGATGGTCAATATTAAAATCAGATTGATTATATTCTTTGCAGCCAAAGATGGAGAAGCTCTATAGAGTCAGCACAAATAAGACTGTAGATTAGTTCTATCCAACCTAGAATTTCACAGAAACGGAATCATACTTTACATACTATTTGCGTCTGACTTCTGTTTCGCGTTATCCTTGTTGCGTGTATCAGGGGTTCATTCCTTTTTACTGCTGAACAGTATTCCTTTGTGTTGCGAGAAGGAAATGGTGACCCACTCCAGTATTATTGCCTGGGAAATCTCATGGCAGAGGAGTCTGGCAGTCTACAGTCCATGGGGACACAAAGAGTCAGACACAACTTAGTGACTAAACCACCACCGTTCTTTTATGTGGACCTAGCACAATTTGTTATCCATTTATTTTATTTTTTTAATTGAAGTATAGTTGGTTTACAGTGCTTCAGGTATGCAACAGAGTGATTCAGTTATATATATATATATGTGTGTGTGTGTGTGTGTGTGTATATATGTTCTTATTCATTTTTTTTCCATTGTGATTTATCACTGGATATTGAATATAGTTCCCCGTGCTATATAGTAGGACCTTGTTTATCTCTTTTCTATACAGTACTTTATATCTGTTAATTTCAAATTCCCAATTTATCCCCACCTTTTCCCCTGTGGTAACCACACTTTGTTTTCTATGTCTTCTACAGTCCTTTTTCATGAACCCTCACCACAAACACCCACCCACCCTCAGGAGAGGATTCCTCTGAATGCAGCCCCCAGACCATATGCTTCAGAAACACCCAGGGTGTGCATGAAAAATGCAGGTTCATGGGTCCTGTTCTGGACCCTGAGAATCAGGATTGCCAGGTGTGGCACACGGGACTCGACACTGAGAACCCACTTCTCATGGGCCTCTGCTGCCCTCTGAGTTTGAGATGCTCTGCCTATGGGTTCAGGGGCCACAGGTTGAGAACCTCAGTTCAAACAAAAGTCGATGATTTCTGAGACTTCCTTGGTGGTCTAGTGGTTACGAATCTGTCTTGCAATATAGGGGACACAGATTTGATCCACGGTCCGGTAAAATTTCACATGCCAAGCAGCAAATGAGCCCCCATGCCCTACAGCCTGTGCTCTGCAACAAGAAAAGCCACCACAATGAAAACCCCACACACAGCAACTAGAGAATAGTCCTTGCTCACCAAAACTAGAGAAAGCCTGCAAGCACAACCAAAAAAATAAGTGCGTGCTAAGTCGTCTGCAAAGTCATTGCAGATGGTGAGTGCAGCAATGAAATTAAAAGACGCTTGCTCCTTGGAAGGAAAGTTATGACTAACCTAGACAGCATATTAAAAAGCAGTGACATTAGTTTGTCAACAAAGGTCCGTCTAGTCAAGGCTATGGTTTTTCCAGTAGTCAGGTATGGATGTGAGAGTTGGACTATAAAGAAAGCTGAGCACCGAAGAATTGATGCTTTTGAACTGTGATGTTGGAATAGACTCTTGAGAGTCCCTTGGACTGCAAGGAGATCCAATCAGTCCATCCTAAAGGAGATCAGTCCTGGGTGTTCATTGGAAGGACTGATGTTGAAGATGAAACTCCAATACTTTGGCCACCTGATGTGAAAAGCTGACTCATTGGAAAAGACCCTGATGCTGGGAAAGATTGAGGGCAGGAGGAGAAGGGGACGGCAGGGGATGAGATGGTTGGATGGCGTCACCAACTCTATGGACATGGGTTTGGGTGGACTCTGGGAGTTGGTGATGGACAGGAAGGCCTGGCGTGCTTCGGTTCATGGGGTTGCAAAGAGTTGGACATGACTGAGAGACTGAACTGAAGTCATTTCAGTCATGTCCGACTCTTTGTAACCCCATGGACTGCAGCCCACCAGGTTTCTCCATCCATGGGATTCTCTGGGCAAGAATACTGAAGTGGGAAGTCATTCACTCCTCCAGGGGATCTTCCTGACCCAGGGATTGAATTTGGGTCTCCCACATTGCAGGGAGATTCTTTACCATCTGAGCCATCAAGGAAACCCCTAAACCCCCAAAAACTAATACATAAATTAAATTAAAAAAAATTTTAAGTAGATGATTTCTTTTATTTACTCAGTAGCTCATTCATAGCCCATTTTGGATTCAGGACACACAAAGGTATTGTTATATTGATTCTGTAAAAGTACAGACAAAGACAAATCTTATACCAAAAATAAATAATACAGATATATAATAAATAAATAAATAATAAATAAATAAATAATAAATAATACAGGACTCCCTGGAAACCACATGGAATGTCTTGAGTGATCTGTGCCCCGGTCTGGCTCCATCATAGCTGCTAGCATCCGCATGATCTGTGCACAGCCACCCGCATGTGTAAAAACATCATGCGTGCACTAACCTAACCAGGCCCAGTGGATGGGAAGTTTCGAGAAGGCTCAGATGGCTAGAATTTGTCCTTTCAAGAAGCAGCATGCAAACAGCCCCCGAGCACTGCTGGCTGCCCTGCTCCGTGGGCATCCTAGCCTTTCCATTTTATGACCCACTATGAATAATTCTCATAGCGCTTCATCTCCCTATTAGTCAGATGTCACAAGCTCATTTCTTTTCATCCCAGGGCCATATTTTAATACCATGGAGCTGTGCTCCTCTGCAGGAGTCTGTGTTTTTATTATCCATCATGATACCACGGGAGCACTGAGGCATAGGGACACTACGGAGAAAGCAGTTGGTTCACTGGAAGTAAAACAGGGCTGGAACTACACATTTATTCCTTCTCTTCTCATCTGAGTAATTTTCTTTTTGAAAAGTTCATGGAGTGACTCAGTTTTCTACTGTGAGACAGCCACAGAATTATTGCAGTTACAACTACCCAGCCGTGATATCTGACACCATAATACTTATCAGAAGGTATACACCCAGGTCCTGAATCCATTTAAAAAGGCTTTGGGGTGGGTTCGTGGTGTGTCTTCGGTCATTCAGTTGTGTCCAAGTCTTTGTGACCCTGTGGACTGTAGCCCACCAGCTCCTCTGTCCATGGGATCTCCCAGGTAAGAATACTGGAGTGGGTTGCCATTTCCTCCTCCAAGGGATCTTCCCCACCCAGAGATAGAACACACATCTCCTGCATTGGCAGGCAGATTCTTTACCACTGAGCCACCAGGGAAGCCCCAAACCCACTTTATTTTAAAGAAACTCTAAGGAAGCCCGTGAGGGGCTGGTGTCCATTAGGGGCTAGTGTCCACTGTATATACTGAGGTCAGAAAGAGGAGGGCAGTAACGTGAGAACTGTCTCCTGCCCTGGCTAACATGCAGAATGCAGGGGCCTCTCTGTGCTATAGTTAGGAGTGGGAAAGAGGCAAGAAAGAAAACAATGTCAACTTCTGGCACCCAGCACTGAAGAACTCCAAGTCCGTACATGCCTGCCAAAAATGAAGAACTGGAGAGAAATTTATGAAATCTCCATACCACAGAATGCTTTAGAGGAACTGGCAAATTCCTACTCTTACAGGATGATGGGTCTCCATATAACCCATACCCCCTGTAAGAGGCATCCAGTTTTCTCTAAATGTATCTATTTGATTATTCCACTAGTTTGGTTCAAACAGATAGAAATAGGTTTTGGCCAATGGTTAAATTCTGGCATTCCTCCAGCCTTCACTTTAAAGATGCACAGTTGGTGACTATGGAGGGTAAGAGGATCTGGTATGCTTTTCTCTTAAGAATGAGGGTTTCTTTAGAATGGCAGTTCTCAAACATTTTGGTCCAAGGATCCATTTGTACTCTTAAAATGATCAAAAATACAAAGAGTTTTTGTCAACCTGAACTGTAAAGGAAATAGCAGCCCACTCCAGTATTCTTGCCAAGAGAATCCCAAGTACAGAGGAGCCTGGCAGGCTCCATAGGGCCGCACAGAGTTGGACATGACTGAAGCAACTCCACACACATGCATACACGCAGACAATATTAGTAATTGAAACTGACAGATTTAAAACATTTTCTTATTAATTGATTTGAAAATAATGATATTAGCATTGTATGTTACCATAATAATATATTTTTAAGGAAAAATGACTGCATTTTCCAAAAGAAAACTTTAGCATTGTTTCAGTTCAGTTCAGTCACTCAGTCGTGTCTGATTCTTCACGACCCCATGAATTGCAGCATGCCAGGCCTCCCTGTCCATCACCAACTCCTGGAACTCACTCAAACTCATGTCCATCGAGTCAGTGATGCCATCCAGCCATCTCATCCTCTGTCGTTCCCTTCTCCTCCTGCCCCCAATCCCTCCCAGCATCAGAGTCTTTTCTAGTGAGTCAACTCTTCACACGAGGTGGCCAAAGTACTGGAGTTTCAGCTTTAGCATCATTCCTTCCAAAGAAATCTCAGGACTGATCTCCTTTAGAATGGACTGGTTGGATCTCCTTGCAGTCCAAGGGACTCTCCAGGGTCTTATCCAACACCACAGTTCAAAAGCATCAATTTCTTCGGTGCTCAGCTTTCTTCACAGTCCAACTCTCACATCCATACATGACCACTGGAAACATCATAGCCTTGACTAGATGGACCTTTGTTGGCAAAGTAATGTCTCTTCTTTTGAATATGCTATCTAGGTTGGTCATAACTTTCCTTCCAAGGAGTAAACATCTTTTAATTTCATGGCTGCAGTCACCATCTTTATTTTGGAGCCCCCCAAAATAAAGTCTGACACTGTTTCCACTGTTTCCCCATCTATTTCCCATGAAGTGATGGGACCGGATGCCATGATCTTCATTTTCTGAATGTTGAGCTTTAAGCCAACTTTTCACTCTCCTCTTTCACTTTCATCAAGAGGCTTTTGAGTTCCTCTTCACTTTCTGGCATAAATGTGGTGTCATCTGCATATCTGAGGTTATTGATATTTCTCCCGGCAATCTTGATTCCAGCTTGTGCTTCTTCCAGCCCAGCATTTCTCATGATGTACTCTGCATATAAGTTAAATAAGCAGGGTGACAATATACAGCCTTGACGAACTCCTTTTCCTATTTGGAACCAGTCTGTTGTTCCATGTCCAGTTCTAACTGTTGCTTCCTGACCTGCATATAGGTTTCTCCTTTTTGCAAATCTCTTTAACATAGTACTTAATAGAAGATAACTGGGTTCATACACTGCTGCAATCAACCTGTTGCAATGTTATTTTGGCCAAAGAATATGAAGAAAATCCTTCCTCATGCAGATAAGTAGAAAAGGAGGAAGTAGTTCAATCATCTTTTCAGATATTTTTTGGTATTTTCCTTTAATGCTGCTGCTGCTAAGTGGCTTCAGTCGTGTCCGACTCTGTGCGACCCCATAGACGGCAACCCACCAGGCTCTGCTGTCCCTGGGATTCTCTAGGCAAGAACACTGGAGTGGGTTGCCATTTCCTTCTCCAATGCCTGAAACTGAAAAGTGAAAGTGAAGTCGCTCAGTCGTGTCCGACTCTTAGTGACCCCATGAACTGCAGCCCACCAGGCTCCTTCATCCATGGGGTTTTCCAGGCAAGAGTACTGGAGTGGGGTGCCATCGCCTTCTCTGTTTCCTTTAATACTACACCCCAATTCAGCAAGTGGTGATTTCTTAAAGTTTGGTACAACATAGAACTCAAGTTCCTATCAATGACTTTTTGTACTCTTACATTAAAATTCATCAGCCTTGGCATGTTTTCCAACCACCAACTCTTAGATTCTCCAGACACCAATTGAATGTCCTACAATTCTATTCTGACGCCACCCAGAGTTACCATCAGACTCCACAGGTTTAACAAAGCTGCTCCCACTGCTGCTGCTGCTGCGTCGCTTAGTCGTGTCTGACTCTGTATGACCCCATAGACGGCAGCCTACCAGGCTCCCCGTCCCTGGGATTCTCCAGGCAAGAACACTGCAGTCAATCCTAAAGGAAATAAACCCTGAATATTCATTGGAAGGACTGATGCTGAAGCTGAAGCTCCAATACTTTGGCCACTTGATCTGAAGGGCCAAATCACTGGAAAAGACCCTGATGCTGGGAAAGACTGAAGGCAAAAGGGGAAGAGGGCAGCAGAGGATGAGATGGTTAAATAATATCACCAACTCAATGGACATGAATCTGAGCAAACTTCAGGAGATAATGAAGGACAAGGGAGCCTGGCATACTGTAGTGCATGGGGTAGCAAAGAGTTGGACATGACTTAGCGACTGAACAACAACAACAATCAACCAGGAAATTTCAAAGGACTTAAGATATTTGTGTCAAAAACCAAGAGCAAAGGCCAAATATTAGAAAAAAAGATGCTTTATCACCCCTATTATTTGAGAAATTTCAAAGGTCTTAGAATCTCTGTCAAGAACCAGGGAAAAGGCCAAATATACATTTCCTATTGTGCCACAATCGGTCTATCAGTCTACAGTACAAAAATAATAATAATGGCCATCAACATCACCACGGATTTCATCAGAAAAATCTTCAAGTGTTGGGAGGCTGTCAAACTCATAATGGCAGATACAGGTTTTCCCAAAGTTTGAATTTTCACTTGAAAGCCTGAATTTTGTCATTGGCAACAAATACTATTGGTTATTTTCCTTGAAGTGACAGGTTCATTTCATTCATTTCAGAGAAAATGCGTGCCAAATCCTCAAGCCTGTGAAATGATAGTTTGTCTGTCAGTTCTTCCTTCAAGTAAAAATGGTGTTCGATGAAAAAAAACAGCTCAGTGTTCTGAATTGCAAATCATGGCCCCAGAGCTTTGGTTCCAGACAATCACCATACCTAGGAGTGCTCCTGTGCATTTAACATTGCATCCCAAAAAGGAGAGCTGCTTCACTCTCCAGTGGCACTTTTTGTTTGTATGTTTGTTTTTACTGCATGTGCATGATGGTGATGAACACAATGACTAACAACTCAGCTTTGTACCACTTATCATCAGTTTTACCCACCATTCCTTTTGTGCCATCAGAGCAAATGTCTAAACAGTGAAGACAGCTAGATATAGAAGCAACATTAATGTCTATCAATAGATGAATGGATAAAGATGATGTGATACACACACACATATGTATATACAATGGAATATTACTCAGCCATATAAAAGAATAAAATAATGCCATTTCCAGTGACATGGATAGACCTAGAGATTATCATATTAAGTGAAGTAAGCCAGAAAAAGACAAACATATATCACTTAGATGTGGAGTCTTAAAAAATGATATAAATGAACTTATTTACAAAGCAGAAATAAACTCACAGACTTACAGAAGGAACTTATGGTAGGAGGAAGGTTGGTGGCAAGAGATAGTTAGGGAGTTTGAAATTGACATGTACACACTGCTATATTTAAAATGGATAGCCAGCAAGGACCTGCTGTATAGCACAGGGAACTCTGCTATTAATTCTGCTAACAATTATGTAACAATCTAAATGGGAAAATAATTGGAAAAAGAATAGATACATATATATATAACTGAATCACTTTGCTGTACACCTGAACTAACACAATATTGTTAATCAACTATCAGATCAGATCAGTTCAGTCGCTCAGTCGTGTCCGACTCTTTGCGACCCCATGAATCGCAGCACACCAGGCCTCCCTGTGCATCACCAACTCCCGGAGTTCACTCAGACCCACGTCCATCGAGTCAGTGATGCCATCCAGCCATCTCATCCTCTGTCATCCCCTTCTCCTCCTGCCCCCAATCCCTCCCAGCATCAGAGTCTTTTCCAATGAGTCAACTCTTCGCATCAGGTGGCCAAAGTACTGGAGTTTCAGCTTTAGCATCATTCCTTCCAAAGAAATCCCAGGGCTGATCTCCTTCAGAATGGACTGGTTGGATCTCCTTGCAGTCCAAGGGACTCTCAAGAGTCTTCTCCAACATCACAGTTCAAAAGCATCAATTCTTCGGCGCTCAGCCTTCTTCACAGTCCAACTCTCACATCCATACATGACCACAGGAAAAACCATAGCCTTGACTAGACGGACCTTTGTTGGCAAAGTAATGTCTCTGCTTTTTAATATGCTATCTAGGTTGGTCATAACTTTCCTTCCAAGGAGTAAGCGTCTTTTAATTTCATGGCTGCAGTCACCATCTGCAGTGATTTTGGAGCCCAGAAAAATAAAGTCTGACACTGTTTCCACTGTTTCCCCATCTATTTCCCATGAAGTGGTGGGATCGGATGCCATGATCTTCATTTTCTGAGTGTTGAGCTTTAAGCCAACTTTTCACTCTCCTCTTTCACTTTCATCAAGAGGCTTTTGAGTTCCTCTTCACTTTCTGCCATAAAGGTGGTGTTATCTGCATATCTGAGGTTATTGATATTTCTCCCGGCAATCTTGATTCCAGCTTGTGTTTCTTCCAGTCCAGCATTTCTCATGATGTACTCTGCATATAAGTTAAATAAACAGGGTGACAAGATACAGCCTTGACGAACTCCTTTTCCTATTTGGAACCAGTCTGTTGTTCCATGTCCAGTTCTAACTGTTGCTTCCTGACCTGCATACAAATTTCTCAAGAGGCAGATCAGGTGGTCTGGTATTCCCATCTCTTTCAGAATTTTCCACAGTTTCTTGTGATCCACACAGTCAAAGGCTTTGGCATAGTCAATAAAGCAGAAATAGATGTTTTTCTGGAACTCTCTTGCTTTTTCCATGATCCAGCGGATGTTGGCAATTTGAACTCTGGTTCCGATATAAAATTAAAAAAAAAACAGAAATAGACTCACAGACATAGAAAACAAACTTCTGGCTATCAAAGGGGAAAGCAGTGGAGGCATAAATTAGGAAATTGGGATTAACAAACTACCATACATAAAATGGAGGAGGAAATGCCAGTATTCTTGCCTGGAAAATCCAATGGACAGAGGAGCCTGGCCAGCTACAGTCCATGGGATAGCAAAAGAGTCAGACATGACTGAGCAACTGAGCACATATATAAAATGCATAAATAACAAGGATCTACTGCATAGCACAGAGAACTACATTCAGTATCTTATAATAACCTGTAATGGAAAAGAATCTGAAAAAGAACATATATATATATATATATTCAGGTATACATATATAACAGAATCACTCTGCCGTACACCTGAAACTAACACAACCTTATAAATGAACTATACTTCAATTTTGAAAATGTTAAAAAAAATAGTGAAGACATCTAGTGTTCTCATATTACTTTGAAAGTAGTTTTTTAATTTTTTTTAATTTTTTAATTTTATTTTATTTTTAAACTTTACAAAATTGTATTAGATATGCCAAATATCATAATGAATCCGCCACAGGTATACATGTGTTCCCCATCCTGAACCCTCCTCCCTCCTCCCTCCCCATACCATCCCTCTGGGTCGTCCCAGTGCACTAGCCCCATGAAACATGTAAAATATCATGTATGAAACGAGTTGCCAGTCCAGGTTCGATGCACGATATTGAAAGTAGTTTTGATATTGCAGATCCCCGAAAAGGATCTTGGAGACTTTCAGGGGTCCACAGATCACATTCTGAGAATTGCTATTTTAGGAAGTACCCTGCTGTTATAAAGAATGAATACTAATACTTTCCTTAAGTTCATTTATAGAAACAAAAAGAAGAACTAGAATAATTTGGAAAAACCTCAACAAAAATATTCAGCTACCTTAGTCACCAATGCATAAGACTCTTGAAAGAACTGTATCTTTTACTGTTTGAACAGCATCTTAGGTATGCAATAAAAAGTAAACAAAATAATGAAAGTTTATGTCTACTGTAATGTTTATTACTGGGGAGAAATGTGCTGTGTACTTTAAATGCATTTATTTCTATTATTCTTTACTACCAAACTCCAGGGTAAATACTAGATAATATTCCCATTTTGTAGATGAGGAAACGAGGAGCACAGAGAGACAGAAGAAGTTGACAGGGTCATGAGCTTTCTGTGGTGAAATAAAGACTTGAACTCACAAGCTCTAACTCCCAGAGCTTGGATCCTTAACCCTGCATATTATTCAATGTAATGTCTAAGCTCCAAATTCATTTATTGTGGTTCTGTCATGCATGTGCTTCCATTCAAATCCTCAAGGAGGAAGCAAATGTCTCTTGTCAACGTACTGCCCCAAGAAAGGGCTTAATAAATATCTGAACAAGTGGTCAAAAAAACCTAGCAAGTTGCCCTTCAACCGCCTTGCCATCTTTAAGTCATGGGTGGTTAGTGATCACGTTAAAAGTGAAATTCGATAATACTGAGCCCCATCAATATTTAAGTCAATAAGGAAGACATCAACAGGGTAAATAAAAAATTAACAACAAAAAACCTGGTTCCTGAAAAGCTTGACAAAAGTTTATATGTCCAAGTGCATGCATGTGTGTACACACATATCTATATTATCCTGTTTACTAAACAGATATATATATATATTTAGGTAGTTAACATACAAGTAGGTTTTAGCAAAACAAAACTGGTTTACATTTTCTAGTGCAATAAAACTCTCATCACCTTTGGGGCTTACTTCACCAAAAGTCTTAAAAAGGATTTCCCTAAAACCTCAAGCCTTACCACATTCCTCAGGTTAAGAAGTTACAGCTCTACCGGACTGCAATCTGACCTGGTCTTTATGCCTTGTTTATGAACCCTTATACTGGGTCGGGAAGATCCCCTGGAGGAGGGTATGGCTACCCACTCCAGTATTCTTGCCTGGAGAACCCCACGGACAGAGAAGCCTGGTGGGTTACAGTCCATGGGGTAGCAAATAGTGGGCCACGACTGAGCAACTAACACTTTCACTTTTTTTTCATGCCTTGACAAGGGGGTGACATCCTCCAGGCCATTAGTCAAGGGTGGTTGGGGGGGGGGGGGGAGGCTGTTGAAAAGGTCCTGTTGATGGCTGTGTTTTTCCTTTTCTTTCTTTTTTAACCAGGCAGGCTAATTAGGAATGCTGGGAGGCACCCCAAACTCAAGCACTTTTACCTTTTTCCACTTTTGGATTTTTTTTCTTTTTCATTTTTCCAAGTTTGGGGTTTTTTTTTTCTTTCTCAAACACCCAACCTGTTTTATGGATGGTGACCTGGTGGGATAAGGTTTGGCCACACGTCCCTCTGTCATTTCCTGGGATACACTCTCGTGGACTTTTGGGGAGGGGATTGGTGTGGGGCTGAACTCGGCCGCAAGGACAGGCGCGGAGCCGGGTCCTGGGGTCTCTGGCCCCGCCTCCCTGCGCCTCCCTGCACCTCCCCTTGGTCGACGCGGCGGCGCGCGCACGGCGGGGACGGCGGCGGGGGCGCGCAGAGCCCGGGCAGGAGCGCGCACGGCGCTGACCGGCGCGGGGGCGGCGGCGGCCTCACCTCCAGAGAGAGCTTGGCGAGTAAGCCTTCCTCCTTCCGGCGCCGCCGCCGCCACATTCCCGGCCGGGAGGGCCGGTGGCGGCGGCCAGGCCTCCGGGCCGGGTTCCCGCGCTCCCGGGACGCCTGGGCCCCTCGCGCCTCGTCCCCAGGCGCGCGAGGCCCAAGCCGAACTAAGCCCCCGAGACCGCAGAAGGGCCCGAGGACCCCGACAGCTCCGGCTCCACTGAGGGTGAGCTCGGGGACGCGCGAGAGCCGGGGTGGGGGGGGGGGTGGCGGGCGTCACATTCTTCGACCCCTGCCCCACCCTGGGTGGACGGAAAAACGGAGGGAACCGGCTTCTCTTTGCCAGCGACATCCCAGTGTGTTTCGGCGACTTGAGGCCTCCCTCGTTCGTGGAATGAAAGGGGAGAGCCTTCAACACGTTAATCATGCAATAAGGCAGCGTCTTTGCCGGGGATGCTGTAGTCGCGGCATCACCGGTCCTCGGTGATCCATAGTTTACTTCTTTCATCCTTGCCTGAGAATTTGCATTTGTCATTGGGAGCGGAAAGAGGAAGAAAATGTTCCACTTGGGCACAGGGGGCATGCAGAGATGAGAGAGAGGCCAGGAAAGAAGGACCATGTGCAGTTTTCTAAGTGCACAATTAAGCACGTCTCCGGTGGGTGGACCTGGAGGAGGGAATTCTTGCTTGGAGAATTCCATGGCCAGAGGAGCCTGGCAGGCTTCGATCCATGGGGTCGCAGAGTCGGATGCGACTGAGCACGCTCGCACTGGTAGGTAGGAGGGAAAAGGATGGTTGGAAATACGTGTGTCCTGCCAGGTAGGCTCCAGGGGTCCTCAGCTCAAATTTGGACATAAGAGGGGCCTGTCAGAAGTTGGAGGTGGAGGCATACATTTCTGCACGTCTGGACCGGAAGATGAACCAGATCTTCCAAAAGCTGCCTTGTTACTTTCCAAGTCTGCGAAAGGCAGGAGAAAGGGCCAGCCACTGAGTGGAAAACGGTACAGCCAGGTTCTGGTTAGCTGAGCCCGAGGATCGTCACAAAGGGGTTTTTTGTCTGAAACACCCAAAGGGACTTTGGGCCCTGAAGAGTAGGTCACTGGTCAGTTTTCACTGTCCGAGTGAAGAATATCTCAGATATTCTTAAAACCAGGCAGCTCTGCTCCAGGCTTATTCACTCTTTTCATTGGCTGGGTTAAGAACAGACAGGAAGACTGAAATGGTCTTCTCTCTTTTTTTCCCCCTGTATAATTAGGGCATAGTTCATCTTGGTTGAAATAGGAATTTCAGCATGGAAAAAAAAAATCTTTCCATCTTTGCTCTTGACCCTCAAGAATAAAAATCTCCAAGAAATACCTGAGAGAGAAATTCTCTTCTTCCCTGGAATGGAAACTGGACTTCTTGCAGAACTGAACAAAGAAAGGGAGGAATTCGTTACTATCCTGGGCAATTCTCCATTATATTTAGATCATTTTTCAAATGTTTGAGGTTATATGATAGAATAGAAACAAGGGAGAAAGGTGGATGAGAGGAAAGGGCCTGAAGGATTACAGAAGCCAAGAGAGCAGTTTGTCTTGATACAGGTCTAGAAGAATCTGCATGTGAGACAATAAAGCTCAGTCCTTCCATCTTTGTAATATGAAATTGCTTTTCATTTTAATATTGAGTTCATAAGCATAAAAGAAAGCATAGCTAGACTTCTCTGACCATCCCAGACTGCTGGGTTGCCTTATGTTTTCAGTGAGTTGGATGTTTATTTTACCAGCTCACTTTATTAAATCTGTAATCTCTCTAACTGCATGAGTTTGGCTTGTTCCCAATTATTCATTCATGCTATGACATTTGCCTAGAATTTGCCAGGTCGTTAAAGCTTGAAGAAATACAAAACCCAGCGAAAATCCTGCATTGAAAGATTTGATCATTTTATACAGAAATCCTTTACCCAATATCAAACATATAAGAGTGGTATAATAGGGTTTTATTATTTTTGCTCCAAAAATGATTTCATTTTCATACTAAATTACACGGAAGAATATTTTAAACAGCTAGCTCTTTTGGTACATTTAGAATAATTTATTCATTTACCAGGCCATCCCCAAAGATAACCCCTCTCTGTAAGAGACCTGGTATGCGAAATATCCTCGAATAACCTAAGTGGTTAGCTGTTAATACTGGTTAACTGTTTCCCGAGTATAAGGCAAGTTGATCTTGTAACTTTTAATGGTGCTTATTTGCTTTTTTTTTTTTTAATTGTCCCATACAGTTACAGGAGGAGCCGAGAACCTCAGGCAAAGCAGATACTGCAAGGAAATGTGGATCAGGCTCAAAAGGTATGGACACCTCACCAGTTATCTGAAATCTGTGTCATGTAATAGCGTTTTCCATTCTTGCTCATATGGAGATTTTCAGAAGCTTAAACTCGTAAACAGGAGTTTGTGCATGTGTTCTTGGAAATGTATCCTTAACCATAATGATAATAGGAGTGCCCTCTTAGGCAGGGGCTTCCCAGGTTGTGCGGTAGTGAATAATCTGCCTGCCAATGCAAGAGACGCCGGCTCAGTCCCTGTGTTGGGAAGATCCTCTGGAGGAGGAAATGGCAACCCACCCCAGTATTCTTGCCCGGAAAATTCCAAGGACAGAGGAGCTTGGTGGGCTACAGTCCATGGGTTTGCAAAGAGTGGGACAGAACTTAGCAACTGAGCATGCACGCACGCACATACACAACTTAGGGCCTTAGATGAGGTCAGTATCTGTAGAAAGCAGTGCATGGCCTGCAGCGCCTCCGCAGGTGTGTTTGCTGTTCGTCATCACCATTAATGAGAATCTGCCTTCACCTCTTGTTGGTTCTCCATCTGCCAGAGAGAAGAGCGTGTTTCCCTCCGGGTCACTAAGGATGAGCAATCATTCTGAGACAGGAAATTGTGCATGACCAGATTCTTTTTGTGACATTTCCTTTAGTGTCTGGATAGGTTTTGAATGAGTGTTTTAAAACCTGAACCCCGGACAGGGAATGCTTTCCTCAGCGTACACATATGATGGGAGCAAGGCTCCAGGAGTCAGTTTCCATCTCAGTAAAGGGCCTTGGACAGGACTCTTCATCTGGGCCACTCCCCTGCCCTCTTGTTCACTCCTTGCCGCTCTGGTGATTCTGGACCCAGACTGAGCTCCTTGCCAGGTGCTCTGTGGTGGGTCCCCTCCCTTTGTTGAGCATCTTCTCAACATAATCTCCTCCCAGGTCCCTATTCATCCCTCACCCTCCTGTGTTATTAACCATGTCTCTTAGCGCCTATGTGATCTTGGACATTAATGGCTCTGTTTATGTCCCGTCTGCCTCTATTAGAACAAAGTACCAAGAGAGCAGGATAGGTTGGTTGCTGGATTCCCAGAGCCTGGAATGGCTTCTGGCTCAGAGTAAGCCCTTGGTAAATGTAACTGAATGAATGACATTTGGGGGAAAGCTGTTTTGTGGTCTCTTTAAACCTCATCTTCCTCTGTCCAGTTGTCCATCCCTCTGTCTCCTTCCCGTTCAAGGAATTGAATGGGTGCTAACTCCTGGGTTACTGTCTCTGATGTCCCCAAGGCCCCTCTCTCATTTTGCTTACTTGGAGATTATTCCTTTCTAATTCCCTTTTCTCAAGTTCATTTACTCTACCCCACCCACATAAGAAATCACTGGAAAGGTCATCCTTTTCTTTCGTTCTCTGTGTTTTCGTAGAACATGTATTTTTGGTTTCAGCGCCTGTGTCTTTAATTTACATAAATGGCACTGTGTCATATCTCATTCCATTCTTGCTGTATTCCCTTTGCACCGCGGTTTTGAGATGGATCTGTTGCTCTGTGCATACTCGGCCCTGACTAGAGCAATAGCTTTTGAAAATTTTTGAACTGTTTTAGAAAGTTAAATGGGCTTATTTACCACAGGTTGAGTGATTGTGTGTAGTAAAAGTAGAACTAGGGAAAAAACAAGTAGAATTAGATGGTAGGAGGAAGGGAGACTCAAACTCTTTAGCACAAATTCAGAGAGACTGCTTTTGGATGACAGCTCAGACGGGGTGTGTGGGGAGCCACCGGCAGCTGAAAAAATGGATGCTTTCAGACAGCATCTTTTTGAAAGTGCAGGGCAGGGAGCATTTGCTCCAGAGTTGGTAATAGCGCAGAGGCATTGTTAGTTACTACGGATGTGTCATGTGTGTGCTGTCTTCCTCTTCATTGAGAGAGAGAAACAGGTTCATATTTCTTGCATGTTTAGTGACCTTCCTGCATCCTTGGCCCTGCTTTCCCCATCTGTCCATCATTCTTTATCCTCCACCTCTGCCCTATGGGTTTTCAAAGAGCTGGCCTCCTGGCCTGACACCTTGATGCTTGCAAATCCCACATGATGGTCTGAAGTAGGGAGGCGCTACAGACAGCTGGGCTGCCCCTTCCTTCACTGGGGTGCACACTCAAACTCACCTCTGTTATCTGCAGGAGGTGCCTTGGGAGCTGTCTTGGCTCCTTGAACAAAGGAGAGTTAAATACAGAAAGTGTCCAGCTTTTGAAAGGCCATTTGTCCCCTGACTTTGGGGGCGAGGAGAGGACTGTCTGTGGGGTCAGGCCCCAGCCTCTCTGCAGACAGAAATGGTGAGCCTTGAGCCCATTGCTCTTGGACAGGAAGCAGAGCCGTGGGGAGTTTGTGCGTTCGAGGAAACACTACAGGTGGTGGGCAGGCCGAGAGGAGCTGGGACTATGGGAATTTGGAATGACTTTCTTTTTGTTAAAAAAAAATGGGGCAAATTATGCTGATTTTTCCAAGGTCATCCCAGAATTCTACAGGGGCTAGTTACCTATAGCTGGGAAGGCTAAAACAGGAGTAAATGGGAAGAGTGATGGAGGTCTTTTTTGGGTATTTATCATTTTTATTTATTTTTAATTGGAGAATAATTGGGTTACAATGTTGTGTTGGTTTCTGCTGCAAAACAACATGAATCAGCCATACGTATACACATATCCCCTCCCTCTTGGACCTCCCTCCCTTCTAGATCGTCACAGAACACTAAGCTGAGCCCCCTGTGCTATACAGTTGCTATCTGTTTTATGCATGGTAGTGTATATATGTCACGGAGGTCTTTGTTTTCACTAAACCACTCAGTCCTAAAGGAAATCAACCCTGGAATAGTCATTAGAAGGAGTAATACTGATTGGCCACCTGATGTGAAGAGCTGACTCATTGGAAAAGACCGTGGTGCTGGGAAAAATTGAGGGAAAGAGGAGAAGGGGGTGACAGAGGATGAGATGGTTGGATGGCATCACCAACTCAATGGACATGGGATTGAGCAAACTCTGGGAGACAGTGAAGGTCAAGGAAGCCTGGGGTACTGCAGTCCATGTGGTCACAAAGAGTCGGACACAGCTTACTGACTGAACAACAGCAAGCCTCTTTAATCCTGCGTTGAGCTTCATCAGACGCTTGTGAATCCCACATGATGGTTCGCCCAGGTTTGTCCTCGCTGGTTGGCCTGCATCCTTCACCACAGGTCTGCACGGTCTTGGCTCAGTTGTTCTTGGGGCCCAGGACATTGCTGTAGCTTTTTTTTTACTTATTTATTTTTAATTGAGGGATAACTGGTTTACAGTAATCTGTTAGTTTCTGCCATATGTTAACGTGAATTAGCCATAGGTATACATCTCCCACCGCTCCACACCCCTCTAGGCTGTCACGGAGCCCCAGTTTGAGCTCCCTGAGTCATACAGCAAATCCCCCTGGCTATCTATTTTACATGTGGTAGTGTGTATGTTTCCGCACTGCTCGCTCCATTCATCCCACCCTCCCCTGCCCCTGGCCCTGCCCAAGAGTCTGCTCTCCAAGTCTGCGTCTCCTTTATTATTCAGTCCCTCATCGTGTCCGGCCCTTTGTGACCCCGTGGACTGTAGCCCACCAGGCTCCTCTGCCCCTGGGATTCTCCAGGCAAGACTACTGGAGTGGGTTGCCATTTCTTCCTCCAGGGGTCTTCCTGAGATTCAGGGATTGAACCCGAGTCTCCTGCATTGGCAGGCGGTTCTTTACCACTGAACCGCCTTTCTGGATATGTGGAAATTAAATAGGAAGGTCACAAAGGATGCCGAGGGACTGGCCAGTTTCTGTTCTTAGAGGGTCTGCTCCTGGGCAGCTGGTCCTTTTGGTGCAGTTTCTTAGCTAATCCTTGTAACCATCCTGGAAGGAGGAGGGCCTTGTCTCAGAGACTGGAAGCTACAGCTTAGGGAGGGTGAGTGACCTTGCGAGTCCCAGAGCTGGCGAGTGGTGGGACCTTCCAGGGCTGTGTGCTGGGAGGTCCCAGAGGAGGAGTGGCAGGAGGGGATAGGAAGACTCTGTGGAGATAGACCAGCTGCTTGAGGAGGTCAGAGAGGGAGCGCGTTCCTCTTGTTGGGTGGTGCCAGAGAAAACGCAGGACACCCTGGTAAACTGGAAATTCAGAGAAACAGCAAGTAGCTTTTTAAAGTATTAAGTGTGTCCCATGCAATATCAGGGGCATATTTATACTAAAGTACTGAAAAATTGGGGCTTCCTTGGTGGCTCAGATAGTAAAGAATCTGCCTGCAATGCAGGAGACCTGGGTTCGATTCCTGGGTTGGGAAGATCCCCCTGGAGAAGGGAAGGGCTACCCACTCCAGTATTCTTGCCTGGAGAATCCTATGGACAGAGGAGTTTAACTGGAAAATTAGCGTTTAATCTGAAATTGAAACTTCCTGGAGCATCCTGTGTGTTTATCTGTTTAACCTGGCAGCTCTGCAAGGTGGCTGTTCAGTCATGTAGTTGTGTCTGACTCTTTGTGACCCCGTGGACTGCAGCAGCCAGGCTTCCCTGTCCTTTCACTGTCTCTGGGAATTGGCCCAAACTCATGTCCATTGATTTGGTGATACCTTCCAACCATCTCATTCTCGTTTGCCCCCTGATCCTCCTGCCCTCAATCTTTCCCAGCATCAGGATCTTTTCTAATGAGTCGCCTCTTCACATCAGGTGGCCAAAGTTTTGGAGCTTCAGCTTTAGCATCAGTCCTTCCAATGAATATTCAGGGTTCATTTCCTTTAGGATGGACTAGTTTGATCTCCTTGCTGTCCATGGGGCTCTCAAGAGTCTTCTCCAGCACCACAGTTTGAAAGCATCAATTCTTCGGCACTCAGCCTTCTTTATGGTTCAACTCTCGCATCCATACATGACTATTAGAAAAACCATAGCTTTGACTATTCGGACTTCTGTAGGCAAAGTGACATTTCTGGTTTTTATATGCTGTCTAGGTTTGTCATAAGTTTTTTTCCCAAGGAGCAAGCATTTTTAAATTTCAAGGCTGCAGTCACCACCCATGGTGGTTTTGGAGCCCAAGAAAATAAAGTCTGTCACTGTTTCCATTTTCCCCACTCTGTTTCTACCAGGGGACTCCGGGAAAACAATGCACCTGCTTTGTGGGGACTTGAGGGTGAAGGTGCAGATGCAGGCCAGGTGGCGGGGGGAGCCCCTCTCATAAGCTGGAGAGGCCCTTGGGGGTGGGAATTCAGAGTTGCGGTGAGGTCTAGGAGGTAGGGATCTGTCGTGGAGACAGGTGGAGAGCTGACACCTGGGCTGTGGTGAGCTCGGTGTACCAGTGCACACAGGCTTTCTGAAGTCGTCTGCCATTGGCAGACGGTCTATGTGGAACAGAACATCTCCCTGCTGCCCCGGAGTGATGAACGGGTCTGTCAGCTGACGGAAACTAACCCAGCCTAGTGTGGTCTCTCTGTGTTCCTGGGTCTGGCTTCAAGAAGTCCTGTGTTAAAGGTGACATGTGAATAAAGAGACTTTTTTGTCTCTCTTGCCAAGAATTGAGTGCAACTTCCAGTTCTTCTGTGTCCCCTGCAGCAGCGTGCGGCTCATGTGACCCACTGAGGACCCAAGTGCCCCACATCGCTCCCAGCTGGCAATAACATGAGAAACGCCCACCCCCAAGGCTCCTCCTAGGCCCTGGCAGGCAAGTGCATGGAGCTAGACGCTCCAGAGTTCATTTCTAGGGTTCCAGAGATTCTCTACATCTCTACAGGGCTTCCCAGGTGGCGCTAGTGATAAAGAATCCACCTGCCAGTGCAGGAGACGCAAGTTTAACCCTGGGTCCAGAAGATCCCCTGGAGAAGGGATTGGCAACCCACTCCAGTTTTCTTGCCTGGGAAATCCCATGGACAGAGGAGCCTTGTGGGGTTGCAAAAGAGTTGGACATGACCGAGCATGCATGCACCACACTTCATTTCTGTAGGTGTGGCTGAAGCTTGTCAACAGGATGTTTGGGGCTGGTGCAACTGGGATGACCCAGAGGGATGGTACGGGGAGGGAGGTGGGAGGGGGGTTCTGGATGGGAAACACGTGTACATCCGTGGCGGATTCATGTTGATGTATGGCAAAACCAATACAATATTATAAAGTAATTAGCCTCCAATTAAAATAAATAAATTTAAATTAAACAAACAAAAAAAAATAAACACAACCTGCTTGGAATTTCCTCAGGATGGTTGTCTGCCTTCTGAGAATTAGCCACAGCAAAAGTCCAGACCAAAGTGAGCCCCCTCATGCCCTGGCTTCCAGGCATTGGCAGGTGCCTGGGCCAGAAAGAGTCAGCAGGCTCAACTGCAGGAGTAAAGGCTTATCATGTGTTCTAAAACCAGTAGAAGTGGCTCCTTTCCATTAAAATTTGATTTATTATGAACTTTATATTGCATGCATGCACAATCATATCTGACTCGGCAAAGTCATGGACTGTAGCCTGCCAGGATTTCCCAGGCAGGAACACTGGAGTGGGTTGCCATGTCCTTCTTGGGGGGATCTTCCTGACCCAGGGATCAGACGTGTATCTCTTGCATCTCCTGCATTGGCAGGCGGATCCTTTACTGCTAGCACCGCCTGGGAAACCCATCAACTTTATAAACTGTTATTAATTAAAAATATAATGTTACCAAGTTCAAATACCCATGGTATCAGTAGGAAAAAATTTAAAACATTTGTATCGAGGCTGTTAACTGAAATTGCCTGTTCTTTTTATTGTCTTTGGCCTAATTGACTTATGTGTAAGCAGCAGGGCCATTTGGCTTGTGTTTTCCAGGAAGAATCGCTGAATGGCTGGCGTTTGACAACATGCACCACCAGTGGCTTCTGTTGGCCGCATGCTTTTGGGTGATTTTCATGTTCATGGTGGCCAGCAAGTTCATCACGCTGACCTTCAAAGATCCTGACGGTAGGTACGCCACCTCGTGGAATGGATTTGGCGAATTCAGACCTTGCAGTGATACTGCTCCTGAGTACCTGCCTGGATGAGCAGTGACATCGAATCAAAGGACTCGCACGCCAGAAGGAGGTTGTTGTGTCCAAGTGATGTGCCGAGGCTCGAGAGGGGAGGTGGACAGGGACGAAGGGGTCCTCGCCCGTCACCTCCCTCCCCTAGGGGCAGGGGGACGCACTTTCCTTAGAGGGTTCTTCGGTGTCCTTCTCTCAGGCTCCGGGTTTGGGGACCAGCCCTGCTTGGTGTCCTGGTGAGATGCTGCCTGCTGGGGGCAGCGTGTTTGAAGGTCACCTTCAGGGCTCTGGAAGGAAGTTGGTGTAAATAGATGTGTGCTGGGATTTTTAACTCCCGTTGACTCGATGTCAGATGAGGACATGTTAGGAGGACCCAACCCAGTCTTTGAAGAGCTGTGTCTGGTTCACGCCCTTGTCCATTGCACGGGCCTTACTGTTTTTCTCTGCGAAGTGAGTGTCCTCCTTGTCTGACAGCTCCAAGCCCAACCCTAGCACAGTGAGGCCCTGAAAGTGACCTCTGAGGAGGTGCTGGGTGTGACTGAGGAGCTGCGCATACGGTCATTTGAACCCCAAGGCGACAACTCCTTCAGGGATGGTGGGAGGCCAGGCCCCCAGGAAGGGCCCATGAGCAGCTGTAGACTGGCCTGGGGACAGCAGCCTGACAGGGAGGAATTGCAGGGTATGTTTATTCCACGCAGGGTCTGACATTTCCACGTGCAGGTGTGGCCCTTAGGGAAGGGAAGTAGAAAAAGATCCCATGGTTGTTGCCCTGATTCCCACCCGTGCACTGCACAGCCTGTGCCGGCAGTGTGGCCAGCGGGCTCCGGGCCCTGCTCGCCCTGGAGAGCCCCCCCGGGCTGCCCCGACTGTGCAGAGGCTGCCCGACGCCCCACCCCGCCTCCATCCTCCCTGTAGAGGCGCAAGGTGGGAAGGCAGACGGGCAGGCAAGAGAAGGAGGCACCGAAATTAGCCCCCAGCGCTGTTCTCAGCTGGTGGTTTCTGTCCTGGGTTGGAGTTTATTTCTCTCGCGTTCAGTGTTTTTGCTCTTGACCCAGGAGCGCACTGTGAGCTGGCATCACCAGGGGGTCACTGACGTGCAGGGGTGTCCTGTGCGGTGAAGCCCGCCTGTGCAAAGTGGGTGCTGATCTCTGGCTCAGCATTCAGGGAGCCAGTGTGCTCGGACTCCACGGGCGGCTCCTTCCAGCTCTGTCCTCGGGGAGGTGAGCTTTGTCCCAGCTTCCCAGTCAGTGGATGAAGGGGCTTGCTTCTGGCTTCCCTGTTCTATTTTCAATCGTTTGTTTTGCAGGTTTTTCTCTAGTTGCCAGCAGAGGCTGCCGTTCACTGGGGTGGTTTCCCTTGTTGCTCTAGGGCATGCAGGCTTCACAGGTTGTCGCACAAGGGTTTAGTTGCTCCACAGCACGTGGGCTCTTCCTGGACGGGGGAGAGGGGTGTCAAACCCGTGTCTCCTGCACTGGCAGGCAGATTTTTATCCACTGCGCCACCAGGGAAGTCCTGTACCTCCCTATTCTTAATGAGTTCCCTACCACCCGGTGGATAGGAAGAGCACGTTTGTCTTGAGTTGTGGTTTAAAGCTGTGTGTGTGTATACGTGTGCGCGCGCGTGCGTCCCTCTTTGGCTCAGCAGTGAAGCCACAGTAACGTTTGTGGCAATGACTCAGTGTGGTTAACAGACTTCAGTGCTGTTTTGAACTAGCCTTTGTCCTAGGGAAATAAATCCCATTCAGGGTGGAAAATTGACGGCATGGTATGTGGACACTTGAACTCAGAAGCGACATCCGTGTGAATCTGGCGGGTAGGCGTAGATGCTGATTTTCTCGCTTCTGTTTGGCCGCTTCTTCCAATTTTCTGCCTCAGCTCAGCTGCCAGCCGCTTAAGGGCAGAACCCATGATGCGACATCTGGCATGCCCTCTATCCGGCGTGTGATGCAGGGGGTACCCTGGGCAGCTGGACACACAGAGAGGTCGGGATGAGGGGATGCGGTCACATCTAGAAAAACAAGGCAGCACTGCACCCGGCAAACGCTGGACGTTCTGTAAAGCAAATACGATGACGCCTCTAAGGAGAGTGAGCTCTTATGTTCTGACACCTGGTCATACCTATTGATCACCCTTGGGCCTGGCTCTGGTGCCTTGCCCCCGAGGGTTGGGGAGGGCTGTGATCTTTGGCCACAGTGGTGACAGCGGGCATCCAGTGAAAATAAACAGTTGTGGGCAGAGCAACTGAAAAGCAAAACCAGACATTACGTTGTGCTGTTGGTTTTATTAGAATCTAGTTGAATTGGGCTCGAGGAAAGTTGGGGAGCAAGTACCAGGAGTTCACAGTAAAAGAAGCTGTTAAGAATTGGTGGCTGGCTGGCTGGTGTGTGTGGCTGGCAGGTGAGCTGCCCTGTAGCTACCAAGGTCATTCTCGATGCTCTTGAGTGTGTGAAATAGACACTTTTCAGAAATTCACTAGTAAGTCAGTTGTTTAGAATTCAGACTACATCTTACATCTAGAATGTCACCGAGGAGGCTTAGGTTTCTAGGAACCCACGTGGCCCATGGCAGAGCCGAGCATTGCTGTGCGGCTCACAGACGTGGGCACGTGAGGTGACTGGGCCCGAGTGGGAGGTGACGTCCCCCTGAGCACGTGGGTGCTTGGGGATGAGGCTGAGGAGGATGGGTAGGGCGTTGGCCCTCTGGGTGCCTTTCAGAGCCTGGTTGCCCAGGGCATTGCCTCTCTGTCTTCATACCGTCCCTGGCCTCAGAGCAGGCGCAGAGTGGCTCCTGTGCACAGCTCTGGTTCGAGCTGCATTTCAACTCGAACGCAGGAGAGAGGAAGAAACAGTTTCCTTGGGATTCACGGAGGAATGTGGCCAAGATTTCTACTGGAGTCGGAGAACTCAGAGGCGTGAGGGGTGAAAGATGGGTTATTATCATTGGTGGGGTTCTGGGAGGATGGGTTTCTCCCCGCTGGGCAGGGAGGACGTCAGGCTGGTGCCTGTCCTCAGCGGGGCTTGCTGGGGAGTCCGAGGTGGGGAGCGGGGGGTAAGGCGGAGAGTTGGGGGTGCAGTTAAACAGCCAGACTGAAGTAGGGGCTGCAGTGAAGCCTGCAGAGCGTTGGTGGTAATGACCCAAGAGGAGTAGTTTTTGATGTTTATAACAAAAGTGAAATGTGCCTTTGCTTATGCTCTATTAGGCTGATTTCTGTGCTTTTTTTGATAACTACTTTTTTCATTCTACTTCTGTATTTAGGCTTTGCAAAATTTTGAAAGCAAACGTTTCTTTGATTGTAGAGATTTGAAAATTTTCTTCAAATTCTACCCAAAGATTTCCCCCAAATCAGTTTGTTGCAAATGATTACTGTGCTCTAGCATTTTGTAAGACTTCCTCTAGTTGAATATCAATTCCCATGTATAGTCACTCAGTCGTGTCCGACTCTTTGCAACCTGTGGACTGTAGCCCACCAGGCTTCTCTGTTGGATTTTCCAGGCAGGAATACTGGAGTGGGTTGCCATTTCCTTCTCCAGGGGATCTTCCAGATTCAGGGATTGGACCCATGTCTCCTGCATTGGCAGGCAGGTTCTTTACCACTGTGCCACCAGGGAAATCATCAATTCCCATAAGCTTCAAAAATAACGTGTAAGCACTAACCTGACTGCTGACTTGAATTTTGTCTAATTAAACCTTTAATTTTGAGATCACTAGTGTCCCTCACCGTTGTAAGTACGTAAGACAGAGGGTCCTTTATACCCTTTTTTCTTTTGCTCGGGGGTGATGCGTTGCAAAACCATAGTGCAGAGTCACAGGTGGGGTATTGACAGGGATGCAGAGCATCTTCATCACCACAGATTCCTTGAGTTGTCCTTCTATAGCCACTCCTCTGTCCCCAACCCCCAGCCCCTCTCCCCTCCACCACCCCGGCCTTGGTAACCACTAATCTCTTCTCCTGTCCATAATTTTGTCCTCTCAAGAATGTTGTATATGCAACCTTTTGCGAATGACTTAATTCACCATGGTTACTTGGAAATTCATCTAGCTTATTGTGTGTATCAGTAGTTCATTCCTTTTTAGTGCTAAGCAGTATTCCATGGTTTGGATGTACCAGTCTTTGATTAACCACTCAGGTGTTAAAGGAGAACTGAGTTGTTTCTGTTTGGGGCTGTTATAAATAAAACTGCTGTGAACGTGTGCATGTAAGTATTTTGTTTTGGTAGTGCTTGATTTCGGTTGCTGCGTGTAGGTTTTCTCTGGTTGCTGAGGTCAGGGGCTCCTCTGTCGCAGTGAGCAGGCTTCTCATCGCAGCAGCTTCTCTCATTGCTGAGCATGGACTCTAGGCACCCAGGCTTCAGTAGTTATGGCTCACAGGTTCTAGAGCACGCCCTCACTATTTGTGGGGCATGGGCTTATTTGCTCCGTCTCACGTGGGATCTCCCCCGACCAGGGATGTAACCTGTGTCCCCTGCATTGGCAGGTGGTTCTTATCCACTGGACCACCAGGGAAGGCCCATGTATAGGTTTTTTGTGACATAAATTTTTATTTCTCTGGGATAAATGCCTATGGGTCATACAGTAGTTGAAGACTTAGTTTTTAAGAGTTGCTGCACTTTTTTGCATTTTTCTGCATCCTCACTAGCATTTGGGTTTTCGCTTTTTTGTTTTAGGCATTTGGGTAGGTGTCATGGTGTCTCACTGTGGTTTGCATTTGCATTTGCCTGATGGCTCATGACGCTGAACATCCTCTCCTGTGTTCATCTACTATTGCAGAGCCTCTTCCGTGAAATGTCTGTTCCTGTTTTGCCCATTTTCTAATTGGATGGTTTGCCTTTTTTGCTGTGATTTGAGACTTCTTTATTCTAGATCCCAGTGCTCGGTCGGATGTGTGGTTTGCAGATACTTTCTCTCAGTCTGTAGCTTGTCTTTCCATCCTCTTCACAGGGTCTTTTGCAGAGCAGAAGTTTTAAGTTTTGATGAGGTACAGTTTATCAATTTTTCCAAAGATGTACATTTATGCTTTTTAAAGAACTTTTCTAGTTTTATGTTTCACATTTAAATGCTGATCCATTTTGAGTTTGTTCTTGAATAAAGACTGAGGTTAAGGGAGATGCTCCTTTTGTGCTTGGGGGTGTCCAGGTCCTTGGGTCCATTGTTAAGAAGATGCTCCTTGTCGCCTTGTCAGCCATGGCTTGGAAGTGTTTGTTTGGGTCTGATTCTGGGGTCTCTGGGCTGTGGCACTGGTCTGTGAGCCTGCCCCTGCACGGGAAGAGTTTTAACCTCTCCGTCTCCTAGCCTACAGCGCCAAGCAGGAGTTTCTCTTCCTGACTGCCGTGCCCGATGCGGGGAGGTTGCCAGGAGAGACACACTTCCCTGAGGAGCTGAAGGTGAGCGTGGCCAGGCCCCGGCGCTGACCCCCCTGCCCGTTCTTCCCAGAGCATCTCCCTCTCATCTGCTCTCCCCTGCAGCCCCAAGGGGGTCTCCCGTCATCAGACTCCTTAGAACAGAACCAGGGCCGGTAAGCTCCATTACCTGCTCACGGCGGCTAAACTTCTGGTATCCTGATGTGACTGCCAGGCATTGCCTTCCATGTGTCTCAGGGTACATTTCAGAGAAGCAAAATTATGTGCTCAGCACTGAGGAGGTGGAATGATGGCTCCTGCCTTTGAAAAACCCATCCTGAGTGGCCTAAGGCGTTTTCTTAAATTAATAAACCAGATACACCAGTGTACCAGATTATCTTAAACAGCCACCATCTGTGTAGACAGCAGGTCCTTAGGTGCGGCTCACATGCTCACACTCAGGTTATGTGGAGGTGGGGAGCGAGGGAGAGAGCTGGCCTCCCTAAAATTCCTGAATGATGAGGACCCTGCCTTTGCCAGGGCATCAGGGGCCCTCGTGTGGTCAGCACAGTGCCGGGCGGACAGACAGCCCACCCGCCCCTTGGGTTGTCCAGGCTGAGGTTGAGGAGAGTCAGGGTCAGCGGCCTCTGGCTGCTCGGCGGTCTGGCGCATCCACAGCCTGAACCCCGGGCCCCTGAAACTCGCACCTGCTGTCCAGCTGTTTCTGCCGGGCGGCCCTGGCCTCTGCAAGTTAACGCCTGGCACGAGGGCAGGGCAGGGCTCCTCCCGTAGGCACTCACGATGCCCCGGTACCTGTTCCGCCTTGTTCCCTGCAGCCGACGGGGAAGGTGCTGGTTGAGCCCCTGGTGTACACGCAGCGTCTGGAGCTCATGAGGAACGTGTGCAGGGAGGATGCTCTGAGGAACCTGTCCCACACCGCCGTCTCCAAGTTTGTCCTCGACCGGATTTTCGTCTGTGACAAGCACAAGATTCTCTTCTGCCAGACCCCCAAAGTGGGCAACACCCAGTGGAAGAAAGTGCTCATTGTGCTGAATGGTGTGTGCAGTGCTGGGTGAGGCCCGTCCCGCCCGGACCTCAGGGTCGGAGCGGGGGCGGTCGGAGGGGCTGGGGAACACAGCCAGGGAGACCTGGGAGGGCCGGCGACTCACAGACAGCTCGCTGGTGATTTTCCTTTTCATGGCCACGCTGTGCGGCATGTGGGATCTTAGTTCTCTAACCAGGCCTTCAACCCGTGCCCCCTACAGTGGAAGTGAGGAGCCTTAACCACTAGACCACCCGGAAGTTCCCTGGTGTTTTTCCCCTTCCTGTCTCACATTATGTATCGGCAGGGTTCACCCAGGCAGTCCACACCCACCATCAGGGCCTTCCAGCTCCCTCCAATTCTGCCTGCCGCCCCGCCTCCCAGGTTCATCCCTTTTCTTCCCTTCAGTCACCGCATTGATTCTTATGAGTCTCTTGCTCTGTCTTAGGAGGTCAAGGCTCTACACTCACCGAGTCTCCTGGCAGCTGCCCTCACAGCTGCTCTCCCGTGTGGAGAAGGACCCACAGCCAGTGCCCCGGGTGGGGGACCCCTGCCAGTGGGTCTGGGGGTCTTCCCACCTGCAGTCAACCCCATCTTATAACGAGCAGCCATGTTCAGAGGATTTAATTGACTTGCTTCAGGAAATGTAGTGTTTACTCGGGAGCAAATTAAATCACTGGCAAGCGCCCTCGTGCTCTGCATGTTTCGATTCCTCACCACTGTTTTCAGATGCTGTGTTTGTTTGTTTAAACTCTAGTTACTCTGAACCGACCCACGATAATTATGGGCTCTATTAAATTCAGCTTCAAAAGAAAAATAATCATAATGGACAGCAGTGTGACTCCCGAGTCGAGAATCAGACCGCGGAGCCCCATGGGATGTGGGCCTGGGGTCTGCGTCCCCCTGCCCCCTGGGCCTACTGCTGCTCTCAGAGGCAGTGGTCAGAGCTGGTGTCATTTGACCTTTTCACTGGCTGATTGGGGAAGGAGAGGAGACACTTGCTTTATCTTCTGGTGGTCATCCACGTGCTTCTGGAGTAATCGGACAGTACGTTGGCTTTTAACATTGGAAAATGAGGTTACAGATCAAATTTAAAACAACAAATGTACCAAAGTCTTACACATTTGCTGCCACAGTATGAAGCACTTGTCTTTGAAGAAGAATCCATTGATGAGAGCAGGACACAAACGGGAGCAGTTTGCCAGGGCATGTATGGGTTTCCCAGGTGGCACAGTGGTAACAAACCCGCCTGCCAGTGCAGGAGACAGAAGAGACATGGATTCCATCCCTGGGTTGGGAAGATCCCCTGGAGGAGGGCGTGGCAACCCATTGCAGTGTTCTTGCATGGGGAATCCCATGGACAGAGGAGCCTGGCGGGCTACAGTCCATGGGGTTGCAAAGAGTCAGGACTGAAGCGACTTGGCATAGTAGGAGGACGACAGTCCTGAGGCTGCCTTCTGTTGTCCCTGGACGCACCTGCAAGGTGACAAGTACCAGAGCAGGTCCAGGTGCAAATCCTCAGAGCTGGCCCTTAGGTCAGCCCCGTGGGAGTGGATGGGACATCTTGCTCGTGTACAACCGTCCATTCTCAGTGCTTAGCACAGGGTTCTAGATCAGGGCTTAAATATTCTGCAGAGACTGCAGTCCCTGCTTTTAAGGCCCAGCAGAGACCCTTCCCTGCCAGACACTGAGTCTAACAGGGATGGATTAACATGCGGGTGGATGTGAAGGGTGGTGAGGCCTTGACTAGCACCCCAGCACACTAACACGTTATTTCCATTTGCCTGAGTTGAGAAATGAGTGAACACCTACCCAATCCCCCAACCCTAGGAGGAGCCCCCCGGGTTCCATTCGGCAGCCTGGATCCAGCACTGTGGCTTTTGGTCCCGCCCTGCCTCCTCTGATGCTCCTTGTCCTCCTCTGAGCCCTGCTTCATCTGTATCACTTCACACCCCGAGCATCAGGCTGACTGATCCAGCACCAAACATGCTGGCCACTTGCCAGCCTGGGATGCTGTGAGGTTGCCTAGAAGCCTCTTAGGCCCGGGTGCTCTGGTGCTGGAAGCGATGGAACAGACCAGCCGGTGCTTCCTGGTCCTGCTTCTCTGATGTTTGCCCCGGTTTCAGAGGAGAGGAAGTGTTCAGGTTTCAGGCATCCTGCTTGCAGGCTGTGAGCTTTCTTACACGGCAGATTGAGCCTCATTCAGGTGCTCCTGCCTGTAGGCCTAACTCCCTCTTCCTGACTCCTCCGTTTCCTCCCGTTGGCTCCTGGATCACCAAAAGCTTCCCTTCAGTCTCACCCCGCCACAGGAGCAGTTGAAATTCGAAGTTGAGACCTAAACGTGGATACCGGGGGATGGTTTGTGGGGAGTGTGGACCTGCATTCTGAGATGGGCATCTCTCTTTAAGGGCAGCAGTGGCCAACTTAAGAGGTGACCAGACCAACATACCTTCTCCCCCCACCCCACCCCCCATTTGCTTCCCAGGAGCCTTCCCTTCCATCGAGGAGATCCCTGAAAACGTGGTGCATGACCACGAGAAGAATGGCCTCCCACGCCTCTCCTCTTTCAGTGAGGCCGAAATCCAGAAGCGGTAGGAATGGGGGAGGGGTGGGGAGAGGGGGGTGGGGAGGGGTGGGGGGTGAGGAGAGGGGGGTGGGGGGTGGGGAGGAGGAGGGAGGAGGGGGGTGGGAAGGAAGAGGATGGGGGAGGGGTGGGGAGGGGGAGGGGGAGGAGGAGGGTGGGCAGGGGTGGGGAAAGGGGGACGCTGATAAAAGCCCGGGTTCCGCTCCCCTACTGTTGCGTTACCCAGATGTCTCCAAGAGCCGCTCATTTGTGTTGGTGAGAGGCAGCCAGGCACACACCCAGAGTTCAGCGCATTTAAATTCACATCTTTCATGAGAATTTCCGAATTTCTCCACCTTAACCTTCACACAGGCCATCAAAATGAAAGTTACATGGCAGTCTTAGTGAAAATGACTGGTTGTTTTTGTTCTGCTTTGCTTTGGTAACGTTTTATGGGTTTCTTTATGAGCATGACCTTCGTTTCGTAAGAAAGGGGTTTGGCTTGCAGGCAGACCCCACTTCGTTTCTCGTTTTCTCCCGCGGTGCTGCATGGGCCTCCGGGGCAGCAGTCCGCTGATGAGTGGCCGGGTGGGTTAGACCCAGCAAGAAGTAGAGGGAGACCGGCCTCGCTGACCACAGCCAGGATGGAGACTGGCATGGGGAAGATTCCTTAGCTGACTGGACAGTTCTCTTGAGAGCTGTGAAACGGCCCCAAAAGACGAGGTTTAAAAGGAACAAGCGCACAGTATGCCAGCCAGTGTCAGGGCACCGAATGGTCTTTGAGCGCCCTTGCTTTTCAGCTGCTTCACTTCCATTGCTTCCGGCTCTGGTTGTTCACTCTTTCCAGCTTGTACGGCCTCAGAAATGCCAAATGCCAAATCAGAGACCGTCCTTGGGGCAGGTGGTCCTGCCACCCCACTCAGCACTGGTCTTGTGGGGCTTTTGTGAGGACGCTGAGAGGGTCCCTGGCCTGGGGGTGCCTGGGGTCACAGCAGTATCATTGGCACTCTCTGATTGTCATTACCGGCTCTTCACACAGGTACCCCTGGGCACCACCGCACCCACTGGCAGCTCCCCCAGACCCTTTTCCTGCCAGCTGAAGCCTGGGGACTCCCCATTTTCTCTTATCTCCCCCCACCCCCAATTTTTCCTACCCCTGGCAATTTTGAATTGAGTTTTTAAGGGGCACCTTTAGAGCCACTCACTTCCTCTAGCTTCAGCTGTTCCTCACTTGATCAAGCAGGTTTCTACTCTTTTGGTTTTCTGCCCCCAAAACAAAACTTTTAAAAACATTCCTGAAGTTAATATGGGGTAATAGGTTAACAAGAGGGTCTGCCTCCAAGGGTGGCTGTGTGCATTAAGTAAGAACTGTGTGCAGTGCCTTTGGCACAGGGCCCAGCCTGGTGGCTGCCGTTGCTCCAGCCATCACGCTTCACTCTTCCCCACCTCACAACCCATAGCCAGCACCACCAGCAGCATTGGGTTAACCTCTTCTTTGTCTTCCATCTTTTTCCTTAGCTTGAAAACATACTTCAAGTTTTTTATCGTAAGAGATCCTTTCGAGAGACTGATCTCTGCGTTTAAGGATAAGTTTGTCCACAACCCCCGCTTTGAGCCTTGGTACAGGCACGAGATCGCCCCCGGCATCATCAGAAAGTACAGGAGGAACCGGACGGAGACCCGGGGCATCCAGTTTGAGGATTTCGTGCGCTACCTGGGTGACCCCAACCACAGGTGGCTGGATCTCCAGTTCGGGGACCACATCATCCACTGGGTGACGTACGTGGAGCTGTGCGCACCCTGTGAGATCACGTACAGCGTTGTCGGGCACCACGAGACCCTGGAGGACGACGCCCCGTACATCCTCAGAGAGGCGGGCATCGACCATCTGGTGGCCTACCCCACCATCCCCCTGGGCATCACTGCATACAACAGAACCAAGGTCGAGCACTACTTCCTGGGCATCAGCAAACGAGACATCCGGCGCCTGTATGCGCGGTTTGAGGGGGACTTTAAGCTCTTTGGGTACCAGAAACCAGAGTTTTTGCTAAACTAACGTGTAGGACCATGAGTTCAGATATCTTCGTTAGACCAGAGGCTAACCAGGTGGAGCTCAGGCACAGAAATGACACTTCTTCATCTCACTCCTCTTGAAGACTGCCACTCCCTGAGGACCGGGGTGCATCTTGCCCAGTGAAGCTGGACCCTGACTGTTACGAAGTAGTCTGCATATAAGGTGCATGGAGGGTCCTGGCCCCCACCCTCCAGTGCCACCGAGCCTCTGCTCTCCCCAGGGTGGTGGGGAGAGCATTAAACACTTGCAGTCAAACAGAGCGGCGGGGGATCAGACGGCCTTGATCATCTCCCTCAGTTGTCAGACACCTGCAGGGCAGGGCAGTCCTGACTGTCCCCAGGGGACAGCAGGCATGGCACCCAGCACTTGGAAGAGAGGTGGACAAGCCGGTACCCTGCAGACATCCCAGGGCCGAGACAGGATCAGATCTGAGTGATAAAGTCACTCTTCTGGCTCTCATCTCAGCCGCCGCTGTCATCGCAGAGGCAAACCCTTCTCTCCATGGCTCTCTAGTTCCCGAGAAGTTCAGGAATGACCCAAGGGTGTTCCTCAGCTGCTCACCTTTTCAGAATACAGGCTGTGTGCTCCTCGGCCAGATTTCCACACCTTTACCTGCCAAGTGATTCTCGCATTCAGTCCAAGAGATCCAGGTTTGGGAAGTGAGGGGAGTGTCCATTCTTCCCACCGAGGAAGGGAGCCTCTTTGGGGGCCTTAAGGGGAGCGTGGCCAGGGGAGAGGCAGGGCTGGCCGGGTGCCAGAAGTCAGGCTGCCCTGGACTTGGGTACATCCTCCCCAGTGGCTGTCTGCCTCTTGTCGCTGATGGACTCGCGTGGGTCGGCACAGAGACAGGTCTTCACCCGTCTTCTCCAGGACCAGTCCCTCCTGGGGGCTGAAGGCAGGCACAGGCAGCATGCCAGCATCGCCAGATCAGAGCACTGTACCCATTTTAGTCTCCTTTCATCTCAGCAAAACGTGTCCCACCAGACCCACTTCTGATGATGCCATCATCCTGACCCAAGTTGGATAATCAAATTCACCAGCAATAAAACCTTGGGCCGAGGCAGCCCACGTAACGCATCTTCCAGGCACTGAGGAGCAGCGGGCCACACTAACCACTTCATGTGCCGTCCAACAGTGAGGCCCCTCGAGGTCTGGGACAGTCTCCCTGCAGAAAGTCCCAAGTGTCCAACCAGGCCGCACAGGGCTCGGGAGCCCAGCTCTTCCTCAAGGCAGCCCCCGCTGTCCCTTTCTCAGTGTGACTTCCTGAGTTTGTAAATGTGAAAGTAACATGAAATAAAACACGTGCCAACCTGACGTGCGGTGTGGCTCCCAGGGAGGTGCCGCCCTGACTGTGTCCCGAGGGCTGGCAACAGTGAGGGGCATGCGCCCACCCGCAGCGCTGACGGGTGGGAGGGGGGCAGCCCACGAGGTGGCATGTCACCTGCAGAGGCTGCAGCACCATTTTTCTATCAAGTTTTAGCAAAGTCTTGTTGGAATCATCTCACGCCTGATGCACAGAATGATTGTTGTTTAGTTGCTAAGGCGTGTCCAACCCTTTTGCAACCCCATGTACCAGCCTGCCAGGTTCCTCTGTCCATGGGATTTCTCCGTCAAGAATACTGGAGTGGGTTGCCATTTCCTTCTCCAGGGGATCTTCCCGATCCAGGGCAGATTCTTTACTACCGAGCCACCAGGGAATCAGACATAACCTGGGAACAACCTCTCAAAAAGCTCCCAGAGCTGTTCCCCATGTTAGAAGTCAAAGCACAGTTACATAAATTTTTGAGACAGAGGGCTGCACATTAAATGATGTATTACTGACAGTTTACACAATCTAGATCTTCAGGTACAAAGTGGTGGATCGTCGTGACCCCTGGCAAGATTAAGAAGGAATGTTCTCTTTTTAAGGATAACATTATTGATGAGGCTGGGAGAAAGTTGCTCTTTATGGCTGAGCAGGTACTTTTGCAAATGGGGAGGTGTGGTCAATGCCGAGTGCACAGTGGAGGGGAGAGATGATGGCAGAGAAGATGTTTTATGTTTAAATTTTTCTTGTCTTGCCATAAAATACGTATTTCACAGGCCATTTTCCAAGCCCCTTGGACATGCCAAGCCCTGCCCCAGGGTTGTGGGGTTCCAGATCTAAGCAGAACCCTCTTCTCACAGGAGAGGCTGGGAAGGGTGGCTGGTACACAGAAGGAATAATATGTTTGTTTCCTTGCCTTCAAGCCAGTCTCCCTGTCTGGTTAATAGCAGTTATCTTGAGACTGTCTAAACCAAGACTTGGACAGCAACAGCATATTCACAATCTGTGCTGTCCTCAAGGCCGAGTCAGTTTACCTGGTAAGTCTTTGCACAGAGCCTTCTTCAGTCTTACACTCTATTGCTTGGAATCTGTAAACTCAATTTTTATGACACAGCAAGAAAATTCTGGACTTTTCGTTTGTGCTTGCCAATTTCAACTAGCCAATCCTCCGCCTCCACCTCTCTCTCTACTTAGAGAGGAGTAGTTAGTACACATTCCCATTTTGCCCCTTTCCCTCCACTTTCCCCAACAGTCTTGTTTTGTCTGTCACTCATGTTATCACAGGTGACTTCTCTGAATACCGCACTGCGGCACTGCATGAGTCTCAGTCTTTCCAGCCTACCATATCTATTTTTTTAGCCACCCAGCTCCTAAACACTTAATATGAAGTATGAAAAACACACAGTTTAGGTTTTTGTAACTGCAGCCCCATATTAGTTCAGCCTAAAAATGAAAGGGTTTCCCAGGTAACTCAGTGGTAAAGAATCCACTTGCCAATGCAGGAGACTCAGGAGACATGGGTTCGATCCCTGGGTCCAGAAGATCCCCAGGTCGAGAAGATCCCCTGGAGGAGGGCATGGCAACCCACTCCAGTATTCTAGCCTGGAGAATCCCATGGACAGAGGAGCCCGCTGGGCTACAGTCTATAGGGTTGCCAAGAGTCGGACAGAACTGAAGCAACTTGGCACAAAACAACTGCAGCCCCAATAGCAGGATGACTGTTTCTTTATTAACAAGGGTAACATCAGCTGTCCTAACAAAAACCAAAGTTTCAGTGTCTAAAGACAATAATGTGATTATTTCTTGCACACACAATAACCCAATGGTCTGTTCCTCATAAGCAGGGAGTTTTCCTTCTTGTTCCATTATGCCCAAAGGTCACATGGTCCTCTGCTTCCAGAAGAGTAGGAGGAAGGAGGACCACTGGGGGCATCATCATGAGCCAGTCATGGAACTGGGACATGTGTCTTTCACAACATCCAAGCAGTCTCACTGGAACTGGGAAATGCAGTTCCTAGTGTGATAGACGTCTCCTGGTGACAACTCCACAGATGTGCAGGGAACATTGATAAATTGATAATAGTCCTCATGGAAGTGGAGTGCTTTACTGTCTAATTCATGACACTAAAGGGCTTGTAGTCACTGTATCATAAAGGGAGAAATGACTTCACAGGAGTTAACTTGCTCGAGGTTATACAGCTAGACTTCTGGTTTCAGGTCCAATGTGTGAAAAGCCTGGAAGCTGCTATTCCTGTTGTTAACAAAAACACTGAAAAAACTGAAAACCAACACCTTATACTCATCAGAGAATTGAGAAATGGGTGAACACACAGTCTTAGCAGAGGTCAGCTTACCTGTACCAGGGCCACCAGAGCCACGAACCAGTGAAAGTGAAGTCTCTCAGTTGTGTCTGACTTTGCGACCCTATGGACTGTAGCCCACCAGGCTCCTCCATCCATGGGATTTTCCAGGCAAGAATACTGGAGTGGGTTGCCATTTTCTTCAGGGGATCTTCCTGATCCAGGGATTGAACTCAGGTCTCCCACATTGTGGGCAGACTCTTTTACCCTCTGAGCCACAAGGGAATTCCTTAAGTTATAGAGGATATTCTGCGCATATTTCAAAAATGCCGTACATGAACCAGTAGGATCACTTATGGAGAAGGCGATGGCACCCCACTCCAGTACTCTTTTGCCTGGAATATCCCATGGATGGAGGAGCCTGGTGGGCTGCAGTCCATGGGGTCGCTGAGAGACACGACTGAGCGACTTCACTTTCACTTTTCACTTTCATGCATTGGAGGAGGAAATGGCAACCCACTCCAGTGTTCTTGCCTGGAGAATCCCAGGGATGGCGGAGCCTGGTGGGCTGCCGTCTCAGGGGTCTCACAGGGTCAGACACGACTGAAGCGACTTAGCAGCAGCAGCAGCAGGATCACTTACACAGTAGTTTTGACAAGTTGCTGAACGTTGACTGCGAACTACCAGACATCGTTACCATGAAGAGTCAAGAAAAATCTGGCTCTCTAGGTAGATGCAAAAGGTAACCATTTTGAAATATGCCCAGAATATCCTCTATAACATGGGCTACTCTCTACAGAGAAAGATTTTACCAGAGCCATGGGAGACAGGCATTTACCGCCTCAAGCCTTTCTGTCTCACCTCAAGGGTGAAAAAACAGGTCACAGCCCAGAGACACAGGCCCACTGAGAGATTCAATCACACGATTATAGAATGCTGCCCCTCCCCCACACACCCAGCCACCACATCACCAGAAATCAAGTGTAATAGCAGTGAGTGAGAGCTGAAAGAGTTGCAAAGCACAGACTCTGCATAAGGAGGAGTCACTAGGGAAGCCCAAAGACAACAGTGGGCAGCAACAAGGACATGGGAGGAAGCTGGAGCGTCTCCAGCTAATTAACTAAAAGCAGTTATCCTCCAGTTTAAAAAGGGGAAAACGTGGTCAAAATACACTAATTAAAAGACAGGCAACTGTGGCTGCTGCTGCTGCTGCTGAGTCGCTTCAGTTGTGTCCTACTCTGTGTGACCCCATAGACGGCAGCCCACCAGGCTCCGCCGTCCCTGGGATTCTCCAGGCAAGAACACTGGAGTGGGTTGCCATTGCCTTCTCCAATGCATGAAAGTGAAAAGTGAAAGTGAAGTCGCTCAGTCGTGTCTGACTCTCAGTGACCCCATGGACTGCAACCCACCAGGCTCTTCCGTCCATGGGATTCTCCAGGCAAGAGTGCTGGAGTGGGGTGCCATCGCCTTCTCCAGCCTGTGGCTGCAACAAACCTTAAACAGCCCAGCCCCTCGACAGTTAACATCACAACACAAAAGCCCTTTACCTCAGCTCCTATTAACTGGTATGTCTGGTTTTTAACAAAAAAAATTTCAAGACATGCTAAAAGATATGAAAAAAAAAAACAATTTGAAGTGCATCAGAACCAGACTCAGGTATGACACAAATGTTGGAATTATCAGGCAGAGAATTTAATATAACTGATTAATATGTGGAGAGCTCTTAAGGAAAAAGTAGACATCATGTAAGAACAGATGAGCAGTAAGAGCAGAGAGATGGAAACTAAGAAAAAAGGAAATGCTGGAAATCCAGTGTAACAGATCCAAGAAGGAGGGGACATACATGTACCCATGGCTGATTGACATTGCTGTATGGCAGAAAGCAACAATGTGTAAAGCAGTTATCCTGCAATTAAAATTTTTAAAAAGGAAAGAAATGTGAATGGTCAAAATACACTAATTAAAAGACAGAATGGATTAAAAAAAAAAACAAAAAACAGGCCCAGGTACATGTTGTGTGCCGTAAACCCAGTCTAAGTACAAAGATCATACAACTGGTGAGGATCTAGCAAACCCTCATTCTTCACCTTGAATCCACGTGTCCTCTTCCCACAGCACAAGCCGTCAGTGAATTACTTAACAGAGCCAAGTTCACTTGCTAGGAAAAAACAGCCTCCACACATCTCCAACATTTATGTCAAAGGGTATAAACGAAGCCCCCTTCTCCTGCAAGTCCTTGAGGGCTTGCGATGATGGCCAACAGAATGTTGGACTAAATAAACCTAACTCCTCCCCATACAAGGAAGTATGGCTCAGGCCAGTGATCTATTATAGGAAGGAATGTTGTAAATGGATCTGTATCCTCATGTGTCCTACTGTCCACCTCCTACTCACACCCCTCTTCCCCCAACCCCCGCCCCCCGACCCCATCCCCAAGATCGTGTGACCCTCATGAGCAGGAAGAGTTTGCATTTATCACCATAGATCCTGAGCCTGAACAAATACTCAGTGAACATTGCCTCGACCTGGCCGGGCCATTCTGAGCGTGGCGTTTTTCTACAGGGACGCCCGCTGACCCCGGTGGCTCCGCTGTACACTCCACACCACTGCAGCAGCATGGAACCTCCCTCATCCCCAGCTCCCAGCATTCAGTGGGCGCCAGTCATGAACTAAGCTGCTGCTGCTCTGCTTTTCACCTTTTCTCCTTGCCGCCCTTCACATCCCATGACTTGAGGATGGTGAGAATATCCAGTTTACATTGGGACATCAAAGGTGCCTTGGGTCATCAGTTTCTCTGCCGGCTTTGTTCACCATCTTCCTCCAGGGGCTGGGGGCACTGTCTTCTAGCACCCGCTAAACCCAGGTTCCCTTTGTGTAGACAGGAAAGCTAAGGTAGGCTTAGAAGCTACAGTACGGATGGTTACAAAACACTACTCCTCTGAAATTAGGTCCAGGACGTACGTGGTCAGATTTTTCTCTGCAGAAGAGCAGGTAAAAGATAGGAAATCAAAGTCTACAGAGAGATTGCCAAAAGTCTCTGAGCCATGGACATGGAAATTTTGTCTATTAATTTATTAAGTCATAAGCTCTAAAACAGAAAGCTTCCCTCCCAGAAGATAATTCTTAGTGTGTGTATGTGTTAGTCGCTCAGTTGTGTCTGACTCTTTGTGACCCTTAGGACATTAACCCGCCAGGCTCCTCTGTCCATGGAATTTTCCAGGCGAGAATACTGGAGTGGGTTTCCACTTCCTCCTCCAGGGGATCTTCCCGACCCAGGGATCAAACCTGCATCTCCTGCATTGGAGGCAGATTCTTTATTTGATGAGCCATGGGGGAAGCTCTGGTCTTTGTACAATGTCACCCAATTTTCCTTTTCTTGAAAAGACAAGCAAGTAGGCTAAAAAGAAACTTAAGACATAAAACCATCCTACCCATTCTGCATTATCTGTACTCATAGCTCATTTCTTAGGTTCCCTCACTATATACCTTCCTGCTCTTCACTCTTGGCTGCGAAAGATTGTACCCACCAAGGTCTCCCCAGTGACTGTGTTCACATGTGGGTTCCCACCTACATTTTTAATGATGTTTTCCATCTATACAGGGAAGGCAGAAACAAGATGCTTTGGCTTCCCTGCACAGGACAGTTATCTCAGGTGATATGGGTTGAAGCTTGTCAGTGAAGAATGTACATGATAACAGGAGAAGTTTTTCCAGTAGTCATATATGTATGTGAGAGTCAGACCATAAAGAAGGCTGAGTGCCAAAGAATCGATATCTTCATCAATTGTGGTGCTGGAAAAGACTCCTGAGAGTCCCTAGGACTGTAAGGAGATCCAACCAGTCAACCCTAAGGAAAATCAACCCTGAATATTCATTGGAAGGACTAATGCTGAAGCTGAAGCTCCAATACTTTGGCCACCTGATGCAAAGAGTCGACGCAGTGGAAAAGACCTTGATGCTGGGAAAGATTGAAGGCAGGAGGAGAAGGAGACAACAGAGGACAAGATAGTTAGCCTACTTGCTTGTCTTTTCACCAGATGTTTCTGGACAGTGGAAACCACAGTTAGATGATATATGGAACTAAGTTATATATTTGAGGACAACTTTGTGAAGATTTATTGGGTCTTAGTGGAAAGGACTTGTTGAGAGAAATTTCCATTGTAATACTGCACATGCTCAGGATCAGGGAGTTCCAAGGGGGAAAAAGGCCACAGAGCTTTTATCCGATCAATAGCTCATTACCTGTCAGCCAGTAACTCCATTAACACTAATGATGGCTTGTTTCTGCTTCCAGCAACAAGTTTCAGCAAGAAGTTTCAAGTTTCAAGAAATGACTGATGGCCATTTTCTGCAGAAAGGCACACCATCGCCTGCTCACTGTGCATCTGTGTCACAGATGGCTGGAACGTTTCCCATAGTTTATTTTTATCTCCATGAATCCTGTTGGATCTGTGCCTGATGTTTAAAAATTGTCTGCCCATGGCCATTATATAGGATCAGGGAACACTGATGCCTCCTACATTTTCACTTCACCATCCTAAAGGAATTCCTCATCCTTCATTTAGCTCCAGCTCATTTGAGCTGGAATCAAGATTGCAGGGAGAAATACCAATAACCTCAGACATGTAGATGACACCACCCTTATGACAGAAAGCGAAGAGGAACTAAAGAGCCTCGATGAAGGTGAAAGAGGAGAGTGAAAAAGCTGGCTTAAAACTTAACATTGAAAAAACTAAGATCATGGTACCCGGTCCTGTCACTTCATGGAAAATAGATGGGGAAACAGTGACAGCCTTTATTTTCTTGGGCACCAAAATCACTGCAGATGGTGACTGCAGCCATGAAATTAAAAGATGCTTGCTCCTTGGAAGAAAAGCTATGATAAACCTAGACAGCATATTAAAAAGAGACATTACTTTGCCAACAAAGGTCAGTATAGTCAAAGCTATGACTTTTCTAGTAGTCATGTATGCATGTGAGAGTTGGACCATAAAGAAGGCTGAGCACCGAAGAATTGATGGTTTTGAACTGTGGTGTTGGAGAAGACGCCTGAGAATCTCTTGGACTGCAAGAAGATCCAACCAGTCAATCCTAAAGGAAATCAACCCTGAATATTCATTGGAAGGACTGATGCCGAAGCTGAAGCTCTAATACTTTGGCCACCTGATGTGAAGAGCTGACTCATTAGAAAAGACCCTGATGCTGGGAAAGATTGAAGGCGAGAGAAGGGAATGACAGAAGCGAGCTGTTTGGATGGCATCACAGACTCAATGGATATGAGTTTGCGCAAGCTCCCAGAGTTGGTGAAGGACAGGGAAGCCTGGAGTGATGCAGTCCATGGGGTTGCAAAGAGTCAGACTGAACAACACTCACTTGAACATCACCATGTTTTCTCAATATAATGGTAGTGTGAATATAATTGTGAAAATAAGGAACAAGCATCCTCAGTGCCCAGGCTTCCTAGGTGGCTCAGTGGTAAAAAATCCACCTGCCAGTGCAGGAACTGTAGGTTCGATCCCTGAGTCAGGAAGATCCCCTGGAGAAGAAAATGGCAATCCACTTCAGTATTCTTGCCTGGGAAATCCCATGGACAGAGGAGCATCGCAGGCTGCAGTCCATGGGGTTGCAAAGAGTCAGATACGACTGAGCAACTAAACAACAATATACTCAGTGTCCATCAAGGGCTGGGATCAGTCTATCAGGTAGTATCAGGTACCTATATTCCCCTTCACTCCTCCAATTTGGTTGCTGCTCATTTGGTCTCCTTTTCACTCCAGAGGAGGTAAATGCCCTAAGGTGGCTCCCTGCTCTCTGAGGGGTACAGTTGGGTCTTGAGCAGTGCATCTCTTGTTAAAGTGCCTATTCTGAGTGGGGTCCCAGATCTCTCCTTTCTAATCAACTCCAGGTGATGTCAGTGCTGCTGGCTGGCAGAGCATCTTTAGAGCAGCAATGTGTGGGAGCTGTGCCCCCTGCACCACAGCACAGTCTACTCCCGATTATCCAGGTGACTGAGTGGAGGCCAATTTACAGATAACCAAACATCATGGTGAAAACCCGAGTCAGCCCTTGATCATCTAGGGACAAAAGAACTGTGACCAGTGCAACGGGAACCTGGATTAGAGGGGCTGATTTCCCCAGCAGGTGGGCTTAATTAGGTTGATAATTAGGCAGTAGTTCATTAGAATGAGGGTGGGGGTAAGAGCTAAAGCCCAGCCAGCCCAGGCTATTCTGGGAGGAGCTGGGACTAGTCCTGAGCACTCACCAGCAGAGGTCCTTTGGAGCCTCAATTATGTATTGATCATTATCAATAGATAATCCAAGACATGTGGTCCCCAAACAATGCAGAGGTGATGGAACTCAATAGAATGGTCTTGAAGGTGGGCTTCTGAGGAACCCATCATGACCCATCTGGGCCTAGGGTCCCGCTCAACCAATGCTCCACCCAGACTGTGTGGAGGGTCAAGCCCATTGACCTCGGCTATGTTCATGCTGTGTAACCTGAGTGACCTCTCCTAATGGGGAGCATCCACTGTGATGCCTTAAGTTCCTCTCAAACAGAATGTGATCCTGTGTGCGGGCTAAGTCGCCTCAGTCGTGTCCGACTCTTTGTGACCCCATGGACTGCAGCCCGCTAGGCTACTGCTGTCCTTGGATTTCCTGGGCAACAATACTGGAGTGGGTAACCATTCCCTTCTCCATCTTTTCCTATAGATGCAATAGAAAGAAAGGAAAGAAAAGAAGGGAAAAACAAATTTTCTCCTTGTGATAAGAACTCTTGGATTTGCTCTCTTAACAACTTTCCTGTGCATGGTATGGCCGCGTTAGCCATAGTCACCATGTTACACCTTACACCCTTGGTACTTATCTGTTCTCTTTTTAAGCACAGCCGCAGGTGGTGGTCTTGACCAGGCCTTGGAGCCGGGCTGGCACTCAGCACGCGGAGCTGAGCGCCGGGCAGGCTGAGGGCACCTGTTCCAAGGGCGCAGGTGGCTGCGGGCCCTAGAAGACGCGGAAGGCATGCAGAGAACGCGCGGGAGGGGGGCGCGTGCAGAGGAGCGCGCACGTAGACGCGCGCGGGGTCGCCCGGGGCGAGGAGAGGAGGGTCTGCGGGAGCCGCCGGCGGTGGGGGTGGGGTGGTGGGCGGTCCTGCCCAGGGCGGGGCTGTCTCAGCTGCCAGAAGCCCGCGGAGCCGGCCGCGCCCTGCGCCCGCTGTGGGGGGTGGAAGTGCGGCCTGAGCCCCGAGCCGGTCCCGCCACCCTGTCGAGGTGGCGACTCCGGGGAGCCGCCGGCACAGCGCGTGGACAAGGGCGACGAGGCCTTCCGCGCGGGCGAGTACGACACGGCGTCCGAGCTCTTCCGCTCGGCGCTGGCCGGCCTGGCGGAGCCCGACCGCGGCCTGTGCCTGCGGCTGGGGGACGCGCTGGCCCGCGCTGGCCGCCTCCTCGAGTGCCTGGGCGCGTTCCGCGGCGCCGCGCGGCTTGGGGCGCTGCGGCTGGACGAGCTGGGGGAACTGACGGTCAGCCTGGCGCTCGCCCTGGGCCCGCGCGAGCTGCGGGAAGGCCCGGGCTGCGCCCCCGGGGAGGCGCCCCGGGACCTGCTGGGCTGCACGTGCTGCCGGCGGCTGCTGCACAAGCCACTGACGCTGCCGTGCGGCCTCACCGTGTGCGGGCGCTGCGCCGAGCTGGGCCCGCGCGCCGGGTCAACGTGGTGCTGAGCGGCCTGCTGGAGAAGTCCTTCCCGGGCGAGTGCTGGGCGCGCAGGCGCGGAACCTGCAGCGCTAGCGGCAGCCGGAGCCGCGCTAGCCAGGTGTCACCAAGCCCTGGACCTGGGTAAGTGGGCGCGGGCGTGGGAGCAGGGCCGCCTGCCCGCGCACCCGTTGAGCCGCAGGCCCAGGACGGGAGAACTTTCTGGAAGTGGTGAGGCCAAGAGCAGAAGCCAGGTCCACCAGCGGGCGGTCTTTTCCAGGACCTCCGCGGCATTGCTGAGCCGTCTTGTGAGGCCAAGACTGCTTTTTCACCCTTTCTTAGGAGTGTAGTGAAGGGTTTTCGGTGGTCATGTAGGGAAATGCAGATGGCTCACGCTCTGGGGCAGGGCACAGAAGAGAACCTTGCGGTGGGGCTGGGTTTGCTTTGGGGATTCAGCTGGTGAACCCAGGAAGGAACCCTGGGTAAGGTTCCCTCTCACTCTGCAGTCAGGCTCTGACCTCTCTCCTCTCTCAAAGGCCATTAGGTGGTGTTACGGTGTAATTAGCTTTTTTAGATGGTTATATATCTCCTGGAGGAGAAAATGGCAGCCCACTCCAGTATTTTTGCCTGGAAAACCCCATGGAAGGAGGAGTGTGGCAGGCTACAGACCCTGGGGTCGCAGAGTCAGACGCGACTTAGCAACTAAACCACCTCCACCACCACGTTACATAGGTACATAGATGCCAAAACTTTAAATTTCTTAGCATTTTGAATCCAGCTATGTAGTAAGAGTTCAGGTCAAGAGGGAAGGCTTACCCCTGAAATGTAAGGGTAATTCAACATTAGATAAACCATTCAGTAATACCAACGGGGAGACATGTTATATGTAACATACCTGCATGTTATAATGGCCTTGTAAGAAACTAGGAATAAGGCAGTTTAACCTAATTTGATAAATATTCTCTTTCGGAAGATTTTAGCAAACATACTTCATGTTAAAACATTAGACACTTTTTTAAAAAAATTCAAGAATAAGAGAAAAATGTTCACTACCACCACTGTTTTTGCAACATCAAAGGAAACAGTACAAATACTAGAATGGAAGAGTCAGCTATTTTTTTCATCAGGTGTGATTATTTAGAACATTCCAGAGAATCAACTTGCAGCAAAGTGGGAACAAGATGGAAATGTCCATTCTCACATAGATTTGCAGTAGGTGTATTTCCCAAGCTCAGAATATATTTCTAGCAGCATTTTCTTTCTCTCTCTCTCTCTTTTTTTTTTTTTTTTTTTGGTTTGTTTTAGATTTCCAAAAATCTCTAAAAATTTCTATGTTTCAAAATGCGTTTAACTGTGCCTTTGAGGCACTTTAACCTGATATTGGGTTGGAAAGGATTAATCTGCAATTATGTTCAGTGTAGATTGACTACAGAGGCTAATATCATGAGACGAATATAATAGAATTCTATGAACACCTTCTAGGCAGTGAAGTACTCAACTAAAATTACATGTTTGGGACTTCCCTGGTGGTCCAATGGTTAAGACCCCACATTTCCAACTCAGGAGCCTTGGGTTCAATACCTATTGGGGGAACTACCCGGGTAGTTTTTTGGTGGCCAAAAAAACCACATAAAATAGAAGCAGTATGGTAACAAATTCAGTGAAGACTTTAAAGATGGTCCACATCAAAAAAAATCTTAAAATCACATTTGTGGACTGACATCAGTATTGCATAGAACCTGTGAGCATTTTCGATGAATATGTAAAATTTCATTATAGATCAGGCGGTGAACATTTTCAGTTGATGTTTATGACAGGGGACACTAAGCCTGAACCTGAATTGAGAAAATTTTACCTTCTGGAGGAGAATTCCATTTTTCTAATTGTGTGTGTGTGTGTGGAGTATATGTGTGTGTGCTCAGTCGTGTCTTACTCTTTGTGACCCCGTGGACCTATATTACAAAAATATTTTGAATTTTGTCAACAAATAAGTTATAAAAATTTGTTTTCTTGTTATAGAAATACCTGCATATCCTCGAGTTGACCTCTTGTCCTGCAAAGCCTAAAGTATTTAATATCTGGCCTTTTACAAAAGAAAAAGTTGCTGATCTCTGTTGTAGCTAGTCAATGTCTTTCTAAAAAAGTCAGCTTTTTCCTGTTTGGCTTTCCGTTCCTGCTGTCCCTTTCCCCTTTGCCCCCTTTGCCCCTGTCATACCCTTCTCTATATTACACACTTGTAGCAATAACACATTTATGAGCAGTG